>NC_047536.1:4246268-4852878 GCF_012275295.1 Melopsittacus undulatus
CCTCTCCAGGTTTCCTGCAGCCCCTTTAGGCACTGGAGCTGCTCTCAGGTCTCCCCTTCAGGAGCCTTCTCTTGTCCAGGCTGCCCCAGCCCAGCTCTCTCAGCCTGGCTCCAGAGCAGAGCTGCTCCAGCCCTCACTGCATCTCCATGGCCTCCTCTGGCATCGCTCCAACAGCTCCATGTCCCTCTTGTGCTGCTGCCCCAGAGCTGGATCAGGACTGCAAGGGTGGTCTGCCTGGAGCAGAGCAGAGACAAGGACAATGAACTTCTAAAACAAGCAGCCACACCAGCACATTCACCTCCTCATGAAAAACAAAGCCTAAACACTCTGCCTCCCATCTGTTGATTAGGCATCAACTGCCATCTCATGGGAGCCTCTCAGGAGGAAAAGTGCTGCCTGAAGGGTGGGAGACTTAGCCAAGTGTAAATTAGAGCTCTTTGACCTGGCTCTCAGAGCTCAACATGAAAACATGTTCAAGATAACATAAATCTCTTGCATCTTACAAATGATTTCAGATATGCTTGTTTTGTTAATGCTGAGACCAGGTCTGGATTATAGAGTCCTAACTTTGCTCCAGCATAATGATTTAATGGAAACTAGGAAAAGTCAGTTCAGTGAAAGCTTGGTTTTAGCTTATGTTTGCCAGTTTTGGTTTTCTTTTGAGCTCTGAAGGCAAAGGTGCGTGTTGTTGCAGGATGATTTTGTTGGCACCCTGATGCTTTCCCACCGTTAGTTATCTGTATGAATAGATATTTTTGCTTCAGTGGTGGAAATCTGTTGCAGAGGTGTAGAACCTGTATGCTTTATATAATAAAACCTATGCTGTTAACTTCTTTAGATACAAGGGTAAGCCTTAAGAGAATACTGGTAGCTCTGTTATTTGCTAGTGGTACAGAAGTAGTACAAAATGTGTGAGAATCTGTTATTTTCTGGACCAGACAGACATCTTTCATCCTCTCCTTCCTCCTTCCCATCGCAGGTGAAAATAACAGGGAAAAAATGCTTTGTGCTCTTCCAATACCACTGATTACTTGAATGAAAGAATAACTTGGTAACACTAGATAGTGACTTCAAAGATTTAATTTTATTATTGCTGAAAAGAGGACTTACTGTTGCCTGGGGAGATATTTGGATGAAATTGGGAGTTACCCTGTGCAAGGGATGTGGGAATGGATAAATGGGTATACAGGTTAGTAACTGGGTTCTGGCATGGCCAGGGATGAAATTCATCACTTCATATAGTTGAGATTTGATTGTCCTTAAGGCGTGAACTGCTGACAAACCAACCCCAGTGCCTGCTAACCAGACCAAGTGTTTTCCAGTGCTCCCGGCATTACTCTTGAGTGGGAATTCTGGAGCAAGCAGCAGGAATTCAGAATGGATTTTAGCTTGGAGCAGTCCTGAAGATTTTGGTCAGCTGCCAGTAAAGTTAAAAGATGTTATGAAATTTGGAAGAAGACTAACTTGTGTGTTCTCCTGATTTTCCTTTTTTGTTAGGGAACAGACTCTGCCAGAGTGAAGCTGCAAATTACAGCTCTCATCTGAGGAAGTTAAAGCTTTTGGAGGGGTTTTTTAATATATATATTAAAGAAGAGACTGAAAATATGTTACTAATTTGAAATATCTATTTCAAAGGCAGTGGAATTCTTTTGATAACATACTGGTAAAATAGGCCTTTCCTGATTAGAACATTAAAAAGAAAAGAACCAAACCACTTGTCAAAATAGAAACTGGGCTGTGTAAGAACTTCTCTTTTCTGCTCAGAATGGGTGTGGGTTTTTTTCCCTGGCTCAGATCACCAAAGTCTGTTCATGTTCTTTATCCCAACTTTCACCTTGTGTCTGTGAGCAGTCTGTGTCAGGTACGTGGACTTGTCATTGAGTCCTAAATCCTGTCAGCGCTTTAAAGCATTGCACTTGCAATAAGCAAATGTAGAAACCAGTACATACTAGTTATAAAAAAGTAATATTTCTAGTATATTTTACCCATTTAAATGGGTTTATGGCAACTGAGCAATAGCTGGTGGTTTAGACACCAGGAAATACCTGAAATGTGAGACAGATCATGGTAATGGAGGAAAGAGCTCAGAACAAGGCAATTCTAAAGTAGTAGGCATATAATTTTAACTAACCTGGATTAGGAGGAGATGATACTGGCAGAGCTGGTGTACTTTTACTGTAGATAACATTAGGTAACATTAAATGATAGAGAAATCTGGTACTAGGATAGTATCTGTATCCCTGAGACTGCCTCTGTGCAGAGAATCCCATCTGCAGAGGCCCAAACCCTTCTTGAATATGAATTCTTAGAAGTTTTTCTGCCTTCCAGAGGTCAGGTTCCCCATTAGTGGGTGGATCTTCTTCAATTTACTTTTAATGTTTCAAATACTACTTTCAGTTAGTACCCAGGGTTACTGGTTGCATGTTTCTCATTGTTTCAGGTGGATTGACTGTGTCATGTATTAATATATATATTTATTCATTACGTATGTGTGCACACCATCCCTGGCAGTGTTCAAGGCCAGGTTGGACAGGGCTTGGAGGAGCATTCTGTAGTGGAAGGTGTCCCAGCCCATGGCAGGGGGTTGAAACTGGATGAGATTTAAGGTCCCTTTTAACACAGACCAGTCTGGGATTCTGTGATAATTCATGTTTTAGAGGAATGGGGTGGTTGGGTTGTGTTGTTGTTAATGTAACCCCATCTTTCTGGAGCGGTTTCCTTGTATCTTCATGTTTCCCAGTGAGTGACTGAGGGTCAGGGAGTACAAACTAACTTTTGATCCTGACTGTTGCACGGCAGGTTGCAGTCAGAGGAGTTGCAGTGAACCCAATGTGCTGCAATGTAGCTGGGTTTGCATAAATAGTTGAAGCTGTTTTTTAAAGCTGATGATCACTTTCTAATTTGCCTGATGAAGATTACTGGTTTTGAATAAATGGACAGTAAAAGTAGGTGTCAGAAAGTTCCTGTCTTGATGATGCAGCTTTACTGTGGCATATTCAAATGATGGAGTGCCCACTAAGAAGAAGAAAGCAGTCTGCAGTCTAGTAGCATCAGCTCATTTGAATGTCGTATAAAACCTTTTCATGTGTCTCTGGACACTCTCATTGGCATGCTTTGTCAAGTTAATTGTTGTCCATGGACAGTTGTAGATATGACGGGGTAATAACCCTGAAATTTATCTGTGTGGTGCACTGGAGTCGTTCTCCACTTTGTCAGTTCTTTGCCTGCCATGTTTTACAGGGTGCTGTCAGGCAGCTGTTAGTCATGGGAAGGTCCTGGAGTGGTCTTGAGCTCGTCAGAGGAGAGTGCTGGGCACTTGCACCTTCCAGTTCTGCCTGTAATATTACTGCTTCTGTGCAAGTGTTTTTTGCACAAGAGCTCCCTGTGTGTCAGGTGGTGGCTGCTGCCTCGATCCCTGATGGTAGAGGTGCATCTGTGCGGTGTGATCTCCAAGTGGTTTTCTCCAAGTTTTAGATTTGTCAGCAATACCTGCATCACCAGTAAATCCCAGACTTGGAGTCAAAGGGCATTGCATCTTGTTCAGCTGTTCCCAGTGCTGAAGGTATATTGAATTTGCACTCATGGCCTGTAAATAGCTGAAATGCCTCAGTCCGGATTTCATTGTAACATTACATTATGCTGTGAACTATGTGGCTGTTCAGGTATTCTAGCTATGGGAAGCAGATGTCCCTCATCCAAAGAACTGACATAATTTAGCTGGTCTAGAGATTTGCTCTCCATTCACAGGCAGAGTAATCCCTGGCAAAAGCTCATTACCCATGGGACATGGAGCATGTGCCTCTGTAGCTTCAGTGAAGGATGTACAGACATCTCCTGAAAGTTAACTGTCACTCTAGACTATAGTAACTTGACAAAGGTATCTGTTACTCTTGTTTTGTTATGTTAGAGATGTAGTACCTGCCAAGCTTACTGTGTTCTTTTTCTTTTTGATAAGGTTGTAGTTCAGTCTTACCAAATGTTTAACCTTAACCTTTTTTGAAGCTTCTGGTATCTTAGGACTGGATGCTAATTGCAGGCAAAAAGCATCTGTTGTGTAGTCAAAACTATCTTCTTTCCAAGTTCCACAGCTGCTCTGGTGCTAATAGATGTCCCAGAGCTAGACCAGTCTTCCATAGAGAAGAATATAAACTAGAGATGGCTTTGCCTGCCTGTCTGCCTTGTAGCTGTTAAATTCTTGAAGGCCTGAACCCTAAAGATATGCACTTGATACCTACAGAGCTTCCAGCTGTCATTAGGAGTTACCAAACTTGGCTGCCTGTGCTCGGGCTCTGCCTTGCAGTCATCTGCTGCTCGCCTGGGGCTGAGCAAGGCCCAGTCCTGCCTGGAAGCAGTGACACAGCTATTCCCATCTTCAGGACTGTCTGGAAAGATTGAGGAGGAATTCCTTAACCTTTAAATTATTCAACCAGAATTTCAAGCATGGAGTTAATCTGAAGTCTCTGTTGGCCTTGGTACAACAGATGTTGTTGTGCGTTTGGGGATGGTGTGCTTCAGGGCTCAATAAGGACTTCCACATACTTACTGAAGCATGTTGTCTTATCCTGAGGACAACATAGATGATGCTTCAAGATCTCCTGCTCTTTAAACAAGAGGTATGTGGTTAGACCTGGGGGCTTGCAGAATGGCCTGGTGGGTGGTTTTCCCAACTCTGTTCTTGGCTTGCATCCTGCCATGGGAGCATTCTGAGGGATGTTCCTTGTGCTGGATAAGGATGTTCCCTCTGGGTTGGCTCAGCTGGCTTGGGTAGCTATATCTGACTTGTTTAATGTAGAGGTTGTTGACAAGGCTCTGAAAGCATCTGCAGTGCAGGAGCATGCATATATAGAATAGTTAGGCTTGGAAAGGCTATTAACTGTTATGTGGTGCCATTTGAGATGGAAACCCACTTGTGATCCATGTTCCTGTCCCCTTCCTGTGTTCTCACTGTTAACAGCTTGTGTCATCATTAGCTTTACTAAGTGCTTACTTCAGGTGGTGATATCAGGGTTGAAGCCATGTATTTGAGAGCAGCAATTGATAGTCCCAGCTAACAGCACATGGCTTTTGAGGCAGAGGTTCTGGGCATGTGATGGATTATTTAGGAGTTAGTTAAAGGGAAGACAGGAAATGCATCCTTGTTAAGGATCCTCGCTGTAGGTTGAGCTGGATTCTGCATTAACACTCCCCTCAATGTTTTTAGCTCTGAACAAACCTGTAAGTAAAACTACTTTTTGCTATAAGCTTTTCTGCATAAGGATATGCAGATATCATAAAGGATATTTCAAGAATTTTGGTAGCTATAGAGTTGAGAGCTATGTTGAAAGAACCTTTCTACTTGAAATGCATTTCCTGTATCTAGTGCTGCCTTTAATCTCATGCGGTCTCACAAAACCCGTTCTACCTATTAAATATGCAGTAAAGCTGTTCTGTTTGGTGGGAGATTGTATGTTTAAACAGCAGAAGTCCTCATTGCTCCTGTATTTTAAGATTAAAAATTCAACTGCAACACTACCTTCAGATTCAGAGCCATTAGAATGGATTTCTCAGATTTATTCTCCTGATTATAATACAGAAAATTAATTGCTTTTGACTGCAAGGAATTATGACCCATTCATTATTTAACAACCTTCTTAATGGATGAACCTTTCTGATTACTTCAAGACATTTCCTGAAATAAGGTTGCTTTTTGAGCTGGTATAAAGCATAATGCACCTCTGTCAAACAGTGGGTGCACTGCACACTCTTTAGGTGTATGGACTAGTGGAAAATTCAAACAGGACTTTATCCATGTCTGTTTTTCTTCAGGATTCAACATAAAAGTAATGGAGCCTGCTGGGAGGAATCAGGGGGTAAGTTACTTGAACAGCATTTAAAATCATAGAATCCCAGACTGGTTTGTGTTGGAAGGGACCTTAAAGCTCATCCAGTTCCAACCCCTGCCACAGGCAGGGACACCTTCCACTGGAGCAGCTGCTCCAAGCCCCTGTGTCCAACCTGGCCTTGAGCACTGCCAGGGATGGGGCAGCCACAGCTTCTCTGGGCACCCTGTGCCAGCGCCTCAGCACCCTCACAGGGAAGAGCTTTCAAAATGACCCACAGAGCATGTGGTGCCTGATGTCAAATGTGACAGAGCTTTAACTCATTGCAGTATAATAGTTTTCCTGGAACCTCCATGGTAATGAAATTGTTGATAAGGTAATTATTCCATATCACTGTGTTCCATAAGAACAGAGGACAGTGAACATTAACATTGGGGTTTATGGTGGTTGAACACTTGTGCTGAATTCTGTCCCTTGACCTCTGCACTCACCCGAGGAGGGAGCTGGTGTTTCCCCAGCTGTGCTGCAGGTTGCAGTTCATTTGTGTGGTCCTCTCTCGTCAGGTTCTTGAGTCTCATTTTTTTTTGCAGTTGTCTTAACGCAGCCTAAATTTCAAAGTAAGCTGCAAGTGATGATGACATTTCCTTGTTACTAATTGCATTTCAAGGTTTTGCATAGTACATTCAGAATACTGTTTTTTTCCTCTTGTGTATCTTACCTTTGCTTATGAAAACATCGTGCTTGAGAGATGCTTTTAATCTTAAAATTAGTCTCTTTGAGAGTTTCAGAGAACAGATTTCTCATGTGCTGCTTTGAAATACCAGCAGGATTTGAGGTGCAGGTAGCCCATGGACACTGAAAACCCCTGAGAACTTATTCCAGGCAAACCTTTCGCAGTAAAGTAAATGCAGCTGAGGATCAGTTTCTAAAATTATTTTAACTGACAATTCAGTGGATGTGATTGTCCTGGAACATCTGAAACCTGTTCTTTTGTTCAGATGGTCTATCAAGGCTTTGGGTTGTGTCCGTGAACTTGTCACTTCTCTAAATGAGAAATCTTTCTCATGTTCTTGAAGCACTGTGTTTTGAACGTTGTGTTCATTGTGGTACCCACATAAAGAACACTTGCACAGGGAATGTGTTTCTAACAGTTTCTGCCTGGCTGTGATTCAGAGCTGAAGTGATGTCTTGCTAGTTTGACATCCCTAAATGATAGGGATTGTTTGTCCTTGCTAAACTCTTGGCAGTGTGGGCTTGCTGGAGACACCACGCTCCTGACTGGCACCATGATCAGCAAGTGGTCACAGCAATCTCTCAGGAGACTGAGGGAGCACCCATGGCAAGAGACAGGTCTTAGCAGACCCAGGCACTGCCAGGTCAGGCTGGGGCTCACACCAGTGTGCTGGAGAGGATGCTGCTGCCCCTGATGCAGGTACTCACAGGGGTTCAGTATTAAGGGGTAAGAGTTTGGCTTTGGTTTTCACTTTTTCATCTTGCTTATTGTAAACAATATTTTCTAGTCAAGAAAACACCTTATTTGGTAAGAACCAATGCAGCCCAGCTCATTTCAAGACCATCATCAAGAGCCAGCTTGGATGGGGCTTGGAGCAACCTAGTCTAGTGGAAGGTGTCCCTGCCTGTGGCAGGGTGGTTAGAACTAGATGAGCCTTAAGGTCTTTTCCAACCCAAACCAGTCTGTGATTCTATGATTATTGTAGTAAACCAGAAGGTGCTGTGTTAGATATGACTGTGGCCCAAACCTGACTTGTCTCCTTTGGATGTAGACGGGTCTTTACATATTGTGAAAGAATGAGCTTTTGACATCTGTTTGACAAGGGAGGAAGAAAGAGGCAAATTCACTTTTACAGTATACACAATTTTAATAACAAAACTTTTTTGTACACTGCACTTGGTTTTCCTCCATTACTTACACCCCCTCCCACCAGACGTTGCCTCTTTAAACATAATTTAAATACAATGCATCGAGGACTGTCTTTAATCTCTGGTTGCTAAGCTAGTAGAATAGTTCACTTGCTAATGTTTTCATCAGGAAAAAGAAAAATGGGGTTGGTTTTGCTTGGGGTTTTATACAAAGGAGTGGTTGAAGGGGAGCAGTTGTAGCTCAACAGTGCTCACACCAGAGGTGTTCAACTGCACTGTGTTTGCCCTTAGTGCAAGTTTTCTGCGGTCTGAGACTTGATTTTATCCATCAAAGCTTCCTGTTACCTTTCCCTAGATACCTCTTGAAGGGTTTTTATACAGGATGTGAAATGCTGAGTTTCCAGCTGACTCTGAAATGATCTTAAAGCATCCTGCTAGCATGGTGGCTTAAGAAGCAAAGCCTGGCACCAGGTTTAGCAAATGGGACTTCTTGTAGTGAAGAAAGGCATGGGAATGGAGGGGCTGCTGTACAGCTGCTTTTGATTTTTGTTGTTTCCCTTCGTGTTCCTTTTTTTTGGGGGGGAGGGGGGAATACTATATCTCTCACTGAACTTTTAATTTTCATGGAAAACTTCATCAGAAAGATGAAACTCAGCTTCTGGGTAGATTTCATAGGTCTGAACAGATGGATTTTGATAGCTATGCAGATCACAAAATTAAATCCACTTTATTTTCATTAAAGCAGCACAGGAATTAACTTAAGACACATTAAATAAAGGGTGTAGTGCAGGTTTCTGATTTAAAGCTGCTGGATATTTCTGATTTGACATGTTAGCAGTAGGCCACTGGCTTGTAAGAGGGGTAATGGGACATAAAGTTCAGCTGCTTGGATTTGCTTATTGCTGAAAAATGAGATAACTTCTGCTTGGAGGGAAAGGAAGCAAAACCAAACATTGATGCAGTGGTATTAATTACGTTTCCATCTGATGAGAGCCCTGTGCAGAGGTACACTTCAGTGGGAGTCTATCCACTAACCCATTTCACTCTTCATCGAGTAATCCTTAGTTGTGTGCATTTAAACATGATCTAATGCAAAGAAACTACCAAGAGGGGAGCTGGAAGCATTAATTCAGACCTGTTCCAGCATGATGACTCAAACTGATCTGGTACTGCTGGCCTTCATTTCCCTGATGCAGGGGTGGGGAGGAGCGGAAGCTGGCTGGAGATGAGTGAGGCTGGAGGAGACCTTTGGGTGAGATGTGGATCTCAGGAGCTGGAGAAGTTCTCATTTCTAAAAGGCCCTGACCTCTTGGGTGAGGCTGTGCTTGAAGGGGGTGGAGCACCTGTAGAATACCTGTAGAAACTGAGGCTGAGCCACAGAGATGATATTTGGGGAGAGCAAATGAACAACGTGTCATCATCAGCCAGTGCTCAAGCTGAAACACTGTTAATTTAAACCAAATCATCGTGGTTCTTGTGCCATGAAATAAATCAAAGACTGTTGAGTAACACCATTATTACAGTTCCCTCCTTTCCTGGAAGAGTCACAAGCAATTGAGAATGGAAGACAGTAACCTTAAAAAAAAAGAAAAGAAATAATAGAGAGAGCAGCCGCTGGTTGTGTCCTTGTGTAAAGCTCTGCCTGCCGTTCCCTGTCTCTCCTAAGGGAATTCAAGCTGACTTCACTGCTAGTGTTTGACATTCTATGAGTTTTATGATACCTGTTACCCTAAATGTAATGTTTGCAGAATTGCTCTGCTTATGCCTGGAACCTGGCAACAAATGGTTTTGGAAATGGCAGACATAAACCACGGCATTTGGGAGATTGGCTGCATATTCCTGTGTAGTGCAGAGGTAAAACTGTGCGGTGCCGTGTGAGCCTGTGTCTGCTGGACCCTGCTTTGGTGCCTGTGAGGCAGGGCAGCACTCTGGGACCAGTGGGACTGGTGGGGAGAGGAGTTACGTGCCTGGCTGTCTTTGCTATAATGCTTGGGAAGTTGGTATGAGAGACTGGGATGGAAAAGAGGATTAAATCCAGCATTGCTGGACCATCTGTCTTTTCTCTTCTTGGGCATAATTGTATGCTAATAAAGATGGAGTGAGCCTCTGCACAGAGTGTTGGGAAAGCACCTCGATGGGAGGAACCGTGGCTCTTCAGTCAAGCAGCCACTTCTCGTTTCCATGACATGGTAACTCCTGAACTGCCCTCCAGCAGGGTTTCTGCTGGCCATGAAGGAGAGAGGTGGAATTCCTTCTCGCAAAAGCAGCTGAGGACATCAGATTTCAGCATTGATGTCTGATGGTCGATGATTGTGTAGCCATATTATTCGGCTGCTGGTGTAATCAATAAGCTCAGTTATAACTCAGTCTTTGTGGGTACCCTACAGCTGTACATTAGAATCACCCCCAAAGTATGTGCTTCCCAATGCAGGCCATCATGTTGGAGGTACGGGAGGTGTACAGTGATGCCTGCTTGCCTGCCCAGAGCAGAACAAAACCCTGGCCATAAGGGAAGAGCTGGTGTGGTAAGGAATGTGGCAAGTCTTCCTTGATACCCTTGGACACCAGTAAATGTTTGTATTTATCAGCTCAGGTCTGGCCTTCCGGCTTATGTAGCATTTAATCATACAGAATATTTGCTCTCTGTCCCCCTGCCCCACAGCATTTATTGTATTCAGTTTAAAGCAGTAATTGATTTCCTACAGTGTGTAAATTAGCTCATTCGAGTATAAATAGTTACAGGGTTCAAATATCTCTATGGAAAACCATTAGGCTTCACTGAATCTTTTCCATTAAAGTACAGAGTCACAGGAAGTAAACAAAATTTGCTTTATAATAAGGGCACTGGATGTGAAAGCAAAATGATGCAAATTAATATCTTCAAACCCAGTCACTGAAAAAAGCTTTATGTAAAATCTGAACAGAAGTCACTTATCTTGCTAGAATTGCCTTGGACGACTTCATTCCACAATAAAACATCAAACTGTTGTATAATTGCACCCTAAATACCTCACTAAGTGGTAATACAGATATAGAAAAGCAGAGTGAAATAGCAAACAGATTTTTATGCAGTGCTTTCTTTTCCATTCAGAAAGTTTGCAGAGTAGTTGAGTACAACACAATTAGCATACTGCAATTACTGATTTGGTCAAGATATGGCAACACTGTGAGGAATTTCTTCATCTGTGTGTGCTGGGAGTTGTTTGACACTGCAGCATTGGACACAACACATTGGTTTCTTTGAGTTACACATACATGTATATATATATATAAAACCCTTCCATCCCTCTGGTCCTTTTAGCTTTGGTTCGAATGTTTCCAAGATTGGAGCAGTTGACTTAAAAATACTGGAATCCTTTGCAGCTCCCCCCTTACTCCCCCTATGGCACCCGAGTACCAGCACCACTGCATAGATCTGCAACTATTTACATAGAATTTCAGAATAGAGTATAAATAGCACTATGGTACTTCTGCCTCAAGAAATCAAATTGCTCCTGAAGAATGAGGTGCATGTATGTATATATATTTCTATATGATTTCTTTAAACATATACTAGTTTAAATTCTGTCCCATATCAAGTAAGAAATGAAACATTTTTCAGTGAACTATTCTATGTCCTAATTATATTATCCTAATTTACCAGAAGGTAAGGGATTGGGGGGTTTAAACTGGTAGTTACCTTGAATTTAGGAAGAGGAGGACAAGTGAGAGCTTATATTACAGGGGCTAATTCTGTCTCCAGAGAAACCAGTGGAGTTAGTGCATGAAAATAGCTTTCAGGCGAGAGGAAGCCTCAGCTGGGGGAGGGAGCGGGGGGACAAAGAGAGGCTTCTTCCTCCCTTGCCTCTTCTCCTCACCCTCCCGCTTGATATTTACTTTTAATTAAGAAAAACTTGCATTAAGGGTATTTACACATGAAATGCTGTTTGTTCATAGGCATATGTAATTAGCCTGAATTCATGAAAAGCAGCAGCGAGGCAAACCAGAGAGCCGGTAAGAGTTGAATGCACTTAATATTTCAAATCGATCCTGTTGTACTGAGCCTTCCTAAACAAGCTGCGCTGCCACTTTGTAAGCGCCTGGAGAGTCCTTCCTGCTCATTTGTGACCATCCTCCTAATTTGTGATCATCCTGCTCATTTGTGACCGTGTGAACTGCTCCTTTCTGTAGCTCCTCTGAGCTTTAGCAAGGTCCAGTTAAGCCAAACCAAATGCGCAGGTAGGAAAACCGCATTTAAAAGAAGTCTCCCGGTCCCCAATGCACTGAATTTCCCACCTGGACCTTTGCTGCTCCTTTCTTGTTTCCCCACCCTTCTTTTTGCTTGTATTTTTAACTGGAGTGAGATTATCAAAGGAGGAAAATCCTCCTTCAGGGCTGCCTTTAAAGTGACCGGAGCCAGCTGGAGCGGCTGGGACCCTCCAGCTGCAGTGGAACAAATGGAGCGTATGTCCCCCCGCAGAGCTCTGTGCCCTCTCCAGCATCCTTCCCCTCGCACTGCTTTCAGTAGCAAAAGTCGAATATGGAGACTCAGGTCTAAATGTTTACACACAGTCATAGAATTACATAAACATGAAACATCTTACAGAGTTTCAGGTGAGCATCTTTTGAGACTTTTCAACATTAGGAGTGCAAGTTTAATGTAATCCATTGCGTCTTTAACACTGAAAATAGTATGGGTTTATCGTTTAAAAAAAACCAAACCAACTTAAAAATACTGCACCACTCCATAAACAATGTTTCCATTAAGGAGCTTGGAAAATTAGGCTTTATGTCAACATCTGTAAAAATTAGACTCTGATGTAGGTCCCCTACAATTTTAAAATAGGTTACTTATCTGGTTTCATTTGGGATGGCATATGGGTATTATACTTCACATTCTTTGTACGGCAGCTGCTGACACTTGCACTGTCCATAGCCGTTAATGATGATGAAGGGTCCTTCGTGGGTGGGTTCGTATTCGTTATAGGGTCCTTGGTCTGACATATTTGCCATATGCAGCCTCGTTTGGGAGCGGAGCTGCCTGTGGTTTTGAATCATTGAGCACTGCCTGATTCTTCTTAATGTGGGAGGGCAGCACTTCCTGGAGATGAACACTATAAAAATGATAAAAAAGAAAGAAAACAATAAAGCCATTGTTCCTGTAATTACCCTCTGAGTGAAGATGGCATTGTTTGGCTCAGGGAAATGTTCTTCGGTGGTAACGACCATGCCTGCTGTAGTTGGAATCTCTTTGTCTCCCATATGGAAATGAGAAGAGCTTATTCTTTTGGGGTACTCGGTAGTCGGAGCTGCGTACGTCGTAGCCACGGTCGTAACAACAGTTGATAAATTCCAGCAAAGCTGAAAACCATAGACTGCATCCAGAATATCCTCTCCCTGGGTGTGGTCGGGGCTGTGGCAGAGGATGGAGTGCTCCCACCGACCTTGGAAGCCACTCAGCCAGGTGGCCAAAGCACAGATCTTGGGGCTGCATTCCCACAGATTGCCGGAGAGGCCCACGGTGGTGAGGGACGTCAGGGAAGTCAGGATCTTGGAATCCAGGGTGGTGAGCTTGTTGTTATCCATGAGGAGGGTTTTCAGGTTAGGCATAGTTTCAAAGACGGAGAGGTCGATGGCTTTGATTTCATTTCCAGTCAAATCGAGCTTTTCTAAGGTGCCCCAGGTCCACTCCATCCCACATGTCAAGTTGCTGATTTTGTTCCACTGCAAGAAGAGCGTGTGCAGGCTGCTCAGCCGGAGGAAGTGAGCAAAATTAATCTTTGTCAGCTGGTTGTGCTCGAGGTGAAGCTCCCTCAGCTTGATTAATCCTGCAAATCCATTGCGAGCCAAACTTCGCAAGCGGTTTGTGCTCAAATCCAGGAACTCCAGGCTACGACAGTCCCAGAACAGGCGGACCGGGATGGTCCGCAGGGAGTTGGATCGCAAGTGCAAGGTCTGTAGCTTGCGAAGGCCGTAGAAGAGCTCGGGGTGCAGAGAGGATAACTGATTAAAAGAGAGGTCCAAATTCTGCAGGTTAAGCAGCTGGCTAAAAGTTGTGTTTGGCAAATGAAAGATTTTGTTGGAACTTAAGACTAATTCCTTAAGTTTATACAGTCCTTGAAAAGAATCTTCTCTGACTGTTGCAATTTGATTATGATCTAAGTGAAGCCAAGTAAGTTGACTGAAGCTTGCAAATTGATCCCTTTCAAGTTCAGAAATATAATTGTGCCTCAGTGACAAACCTAGCGAGCCCTTTTCAGTGGTGTTTGGCACTGAGTGATACCCCTGAGAGTCACAGTAAAAGAGCAGCTTCTCACAGCGACATTTTGGTGGACAAGCCATGCCCAAGGCAGGCAGCATTTTTAAAACCATACTCATTGCATATAGTGCTGCCAGCATACGAGCCCCTAATGGCCACTTGAAATGTAAGCCTGCAGAATATAATTTAGGAAAACAACAAGATAGGATAGCCTGATCAGTACACTTGGAACATCACGGTGGAAGATTTCACTGCAGATAACATTGCCATGCATTTCCGACAAGCTAATTCTAAATGCAAGAAACAACTTACTATGAAAAACAGAACACTTGGATATTACACTGAGGAGCAGTCTTTAGCTCTATTACAGTGTCACAATCAGAAAACACAGCTTTTTTTTTTCCATAAGGTTCAGTGCAGAAAAATTGCCTTTAGCATCTACCGGCTCCTCTCCAGCCCAGCCAGTCATTCACTACCCAAGGTATAGAGAAACGCAGAACTTACCCATTCTTTTGAGTACATTGGAGGTTGCATTCAGTCGTAGTTTTAGACTCAACGTGGTGAGTCTGTAAAAGGCTCTAATGTAAGACAGCCTTTGAATAATTTACCGGGTTCAGTGTCCCTTTGATATTAGTGCAAAATCGAATCCACAAGGCTCTCCTGGAATATTCCTTTTGAAATCACTGGCTTGGTCTCCTCTGATGGGTCTGCGATCTTTAATTCGAGGCTTAATAGAAGTTTCTGTCCTCTGTGGCTGCTCAGCTGTTTAAGTGAAGCTCACGTTTTCTTTTTCCGCAGCTGTGGCTTCCTTTAGTCCTAACTTGTTGATGGCAGATGGGTGGCTTATTGCTGAGAGAAGCTCCTGTAGTAGCATGAGTGCATTTACTGAAAGGCTTTTCAGGGAAGCGGCACAAGAATGGATTTGCTTATGCGCTGCGACCACACAGGGCTGTATATAGGCTGACGTCACCTGGTGACGTTCCTTTTGTTTGGGTTTTCCAGAAGCTTTGCTGTTTTAAAGCATTGTGGTGCATACTGTGATCATGTTAAAGACCACCGGTAAGAGGAGAGGGGGAGAAAAACCAACAGCAGGAGTCCTTCGTCCCCACGACTGAAGGAATAGGGAGGACTTGCAGCACCCAGCTCCCCCCACATCCGTGCTGGCTGGAGCCAGTTGGCGTTAGGAGCCGCGCAGAGCTGCGGTTGGAAGCTCCTTGGTGCTCACTGCTGCCGGTTTCTCTTAAATATCACAGCATAAAAGGAACTTTGAGATGCAAAATAAACCCGGTGTGAATAGAGGAGGCTGGTCAGCACCAGCTTTCCACAGAGGTGAGAGGGGTTTGGCAGCTTAAAGCTCTGCCTGACAACTGTGTGTGACTGTGGCCCCTGCAGAAGTGGTAAAGGGAGAGAGGACAGGGGTTTAGGTGAGTGTGGTGTGCCCAAGTGCAGCACACAGCCCAGAGCGAGGGGTAGTGGTGGGCAATTCAAGAGATGAGAAAGTTCTGGAAAAAGCAAAGCTTGCGTTCGAGTACAGGAAAAATTTAATTGGGATCCAGCTTGACAGCAGGCAGTTATGAAACGAGGAAATCTATTTTTTCCCCTGCAAACGGTGGCTTTTGTACTTGCTTTTTTCCTAGGGACTGGAGTGCAGGAGAGGGAAGGGTGAGGCTGGTGTTCACAGTCGGGGCTCTGAGCGGTTGGAGGGCTCCCTCCTGATCACCGCTTCCATTCTGGTATCCTGTGCTCCCTGTGGAATGGGGGACATCACCTGTGTTAGCATCCTGCTGTGGGGCAGGTCTCTGACAGTTAGCTGGGTGGGTTAGAGTTGCAGGAATCTCTATTTGCAGAGGCAGTGACCTGCAGAGCTGCCTGTGCTGGTGCAGCAGAGCCAGGCTCCGGCCAGAGTGTGCAGGCACCACGAGGAGGTGAATGTGCTGGTGTGGCTGCTTGGTTTAGAAGTTCATTGTCCTTGTCTCCTCTCTCCTCTGGGGAGACCCTCCTGCAGTCCTCATCCAGCTCTGGGGCAGCAGCACAAGAGGGACGTGGAGCTGTTGGACCTCAGGATATGGGATGAGCTGATGGTAACAAGCTTCATGTGCTGATGGAGGAAGGTGATGAATTTCATGAAATGGAAGATATTTAGGTAGTTATTATCTTTTGTTACAAAGTTTTGGCTCCATAGAGGTAGTTATTTATATTAAGACTTGCTGTTTTCTGCCTGCTTCTTCCATGTAATACAACCTGTGGTACTTTTGTCCTGTCTAGAGAGGCCTGAAGGGAAATGCAGAGTTGAAGGGATGGAGAAGGTGAACTCTTTAAAAAACTGACAAGAAAACCCTCAAATCCACCCAGAAAGCAAAGCAAACTGCAAAACCTCACCCCAGCTCATCAGGAAAGCAGCTATCTTTAATGATAAAGCAATAGGAAATACTGGATAAGGTTCTTGAATTGCTCTGCCATATTTAATATTCCTACGTTTGCGCTAGAGTGAAAGAAATCCATGCAAAGAATTTACATGAACAAGGAATTTACAAGGAACAAACCAATTTAAAGAGTTACTTCATGGTTGATGTTCATGGTACAAGAAGTAGAGGAGCTGGAATCCCACCTGGGCTGTCAGGTGCCAAGTGTCACATAGAGATACCACATCAGAGTACCTTGGTTGTGCTTCTTGAGTCAGCTCCTCCGGTATAGATCCTCATTTGAAGTGTTGATTTGAATTATAACACTTAAATACAATAATACTTAAAGACAAGGTGCCAAAGGGTGTATTTCAAATGACAATAGCCAGAAAGTCCAGTGTTGTTCCTCTCCTGTGCTCCCTCTTTTTACTGTTACCAGGAGGCTGAAACTTGTTACCTTTTTGGGAAGGGTTTGCTTTTTTGCCAGGGTATCTGTTGGTAGAATCCTCCCACATCAAGATTGTGTAATTTGGCACAGAGTTAAGAGTTAATGTTCAAACAGGGTAAGTTGCTGCCTTTCTAAAGCACTCCTTCTTTGGCCTGTAACCAAACAAGGGCTATTTAGCACCTTGCCAGCAAGTTTCCTGTTTGGGAAACTGTTAATGTGAACTTTATGGGTGCTTTTCTTAGCGAAACATGTTTTTATGTGTGCTTGTCATGAAACAACAGATAGTACTGAAAGTGTGGTCTGATTCTCTGAAGTCTGGAGCTCTGCAGTAGTGTTCATATTGTTCCTCGGGAGCTGCCTGGGTGTCAGGATGTTACCAGCTGGCAATAACTCCCAGTTGTTCACAAATGTCATGCAGTTGTGCTTCTCTTGAGACTGAAAACTCGCTTGCAAGTGGAGGAAGACCACATGTGTGTGCTCTCTGGGGACTTGTGCCAGAATGTGTGCTTCTGAGTATTGGCCTGAATCATAGAGTGAATCACAGAATCTCAGACTGGTTTGGGTTGGAAGGGACCTTAAAGCTCATCCAGTTCCAACCCCTGCCATGGGCAGGGACACCTTCTGCTAGAGCAGCTTGCTCCAAGCCCGTGTCCAACCTGGCCTTTTGAATCCTTATGTGCAACATGGAGAGGGAACATGGCATGTCTGCCTCAGGAATAAGCATGCTAGGACCAGATAACCCTTTGGGGGGTTTCTCCCTTGCCCTGCTTCCCCAGCAGCAGCAGAACTGATTTTCCTGCTAAACCCACACACTGGAAAAGCAGAATTGCACCCTGAGGCTAGCGCTGTCATTTAGTTAGGCTGACATCTTGTGGAAGCCTTCCTAGTGTATTAAGAACAACAAATAAGCTAATTTTCCTTGATGTAGATGGGGGCTGTGTGATGTTCCTGTGCTGTAGGCTCAGAAGATGGCCAGCCCTGGAGCTGCAGGCAAGGCTGGGCACTGGGACTGCAGCATGTGTGTGCCCCATGCGGACAGACAGCTCATCCTTTTGCCTGAAGGAATGATTGCCTTAATTTCTGCTGGATGTTACCATGGTGGGGGTCACAGGTGTATTTGCTGCTTCTTTGCTAACAGCCTTTGTGTTGTTGGTAAGGCTGTGAGGTGAAGGTGACAAGCACAGACGTGTGGCTGTAGCACTGCTGTGTGCGTACTGTCACTTGGATGTGCTACCATGGAGCTGGGTTAGCAGTGAGCCCTGAGAAGTGGACATAGGAGAGGACAGGTGATCCATCATCCACAGACATGTCCATCTCTTCAGGGCAGCTGCAGAGGTCCTTTGAGTGAAGGCAGTGACAGGATGGGACTGGGCACCACAGGCTGGGTGTTGCTGTCTTCATGAGAGAAAGGACACACGTGCTACTGCATAGTGCGGTGACTGTCACCTCCCTGTCTGGCAGCTCTGTCCCTGGCTCTGGTTGCACATTTGAATCCCTCTTTGCAGCAGGGTGAGTGCAGGAGCCAGCCTTCCCCTCTCCATGGGTGCCGTGGGGTCACCGTGGCTGCAGCCTGGCACTGGGGAGGGATGCTGGGATGGAAGCAGCATGGCCAGCAGCCCAGGCTGCTTTGTTCTGATTCTAGATGCAGCCATATAGTTCTCATGCTCAGCTGAGCTGTGGCTTTGCTGCAGGAGACTCCTTTCTCCTACAAACCAATGCATAGTTCTGCTTCCTCAGCCAGCAGATCTCGGATATGAAAACAGCACGGAAATTCACATGTCATACTTGGCTGCTTACCCTTCCTGGTCTTGAATCAGCACTATAATATCTGGAATTCATTTTCCGCCCTAATATAATGAAAAAGGAGAGGTATGGATGGTTATTCTTCGTAGGCATGCAGTTAGACCAGGTGGCAAGGCAAAAAATGGCAGACTTAGTCTGAGCACTGAATCTCCTGCTGCCTCACACAGCACAGCTGGGCAACTGCTTCTACACTGTCTGCCCAGAGGAGCGGGTGCCAGACACTCCTTGTCACCTATTAAATCACCATCATTGGCCACAATGCAGCCTGTTGTACAGACAGCTCCAGAAACAAGGAATTTGCAGATTACCTGAAGCAGAAACCTTCCTTCAAACCATCTTATTTAGGTAATGGCATGATGGGTGACAGGGCAGAGTAGTGCTCAGTCACACAGCAGTGGCACATCTGGCTCACTTCTGGGTGCTGATTTGGGGAGGAGGGATGGAGGACCCTGCAGGGGTGATGCAGGGCAGGAAGCCCTATTTCCCTCTCTGCTTTCAGTTTAACCCAAACTGGTGGTGAACCATGGAGATTAACAATGACAGGGTTTGTTACTTACCTCTAAAAACATGGCTTTGTGAATAACTGATTGTAGTACATGTGCTGCTGATCCTGACAACATTCATGCACTGCCAGCACCATGCTCTGCTACCTTTACAAATCAGCTGGTGTTAGATTTTAACATCAGTAGCTGTAGGAAAAACTTGGTTCCATTTTTTGTTAGTTTGAATTCTGATGGGAGGCCTACAGAGGGAATGCTTTGTGACAGGGATGGTGATTCCACTGCCTCCCTCTATACAAATCCCCTTTCCTTGCCTTAAAACATTATAACGATCCCCACTGGGGATAGCGGCATGAGCTGGAGCGGCAGGGATGCGGCAGTGACTGCTTATGTTGCTTTCCAAGCAGGGAGCAATGGTGGTGGAAGAGCAGAGTGGGTGTGGGGGAGACAAGCAATTTCTAACACCAATTCAGGCCTCTTTGATAAAGATCTAATTTAACTTAAAGTAAATTTGCACTGTAGCTAACTTTATTATCTATGATACTGGACAGAGCTGTGGCATCATACTGCAAAATGACTGACATGTTCAACATGCCCTGTTAAATCTGCGGAATCTCTTAGCTGCTTTCTGACTGCAGAGCTTGTGGTTCCCTCTCAGAGTTTGATGCTGAATAACTAAATATCCTGTTAGTAATCTGAATGTTCAGACTCTGCTATTTTGAGTCCTCCTAATCCTGTGTATAAGAGAGGCTGGTATCTAGGATGTGTTGTGCTGCCGAGTTAAGTGTTAGTTGGGTTCTCTGACAGTCTGAGAGAGCTGGGCTGGTTCAGCCTGGAGAAGAAACCCCTTAAGGAGAGACCTTAGAACAGCTCCAGTGCCTGAAGGGGTTCCGGGAAACCTGGAGAGGGGCTTGGGACAAGGGCCTGTAGGGACAGGCCAAGGGGAATGGCTTGAACCTGCCAGAACAGGGGAGACTGAGATGAGCTCTGAGGCAGAAGCTCTTCCCTGTGAGGGTGCTGAGGCGCTGGCACAGGGTGCCCAGAGAAGCTGTGGCTGCCCCATCCCTGGCAGTGCTCAAGGCCAGGTTGGACACAGGGGTTGGAGCAGCTGCTCCAGTGGAAGGTGTCCCTGCCCGTGGCAGGGGTTGGAGCTGGATGAGCTTTAAGGTCCCTTCCAACCCAAACCAGTCTGGGTACTACTTCTTAGTAGAAGTTTAGACTAGTGGCAGAGACCTGTTTTTAATGGTAAGGGAAATTGGCTACTGGAACAAATTACCTGGAGGTGGTAAACTGTCAGTTGGAGCCTTTAAAGAAGGATTTATTGTTGTAGAGAGAGACACCAGCTCAAACAGGACTTGTTGAGCTGTAGGGTGGAACCACTGGGTGAAACTCATGGGGTGTGTAGGAGCCTGGACAAAGTGACTGTTGTGGTCAAGAATGATCTTGTTCTCTGGAGTGTTCGTGCAGCCACAGGCTGTGCAAGTCTTCATGTGCTCCAGCATCCACTGTCCCACTGGCTGCCTCCACTTGTACCTGACAGATGTATTTGGTCCTACAGTTTTATGCTTTATGTTTCCTTTGATGCAGAAAAGGTCAAGAAACTTCAGATGGACAACTTCATGTCCTTGTCTCCAGGCCAGGTTCAAATTGCCTGTGATGATTTAAGATGTTAATGACAACAGGGTCTCTGTAGGACAGCGGTGTGGGCATCCATCATGTTTGTGCTGTTGTATCCCACTCCCTAACGAAGGATCAGGGTTATTTGTACTAAATTGTTAAATCACCACAGCTGACTTAGCAGGGCCTTTTATGTTGCAACCTTCAGAAGGAAATTCTGTTACATTTGACGAGCTGCTGTACTAAAATCTCTGAATGCCAACAAGGTGGAAATAAACTGAAGCTGCCTTGCTAAAACCTAATGGGTTTAGATTATGCAGCTCTTTCTGTGCTGATAGGTGGTGTGGCTTAATAGGAACAGATCAACAGAATGAAATTGGTGCTGCTTAGGCTGTAATGGGTGCATTATGTGCTTTTCACATAGGACTGGCTGTGGTCTGGTTTCATGTACTCAATGTCCATTAGTGGAAGCTATCTCTTGGTGGTTCTCTCATGCAAAAGTATCTGGTCCTTGTGTACTGGGGCTGTTCTGGACAGTGAAGCCAGGGATGGCAAAGCAGAAGAGATGGGTGGTTGTGCTTCACAAGCATGCTCCTGCCTCATGTTAAAGTGGTAACATAGGGGCACCCAGGGAGAAGTAAAATGGCACTTCCTGGAACAGCTGAGTGTTCAGCTTTCTGCATAATGGATGAGTATATCTCTTGGATCCAAAGATATTTGTGGAAAAAGCAACAAACATGTACAGCAGGGTGCCGTGGGTTCGGTGCAATGGTCCCATTGCAGTGGGTAAACCGGTGTGAAAGCATTACTGAGGCAAGCAGCTGGGATTGCAGGTTTGTATCTTGGAGCAGGCGTTTAGGTGGTGCAGCTCCTGCTGGCAGGTTTTTGGGAGAGGAGCCTGGTCCCACCTCGGGGTGCAAGGCAGTGCCTGGAGCTGCAGTGTCATGTTCAATGCAAGCTGAGCAGGGCTTTCCAACCTGTGTTTTGTCTTCATAGCCACCAAGCATGGGTGCAGCAAACTGTTCAGTGAATAAGCAGCATTAACCTTCACTTTATTTAGAGACTTCAGCTTTGATTTTTGAATGTGAAATGAAGAACAGGCCAGTGCCGGCTCTGCTGAAGTCTGTGGCATTGTCAGAACAAACCCCTGGTCTTTATTTCAGTCACTTTTCAGTTACCTTTTGTGATGAGTATCAAATTACTTGATCAGGGAAGGTGGCAGATCTTCAATAATTCATTAAACTAAAATGACATCACAGAATCCTGATTTCCCCCCAATTCTGTTTAATTTTTATTCCTGCTGTAGAGTGGATTCCATGGTTTAGATTCAAGGCTGCTCATCCAGGTATTTCACACCAGGCTGTCGCTGGGAGAATTGATAACTGGCATACCCTTGCTTCAGTGCTGCTAAATGGTTTTTCTTCTCAACAGGATAATTATATTGATCGTGGCTTAGAACTTCAGAAATTGGATTGTGGTTGCATAAAATGTGTTTCAAAACTGTAATATCAGCTGTGTTATACAGAAAACTCCCAGCAAAACCAGACCACCACCATTGCTTTATCTAACATGCCCAGTTTGATACAAATCAAGGTATTTTCGATCCCAGTGTCTGCTTAAAAAGAGAGAAGCTGCTACTGCTTCATGGCCCCCTGCCCTCTCTTTAACAATGTGAAACTTGCTGTACTGAACCTTGGCAAACTCCAGCCCTCAGCGGGCAGGCCTGGGTACTGGTTGGAGATGTTGGTTATCACACCTGACAAATGTTTTATGAGGATTTTACCTTTAAGATGATTGATTTTTGGCTTTTGACTGCCTGCTAAAGAGCAGCCTCCTGTGACAGCAGGGTATAGAGGTGTGAGAGAGCACTGTTGCATCGGATGTGCAGCCCTGTGCATGCATGCTGCTTGTGCCTGCAGCTTGGAGACAGCATGCAAGGGGTTTGTGTGCAACCCACTGACCATGGGGATCTTAGCAGCTGAGGCTGTACAAGATGAGGGTTGAAGCAGGACACCTCCAGGGTTGATGCAGTGCCAGCGAAGGGGATGCTGGCAGAGCAGGCCAAAAAGAGAGATCTGAAAGTTGGAAGTTGAATATGGTCTTCAGCTATTAGAAATAAAAAGACATCTGGAGATCATATTTAGACAAGGGCCTGCAGGGACAGGCCAAGGGGAATGGCTTTAACCTGCCAGAACAGGGGAGACTGAGCTGAGCTCTTAGGCAGAAGCTCTTCCCTGTGAGGGTGCTGAGGCGCTGGCACAGGGTGCCCAGAGAAGCTGTGGCTGCCCCATCCCTGGCAGTGCTCAAGGCCAGGTTGGACACAGGGGCTTGGAGCAGCTGCTCCAGTGGAAGGTGTCCCTGCCCATGCAAGGGGTTGGAGCTGGATGAGCTTTAAGGTCCCTTCTAACCAAACCAGTCTGGGATGCTGTGTTTTATGAAACCATCCTTTTCTTCTGAAGGAAAAGAGTGTTAAAGGTAGAATCTCAGGATGTCAAATGTTACTGAGCTGCCCAGCCCAGGCAAGAAGAGAGGAGGGAGGAGGAGATGTTACTTCTAATGTGCACAATCACTTAAAGAAGCTGATAGGTGCTTGAATGATACTGGTTTTATTTTGAGACACTGTTAACCTCTTTGTCTCTTGTTTTTCAGGCTGGACGCAAAGAAAGAAGCGATGCACTGAACTCTGCTATTGATAAAATGACCAAAAAGACACGAGACTTGCGTAGACAGGTGATTAATATTAATATTAATAATTGATGCTTCTTGAGACAAACTAGTGTGTTTCTGCTTGTTTGCCCTCTTGAAGTGTGGTCTCTGTTGATTTGTTTCTAGCCTGCTTGTATTTAGTGAATTAAAACCTAGAAGTTTCCAGTGCCTCATTCACTGGGTAGCATGGGGTGGAAACGTAATCCCCTGTTAACGTGTAATAGAGATGTTGGATTCTTACTCATCCTTGTGGCAGGAGAGATTAAAAAGAAAAAACACATCCAAACCAACTCTTATTTTCTGGATTTTGAACATGATCAAGTATGATTTATAATTCTGATGGCATTCATCGCATAGAGCCTATTTGCTTTTAGGACTGTATTTATATATCATCCATCTATTGTTCATTTGTTTTTTTAAAGCAAGATTCCCCTTTTCAAGTAAATGTGAATATGGATCAAGTTTGTTGAAAACTGGTTTTATTCTAGTAGAAAAATAGCAAATTTAAAGCAGCATGTTGTTTAATCAGCTGAGGGAAAGCAGCAAATTTACTCAGACAAAGCCAATATGAGCTGCGAAATCAATATTTGTGGCCAAACCGGTGACTTGCACTTACATAACTAATCCCGTTTTTTAAGGAGATTTAATTTAAATTGAAGCAAAAAGTGTATAGACAAGGCTTAGGGCAGGGAAAGCTTTGGTCACACAAAGGAGAAAAGGATCAATGACAAAAGTACTTTTGAGCTTTACATATTAATACAGTAAAAGGGAAAATAACTCATTCCTTTATATTTATTTTAGCTTCGCAAAGCTGTTATGGACCATGTATCAGACTCATTTCTGGAAACAAACGTTCCACTTTTAGTGTTGATTGAAGCTGCCAAGAATGGGAACGAAAAAGAAGTGAAAGAATATGCCCAGGTTTTCCGTGAACATGCCAACAAATTGATTGAGGTAAGATGGTACAACCGAAAAGGAATTATCAGTAGTTAAATTAAGGCAAGGCTAAGCAAAGCTCATTTCTCAATTCTGTTGAAAGAAATAGCAAATTTTGTAATAAGTTTGCCTTTTAAATTTTATTGTAATGAATTTAACAAAAGTTTAATGTTTAAATAATGAAAAGGTGAGCGTACAAAAAAGCAGCAGCTAATAGTGCATAACCCATGTTGTTGTAGGTTTGATACAATGTATGTTATGCTGTTACCATAATTTGTTAACTGGAGATGGTGGTGTGGAGAAAGGGAGATGATGGCATGACTGTCCTGCTGTAGAGTCTGACCCCTCAGTTGAAGCCTGGGGCTTTTGTCTCTTCAGTAAAATACCACTGAATGTAAACAGGCCTTTTTTGTGAAGACTTTTAGAAGCAAAACCTGCTTATGTTTGTGTAAAGAGCAGACAACAAACACAAAACTTGCAATAACAACAGAACTGATCCCTGCCACCTTTTCCTAACCAGACCCAAAGGGCTTTCAGGCTGCTGTTACTGCAGACTAAAGCTAAGCAGTGGGAAGACCAGCTTAAATGGGACCAATCTGCCTTAACTGAAATGCTTTGAAGGTCATTGGTACTTTTATTACTACTATTAAAGGTAGTTTTCCAACAGGTAGTGCATTTACAAAGAGCACTGTAAGTTCACACGCTGTGTTCATGGATTTATCTTGCTTACCTTGTCCTCTTGCCATTGTTTTCACGTGAGAGCTCTGTGCCTGTTGATGCCAAATGGCAAGGAACAAACATCTGCAGGTATTGTTGAAGAAACATGCCACTAGGAATAAACTTCAAAACCTCCTCCTGAGCGCTTCAGTGTGCTTTGAGGCATCAGCTGGCTTGGGAGCTTCACGTCTGCCACTGCCTGAAAGCAGGAAGGTCCTGGTTGATGTAGCTTTGCTCTCTTAGTGTGACTGAGTCTGATAATTGAGTCTGTGTGTCTCTGGGCTCATTACAATTTGAAAGATTTCAGTTACTCAAGAGTAAGACTTATTGAACATCAGTAAAAGTAGCTTCTGAATCTTGCTCAGTAGTACTGCATCCAGCTCTGGAGTCCTCTGTACAGGAAACATATGGACCTGTTTGAGAGGGTCCAGAGCAGGGCCACAAAAAAGCTGCAAGGGCTGGAACACCTGTTGTGTGAGGAAAGGCTGAGAGAACTGGGGTTGTTCAGCCTGGGGAAGAGAAAGCTCCAGGGGGACATTATTGCTGCCTTTTAGTGCTTAAAAGGGGCCTGTAAGAAAAGATGGGGAGAGACTTTTCAGCAGGGCCTGATGTGATAGGATGAGGGTTCTGGTTTTAATGTAAAAGAGGGGAGATTGAGGCTGGATGTGAGGAAGAAATTTTTTATGATGATGGTAAAACACTGGCACAGGTTGCCCAGAGAGGTGGTGAATGTGCCATGCCTGGAGACATTCAAGGCCAGGCTGGATGTGGTTCTGGGCAACCTGATCTAGTTGAAGATGTCCCTGCTCTCTGCAGGGGGGTTGGACTGTATGAGCATTGAAGGTCCCTTCTAACCTAAACCATTCTATGGTTTTATATTTTTCTACTTCTTTTAAAGCCATAGGGGCTCTCAGTGTGGTGAGCAACTGTCCCATAGTCTGGGGTGCATCAAGTGAGTCCAGCTCCTCGAGACTCATTATCTTAAGCAATAGAAAGCTGTAATTCTTTGTTGTTCTTCACTTTTGCCCTGCTGAATTTCAGTGTAAATGCCATTTTCATGTAGTGTCAAAGTTATTTTATTCCAAATCTTAAGTAACTAATGTTGATGGAGCAAACAGCAGGCATCAGACAATGCTGCTGTGTGCCTGGCAGCAGAATACAGTATCCACATGTAGGGGTGGGAAAGCTCTGAAGAGGGTTTTGTCTAAATCATACCATCACAGAATCCCAGCCTGGTTTGGGTTGGAAGGAACCTTAAAGCTCATCCAGTTCCAACCTCTGCTACAGGCAGGGACACCTTCCACTGGAGCAGCTGCTCCAAGCCCCTGTGTCCAACCTGGCCTTGAACACTGCCAGGGATGGGGCAGCCACAGCTTCTCTGGGCACCCTGTGCCAGCGCCTCAGCACCCTCACAGGGAAGAGCTTCTGCCTAAGAGCTCATCTCAGTCTCCCCTGTTCTGGCAGGTTCAAGCCATTCCCCTTGGCCTGTCCCTACAGACCCTTGTCCCAAGCCCCTCTCCAGGTTTTGTTAGGCCTCCCTTCTTCCTCTTGCAAGCCTAATTTATCTAGAAAATTATTTTTAGGGCTTTTGCAGGAGAAATTGACTGGGATAGCAGTAGTGGTGCCTATTCTACTGTAATTCTGCCACCTCTTCATTGGATGTGTGGTGTCCACATGGAATTTATCAGTATAATTCCACAAGACTAATTGCACTTGTGTCTGTGAGCTACTCTCCCACCCTTGCGAGGGGAGCCCTTCCTCCCTGCTGCTTTGGAACACGTGTGCTGGCTGACAAGCAGCGGGTGGCTGTCCTCACCAGTGTATGATGGCTTTGACTGACCTTACCTTGTGTGCAAAATGCCACACTGCAAATGAGTTTTACAGAACCTCTATTCAGCCAACCAGTCTTGTCTTTCAAGAGGGACTATTCCCCTCAAAGTCTGCATTCAACAGTATTTCTGACTGGCATCAAAAGGTTCAGCTAAAATGATATGCTGCTGCAACAACTTCTTGAAGGCTTGCTTATTGCTTTTGCTGTCTAAAATGTAACTATAGCTATAGAATAGCATGATCTAGATGGGTTATAAACCTCTTCCATGAATGTAGATGGATTAATATATACGCTTAGCTTTGACAAAAGGGGAATAGTACTCCTGCAGAGCCCTTGTCTCGAGGGGATAGAGAGCCACTGTGGAATTGTATGCGATGTCAGATTTATTGTGAAGGAAGACAGGTTGGGTTGGGTTGCATTTACAATGTCTCGGTGTGTCTCTGCCAGAATGGAGAAGGATGTTTGCAAGTTCCCATATGATTCTGCTCTTGGGCAGAAAACTTGACTGCAGGTATCTGCAGAAACAATAAAAGATTGTGTAAGAGCAGAACAGAAGATGTTCCATTTGGTGAGATGAGAAGTGATTGCTTCTACCTGTTTCAGTGGAAGATAAGCGTGCTGGGGAGTTTATCATAACTACCCTCAAATGCTGCTGAGTGACTGAAGACATCAAATGTGACAAAACAGCTGTGGTGCAGAATGGAGCTGTGTTGTGTATCAGGCTGTGATTGGCAGGCTCCTCTGATTTAGATGTAGAAGAGAACGTGTCCTTTAATGCAAAGTGATGGGAAGAAATGCACACCAAGTGACTTGCTCTGTGCTGGGTAACTTGGAACTTCCTCATCTGAAGCAGTGAGATTTAACACCTTGGATTTAATACCCCCTTGGCCTGTGACCTGGAGGAGCCAGTGCTGCTTCCATGGACCAAGCAACCACTAGAATGGACTGTGAGATATATATCTAGTTTATTTTTCATACTGAGCTGTTACAGGTGTTGGCTGGGCAGGATGAGTTGCAGTGCTGGTCCTGCCCTGGGTTAGCACAGGGGGTTCTTGCTCCTGCAGTGCAGAGGTGTTTACAGGCCCTCCAAGTGGCTATAAAGTGATGCAAGCACATGATTTAGGTAATTTTACTGTGAAACATTCCCATCTTGGCAGCAGAGCACTGTCTGCTTTGTGCTTCCTGAAATCCAGGCAGCCAGATTTGGCCAAAAGTTCAATAACCACAGATATCTGACTTGCATCCTAGGTCTGGATCTTCTGGAGAAACCATACCAAAGCCAAGCCCCAGAGGGCTTCCATTTTATTTGTCCTGACATAGTAAAATATTGACCCCCTTCTCCTGCCTTTTGAAAACTGGGTAATGGGAAAATAGTAAAGTGAGACTTGAGTCAGTTCAGTAACATGTTTAAAAGATAGCTTTCAGAATTGCTCTGTACTAACAGTCTAGTTAGTGGAAGGTGTCCTATCAGGGGCAGGGGGTTGGAACTTGAATGAGTTTTAAGGGCCCTTCCAACCCAAACCAGTCTGGGATTCTATGATTCTATGAATCTTATTTTAAGATATTGAGAAGCCAATTCAAATGCAGCACACAGGAATAACAGGTGAGGCAGCATTTCGGGAACCAGTGTAAGAAAAAGTTCAGTTCACTTGTGAACTCTGACAGTCTTCCTAAATTACGGATTTAAAGTACTTCCTTGCATTCTCATGGTTTTTACCATAGCTTTCCAACCTGTAACATTGCTCCTGAGCAAAGTCAGCTTCACAGTGGCCTTCTTCCATTAATGTTCTTCCCTAGAAGCAACCAAGCTCTCCTGCAGCTTGATGCTCATTTCTATTGATGTCACTTAACCCCACATGAGCTTTTTGTTCATCCCAGTCCTTGATGTGTGCTTGTGCACCAGTTCCCTTTGTACCAGTCCTGCGTGACACTCCTGGCTGTTCTCTGAACAGGGAAGTGCAAAAGCCATCACTGTTAAGAAGAAGCTTTTGCTCCATTATTGAATGCTTTAGAAAAGTAAAAATTAGGTTGCCAGTTTGTCACAGGTTTATACTGGGTAGTTCTAATGGAAAAGTTTTTCAGACCTGGAGAAATGCGGTAGCTCAGAGGCAGGTAAGGACAGAATCCAGGTTAAAATCAGCAAGTAGCTGTTTGCTTGCTGAGGAATCTTTTGGAAAAGGAGTTTTTGTAGTTCCTTAAAACCAGTAAAGAATCTGGTCTGACTCTGGAACTCAGCAGCCCTGGCTCCAGTGTTTCTCTCAAATGTCATTTTTAAGCATCTTTCTCATAGAAACTTTGCTCAGACCAGGGAGGTGAAACCTCTCAGTGATGCTTCATAAGCATCCATTTATTTTTTTTTCCCAGTTGCTTTAATTTCTCTGAAAAGACTGTTCTGTGCCTTTTTTTATGCACTGGGCTGAATCTTGCATATGGAGGGATGATTTTCTCATTTTCAGTGAAAACCCAGGAACAGATGCAGACTGCAAATTTATTTGCTCGGAACGAATCACATTTGGGCACTTGCAGCTCCATAAGCTGTCTGTAGCCTCTCGCACTGACATTTTCCCCTTCTGTTGCCCTGCCTGTCTAGCCTGATGTCCTGGAGTAATTCTTCAGACCTCAGCCTAAAAATACCACTGAAAGCCCAGAGCTTTGCATGCTCACAGTGATTGTACTGTGATTTCCCCTGGCTTGCCCATACTTGCAGCCTCTATATTCTTCAGAGAGCCTTAGCAGGTTTTTGTATGTGAGAGGCTTTCAAAAAATCTGAAGTGGGTAAAGCAAAGCTTGGATTTAAAATAAAAACCAGCTTGAAAAACTGGGGCTTGCCTGTCCTCCCTTCATGAGAGAGCTTAGGTGGAGCATAGCTAGTTACCTTTGTGATAAAGGGATGCACTTAGTGTTTGTGCATCTGAGACATGTATTAAAAATGAAGCATAGAATGGAAATGTCCAGAATATCCAGCAATAAATCTAGTCTGATATGATTATCCTTTGTGTGCATTGGCCACCTGATTTGTGAAGGTTTTATAAACTTTTAGACAAAGTTTATATAACCAGCATCTTCAGAGGTGGAACTGGACTGGCTAGGCTCATTCTGGAAGTATTCTTTCTTCATGCTAGCCAGCAAAGGTGTGTATCAGTGCTAAAAGGCAGGGATGATGTATCTTGGGGGAAGAACTGCAGGCACGTATGGGTCTTGACACCCAAATCAAATATTGACTTGGAATGTTTTTCTGAACTTTGGGTTTATTTATCTCTCATAACTCATCATTTTCCAGGCAAGGGTCATTATCAGTCGGCAAAGTAGTGTCTGAGCGCCTGGTTTTCTTCTTGTTCAATAAGCTGATGTACAGTGGAGAAAATCTGAAACTCAGGTTTGTCTTTTACTGCATAGAATCATAAAATCCCAGACTGGTTTGGGTTGGAAGGGACCTTAAAACTCATCCAGTTCCAACCCCTGCCACGGGCAGGGACACCTTCCACTGGAGCAGGTGCTCCAAGCCCCTGTGTCCAACCTGGCCTTGAGCACTGCCAGGGATGGGGCAGCCACAGCTTCTCTGGGCACCCTGTGCCAGCGCCTCAGCACCCTCACAGGGAAGAGCTTCTGCCTAAGAGCTCATCTCAGTCTCCCCTGTTCTGGCAGGTTAAAGCCATTCCCCTTGTCCTGTCCCTACAGGCCCTTGTCCCAAGCCCCTCTCCAGGTTTCCTGTAGCCCCTTTAGGCACTGGAGCTGCTCTCAGGTCTCCCCTTCAGGGGCCTTCTCTTGTCCAGGCTGCCCCAGCCCAGCTCTCTCAGCCTGGCTCCAGAGCAGAGCTGCTCCAGCCCTCGCAGCATCTCCATGGCCTCCTCTGGCCTCGCTCCAACAGCTCCACATTCCTCTTGTGCTGCTGCCCCAGAGCTGGATCAGGGCTGCAGGGGGGGTCTCCCCAGAGCACAGCAGAAGGGCAGGATCCCCTCCCACAACTGCTGCTCACGCTCTGGGGGTGCAGCCCAGCACCCTGGGCGGTGGGGGGGGATGTTGCAGGGTTCTGGTCTCAAGTGCACGTAGAAGCTGGGTCATGGGGAGCTTCTCATCAGCCAGCACCCCCAAGAGTAGAAAATTGCTTTTCTGTTTAAGGTAATTGTTTATTACAGGGGAAATGTGCTTGTGCTGTGGTCTGGAGAAGCAGGGTTAGTCCAACTCCAGAGTTATTTCCCATTTCAGGCTGGACAGCAAAGCATCTCTTCCAAAAGCACGTTTTCTGTAATTTGTCTATAGATAACCTTGACAGCAATTTAAAACAACCATCCTCAGTAAAAGGCTGATATAGCTCTAATGTAACCTCTGAAGTCTGACAGTCTTCAAGTACCGATGTGCTTTACTTAAAAGTTCATTTAATTAGTCAACTAATTCATAAGTAAATTAAATTCCTCTTGTAGAAAATATACTTCCCTTACATTCATAATCAGTAAAGTTGGAAGGCCTCAGCAGAAAAAAAGTTCTTCCATTTTCCAGCAAAACTGGATGTCCAAAAGTAATACACTGTACATAAGGAACTAGGTAATCTCTAAGTTCCCTTCCAGCCAAAACCATTCTATATGTAAAGATAACCTTTTAATAGGATAACTTTTGTTCTTGTAAGGTTATTTATTGAGGCCAGTCCAGTTGTCATTGTAAGTAGACATGGGAGAAGCAAGGTAATCGGTAATCTGACAGCAAAACTGGTAATCAGAGAGGAAGTGATTGAAGCTGAGTTTCAGCGCTCACATACCTGGACAGCAGCTGGGGTGTTTGGAGACATTCTGTCTGAAAATCATCCCTGTTAGCAACTGCTACGTGGAGGAGAGGCATTTCTACCATACTTCTTCCATAGGAACAGTCATTATATTGGGTGATTTTTGAGAGTGTGGGGCTTGGTCTTTAAACACTTGAGCCAAGGGAGATGTGAAGGGTGTAGAAGCTGGAGGTGGATGAGGTTAGGGTTGGAAAGCTATGTTAATGTCCATTTACTACACCCGTTACACACAACCATGAATTTACTGTGTTCATTTTTCCTTTGGAAACAGATAGAAGCACCTGGGGAAGGGGAAATCTGTAAAAGAGGATAGAGAAGCTATGGTTACCCCATCTCTGGCAGTGTTCAAGGCCAGGTTGGATGGGGCTTGGAGCAGCCTGCTCCAAGGTAGGAGGTAGAAGGTGGAAGATGTCCCTGCCCATGGCAGGAGGTTGGATCTGGCAGAGCTTTAAGGTCCCTTCCAACCCAAACCAGGCTTGGATTCTATGAAGTATAAGCACAGCTGAGCATAGGTTTTGTTGACATGATGTGTTCAGGGGGAGGTAGAAAGCAATAGAGTCCTGGCTCATTTTATTGTCCAGATATTTGAGTCTGAATTCAGGCAGTATTTTTAAGTAGCTTTTTGGGTGCAGCATTTTTAGATGCAGCATAAATGTTTTAGTTCTTGATATATAACTAAAAGCCTCAATATATGTCTGGATTTTCATCATCTTAGTCATTAGTAATATTGGAATATTAGTCATGTAGTGTCATTGAGGAGTTGCCTGAAGTCTGTGTAGAGCTCATTCCTTTAATATTTTGCTGCCTTCTTCAAGAGCATGATGTACTTATAATTGCTGTTAAACTTGCCATGAACAGTTGTCTGAATCACCAAAACCTGGTTTAAACAGCTAATAATAGGCACCAAGTTGGAATCCTTTATTAACATCATAATGCAGTATGCTCTGAGTGATAAGCAAAATCAGATGGGAAAGAATTACGATTTCATAGAATCCCAGACTGGTTTGTGTTGGAAGTTACCCTAAAGCTCACCCAGCTCCAACCCCTGCCACAGACAGGGACACCTTCCACTGGAGCAGCTGCTCCAAGCCCCTGTGTCCAACCTGGCCTTGAGCACTGCCAGGGATGGGGCAGCCACAGCTTCTCTGGGCACCCTGTGCCAGCGCCTCAGCACCCTCACAGGGAAGAGCTTCTGCCTAAGAGCTCATCTCAGTCTCCCCTGTTCTGGCAGGTTCAAGCCATTCCCCTTGGCCTGTCCCCACAGGCCCTTGTCCCAAGCCCCTCTCCAGGTTTCCCGGAGCCCCTTTAGGCACTGGAGCTGCTCTCAGGTCTCTCCTTAAGGAGTTTCTTCTCCAGGCTGAACCAGCCCAGCTCTCTCAGTGTGTTTTCATTTCCACTTTTATAAACATAAACACTGTTTTGCATAGATACTTCTTCAGGCACTGCCCAGATATCACTGTAGGAACACTTTGGTTGAAAGAAATTTTTTTTGTTGCTAAGAAGCATCTGAGATGAGGATTCACTTTCAGAGGTTTAGCTTTTAGGATCAGATCTACGTTACATACCAGCAGTGTGATTTCTGTCATGGTAGCTCAGATTGAGTTGTGTAACTAATGTGTTCTGTGCTTATAACAACATTTTATGGCTTCGCTTGTTTGTCTGAGGAAGGAATAGTTCCTGTGCCAATAGTTACATCTGCTGCTACAGCTGCATCTATGAGGGGCATGGTGCCCACGTAGCACACTGGAATTCCTTTACCAGCTCTGCTGTCTGTCAGGCCTATAGAAAGGATAATCTACCAGTCTGGAAATAAAGGTATTCCTGTGCTGCTAGCACTTTTACTACTGTAGGTGTGTTTTATGCTATAGATGTACTAGTTCCTTTCAAACACCTCTTCCCCCTCTTTGATTGAAAAACTCTCCTGTTGGCAACAGAGAGAAGTGCTTTTCATTTTGCACTTAGTGCTAAGTAAATGGAGGCGAGTTTGATTTGTCAAAATGCACAAACTCTGTCTTTGCCCGACTGTGTGAAAACAGTTTACAAACCTCCTGTATGAAACCCGGACATGTAGAGATGCACTCTGTTGGAGAAAGACAGTTACTCCAGGTATGGAAGGAGCTTGCCAGTGTTGGACAGCTGTATGTAGACTGGCACTAGGTAGCTGGAGACAGCTTATTTAGGTTGAGAGCCAAATGCAAAGCTGTATCCCCTCACTGGAATTTCAGACACACTTAGACAACTTGAAAGGTGCAAGTCTTGAGATCTGATCCCAAAATAAAGGCGGTTACCCATCAAAATACTGAGCAATTGCCTCAGTATTAGGAGGAGCAGAGAATACACAATATCTTGTCTCTGATCCCGTCCTCTTGCAGTCAGTTGCCAGCCTGTTCAGATATAAACCCCTGAAGCCCCATTTCACATTGTCTAAAACTTTTGGCTTAAAAGCATTTTGCTTGGTAGTTTTGGTCCATCCAGCTGAAATTTCCTTTCCGTGTGTTTATAACCAGACTTGAAATTAAAATTGCCCTCATCTTGCGTGTGAGGCTGCAGAGCTCAGGTAATGGCAGTTATCTCAATTTTAGTCCATCATTCCCCTCAGCACTTTGGAGTTTTTCTGTGTGGGGCTTGTTTTATTAAAAACTCTTACTATTTTAAGTTAATACGTTGGGATTCTGTTAACTCTTGCAAGGTACCTTTTGTGGAGCTGCAGCCACTTGCCACTACTCAGGCCACATAAAATCAAAGAGTAGTTGACAACACGACTCCCAGTAACTTGCTCCAGAGTCCCTATGGACTCAAAGTCCTCCTGCCATCCCTGCACGCATTAAAGCATCAAACCTGTTTTGTGTGATTCATAATTAGCTTTGCCTCTGCAGAACTAATGTCTTTATAGGAGATTATTGCCATAATGCAGACTTTTCACTCATGCACTGCCTTTTAGAATTGGATGTTAAAATGCTGACATTTGTCTTGAATACTGAGTGTAGTGTACAGGTGAATTAATAAATGTATGGGCTTATTGAATAATAAAAGCCTTGTTTTAAAGATGGATGGAAAATTGCATAATTGACACATCTCTTTGGAGAGCCCTCAGTTGCTACTTAGTTTTGCCAGAGCAGTTGTTTCTGCAGATGAATTAATTTCATGGGCTTTGGCCATCATCAGGAGAATCTGGACTCTTGTCTTAATATAAGGAAGGAAGAAAGCAGATGTGTGCTGTATTTTAATTCTGCGAGAGTATCAGATCCACTTTTCTTTAGCAGCTCCTCAAGAGGAACATGTTGAATGGCTGCCTGTCCATTTTGCTTCTTTATTTTTTTTAAATGGGTGATTTTAAGCTGTTTCAAAGTGGGAATTTGCATTCCCAGAGAAATCATAAAACAAAAAGCAAAAATAGAGCAAGGAGCTGAAGTTTTGAAGTTTAATCAGAAATCAAACCACCAAGAACACCTTTGAAAGGCTGTGTTTGAAGTTCCCAAAGTAGTTGTATATAAATGGGGGTAAGGTTTTGTTCTGTTTGCAGGGGGCTTTGTGAGCATCAGTTCTGAGAGGATACCGGTTAATGTTAAACCAAGAAGGTTTTCTATCGTAAGAGAGACTGAAAACTCTTCCTCCAGTGCTGTTTTCACAGGTGCAGTTTGAAATGAGAGTAGTCAGGCTCTTAGAACTCAATTAGTGTATGTTTGTCGCTTACATAGTGATGTATAATCCTTATTTATAACAATGCTCTGAAGCAGGCGGCTCTGGCAGCTTTAAATTATGCAACAATAAACACATTACAGAGCCTTCTCTGGGTCACACCATTCAGTGTCGGGTGATTGCATCCAGGAGCCATTTAGGAGGCTTTTGTGTACTTCCTGAAGAAGCTGTCCTAAAAACAGCCCATGAACAAGGAGGAAAAACTTGGTGTTGCTTCTCTGAAGTGAATCCAGGTCACGAAACAAAGACTTTAATGCAAACTTCCAGTGTTAGCCTTTGAAATCCTCGGAAAAGATTTAATATGTTAGAAATTGTGGTTCCCTTTTTTAATTCTTCCATTTCTTCCTCTTACTGAAAAAGCAATTTGTCGATCCTCCAACAAACTGTTCCATGTAAAGTAACCCCTATACCTGAGCTGGGGTGTCAGTGCAAAGAGACACTTTAACAAGTACAAAGCTGTAGCAGCATTTCTCAGTTATTTGCAACAGTGTCATTCCAGAAGCTTAATGATGACCCCCAACCCATGCAGGCTTTCAGTTGCTGGAGGACATGGCTCCTTAGGTGTTATCTGAATGAATTTCAAGTTGAAAAAGAAATCAAAAATGCATTCCAGGTGAAAAAGGTGAAAACTGCCTATTGTCAGAGAAGGCAGTTGTCTACCAGAGCTGCCAGCCACAAACATGGGCTAACAAATTGTCACTGAGGGAGGAAAAAACCTGCTTTAGAAATGTCAAGTTTTTTCCTGATTTAAAATCAGTAATTTCTGAAGAAACAAAATAGCTAGAATTTGAGATGGAATTGCTCTGTGACAGATGGTGCAGTATTTTATTATACTGGAATTATAGCTTCTTGCTAATAATATATTCCTGACTGACCTTTGCACTGAGATGTGGTGCCTGCCTCTAGAAGGAACCAGTTTCTATACCTTCGGAGGAGGCATTACGTTGTCATTTAGGTTGTAAAAGACCTTTAAGATTGAGTCCAGCCATGAACCCAGCACCTCCAAGGCCACCACTAAACCATGTCCTTAAGCACCACATCTGCTCACCTTTTAAATCCCTCCAGGAATGGTGACTTTATGACTCCATCACTTCCCTGGGCAGCCAGTTCCAGTGCTTGACAACCCTTTTGGTGGAGATGTTTTCCCTAATAGCCAATCTAAACCCCTCCATGTTTCTTGTCAATGTGCTTTAGGCACCTGGAGTTGCTGTGTAGCGAATGAGATGCAGGAGTGGCTTAGAAACTTTAAAATACATAACAGTAATTAGTGATATGAATGGGCTTTTTTTCTCTACACAAGAACTCTTGATTTCATTTGGCTGGGGTATTCTAGCAACCTGCAAGACAATAAACCAGTAAAGCTTCAATGGTTTCCTGTGCACATTCATGCTGCAGGAGGATGTCTTGCTGCTGTGCCCTCAGACTTCTTGTTGAAACATCATCAGTGCCTACCTGAAAAAGCAATGCTGGATAATAATCTGAGGGCTGTACTAGGGTGGGAAGGTTTCTCTTCACGTCTTTAAGCAGGCTTCCCTAAGAAGTGGCTCTGATCTGCATGCTGGACCTTCTGCTCCCCTCAGAAGAAGTTTTCCTATGACATTGACCTGTCTCTTTTTCTTTATGGAAGCAGTTTTGACATAGGGTATAGGCTGACTTAACCTCAGTGCCACCTCCAAGTTGGGTGAACCATCACTCTCGTGATTGTTCAGTTCCACTTGTTACACGAGGGCACCTCTCACCCTTCTGGGTGAACTGCCATACCAGGCCCTGCTTGGCCTCCCTGCTCATGGTGCTTCCCAAGGGCTTCTTTTATACATGAGGGCGCTTGGCCACTGTTGCTCCTGACCCTGCCAGTGGCTGTTGTGTGAGCTGCAGGCTCCAGCTGGCTTTCTTGGCTTCCCTTGAAGATCCCTAGTTTGGGAAGACCCCTCCATGGACCCCACAGGAGCGCTCCATGTGGATCATGCTGGTACCAGAGCCACTAACATCATGTCATCTTCAGTTACTCTGATGTCTTAGTTACCAGATTTTAGTTTCAAAAACCCACTTTCCAGGTGAATTTGTCCAACTTTGGAGTTTTTCTTTAGATCAGTTTGTAGAACAGGTTGTGCCTGTGCACTTCTCACTGACACTTGGTGCATTTGCCACTGGGGGTGAATTTAAGCTCATTCATCTGAGCATTGGCAGCTGCTCTAAGTTCATCTTGTCATCTGGGATGCGTGAAGCCGAATGAGACATGGCTGTATGCTCCCAAGAGCTAAGAGAGCCTTGATACCACAGCAAAAAATGCTTCTAAATTGCTGCAAAAGGTCTGCGAGCTGTGTCAGTCTGGTTCCTCTGGTCTGTCTTCATTCCCAGTGTATTTTCAACCTTTTCAATAGATTGCTTGTTATGGCTGATTACGTTATTCGTGACTTTTTTTGTCTCCTTTGATGCCTGTGCTAGTAGTGCTTATGTAAAGGGGCTTGAATGATAAGAATGAACAAATGCAGCAGGAATTCAATTGCTGTTTTGCTCTCAAGCACAAGTGGTGTTCTTTCTCAATCAAGTCTGACCACTTAGTATGTCAGTTGTTGGAGACCTGAAGAAACTATTTCATTTACATTTGATTTAAAGGGAATTTTTGTTCGCTTGAGGTGCTCTGTTTTATTTGGAGTGTTTAGAATTGTCTGATTTCCATGTGCTCTGTGTGCTTTATAACAAATGTGGCTGTAGCTGATCTTCATCTCAGCTTCAAAACCTTATGTATTATGTGTACCTGTCAAATTAGTGGCTAGGAGTACCCCATCCTCTCTACAGACAGGGAGCTTGAAGCTGTTTGTCAGCTATCACCCAGGAGTTAATGATAATGTGTTCTTTCAGGTGCATTTAATAGTGAATTTCTTACTCATACACTCATCCACCTTAGCTGGTGCATGCAGTTTTAGAATCCATGCTGTAGGGCACCTGATAATTAATGGCAATTTGGAATACCTCATTGTAATGTCATTTACAACTTGATTAATTAGTTAAAATAGCTCTTCTTACATTTCCCATCTGAAGAGGTTTGTGATTGTTTCCCAGTAGCTCGGCAGAGCCTTCCCACAGGCGCAGTAAACGTTGCGTTGCGGTGAATTTACAGCCGTGTCTGTAGCACTCTGAAGTCATCTCTGCTGCTCCCAGAGCCCTGCTTTGCTCTGATGCTCACACAGTTTGCCGGGAAGTTTGTGTGCTAATCTGGCAGGGCAACTAATCCCCCAGAGCGAATAGCTTGCTTTTGGACCAGCGTGCTGAAATGAAGTGTTGAGCTTTGGAGACGCAGCAGTAGGATGGGATGTAGCAGCCAACAGTTGGGTTGTCTTAAACTGCCAAAGACCCTCAGTCAGGGAAGCACACACACTTCTTTCATGAGGGTTGGCAGCCCCAGTCGGGCAGTTTCTAAAGGAGAATTGCCATTAGGGAGGTATTGAGAAGAAAAATGACGGTTCAGAAATGACTGTGCAAAAAAGCAAAATTTCATTGTGCCGCGGTGGGGACACTCTATTATAAACTTGTTTGCCTCTCTGTATTCAGACAGAGCGGGGTTTCTATGTGCTTGATTCATCACACTTGGCTTGAGAGAGAGCGCAACATCTCCAGATCTCGGAGAGGCTGATTTTGTGGTGCTTCAATGTCGCTTTTATTCAGCCCCTACTCAATAGAGCTTTGTGTTCTCCTCGCTCCTAGAGATTGTAACTGCTGCTGCGGGGGTAGGAACGACGTGGAAATATGGACCATAAAAAATATTGGCGAATGGGTGTTTCCCAAAAAATACGACCTGTGCTTAAACACCAGCAAAGTCTTTATTTGACTTTTAAATCATGGCATCTTACTGTCTTTTGATTTTTGAGCCTTTAAACAAAAGTATAATATATATAGCTCACTGTGAACTAGGGATTTAAGACATGGAAATCTACAGGGAAAAAAATGCTTTGTGCAGAGTAAGATCCCTTTTTGCTAGGGCTCTCTAGAGAGCACAGCTGTTTGGTGATGTGCTGCAGAGAGGAACTGAGCTGGAGCCGGCAGCAGACATGGCGACAGGAGGGAGAAGAGAGCCTTGGCTAAAAGGGGATGTGAGCTGCACAGCCCAGCCCTACACTCAGGGCTTGCTGCAACTCCACCTCTTAGTATGTAGGTCTTGTCCACAAAGTCTGGTGGAAAAGAAAGTTGAGGAGTAGTACTCTTAATATTCCTGAAAGCTGGCAGAGATTTCTGTGTTGTTGATGCTGCATAGTCTGTCTTTCAACTTCAGTTTGCTTGCATCCAAATATATGCTGTTGCATCTGTTTACTTGGTTGTTCAGTGCTGAAGACACCTCTCTTCTTGACAGTGCACTGCACCTTTCTAACTGGATTTGGAACCAGAGCGAGAATAAAGCTGTGTGCTTTGCAATGGGAGTTTGCCTTTTGGTCCCCAGACTGATAATGGAATTGATAAAAACTGCTGTTCGAGTATATTGGCATGTGGTTGATGGTTTGTGGGACAGTAATGTATTCTGTGTGGGAACATCGTTATAAGGGAATGGCTTGGGGAGGGGGAAAAGCATGTGATATAGCTGCAAATACTACTTCAGAATGACTTGGATATGAATGCAAAGGATAGTTTCATTAAAGGGAGAATGGAATTTCTCCAGTTTACAGAGAAAAGTAGATATGGAGAAATCTGGTTCACTGGTGTTAATTGAGAGTCTGCTGGCGATGCTTCTACAGCACAATTACCGAGGGGGTTGCAGGTTGCTCTCTCTGAAAGGACAGTACTCAGTGTTCATCTCAGTTCACTTTGTGCTATTTTTACAGCTTTCTGTGTTCAAATGGCTCAGAATAACATGCTTGTCATTCACCTGTCAACTAGGAAATGTAACTTACTTCAGGCTTCCTTCCCCTGAGAGTAGCTCTAATAGGAGGAATATCTTCAATTACCAAAAAATTCTGTGCTGTCCCCTTGCTCTGTGCTCTTAAGGCAGGTGTTTATGGAACGCCATCTCTGTTCAAGATGACCTAGTTAAGGAGGCTGCTGTGCAGCAGGTCAAGGTTTTGGAGTCAAGTTTTTAGCACCACAAGATGCTATTCATATTCTGAAGACTTGTAGATGGATCTTCACGATCGCCTGTACCAGGAAATGGTTTTGTTTGATGAATCACAGCACAAATGGCTTTCTAGAGGAACCCTTGCCTGATAACAGCAGTCTCTGCTAGATAAGAAGTACCTCAGGCGTTCAAATACCTGTATCCTGCTGCAGAGGTTTGCTGTGTGCAGCACCAGCAAAACAGCTTGAGTTTTGCAACACCACCATGCTTTCATTGTCCAATTGTTTGGTGAGCCTCTTGAGTGCTTTTGGGATGACACACAGTAGGATATAGAAACATTCCAAGGAAAAGGGAGCATCCCCGTGCCTACAGACATCAGAATATTTAATTCACAGATGCATGGGAGCTGGATTGGGTTTTTCAATGGTGTGGCTGCTCCTGTCTCACTTGAGTGGGAATGGGCTGTTTAACTATCACTTGAGGTGCTGCTGTTGCTCTTGTACATTTTACTGGAGAGAACTTAACAGAAACAATGGTAACAAGGATCTCTTTGTCCTGTTTGAATTACTATGATTTTAAGATCGGATGTGTTATGATTTCATGCCTAGAGAAGGAACAGATGTCATTAGTACATTCCAAATTGGTTAGAACTGAATGAGTATGGATGCTTTGTATTTTATGATGGGTTACTGATCGCTGTTGGGGACAAGTAAAAAGTTTCTTACCGAGGGAAATAAACCCCAGTTCTAACAGTTGTGTTTTGTTTTCTCCCACCTCTAACACAGGTTGCCAACTTGGCCTGTTCCATTTCGAACAATGAAGAAGGTGTGAAATTGGTTCGCATGTCAGCCAGCCAGCTTGAAGCCCTGTGTCCCCAGGTAATGAAGAGCATAAGAATTTAAGACATACCCCGATAAGTTGAGCACTGGTCCTGCTTAGTACATGTTTTGGCATCTTTGTGGCTCTGTGGACTTGCTGCAGAGCTTGACTTTTTCTTTCCTTAATATGTAGAATCCTAGAGTAGTTTGAGTTGGAAGAAACCTTAAAGCTCATCTATGATGATATGATATGAAAATCTGTGATACCATTTTATGATGTAGTTCCAACCCCTGCCACAGGCAGGGACACCTTCCACTGGAGCAGCTGCTCCAAGCCCCTGTGTCCAACCTGGCCTTGAACACTGCCAGGGATGGGGCAGCCACAGCTTCTCTGGGCACCCTGTGCCAGCGCCTCAGCAGCCTCACAGGGAAGAGCTTCTGCCTAAGAGCTCATCTCAGTCTCCCCTGTTCTGGCAGGTTAAAGCCGTTCCCTTGGCCTGTCCCTATAGGCCCTTGTTCAAAGCCCCTTTCCAGGTTTCTTGTTAGTCTCCTTTAGGCAGTGGAGCTGCTGTGTAGCGAGTGCGATGCAGGAGTAGTCATCAAGACATAGAAACTTTAAAATACATAACAGTAATTAGTGATATGAATGGGATCTTTTTTACACAAGAAGTCTGATTTTATTTGGCTGGGGCATTTAGCAGCCTGCAAGACAGTAAACCAGTAAAGCTTCAATGGTTTCCTGTGCACATTCATCCTGCAGGAAGATGTCTTGTGAAGACTCTACCACTGCTCCTGTGCAGGCTGTAAGATGAATTATAGATATATTATTTTTTGCCTGAGTAGAATATAAATATGCCACAAAAAAAATCTTCTCAATAGAGTAGGAAGCTGTCTGTGTGTGAATAGCTCAAACCTGGCTGAGACTACCTTTTAATTAGTAACTTTTTAGTGGAAACAAGGAAATTGAGTTTATATAAGCGTTAGACTATCCTCTTGCATTTTGACAGCCCTGATGTTTTAAATGTCAACAACTAGATACTTGGCTGAACCCCTGAAGACTACAGTGTGCTTTTAATTCTTGTAATTTGCATTTTTTAAAGCAACAGGAAATTCAGATCTAAGCCACAGAACTAAGCTGGTGTTGGTAACAAGGAGCTAATGGAAAGTAGATACTCAGAGAAACTGGTGGAATGGCATTTTAGGAAAATAAGGTAAATTGTCTCAGGATTATTTGGAATTTGTTCAGCTTTTCCTATATATATTGGGAAAACTAGTTGAAACGAAGAGAGGGATGTTCACCAGTATCTGCCTCAGCAGGAAGGGAGTTCTGAGGGAACAGGTGAAGACAGTGTGAAGAGCAGATCTGTTTTACCTTTTCTTTAAGTCAGTAGCACTGTTCACCTATTCAATAGGTGAAGGCAGGCACCCAAACATAAAACATTCAACACTATCTAGGGCACCTTTTGTTGTCCTGGGGTGGACTTACGTGATTCCCACTCCTGCCCATGCCCTGGCTGGCTGTGCAGGTCTTTGCCTCCCACCCCTGGGGCAAGTGGTGTCTATGGCTTGTTAAAACCAAAGGTCAGGTTTTACAGTTGGAGCAAAGCATGTGGAAGAAAAAGCTTTTAAAAATGCATCTTGTCTCATGTAAAGGCTGGCTTTTTTGTAACATAACTAACTAGGCTGGATAGAATGATTTCTTTTGGTTATCTTCAAGAAGATGGGTGTCTGCTGCATGTTGTTCCAAACAAATGCTGATGCTTTTGAAAATAAGCATCATAAGAAAGTTAGGTTTTCTTTGAATCTAAATGCTTCTGGTAGTTTTCCAAGTCTGTGGGGGTGTTTTTCCCTCCCTATTGCTGAAGTTGTGTGTATTTCCTACTCTTCTAGCTTTGCTTTTCCAACAACTGCCTGTTTATTTAGACCCACTCCTTTAAAAAATAAACAGCATGATAGTCGACATGAAATAATGAAGAACTCTATTCAGTAGTCACCAAGCTCTAGTCACATCTCCTGAAGTGCAGTTGTTAACCTCTGGCTTCAGGGATTATGGATACACACATTGGAAGCTTTGATTATCTATAAATGGACGAGGGCTATAACTGATGGGTTGTGGCTTTACAAAGGTCACATATCTGAACTTCCAAGCTGCAGTTCAGATGCACTGCACAGTCTTGCCTTAATTTCAGGGTCGTCACCAAGAGATTAGTAAATGACACTATAGATGTTCATAGCCCTTGAAAGAGGGCATTTATATTACATTATGTGTTCTCTGGTTGATTCTTTAATGCCCAAGAGTATTTAAATATGTTGTGAATCCTGAGAGATAATTAGGAGCACTTGTCTGAACTGTTTTACAAATGGCATCTGGGTTTCTTCCGAACAATACAGGATAAACGACTCAGCACACTGTCATCCTCAACCATGATACTGACTGTTCCCAAACTTGGGTTACTCTGTGTAATCTCTTAAGTGCTTCCAGATAGGAAACGTAGTGGGATTTTGTTTTCCTTTTCAGACAGTTATCTGTCTATTTTGCAGTTTATTCCTGATGAGATTCACAGCTGCTTCTTGAATCCTTTTAGGTGTCTGTGCTGAATAACCATGTGAATTAGGCATGAAATACAGATTAAACCAAACATTATATGCTTTGGGGTTTTTTCTGGCTTAGATGGTATTTTTCCAGGAAGATGCTGGGTTCAGAATGAGTCAAGTCAATCAGTAATTACAATAGCCTCTGAAACTCAAGTGACTATATCAATACCACACAGAAATACATTGTATGAAATTTAATTCAAAGTATTGCTGTGGTTGAAAGGATGAAACTGAAATTTAATGCACTTGAGTCCCTCTTAAATAGCTTAGCTGAGCAGAGGCCAGTCCGGGAGTGGGAAACTCCTGGCTAAAGAATGATTTCTGCAGAAGTGAAGCTGTTGAGTTAATTATAAAAGCTGTATTTCAAGGCAGTTGCGCAGTCCTTGGTTGTAACTTGCCTTTTTGAGCCAGCAGCTGGAGTAAGGAACAGGCAGCACTTCAAACGGGTTGGGGAAGACTTGGTTTAAACAAGAAACCAGTCATTGCCAGTATCATCTTCACACACTCTCACGTTTAAAATCTAATTCTTCAAGGCAAAAGATGTGGAAAACTTTTCATCTGGGAAGTCTGTACAAAAGCAAGGAGTTACGTTTGTGTACTGTGGCTGTTACTGTAAATCGGCTCTTCCTCAGGAGCAGCAGCATCCTTCCTGTTTGTGAGTTCCCAGACACTTAACACAGACATTAAGACTTAATATAATGTTTCAAGCTCCCTTTCGATCATGCAAAGAACTGTTAGGAAGAGCTGTGCCTGCTCCTTAGTAGCCAGCTGGGTGGCTTGTGTTAGTCTGGGTTTACAGGGGAGGAATAAGGTGGCACTGAGGGGGTCACTGGTGCTTTTCTTCATGAAGCCCTGACTTACAACCCTGCCTGAATTGGAGTAGTGTGAGTTGTCCCTGCCATGACAGGGGTTTGGAACTGGAGGATCATGAGGTCTTTTCCAACCCAAACCAGTCTGGGATTCTATGAATTCTTTGAGGACATGCATTGCTGAGAGTCTGCATCAAAGTGAACCAACTTTGTCCAGCATCTCATAGGAGTTACCTGCAGCCCTGCAGCTTCATGCCTTGTTAGGTGATGTGGAAACAGACCAGTCTGTGGTGGGTTAAGATGAAGGACAAAAACCCTCCATCACTCCGGTTAAATGTTTGAAACAAAAAATGCTTAGATGTCTTTCATAATGGAAGTGGAAAAGTACTGCTGTGAAGTGCTTGGAACAGTTGCCTGTGCTTCCATTTGCCTAGCAGAGCACTGGGGGAAGTTTTCTTTGCTTCCTTGCTAAACACAGAGCTTGCCAATGGTAAATTAGCAAAAGATTTTGTTTATCTCCACTTGAAAACCTGGATCCTTGCTTGTAACTGCGAGTTCTGCTTCCAAGAAATACTTGCTTTGGGAGCCTGCAAAAGCTGTTTTGTAACAGCATTTTGCATTAAGGATGTCTGTAAGCTTAACCATAGGAGTGTGTCTGATCATACAAGCTGTAGGTGTTTAGAAAGCAACAGTGAAAATGCCCCAGTACAGCTCTTGAAAGGGAAGAGTATTGCTCCAGCCTTTTGATGTGACAGTCTGCTGTCACTTGCAGCTGCTTTAACCAGCGATACATTGACTTGCTTGTTCCTTAAAGCCTCCATGAAGTTCATCTACAGACTTTTAACCACACTGCAGGCAGGCCAAGAGTTCTAGAAAATACTGCTGGATTAGAACTTCCAGCAGGTTGGGTGTTTGCTTCTGCCAGCGAAAGCTGGAGCCCGTTGCCCTCTAGAATGAGCATCTTCTGGGAAGTGGCCTTCAGGAGCAGCAGACCTGCACCTCCCTGGTGTGGACACACAGGACCTGTTCTCCCATCCATGAGACAGGGTGACCCTGAGCCAGTGCTGGTTGCCTTTCTTCTCCACCCAAATAGCTCATACTCCTTAGAAACATCTTGCGGGCACCAGGCATCTCTGCCTGTCCTGTCCCTGCTCCCTGTACATCAACCTTAGCACAGACAGTGTGTTTGGCATAGCTTAATGGCCCCTGTAGAGTCAAGTGAGTGTTGCCCATTAAACAGACTCCAGATAATTCTTGGATTAAATTACATTTTTTAAAATATAAAAATAAATTGGTTCTTCTCATATTAACATCTTATATTAATAATTGCTGTTCCACATCCTTGCATTCCAATTTTGAAATGCTTGAAAAGCAATTTGCTGCTTATAGATTTCTGATGAGGCAGATGGTTACATATGCTGATCACACCTACTGACAAAGACAGACAGAATACCACAGCAGAAGGAATCCCATGTAGAGGTTCCATATAGCACAAAACCTTTTGTTTAGAAGTTGCAGCATGTTAGAGAAACAAAAACCTCTCCAGTCAACCTCCTCATGTCAACCAGACCCAAACGTGACTGTCAGGCTTGCTCTCCTCCTTGAGTCCCCAATTACTGCCAGTTCCCTGGTGGCTTCTGGAGAAGGAGATAATTTCCTTTCTCTTGCAGTGAAGACTTAACACTGAACAGTTTTCCTCTTTTTTCTTCTCTGTGAACGACTGTCAGATTTTTTGAATGTACTAACTAGCAGATCTATCTCCAGACTGTTTAATTACAGGTGCTTGAAGCATTTTATTAGCATTGGATAGAAATACTTACATTAAAAACTTAACATTTGGGCTGTAATTTTATATCATAAAATCCTAGAATGGTTTGGGTTGGAAGGGACCTTAAAGCTCATCCAGTTCCAACCCCTGCCACAGGCAGGGACACCTTCCACTGGAGCAGCTGCTCCAAGCCCCTGTGTCCAACCTGGCCTTGAACACTGCCAGGGATGGGGCAGCCACAGCTTCTCTGGGCACCCTGTGCCAGCGCCTCAGCACCCTCACAGGGAAGAGCTTCTGCCTAAGAGCTCATCTCAGTCTCCCCTGTTCTGGCAGGTTAAAACCATTCCCCTTGTCCTATCCCTACAGGCTCTTGTCCAAAGCCCCTCTCCAGGTTTCTTGTCAGTCCCTTTCAGGTATTGGAAGACTGTTACAAGGTCTTCCCTTAAGGAGCCATCTGTAGGCTGAGCAAGCCCATCGCACAGGCTTGCTGTGAAGAGCCAGCACAGAAGTGGCCATCCAAGAAACTGTATTAGAAACTGAAGCACTTACTGATGCATAAAAAGAAACAAAGATAGGAGAAAGGGATCCAGTTCTGCAGAAGGTGTGTTAGTGCGTAAGAACCCAGTGTTTTCATCACAGGCACAGTGTGATCTATGGAGTGCAGGTGCAGAACAGCTTCTAGAAAAGACATAGAGTCCTTGAAACCCCCAAAGCTTCAGCACTTGAAGTCAGTGAAATGCAAAGTGAAGCAGCACAAACAGACACAAAAACAAATGGCACCAAGATTCTTGCAGCTTCTGTATTGACTGGGACTACAGTCCCAGGCTACAGTCTTCAGCTACAAGTAAAAATGCTTTTTCCATACATGGGGAGTTGATAATTATTTAGTCACAATAAGCAAACAGTAAATACATTGACACTAATATTTGCTAAACTGGAAAAGGTGGTTTTATTTCAATAGAATGTGCATCTGTGGGTCAATGTAGCACTGTAACAAGAAGAATAAATATCTCTGCAGAGATACCTCTGCATAGTTTGCAGGAAAGTGCTCAAAATACTGTTCATACATTGGAACAAAGTATGGGAAATCAAAGCAAATTCTGTGTTCTTCTTTTGGTGCATCAGCCTCCATACACTTGCTAGTCATTGCCATTATAGCTAGGGAAAATGTAAAACAGTCTTCTGTATGCTTTGCTTCCAGGCATTCAGCTCATCAGAGTGCGCAGAGTGCTTTTTGCTGTATTGAGCTACATAGAGGGTTAGCACCAAGTAGAGATGGGGATGCAGACCTGGGGTTGGATGTAACTGGAAATGACTTAAATGTTCTGCTTGTGAAACTTTTTTTCCACTCAGAGCAAAAATGCAATTACGAGCAGGAAAGGGGACATGAGTAGGGTGAATGCTGGAGGTAACTTTGACATCTGGCATATGTAAAATTAAATCATAAGCAGCTTCTTACAAACTACCAGTAGGCAAGCTATGCTTTCTTCAATACAGAAACAAAGGGGTATTACAGTCCAGCCTGGGCAAGCGGATGGTCCTGGCTAGGCTCAGCTGCTGTGGCAGCTTTGGAGGTGAGGTCATGAAGTCATTTGTTGACCATTTAGAAAGCTGTGATTAGGGAATCATGCTTTTACTTCTACCTTACAACTAGCCATCTATACCACAGGAGAGAATGAGGGGTGCTGCATGGTCGTAAAATCCTAGAATGCTTTGAGGCAGAAGGAACCTTAAAGATCATCAGATCCAAGCCCCATCTCATCACTAGGCCCTTATCCAGAGCCCCTCTCCAGGTTTCCTGCAGCCCCTTTAGGCACTGGAGCTGCTCTGAGGTCTCCCCTTCAGGAGCCTTCTCTTGTCCAGGCTGCCCCAGCCCAGCTCTCTCAGCCTGGCTCCAGAGCAGAGCTGCTCCAGCCCTTGCAGCATCTCCATGGCCTCCTCTGGCCTCACTCCAACAGCTCCATGTCCCTCTTGTGCTGCTGCCCCAGAGCTGGCTCAGGGCTGCAGGGGGGGTCTCCCCAGAGCACAGCAGAGGGGCAGGATCTCCTCCCTTGACTGCTGCTCACACTCTGGGGGTGCAGTACTAGCTTTGGCAGGTTAAAGAAGAGCATTCTTTCACTTAGCCTCATGCTGAGGTTGCCCACAAAGGCAAACCTGAGATCACTGCTTCTGCCTTTGCTCTTAGATCTTCTTCTGGAGGGAAGCTTGGTCCTGCAATGTGCTTGGATCCCCATTTGAAAGGCTGAGTCAAAACCCAAGAAGCTCATAGCCATTGAAATGGAGAGTTGTGTGGCTTACAGAAGCTGTGTGCACTGAGACTATCTGGAGGCACAAGAGCTAGGGATTGCAGTGCAACATAAATAGGTGATAGTTTCTTCTCCCAAGTAACGTTCTTCCTTCAGCCATGCCAGCCAAGTGTTCAAAACTGTTGTTTGTAGAACCACCACCAAGTGTGAGGCCTTTCTCCTAGCCTCTATTAGTTCTTAGATGGGATGCTATAAAGGTGAGCCTGGAAACCATCCTAAATTAAGCCTAAAAAACGTGAATTCTAGGTGACCCAGTGGCTTGAATTTACCCACAAGTATAGCTGAGGTTACAGTGTTTTCTGTCCTGGAATAGTGTATTTTTTAAGAGAGCTTTTGAAGTCACTTTTCATTGTTCTGCAAAGGTATAAATACATAAATTCAATCTGCCATCTTTAGTTTCAATAGAGAAAATGGAAAATAATTGAATAATAACAGTAATTAAAATGAAACCCCCGACCAAACAGTTTCTTCCCATGAAAGACATGAGAAGAGGATTTGAGACATCCATTGCAGGTCTTTTGAACTCTAACTCTCCCGCATCTCAGGGCCTGTGTTGCCAAGTCCTGGCTGCTGGTGCAGGAAGCTGTGAGGTGGAGGTGAGCTACTCCAAGTAACTCTCTGGAACCACCTTGTTGAGCTCTGGGCTGTCTGAATTGAACACTGCAATTGCTACATGAAACAAAGCACCGATAAAAATAGTGTGCTTTCTTGCCATGCTTCATTTCCTTCTGGATAGTCTCAAAATGTCCCTGTTTGATTCTTTTCTTTGCACAACTTCAGTGAGTCATTGTGATCACAGTGCTCTGGCAGCATCTTGAGAAGCTCTGAAACACAGAATATTTCCTTGAAAGTACCAAATGTTTTACATGGAATTGGCTACGTTGCAGGTAGTCTGGACTTGTTCTTCCTATTATTTGACACACACATATATATATATATCTCCTTCCTGTAAATTACTCATGTTAATTGCTTAACACCTCATGTTTTTTGGAAAAGCAGTAGTGTACTTTAATCTGTACCTTCCCCCTACCCAAACTGGGGTGTCATTTTAGTCCCCTTTAGGCACTGGAGCTGTTCTCAGGTCTCCCCTTCAGGAGCCTTCTCTTGTCCAGGCTGCCCCAGCCCAGCTCTCTCAGCCTGGCTCCAGAGCAGAGCTGCTCCAGCCCTCGCAGCATCTCCATGGCCTCCTCTGGCCTCACTCCAACAGCTCCATGTCCCTCTTGTGCTGCTGCCCCAGAGCTGGATCAGGGCTGCAGGGGGGGTCTCCCCAGAGCTCAGCAGAGATCCAGCATCCCTGTCCTTTCCCCTTGTCTATCTAAGCATCTACCAGAAAATGCACCAGTCACTCTTTAGTGAGTGCAGGTTATCGTGTAAGAGCATATTTACTCAAACAGACAATTTGGAGGGTATGGTCAGTAATCACTGGGACATTCCTTGAAGGAGACGTGTGAGATGTGTCTGGGATAACTCACCCATGTAAATGCTGAGCTGTACATGGAGTGGAGGGTTTTAGCACCCCTGCTAAGCCTGAATATTGTGATCACTTTGCACAGAGAGTATGTGCTACAATAAAGGACTGTGGAGCTGAACCTGCTGCCTTGGATTTCCTCCTGAGCACACACATACCTGTATGGGTTTCTTGAGCTGTAGGTTTGTCTTTTGCTCTGCAGTGACACTTGATAGCTTTTGATTTCCCCACCAGGTTGTCCTCATCTCCAGTGCTGCTGGCTGCTTTCCAAATACCAGACATGGCTGTGTGTAAGGGAGATCTTACACTCTTGCTTTGCTTGGCCATTTCTTAAGAATACATTTGCCTTGGCCATGCATTTTTGCTGTTGTAACATATAAAAAATTCCCTTTTTTCACTTGGCTAAGCTGCCTGGTGGGAGATGATGGTGCAGCTTGTGCCTCCTGCATTTGGATTTGGTGATGATGCCCTGTTTGAGTTTCTTGAGCACTTGCTGAGCCCTCTATCTGTGACAGCTCTTCCATTATGTGTGAAGAGTTGCTTAATGTGGGCATCTGGAATTGGATATGTGCTGCTGACAGAGATTAACTGTTCAGACAGATGCTGCTGTCCAGACATACATCACAAAGGTACACAGGCCATATGTTTCTCTGGCATTAATGCTGACCTGTCTCAGTGCTGAAGGGACATTTTCATATCTGATACTAGCCCAGGCAGCTGGAAGAGAGCAGGAGACAAAGTCCTGACTCTTGGTATCACCATCTTCTCTGTCTCAGTGGTTACTAGCAGGAAAAAAGCTGAGAGCAGATTTCTGGGGCGTTGACAAGTTTACCCTTTTTGTTTCTAGGACACTTACTATTTGGATTCATCTTGATATAAATCTTTGGATGTCTAGAGTTAACTCACTACATCAGTCAGACTGGGGCAGGCAATGGTAGTGATTAGATATAAGAATCAGGGCTCTTGAGCAGAGGACATGTTTCCCTTTCTAAAGCCTCTATTTCTGTTTGATTTTAAATGTTTAAACATCATCTCTTGAGTGTTGCAGAGCTTTTTTGGGGGCTTGAGGACCATGATCTTAACAGGCAGCAGGAGTGGGGCAGCGTGAACCATGGCTGGCAGCAGGAGGTCTCTTTCTGAGGGGACAATCCCAATCAGTGCAGCTGCCTGCACAAGAAGGTAGGACTTGAATGGCTCCTCTGAGGAAGCGGAAGCAGCAGAGGACCTCAAGTTCTTTACAAAGAATGGGAACTTCAAAGGCATGTTTCATCCCACAGGTTCCCTGAACAGATTGCCCCTCATACCAAATTGTTTCTCACATTTGTCAGTGTTATCAAATACACCGAGCTTATTTTGATTAGTGACCCAGACTTGCAGCCTCCATCTCCAGAGGCAGGATGGAAGCATGGAGAGCAGTAGAGCTTTTCTGGGGATTTTCCTCAGTCACTGCTAATTTCTAGCATCCCTTGAGAAAATCATCCTCTTCTGCCTGCTCTGCTCAGTGCCATCGTGATATGTTTGACATCACCATCATTTCCATGTTTAGTGAGTTAGATATTCTTTTCAATGCTTCGTGACACTTTTAAATGGAGCAGGTAGAGAAAGTGGATTTTGGAAAATGAGGAACATCTGGTGCTTGCGTGTTTTGTCTGGCAACTTGGTGAAATTAATACAGTCCTAAAGTAGAGAAGAAAAATTACACCTCGAACTTGTAAGTTAATTAGCTCTAACTCTCAGGTGCTTGAAAACAAGGTTAGGATTGTTGTGTTGCTCTGATTGTGGATGGATTCTCACATCTGGCCTGTTTCCAGGTCATTCTGCTGGAGCACAATACGGCAAGAACAGGAGCAGGCTTTTGAGATGTGCTTTCTTGCCACACTCAAAGGGGCTTTCTTGGTCACTTAACAGATGGACTAGTTGGCACAGTGTAAGCTTTGTTACCCTGCAGTATGTGTAGCGTTTGTTCTGCTTAGAAATACAAGGATCTGGTGTAAATTACAGTGTTAGGGTTTGGAGAAAATTAGTAGGGGTTGTTCAGGAGGAGCATCAAATAGTATCCTCTCCTCCTGTTCCCTGGCTTATCTGGCTCTGCCACATAATAGAAATCTCAACATACTCTAGTGTTGGGCTGGGTCAGCCTGGACAAGAGAAGGTTCCTGAAGGGGGGACCTGAGAGCAGCTCCAGTGCCTAAAGGGGCTGCAGGAAACCTGGAGAGGGGCTTGGGACAAGGGCCTGTAGGGACAGGCCAAGGGGAATGGCTTGAACCTGCCAGAACAGGGGAGACTGAGCTGAGCTCTTAGGCAGAAGCTCTTCCCTGTGAGGGTGCTGAGGCGCTGGCACAGGGTGCCCAGAGAAGCTGTGGCTGCCCCATCCCTGGCAGTGTTCAAGGCCAGGTTGGACACAGGGGCTTGGAGCAGCTGCTCCAGTGGAAGGTGTCCCTGCCCGTGGCAGGGGTTGGAACTGGATGAGCTTTAAGGTCCCTTCCAAGACAAACCAGTCTGAGATTCTGTGATAGCAGTTATTGGCAAGGTACAGAGTAAAGATTTAAGGAAAAGAAGATAAATACAAAATTTATCTTTAATTTTGTATTTGCATATTGTTTCTAATTCAGGCTTTGTGAGATTAATCCTTTTTTGACTTTCTTTTCTCAGGTTCTGGTAAGTAGCTTAGGAAATGCAGCCTCCAGTGTACTAAATGTCATCCTGTCTAAAATACTTAGCAGCCCAACCTGTACTCAGAAGGCAACACCTTTTTAACATGAGCTGTTAAAGAAAGGTGAAACTAGCTCTTGTGAATACTTGCCAAGTGTTTTTACTCCTTGTAACTAACCGTAATAAATGTGAAGCAGTATGAGTTGGATATGAGAACAACAGAATAAACCGCTTTTGTGTTTAATATCAAGTTCCTGAAAACTTATTAAACTTGTTTTGTTTGCTGCTGAGTTCATTGGATAAACATATGGAAATGAATTGTTTTGTTAAGGGTATGTTTTAAATATCCAGAGGTGTTTTACAGGTCATTAATGCTGCACTGGCTCTGGCTGCTAAACCCCAAAGCAAGCTGGCTCAGGAGAACATGGACCTCTTCAAAGAGCAGTGGGAGAAGCAAGTCCGTGTGCTGACAGATGCTGTCGATGACATCACTTCCATTGATGACTTCTTGGCTGTGTCAGGTAACCAGGGGGTTGATCTTGGAAATGATCCTTCTCATAATGGAGCTTGTTCCTGGAAATGGGTGGTTGCTACACGTGCTCTGGAGTCTTCTCAGGTTTTTGGAAGGTGTTGGGACCCTTCACCTAGTAGGTGTCATCTTCTTCCAAGCAATGTGTGAAAATAGAACAGGAGATCTTGGCATGAAGAGACAGCACTTTATGTCTCAAGCTTTTGAATTGCTTAGCTGAACTAGTGTTGAATTACCACCTAGCTACTGCAGACAGACCTCACCAGTAACCGTGGGGCAAACAGAGCACATTTGTGTTCAAGCTGTGCACTAGTGAAAAAGATGATCCCTCATTCACCTTAAACTCATCTTACATAAACAAAAATGAATCTCAAACCATGGTCAGACAAGTTAATTAAAATAAAAGTGTTCTTACAGAAATGTTCTGTCAGTATTTTTAACCATGTCAGCTTTAGTAAAGTTTTTAAAGAAGATTAGATCATTATAATAGATTAATAATTCCATTTGGCAAAGAGCTTGCCAAGATGATCTGTTTTATCAGAATCACTGATAAAGACCCACTATTAGCTGCAGTGACCTAGAAACAAGGGGGACGTTTTTCTTTCCACATCCTCTAATTCTGTTCTAGTCAGAGGACGCAGTGATACAACCACAGGAATTCTGTCTGCAGTGCCAGTCACACATTACCGCTGCCAACTGAGGGTCTCATTTTTCTGGTGCAAACAGGCTTGAGCATCTCAAGTGACCTAAAAACTCCATACGTAAAGCAAAATTTCCCTGGAAGATGTGTTGAGTCAGAAGTAGCAGATCCACAGCTAGAAAATTGAGGTGAAAAATTAAGGTCCTGAATTAAAAAAACATCTTTTTTATTGTTATTTAAAAGAAAAACCCACCCAAGTAGTGTTTCTACAGCAAGATACCTGTGTTATCATACATACTGTGTTGTGGCTCCCTGGGTTCTGAATACGATTGTTCCTTGCAATAAGTTAGCATAAACTTCATAGGCAGTTGAATGTCCTGGCTGTTTGTATCTGTCTGGATGCTCGTTGCTGCAGCAGTAGTTGGAATTGCACAGCTGTGAGGAGCCTATTTCTGGGGAAATATATTTAGAGGGAATTGTGTGCTGAGGTTCACGGCTCCACTTGGAGTTTGCCCACAGACATGCAATATATTTCAGAGAGAAAAAGCTGTTAGTCTGTGAGCCAGGCCACTGGAACCGAGTGGTCTGCATCCTTTCTAGGTCATTCGAGGAGATGGGTGCTGTGCTTCTGAGGTGTCCCACTGCTGGGTTGCTCTGAATTGTGTCAAGGGCTTGGCAGTAAGCGGGGAATGCTACTTTTCTGGAGCCGTGGCAGGCTGACTCAGGGGTGAGCTCAGCTCGAGCCTGTGCTTGCCACTGCCGTGGCATCATGGCAGTGCTGTGGTCTGAGACTCCTGCAGATGCTCAAGTGCATCCTGCAGTTATTTGTATGTGCTGTGGTGTTGAAGAGATGTTAGGAAAATATTAAAGCAATAAATACTGGTTTAAATATTGTTTGAACTTTGATAAATGTTTTCCATATAAATGCCACAACTCCAATTCATCTGCTAAAAGTCTTAACATCTCTCTGGATCAAATCGTGATGGGTATGATTTATACCAGGTTCTGTTTGAGGTTATTAGGATGCTTGTGTCAGTTTGTATCAGTTACAAACTGGGATGTAAGCAGAATTTAAAAGAGCTCTTGTGAGTCTGTGTCTGTGTTTAAAAAACCCTCACCACATTCCCACAATGTGTTGTGCTGTCCATCATGAAGTTATGCTTCATTGTGCAGCTTATGCTTCAGAATTGTATCAATTATCCACAGGTAAAAGCTTGGTGAAAGGGAGGTTGGGTTTAGATAATAGCAGAATGTCACAGAAGATGGATATTAAATGCACAGTGCTGCAGATAAGCTTGCAGGATACCACATTTTATGGAGGGCATGACACAGGGGCCCTGTTGAGTCAGGACAACAGTCTTGTGGTGGCTAATTGTCAGGGCATAGGAAATGAATGGAACAGTCCTGTAGTCTAAAGATCTTTCCTACGAGCTCCCAACCATGAGTGATTTGCAGCTCAGGGAGCTCCAGCAGCAGAGGTGTTATCTGCTGAACAGTCCCTGACAGACTTTTCTCATTTAAGCCTGTGTTAGTTATTCTTCTGACCATTATAAACCACTGGCATCTCCATCATCCTGTGCAGAGTTCACAGCTGAACTGTGAAGAACCTCCTCATTTTTGCAGTGTCGCCTGTTTGCTTCATTTGATGCCCCTGCTTGTAATAGACGATGGTGAAAAAGGTGTTTTCCCCACTGGCTTCTTCGTGCTGTTTGTAAACGTACAGACTTGTGTCTATGCTTAGTCATCTATTTCTTGACTGCAGAGGCTTTGCCTGTTCCATTATTCCTCATTTCAAAGCTCTCCTGTGCCTTCTGTAATTCTTATCCCTCTCATCAGTGCCTTCCCTAAGCACTGGGGCTGTGTTTGTGTGCCCACTTTCTCTGTTCTTTATAGTGGTTGCTGATAGCACCGTGTAATTGTCAAATTCGATGTTCTGAAATTACCTGGATCTCCTTTGAAACCCACTAAAAAAATCATTCCATTTGCTGCCTTCTGTTCCTCCGCCACTGACAGAGGTTTATGCAATTTCATCTTAAGAACCTCCAGATGAATATTGCTGGACCTGATGATTGTTCTCCTTTATTGCAAAGTGAATTCTGTATTTGCAAGTGTATAAACACTCAACTATTTGCTCCATAACCATGTCTACTGACGCTGCTGTTTGACCTGGTTCCTCCAGTGCCTCAGTCAAGAGAGGGGGGAACAGCTTCAGCATGAATATTGTTCTAAGACCTTTCGTAGGGGACACGGCAGAAAAGCTGCTTTATTTGTGCATCTGTGGTGCTTGATCTCCTGAATACTTAAGTTTTGCTCTCCTGTAGGCCCCAGATCCCTTGCAGACTTCTTGCGATGTATGGAAGGATTTCTTAATCCCTTTAATGGGGAGGTGGGTGGAGGTGAAGGTGCTAGGTGGGACACACACCACTTTTTGCCTTTTTTATTTGTAGAATAAGATCTCTTTGCTGTTGCTTGTGTTATCACAGAATCACAGAATGGTTTGGGTTGGGAGGGACCTTAAAGCTCATCCAGTTCCAACCCCCCATGTCATGGGCATATTCATTGCTGTTAGACTCTTCTCCTGCCCAGCCATGGGAAGGCTGTTGGCTTTGATGCAGCGTCACCACATCCCCAGAGGTGCTGGAGGTGAACCTGTGTGTCAGCATCTCCTGGGCTCTTCTGCTGTCACGACCTCAGCAAATGGCATTTTGTGCCCCACACTTGGGGTTCACGTGCCTGTAGGACAGGTAGCAGTGTGTGTATATACAAGCACACAGAACAGTGTCAGATCTGATTTGTTATCTGGCTGGAGAGTATAACCACAGTGAATGCACCTGATGGTTCCTGCCCCGTGGGGGATTACCTTGCCTTTGAAGTGTCTTTTTGGCCACTTCACATCTGCAGAAGGGATGAAACAATCAGCAAGTATTTAAATATTCATCTTCATTTTCTCCATGCCTTTTATTAAAGTTCCTATAATCCAAAGCGGCTTTTAAATGGTTGGCGGCTTAATTTATTCATTAAGGAATTCAAGCAATAAACAGGCTGTGTTTTGGCCCAATGCCGATTTCTTTTTCACTCTTGCACCTTGCAGGGATGTCTGTCTCTTGCTTTAAACACCCAAACCCTGTGTGCTCCTTGCTGCAGCTCTTGTACCTTGGCTGCCTGCTCACTGACTTGTCAAATCACTAATGAACCTGCGCTTCTCTCTCTCAGGGCCACATTGTGCCCTTGGCTGAACTTGTTCAGCCTGAGCTGCTTCTGAGGTATGTCACAAGTGTATTTTGTGCCCAGGTTGCTTACCAAAGTCTTGCAATACTGCACCTGGCTCTGTTAATTTTATGCAAATGAAGCATAACACTTCCAGCAGCAGCAATCCTTTCAGCCAGTTTATACAAATCCTCCATCACTCAACTCTATGTGCTCCTTGGCTCTACAAACTCTTGCAAAATGGCTCTTTTACTACCTGTGTAGGGAATAAAAGCCACTTCAGTGGCACGGATTGGCAGTGCAGAGTGATTAAGTCAATGGTTAGTAACATTGGAAACTATTTTAAGTGGCAGAGCAGAAATGCTTCCAAGTTGGATGGCACTAGCAAAGCCTTGGTACTGATGTGCTAAAGAGGTCTTTAACAGAGTTTGGAAGACCTTTTGGATGCATTTCCCCAAATCAAGATCCCAAATTCTTCAGGCATTTTCAGAAATCTCTTGGGGGGGTTCACTCATTGCAAGCTTCTTGTACGTGATAGAGGGAAATATCTCTGTGTCAAAAAGAAAATGTGTGTTCAGAAAGTAAATTACAAAGAGAGGTCTTGGCTTTATGTTTTCTCAAGAGGCAATGAGTACTCTGTCACTGGAGCGCTTTCTGCGTAAATCACTGCATGTGTTCTATCTTACATTTGAGGGGAGGACTAACAGCTTAATATTCTCTGATGGTATGTGTGTGGTTGTGGGAAAACGCTCTGTAGGAAGCTAGAATCATGCAACAAGTGCCCCAGTGTATTAGAGCAGTGAGTGGCTGAGGTGTGGCGCAGAGGAGGGTGCCTCATCACCCAGTGCATATGGAATGATGGGGGAGTGGTTTGGAAGTATTTGGAATAAAGGCTTTGACAGTCCAGGGGAGGAAATGGGAAGAAACACATTAGGGGAGAATTCAGCTGAACTCAGCTTTTCTGTTGGTAAAATTAAGGATAAACAGAGGCAAGAAATGTGGATGCCACTGGTGGCTTTTTGACACCTAGTTTGGAAGGGCATCTGTTTGCTGGTCATGGAAAGCTTAAAAATTACTGCTTTACAGCATCTCATTGGAGGTTTATAGAGCAGGTCACAAACTGAGAAATTGCCATGCTGATGACTGCAGCAGAAAAGAAGATATTACCATCTAAATGCTCCTTCTTTTACCACCAGAGAATCATATTTTAGAAGATGTAAACAAATGTGTCATTGCTCTCCAAGAAAAAGATGTTGATGGTTTAGACCGCACAGCTGGAGCAATTCGAGGACGTGCTGCTAGAGTCATTCATGTTGTCACTTCAGAAATGGATAACTACGAGCCTGGAGTCTACACTGAGAAGGTGTTGGAAGCCACAAAGTTACTGTCCAACACAGGTAAGAGTCAGTTACTTCCAAGGTCCCTAAATTCATAGTGCTTGCAAGTGCCTGGGCAACCAGATACTAATGTACCTGTGAAATCTGTTAAAGACTCCATTGATACACTGTGATGAAAACTAGTGAGTTATTTGCAGAGCTATTGCAAAATGAGAAGTGTAATTTTGCTATGTTAACTGGCTTAAAATTCGGCAGTGCACAAGGTATCCCCGAATGTGCTTGCTGTTCTTGAGCTGTAAAAAGCTAAAACACCAAAAAATGAATCCTAAACATTGAATTAGGGCTTATAAGGTGCGCTGGTCATCTTGCAGTATTGTACCATTCCCTGCGAGTGTTCAGGATACAGAGAGATTTATTCGTGTAATCCCAGAATCCCAGCCTGGTTTGGGTTGGAAGGGAGCTTAAAGCTCATCCAGCTCCAACCCCTGCCATGGGCACCTTCCACTAGAGCAGCTGCTCCAAGCCCCTGTGTCCAGCCTGGCCTTGAGCACTGCCAGGGATGGGGCAGCCACAGCTTCTCTGGGCACCCTGTGCCAGCGCCTCAGCACCCTCACAGGGAAGAGCTTCTGCCTAAGAGCTCATCTCAGTCTCCCCTGTTCTGGCAGGTTCAAGCCATTCCCCTTGGCCTGTCCCTACAGGCCCTTGTCCCAAGCCCCTCTCCAGGTTTCCTGCAGCCCCTTTAGACACTGGAGCTGCAATAAGGTCTCCCCTTCAGGAGCCTTCTCTTGTCCAGGCTGCCCCAGCCCAGCTCTCTCAGCCTGGCTCCAGAGCAGAGCTGCTCCAGCCCTTTCCATCTACTGCAGTGGCCCAGTAGAATAAGTTTTGGGTCATATTTAGGGTAAATTTTGTGAAGTATCTTCACGACTGTTAAAGCAGCACTGGAGCTTGTAGTCCACCACACCCAAGCAATAAATGAGGGTGTTTCCTGTGAGCTAGCTGGTAACATCTATACAAGGGAAGGAATGATTCTGGTTACTTCAGTAAGTACTGCACCAACTATTAGTTGTTGGCTTTGCTTTCATTACTTTGATGAAGAATTAAGGGTGACACTGAAGAAGCAAACAGACTGCAAATGGTTCTGTGATGTCCTTCCCAGGGTGCAGTGAGTCACTGCAGTACAGCAGAGCAACCTGCCCTCTTCCAGTCCCTTCTTAAACTTGAGCTTTGTGATGGTAATGCTGTTTTTTTTCCCAAAATCATGTACATCTGCAGGGAACATTAAACAAATGCTTAATATTTTATCCCATAGTTTCTCACTGCTTGTCCTGGTGTTTTCTTGTTGTCCACTAGAAGGTGGGGTAAACTTTTCACTGTCTGAAGGGAGAAGACCAAACAGCAGCAGAATGAACAATGGACCAAGACTTGAGTTGCAGTTTTGATGTCTTTCTATGACAAATATTTTGAATGCAAGTAGAATTGTTTCAGAGCTTCCAGTGATAATTAACAAGGAACACACATGACTTTTACAGGAGTGTGTAGTAGAAGGTGGCACTGGGTTGGCACTGACTGCTCTTTGATGTTCTTGCTTCAGTTATGCCACGGTTTACTGAGCAAGTAGAAGCTGCTGTGGAAGCTCTGAGTTCAGACCCTGCTCAGCCCATGGATGAGAACGAATTCATCGATGCCTCCCGGCTGGTGTACGATGGGATACGAGACATCAGGAAAGCTGTTCTGATGATCCGGGTGAGCAGAACTTACTGGAACAGCTTTCTGTTTCTCCACTCATTTCCATGCCTTTATTGAGCTGACAGGCATCAGTTCTGTTGAGAGCAGACAGCGTGAAATTCGCGTTTAGCTCATATTAACATTCAGAATCTTAAAAACTGCTAATCACTCTGCGGAGTGCTTCAGAAGTACGTTTTGATTCAAATTCATTAAACAGATCTGAGCGTCAATGATAGCCAGAGTTGTGATGCTAAATACCCTTCACGCATCCTTTCTAATATCATGTTAATGCCTTGCTTGTTAATGTGCTGAAATCAGTGACCTTTGATTTAACAGCAGCAAGTAGATTCATAACTATAGATGCTTTTTGATCGTTTGAGAGCTGAGAAATAAAACCCGATGGCTCTTTATTAAGTAAATTTTGAGAATTAATGCTAGTTAGTCACAAACGGGTTTAGATGAGTTCAGCCTCTGGTTCCTAGAGCGTGTAATTCGGTAATGGGCTAACCTCAGTAAACAGGGAGCAGTTCATAGAGGCTTTGTCTCTCCTGGCATGTTTCGGGTGCAGTGAGTGTGACTTGGAAGTCCTGATTTCTGGTAGGTCAGGCAGCCTTAGACTGGTAGGAGGCATGCAGGGAAGATGCAGAAGGGCTTCTGCAGTTGATTGTGGGTTGCAGAAAAGAAAGTTCTGATTGAGGCTGACCTGTGGCACATTTCTTGAATGAAGCTTGGTAAAAATGCTCAGGAGCCAGACACAGCAAAAACAAATGTAGGGGCCTTGTTCCTTTTTCCCTTGTCCTCCTCTGACTCAAACAAATGCATTGCAGAGACACCATGTTCATCTTTCAGAGTGGTAACCATGGCAGATACATTTTGGTGATAAGTAACTTAAGGACAGCGCAGCTCCAGAATATACATGATTATAGTAACCACTGCTATAGTATCTTCCATGTTTTCTGCTTAAAGCGAAGAATCAGATCGGAAAGGAGAAGAAAAGCTGACAATTCTCCATATAATTTCTGTCAAAGTTAAGCTCAGGATTTATAGACAACCAGCATTAGATGAAGATATTAAGGCTTTCCTGCTATGCAGACAAACTAATTTGAGTCACCCCCTGCTGAAGTGCTCCTATGCAGGACATGATGGCAGGGCTGCCAGCTCCACATTGTGAGTAATTAGCTGAGGTGGTGATGCCAGGAGTGCTGACATTGCCCCTCACGCAGCTGCGTCTCTGATGTCAGGGTGCCGTGGCTTTAGTGCCACTGCCAGTAGCTAACGGCAGCACGCTGGTGACAAAGCAGTGACCTGTTAAAGAAGTTAAATTGCTAGGATTTGTTCTCCAAAGGCTGTAAGGTGTAGGATGGATGTAGGATAAGAGAGCCCTCCAGGCCACTGCTTCTCCAGGGCTTTGTCTCAAACTGGCCCACAGAAGGAACCACACTCACAGGGGGATGCTGCTGAGCTCGGCTGGAGCAAACAAGCTGATATACTTGAAACTTTGTCCAGTGGCACTTGCTCTTTACAGGCACCAGAAGGAAAAGTCACTCAGACACCTAATTTTCATGTTTATGCAGTGTATTCTCAGAACTAAAATATCTGTAGGTTGTTGCTTTTTCCTCCCTGCTCCCCAGGCAATCCCTCATCTTCCCCAGAGGAGTTTCTGCCCTTGACAGCTTGAAAGGCAGAATTACACTTTGTATACCCCAGGTTTTTTGGGATTTAGGATGGATGGGCAGAGAAGGGGGCTTGGGAATCATAAACAGTTTCTAAAGATGCAGCAGAACTGTCTTCTTTTATGTATATGTGTACTATTTCTTAAATATATGTCCTTATGATGATTTTGTAGGCGTACTCTGTTCTACAAGACATGGAGGGGAGATGGTGGCTGAAATAACCTGGCTCCTGATTATCAGCATGCTCACCTTTGCTTTTTGGCAACTCTTTTGTGTACCTATCTCCATTTTAACTGTATCACAAGATGTCTGGGTTGCAAAACAAGTTTGTAAAATTCGAATGATAGGAAAGAAATCTGAAGAACAGGGACTTTATTTGCATCTTACCTGTTAATCACAATGTATTGCATTTATCCGTGGAGGTCGTTGTTGACCCAGCTCTGTAAAACTGCCATGAAGTACCATTCTAAGCAAAGATGTAGTATTTTGACAAATATGCTGTTTAAACTTGATAAGCTTCATGAAAAGTTCGTCAGCTGTGGAGTGGCAGTGGCAAAAATAAATCCCAGGCAAGCAGGAACTAGGTCAGATGTGTTTAGCCCACAGCATAAAAGCTGGCCCTTACTAGCTGAAAATTTCAGCTTTTCCTGGGGGATAAGAATAAATTTTGATACATTTTAGCTGTTGTTAATTTAGTCTGTGCTTTGATTCATAATCGCACTAAAGACGATGGTGGTGGGTTTGAACCAGGCCTTAGAGCTGTGTGTAATTTTAGTTTCAGCATCTCAAGCGAAGCTTTTACATGTAACCAAGTTGCAGAAATACTGTTCATTTTGCAAGAACTTTTTTCCTGTGCTTCAAACCTGAGTGCATTCCCGACCTGACAGATCTCAGGTGCTTAGGACCTGGTATGAAATCTGGGGGATCCCGATGTGTTTAACATGAGCACTCAAGCATATATTCTCATATATACTCAAACATACATACAGTGTACACTCAGAGGCAAGTGTACCCTGGGCGCATTCCCTTCATTTACCCTTCTTGTTGAAAACATGGACTGATTTTTTCCTTCACTGATTTCCATTCTCTCTGCTTGAAAAACAATATTCTCATTGATATTTAGAGCCGTGAATTCTCTTGTTTGACTCTGACTGAATTACTCTTTCCTCAGACTCCTGAAGAGCTGGATGATTCCGACTTTGAGACTGAGGACTTTGATGTTCGAAGCAGAACAAGTATTCAGACTGAAGATGATCAGCTCATTGCTGGACAAAGTGCAAGGGTAAGGAAGAAATCAGAGCATTCTAAAACAGTGACTTGCCTTCAAGAAACAGTTCAGTTGGCTTTGAAAATCCAGGTTAAATATTAGAGGAGGGGGTGGGAAGGAGGGAAAGGTGAAAATATTGGATCAGAAAACTGGAATTCTTTGTTTCCAGTTCTCTTCTAAAGAGGAGGTTAAGTGAAATGAAGCGTGTGTTGGTCTGAGAGATGTAAGAAACATCTGAGTGTTATTTTGGATGTTCTGAAAGATCAAAATCCTTTTAATACTGATGAACTGCTTGAGCAAGTCCAGAGGAGGCAATGGAGATGCTGCAAGGTCTGGAGAAGCTCTGCTCTGGAGCCAGGCTAAAAGAGCTGGGCTGGGGCAGCCTGGACAAGAGAAGGCTCCTGAAGGGGAGACCTGAGAGCAGCTCCAGTGCCTAAAGGGGCTGCAGGAAACCTGGAGAGGGGCTTGGGACAAGGGCCTGTAGGGACAGGCCAAGGGGAATGGCTTGAACCTGCCAGAACAGGGGAGACTGAGCTGAGCTCTTAGGCAGAAGCTCTTCCCTGTGAGGGTGCTGAGGCGCTGGCACAGGGTGCCCAGAGAAGCTGTGGCTGCCCCATCCCTGGCAGTGTTCAAGGCCAGGTTGGACACAGAGGCTTGGAGCAGCTGCTCCAGTGGAAGGTGTCCCTGCCCATGGCAGGGGTTGGAGCTGGATGAGCTTTAAGGTCCCTTCAACCCAAACCAGGCTGGGATTTTGTGATTCTATGAAGTACTTTATACTTGGACATCACAGATGTGGTAGGCACTGCTGTTCTCTTAGCTGAATTTCTGCAGGGAGATAGGCAAACAATTTCATTGTACTAATGGTATTTTCAGATAGTCAAATCCTAAGTTTATGGACCAGAAATTTTTGCAGACTGGCTTCTCACTCACGTGTTGGTCACTGAGCATTGAGAAAGACGCCATTGAGAGCAGCTTAAAATGAAATAATTGAAATTAACTGCATTTCCTGTGACTGTTAAAAATTAAAGCATTGATAGGCAATATAAAATCAGTAATAGCTGAAAACTTAAGATCAGTACATTGAAGGAAAACCAGGCCTTCCCTTCCGTTTTTATTTGACGTGTCCCCTTCTTTGTCAATAACAATTTACAGTCTTGGGGAAAGTGCTATGGAAGGTTTTCTGTGATGGCTCTTCTAGCCTGAAACCAGGCAAGGACCAGACCTCACTTAATCAGCCTTCTGCCATTTTGGCTTTGGAATTATACTGAGAGTATTTTGTATGCCGTCCTGCCTTGTACAAGCGCTCTCTTTCCTGTATCCCTCTCCCCTCTTTTATTTAGATGTAGACATTTCTAATTTACCTTATAGCACAGCTGCTGCCAGAGGCTTTTTTGTACTGCAGACTCCTTTTCACCTGCTCCTGGAAGCATGAATGCTCCCTGTATTTATGAAGGCAAAGGCATTGAGTCTCATGCAGGCTGTAAACCTAGTCTGATAGATTTTATTCAGGAGTAAGCACATACTCTTCATTTTCATTTACTCTTTCCTCAGTATGCATGTTTCAAAACAGTACATCCAGCTTTTTGCAGGGAAGAGACACCTCCTATTTCTTCTGTGCATTGCAACAGTGAAAGATACCCAAGTGAAACTCCCTTTTAAAACTCTTAAATTTTATAGAAAAGGCAGGTTCCCCTCTTTATTCAGATTATTTTTGAGGGATGATAACGTGGCAAACTCATTTGGAGTGTTCCAGTTTTATCCTGCACATGCCCATGTTTCAGGTGTCAGCTTGTCTCTCTGGGCACTCTTTCTTAAGAAAAAGCATAAACCTTGATTCAAAATGGAAGGAAACGGTTCTGTGAAGCCTCTAGGTAGAGGAGTGCTATTAAAGTTTTATCCCCCATCCACATGACTTAAATTGGTTATTAGTGAAATGTTCCAAAAAGCCTTCTCCAATGGCAATGTGGGAAAACTCTCTCTTTCAGGCGATCATGGCTCAGCTCCCTCAAGAGCAAAAAGCAAAGATTGCTGAGCAAGTTGCAAGCTTCCAGGAAGAAAAGAGTAAACTGGATGCTGAAGTATCCAAATGGGATGACAGTGGTAATGACATCATTGTTCTGGCAAAACAAATGTGTATGATTATGATGGAAATGACAGACTTCACCAGGTGAGTGTTTTTTGTTTGTGTGCACAACACCTTCTCTCAGAACTGCCTGGAATGCTCATCTGTCAATGAAGTATTTTTGCTAGCAGTCTTAAGAGTCTGACTTCTTATAATTTCCTTTAAATGTTACCCTATTATAAGCCTGTATTAACTCAGGAGATGCATTACTATGCAGTGACTGGGTGGTAATAACTGTTTAAATTGATCTATGGATGCACAGCAGTTATTGCCTGTCTGTCTTTCTTTCTTAAGGGTGATTCTTGTCCCAAGGAATATATATACATATATTTGCTCACTTCTAAAGAACATTAAATTCTATGGGCTCTCAATATTGCTGTACTGCAGAAATGGTTCCTGGTACAGTTATTTGCAAAAGAAAGAGAGGGGTTTTGATGCCTTTTGAAATTCATTTACCAGATTTTATACAACACTATTTTTTAAACTTGATGTTGCATTCCATGAAAATTGCAAATCTGTCTTCTAAAATGTTATCTCTTATCATCATTAGGGTGCTTAAAACAGTAAAATTTAAGATGTTTTTATTCCTGGGTTTAATCTAAATATGGGCAGGTGCTGGAAGGCAGAAATTGTCTTAAAAATGAAGGTGCTGTAATGATTACACCTGCCTAGTTCTGTGCAACCTTACTCATGCAGTTTGGGTGAGGAATCACTTCCAGTACTGTATGGAACAGAAAACAATAGTTCACTCTTCCAGTTTTCTGGTGCTAGAAGGTAAACTCTGTTCTGTTTTGCAGAGGTAAAGGTCCACTGAAAAATACGTCAGATGTGATTAGTGCAGCCAAGAAGATTGCCGAGGCTGGGTCAAGGATGGACAAGCTGGGCCGGACTATTGCTGACCATGTAAGTCACAAACCATAAGCCTCCAGCACAAATGAGCAATAGCAGATTTGTAAGTACTGCAGACATGACGAACAGAAGAAAATGTGTTTAGCTTTGAGGGGTTGGGGCTTTTAAACTGATTTTCCAGATTTTCTGCTGGAAAATTCTAGCCTTTTCTTTCCTGCTGCTCTCCTGCCACCCTAAGCAGTGTAAGCAGCTAAATATGCCCAGCAGTAACACTAGCAGCTCCTTGGCTTAAATCAAGCACCTACGGTTTTAAGGTAGCCATATGCCAGCACTGCTTCGTGTCACATAGTATCTAGGACAATTCTGTAACTGAACAGGACTGACACTGAATTCATGTTGCTTCTGTCTTGTTGGGAGTACACCCAAGACTTTCCAAAGCAGTGACGAGGCCATGCAGGCAATACCATAATTACTGCATGTGGCCTGTAGCACTGTTGTACAACCTTTCATATTATTTTTGAGGCAGCTTTTTAATATTACCAATTTTCAAGTGCCCCATAGACTGAATGGGGAGATTGTCAAAATTCCAGGGTTTTTTTGTTGTCCAGTCAGAATTTGATGAAGACTTTGAGCAAGGCTTGTAGTGACCCAGTATTTGCTATGCTGTCCCAAGCTGGTGTGTGTGTGTTGTGCTATATGTACAAAAGTGTTTGAAAGGTTTCTTATAGAAATGAATGAGTATGGCCAGCTCAGGGATTTTATGCAATGCATCTGTCTGTCCTGAGCCACTTCAGAAACTGGGTTGGGCCAGGCAAAAGCACCTTTGGTCTCTTTCCACACCCAAATTGCAGAGAAACATCAGCATTAGTAATAATACTCTGTCTTCAAGAGGGACCCTGAAATGCAGGTAGGTTAAGTCTGAGATCATGGCCTAAACTTTGTTTTGTACAGCCATCACCTGCTTTTCAGTCCTTCTCTGAATGTAAAGTCATAAGGCAAGGTTTGAAATGAAACTGTGTCACTTTGGAAGTAAATCTTTGTAATGCAGATCTCTCTTTAAATGCTGCATCCAGAGGATGTTGTCTTCACCCTTATTCATTAATGATGGAGTGAGGAAGGTTCAGTGGGGAGCAAATGTTGAAATGTGTTTTTTAAAATGGGTCTCCTTGCTCTAGAGCATTTTGACAACTATATTTCTGGAAGAATCAGGTGTGCTGCTGCTGTAGGTAAATGAAGCAAGGAGCAGTTTGTGTTATAGAGCTCAGGGGAGCTTGGGCTGAAGGTTTACAATGCCTTTTCCTGTTTTCTTTTTAATTCACATGTTTTATGCAAAGCTGATGTCTGGTTTTCTGCACCAAGCCATTGCAAAATACAGAAGAAAACGAAATGGCTCCTTTTAGCCAAAGTAAGGTCCTTAAAAATGTAAAAGGTTAAGCACACACTGGAAGATAAATACAAGCAGGACTACAGTTAGTCATTCTGACAAGAATATAGCTTTTCTCCCCTTCTCCATACTTTACTAATACTTGGAGCTTGCATATTTCATTAGATGTGCTTACATACTCTTTAGAAACTTGTTAATGTAGAACTGTCTGACAGTTGCAGGGGACATGCAGTGCAACCACTTCAGCAGAGCACTAATGCCTTCCTGTGCCTAATACGAGCTTTTAACAAATGGATGGGGTTTTATGTCCTGTTTGCCATGTGACACCGGGTGAATCATGACCCCTCGTGTTAGTGTGTCAGGAACTCCTAACTCCTGCCGTCAGGCACTTTTACAGCACATTTCCTTTGAAACTACAAAAGCTATTATCCAAGGTATATCACGTCTGGTGAGAAGTGTCTAGCCATCAGCCGGCAGGTTTTCCCAAAGGTATTCCATCTTTCACTCAAAGCAGCACTCTGCTTGTTTGGAGTGGGGAACAGGAAGCACTTCTGAGTACAACACACACAGATGATTTGCAGCAGGATGAGCCTCCCTAGTATTTCTTTTTTGATGCTGAAATACTGACAGAGCAAAAGAAAAAACTGTTGCTTTTTCTTTCTGATAGTGCTGGGAGGTTGGGATTACATCTGTGCCTGATCATGGCATTGAAAGGAGCTGGGGGCAAGCATAGGGATTGCCCTGCTCCTCGGGAAGACACTCCAGCAATCTCTTGTTGTCACCTGGTCCGTGAGCTGTGGAGGCTGGTCCAAGGGTGTGCTCCCTGCCACTGCCTCTGCTTCCCTTGTGTGCCTGCTTTCAGCCTCTAACCAGAGTACTGAGCCCAGCTGTGACATGGGGCTGGCCAGGGAATTTCAGGGTGAATTACTGTTTATACCCTAAACAGGAGATACAGCAGGAGGAAGGAAAGCATCTGTAGTTGCTTCTTACACGTACCAGACATGTGGGGATGGGGACTGTGTGCTTGTCTTAATCAGCACAAACCCCAGGAGAGCTCTTCTGGCTTTCCCTGCTCTTTTTCTTTGCAAAGAGGGAGAAAGAGGTGATTCTGCTGCTCTGAAGGCTCAGCTGAGGCAGTAGGAAGCGAATGTGTGTGTGTTTGCTCTGTCTGGGATGGACCCTGGATTTGAGGTGAAGGAACCAGTTTAGCTTTTCTAACAGCCACCACAGAGTTACAGAATCCCAGAGTGGTTTGGGTTGGAAGGGACCTTAAAGCTCATCCAGCTCCAACCCCTGCCACAGGCAGGGACACCTTCCACTGGAGCAGCTGCTCCAAGCCCCTGTGTCCAACCTGGCCTTGAACACTGCCAGGGATGGGGCAGCCACAGCTTCTCTGGGCACCCTGTGCCAGCGCCTCAGCACCCTCACAGGGAAGAGCTTCTGCCTGAGAGCTCATCTCAGTCTCCCCTCTCAGCAGAGTCAGCACCTCATTTTGGTGGGTTGGGGAGGTGGGGATGTGTCCCCAGTGCACATTTGTTCCTACAGTGCAGCTATCTGCTGTGAGTGTGTTGTGGGAATCCTCCCCAGCTAGCTCTGCCAACAGGAGTTTTGTGTCTGTGGCTGTTGCAGGTTAATACAATAATGTAATCTTTCTTAATCAGTGTTGAAACTGTTGCCTTTAGGGTTTTTTAGGTTTTATCTGAGTGTTCCTTCATAGGAAAGGACAGGGCTTATACAGGCACTTGCAGTGCCTTTTGTTGATGTTCTTTTTTATCTTGTGTTACATCTCTGTTTAAGTATCATCTGTCTTTGTACTGAATTCTCTATTCTGCTTGTTGAAATAGCACACACAGGGTAGGATGTGGTTTTCCAACTCACATCAAATTGATCTATACAGCTGAATAATATTTCCTATCCCATCCTTCCCCTGCTAATGTTTTGCTGCCTTCTTCAGCCACCAGGACACATGCAGCAGCCTCTTCCCTTGCAAGTGTCTTTCCTTAACTAGTTTCCATAAACTTGGAGCCTATAAAGCTCCTTGCATTGTTCAGGGTCCTTCTGACATGCTGTATTGTGCATTTGTCAGTGTTCCATTCAGTGTGCTGCTGTGCCGCCCGTTGGCTTTGTTAGATGAGCTTTCTGGGAGATGGAGAGCTTTTTCCCAGATGGTAATTTCAGCTTTTCATTAGCTCTTTGGCCAATGCTATTTGTGGACTTTCTCAAAAACATCTTGTACTGCTGACTACTATTGATTAGCTTAAAAAATGAACCTGCAAGCTTTTGCTGCTCTGTTGTTTGTGGGTTTCACTTCACTGATGAAAGCACCGAGCCTACATAAGAGCTGCAGATACTCTGGGTGTTTCATTACATTCCTTAGAACTAAGAAGGTGATCTCAGTCAGTTTATGGTCACACTGGGTCAGATGCCCACAAAGCCATCCAGTCTTCATAGCCTGTGCTGCACAGCCTGACGTGCTTGTCCCAGCTTGCCAAGAATCCCATTGTAATGTATGTCCTCATGTTGAGTGTATGTGTGTGTGCTGCCTTGGATCACAGCTCAGCAGCCTGCCATACGGGGCATCTCTCTATGCAATGTATAGTACTGATCTTTCACCTCTGCAAGTACATTGGCTTAGAAAACCCACTTGGTCTGGCCCTGGATAGAACAAACATATTTACTAGCTACACTCACATCCTTTCAGAGTTAAATGTCTGTTTTGGCAAATAAGTCATTGTGGGTAGCCGATGCTCCATGTGGATGCTGTCAGCAGGGTGTCCTCACCTGCAGGCACCAGAACGTAACCACAGCATCATAGAATCCCAAACTGGTTGGGGTTGGAAGGGCTCATCCAGCTCCAGCCCCTGCCACGGGCAGGGACACCTTCCACTGGAGCAGCTGCTCCAAGCCCCTGTGTCCAGCCTGGCCTTGAGCACTGCCAGGGATGGGGCAGCCACAGCTTCTCTGGGCACCCTGTGCCAGCGCCTCAGCACCCTCACAGGGAACAGCTTCTGCCTAAGAGCTCATCTCAGTCTCCCCTGTTCTGGCAGGTTAAAGCCATTCCCCTTGGCCTGTCCCTACAGGCCCTTGTCCCAAGCCCCTCTCCAGCTTTCTCATATCCCTTTTAGGCACTGGAGCTGCACCCCAGGACCATGGCACCTGTGCCCTTGGTTTATTCATCAGCAGCATGAAAGTCTGGTGGGCAAAGTGTTTGTGGTTCAGGGTGTGCCAGCGGCTTTATTCACTAATCTTCATACAGCCATAGTGTGGCAGCAAGTCTGAGACAGCCCCGTTATTCCTTGGAGGAGTGATTCTGGCCACCGTGTTCACTGCCTTTTTAATGATACCACAGGACTGGCACTGGCACTAAAAGGCTTCCTGTGGCCTTTTTGTCTTATGCTTGCAGCTCCCGGTTTGGACTGTTTTGCCCCTCAGCAGGGCTCCTCTTGTTTTGAAATCCACTTTGAGCCCGGCTCATTAATCACCTCTTGCCCGGCTCTGCGAGCAAGGGATGGCCCTTCCCTTCTGCCTGAGAAGCAGCTCTCTGAAGGGCATTTCAATTGCAGAGCTGAAACAGTTGCTTTTATCTTGCAGATGAGCGCCTCAGCAAGCACCTTAAAAGTTTTATTTCATGCCTGGTGAGGAATCTGTTTCCACACTGCTGAGAAATCAGGAGCCGAAATGAGGGAAATACCTTCTCTGCCAGTGTCATTGAGTAACTGTCGAGTTGATAATTTCTTAGCTTAAGATACTGAAGATGGAGAATTGAGGCTGGGTTTGGTAATATCTGCTGCTTGCAACTTGAGATCTTGATGTGAAATCACTGCTGCTGTGTCCTGGGACCTTTCATAGTTAACAGACCTGCTCTGGAAAGGTCAGCTAACCTCCTCCTCCTCCTCTTGTTCCTCTTCCTCCTTGCAGGGAGCTCAAGGGCAGCTGTGCAGCTGCAAGGAGTCCCAGAGATTCTGTTCTGATAGCCTGTGTTTATTGCTCCTGGCCTTTTATATGTATTTAGTGATGCCCATCTATTGCTCAGTTGTCTGTTGAAAACCAAGGCTCAGCAGAAAGGAGAATGCTCTCTGGAGCACATCGGCTGGTACAGAATGGAGATGGAATTGTCTGATTTCTGCCTAAATGACTTCTGTTCCAGTTTTCGTGATTGTAAAGTAAAACTTCACCTTGTTTTCTCCCCAGTGCCCTGACTCTGCGTGTAAGCAGGACCTGCTGGCCTACCTGCAGCGCATCGCACTGTACTGCCACCAGCTCAACATCTGCAGCAAAGTGAAGGCTGAAGTGCAGAACCTGGGAGGGGAGCTGGTGGTGTCTGGGGTATGTATGAACTGTGACACAACATCACAGGATCCTTTAGGTTGGAAAAGACCTTTTAAGAGCACTGGATCCATCTGTTAACTGCCAAGGCTGCCACTAAACCGTGCCCCTCAGTGCCACATCTGCACGTCTTCTAAACACCTCCAGGGATCGTGGCTGCACCACTTCCCTGGGCAGCCTGTGCCAGTGCTTGACAATCCTTCCAGGGAAGACATTTGTCCTAATATCCAGTCTAAACCTCCCTCCGGTGCTCCCCTGGTGCAACTTGTGGCCGTTTCCTCATGTCCTGTCACTTGTTACTTGGGGAAAGAGATCAACCCCACCTCGTTACAGCCTCATTTCAGGCAGTTGTGGAGGGTGATAAGGATGAATAAATAGTGGCTGAAGGGACAGAGGAATACATGTTGTGTCTAGCAATGAAACCAGGTTGACACTGGGAAACAGCAAGTTTGGGCTGGAGGCTTTTTTGTAGAATGTCTGGTTCATGCAGTTTTATTTCCAGGGTTAACAGTTATTCCAAGCCAAGCTTTTATGCTAAACATTATAGAATACAGACAAGAGATTCTGGAGCATTCAGTCAAAGTTTTAATGTATGCAGCAGTATTTGCCTGTGCTGCCTTGTTGTTCTTGGAGGAAACACTGTTTGAAAGGGGGGAAAATACAGACTTCACTTCTCATTACTCAGCAGCGTTTGTAGACAGATTCACTTGACTTTTGTGTAATTTACTGTTTTTCCAGCCTGTTTTTCACTCTTACTGAGGTTAAATCAGCACAGCTAAACCTACCCCACATCTCTGCACAGCCGTGGAACGTGCTGGGGTCCTGCAGTGCTCCAGAGATGGTAGTATTTCAAAATAGCTGTGCCTTGAGGAGTGCAGGGATTTTCAGTGGCTGCTCTGGTTGATGACAGTGAAAGCTGCCCCAGGCCAGGCTGCTTCCTCATTCTAGCCACTACTTAGCAGAGAATTGTTGAACTGTAGTTCATGAAGTGCTTCCTCCTAAGAGGAATCTGTGTGATGGATATGTGGGGGGAGGAGGTGGAGCTGAATTCTTCATTTCTTCTGGCATATTCTTCCTTGCCCTGGGTGGGTGTGTTTGGCCACTGGTGCTTTTGTCCATCCATGTCACGAATGAGGTGGGGGATTTTAAGAAGGGACAGAAATAGCTGATAGTCCAATATTGCTGTTTGAATCCTGGAAAGGAAATAGAAGAAACTTTCCACCTTCTGCCATTTGGGTATTTCAGGTGCTTAAACTTACAGCACATGTTTTCCCCTGCAAACAAGCTAGAATTGCAGATGCTGTTGCTGTGTGTCCCTGGTGCGTGCTGACGTCCTGTTTGCTGGAAGGCTGGAGGCATCAGGCTGTCAAAGCAGTAGATGTGTCATTATGCAGTAATACATACTCCAGGGTTTTACTGCAGTTACTCAGTGTCTTCAAAATTTGCATACCCTTCTGCCATGAATTAGTTGTATGAACAGGCTGGCATCTGTAGTGTCATCTCCTGGTCCTGTCTCTTCCCTACGATCCGGTCCACTGGGGCTAAATACTGCCAGCAGTGGTGCTCAACTCCTGTCAGATGATCAGGTGAAGACCTCTGGCAGCCCAGGGACTTAGCCTGTCTAACAGAAAACCTCTTCTCACTGTTAACATCCTGCCCCATCCAGCTACCACAGAAGCAGGAAACTTTACAAGCCAGCAAGAGCTTGCCCCCTAAGCAATCTGACAAGTCGCTCAGGGAAGTGGCTCCTTACATTCATGGCATTTCATGTGATCCTCCCTGCTGTGGAGATTCATGGAAATAAGTCAAATGCAATGCAAGTGTTTTGAGTGTGTTGACTGCGAGGAGGAATGCAGCTGATGCTGGTATGTCAGGGGGCACAGATCTGATCTGCCATTGTGGTACTCAGCCCACAGCATGATGGAAAGGAAGGTCCCAGCACTGTAAGAAAAGCAGCCACCCCCCTGCTCAGCTTGGTTTGCTGCTCCACAAGCAACGCCTTCAAGGCTTCCTCCAGCACCTTCCTTAGGTGGCCACAGCACAGGAATTGCAGTGTGTGGAGGCAGCTGAGCAGAGGTACTGAACCCAAGACCAGAAACGTGCCCCAGACCATTGGGCATTCACACGTAAGATGTCCCACCCGGAGCAGGGCACTCCAGGAGAGCATGCTCACCTCACTGGGCCTCCCCTTTCTCTTTCACCCTGCCCCACTGTTGGCTCTTCAGCTCTGCCATGTGGTAAAGCTTTGGAAATGGGGGTTTCTCATTTTATTGCTCTTTCTGAGTCAGGAACCAGCTTGGAAGGGACTCCAGGTCCTGAAGATGCAGTTGTGTTCCTTCCTTTCCCATGCAACTGAGTATTTAGGGAGATTTAAGTATTTATTATCACTGATTAAGGTATTACTGCAGCTTTATTAATTTCATTAGAGAATAAGCTACTGTTAAAGCTTAGTCACAAAAGCAAACAGGAGAATCCAAATCTTGTCAGTGTTAATACGGAAAAGGCACAGATCATGGGGAAATACTGCCCTTTATGTCCTGTGGTTTGTATGCCATGTAACACGTGTGTGTCACCGTTCGGCAGGTGGACAGTGCCATGTCCCTTATCCAAGCAGCCAAGAACCTGATGAACGCGGTGGTGCAGACCGTGAAGGCTTCCTACGTGGCATCCACCAAGTACCAGAAGTCCCAGGGAATGGCTTCCCTCAACCTTCCTGCTGTCTCTTGGAAGATGAAGGCTCCGGAGAAGAAACCCCTGGTCAAGAGGGAGAAGCAGGATGAAACCCAAACTAAAATCAAGAGAGCATCCCAGAAGAAACACGTGAACCCGGTGCAGGCGCTCAGTGAATTCAAGGCCATGGAGAGTATTTAAAGCGAGGTCTGTGGCTCAGTTCTTTCTTTCTCTAACCCACTACTGCTCCTTCCAGAACTCTGCTTTTGATATTCCAAGGATTGGTCAGAAGTTTACCCTTCCTCAAAATGTATTTCCTTAATATAATTTTGATAAATCTCTTTAGATCCTGTGGGGGAACAACTCAGATTTCTAATTCCTATCGATCAGCATAGCTTCAGCCTGCGGGAGTGTGTTCCTTTAGATGGCTTTTAGGTTTCAGGGGGGTATTTCTAGCTGAAAATCGTTTTGTATAATCCTGCTTTAAATAAACCATTCTATAACCAAAGAGGGTTTGACAGTAACACTAACGGTTAACACGACAGTTGACTCATGCTACTCGGAGGCTGTGATCAAGTGAGGGGAATTAGATCTTTTCACGCAAAGAGAAATTAGTGAACGTATTGTGTGGATCAGTGTATTCCTGCTGCTGGGGTGGAGAGAGGGAACAAGCTCTGTGTGCTCAGAGGAGCAGGGAAATGCAGCAGGAGATGCGTGCCCAGCCAGGGAACACCTGGAATACTGCCATCCCCTGTGGCTGTGGAGGGAGAGGGTCACGTTCCAGGTGTTCCCGGTGCACATCCCGCTGTGTGATGCTGCTTTTCCCAGCCCGGGGGCTGTTTCCCCACGCGTATGGAGCACTCACGGGTTCCTTTTTGGGGCAGCACCCGGAGCAAACCCATGGAAACGGCTGATGTGGAGGCGGCTGCTTACTCCTGTGTGACAGCGGCAGGGAACCCGACTGCCTCTTACAGATCCCTCATGTATTTTGCTGTGGGACACTAATAAAGTTGCTTTGCCCAGCTGGTGTATTGTGGTGCTGTGAAGGGAGCGGGCTCAGCTCCCCCCTTCTCCCTCCCCCCCAGCCATTCAGATGCAAATCAGCTTTGTGCTCATTCCTCATAATTGCTCTGCATCCCGCCTTGGGCTTCCAGAGGCACCCAGGAAAGCTGTTTGCTCAGGCTGCAATTTAGACTACACATTATTTGTGAGAACTGTAGCTACAAGGTATAATTGTGCTGTCTGCTTTAGACGTTATGGATTTCAGTGTGTCTTACAGGTGGCCATGAAGTCCGGTGTCTGAGGAGAAGTGCTTGCACAGGTCAGAGTCGCGTTTGCTGTTTCTATAAAGCATCCATTAAAATGGAAAGCAGCCTGCTCTGTAGTTAATGCTTTAAACTGCATCTACATTTCAGAGCTGAGCCTTGGCAATGTTACGTTATAATTTTATTTACCTTGATCAGCTTCTAATTTACTGTATCAAGGTTATTGCTGTCATGTTACCAAAACACGGAGCAGAACTCAGCTAAATAGGTCTTGGGGGATTTTTGCCAAATTTATTGTGTTTTCAAGCATGTTAGACTCTTGGGGACAGAATAAATAACTGAATTATGGTTTTCATATGCCTTTAACATGCTCGGGGGGTAAGAACCTGCTGCTGCCATGGCTGTTAAAGGGTTAATAGAGCAGCTAAGCTGAGCTTGTTTCAGCTGTAATTATTTAACTGCTTTTACAGATTTTTCTCTCCTGGTATTAATATAATTGTCTTGAAGGTCACATCCCCAGGCTGCTCAGTGGCTCCCTCCAAAATACATTCATTACTCCCCCCAAAATCCAATCCACTAATGTGCTCTAAACCCCACCCCATCCATTAGGATGTACAGACAGATTGATGTGTATTTAGCTTTTAAATAAATGTCACTTCATTTTATGCTACAAACTTTGAGCATCAGGTGAACAACAAACAGGGTTCTACCTGATGGGAGCTGCTTGAGGGGCAGTGACCAGGGACTACAGACCCAGCACAGTGCTACCCAAGAACTGCTCCTCAGAGGAGTGTGTCTGTGTCTGGAGAGGTCAAATTGTAGAACCACAGCATCCCAGACTGGTTTGTATTGGAAGGGACCTTAAAGCTCATCCAGTTCCAACCCCTGCCATGGGCAGGGACAACCTACACTGGAGCAGCTGCTCCAAGCCCCTGTGTCCAACCTGGCCTTGAACACTGCCAGGGATGGGGCAGCCACAGCTTCTCTGGGCACCCTGTGCCAGCGCCTCAGCACCCTCACAGGGAAGAGCTTCTGCCTTATAACCACCCAAACCTCCCCTGTTGTAAGTTTAAACCCATCAATCACCCCTTGGCCTGTCGCTACAGGCCCAGGTGAAGAGAATGTGTCAGATAATTTCAGCCTCCTGTGTGGTGCCAGCACATCAGGGGGTGATGCAGAGCTGCACAGTGATGCTGAGCTGCACAGTGAGGGGGGTCCAGACACCAGTGAGGTTTCAGCTTTATTAGACAAATGGGAAGAATTACAGTGATTACTGCCTGCTGTAATGAAGCGCTGGGGAAGCACTTGTGCAGCTGGAACACCCTGGAGTGCTACTGCATCCTGTGGGAAAAGCTGGGGGTATGAGGTGGGAGAGGGTCCCAGCACCACCTCTGATGCTGAGCCATGAGCTGAAGCCTCCCCATCAGCTCAGCATCACTCTCCAGTGAAGAGGAAGGCACTGAGACATCCCAAAACATCTCCTGAACAGGAAGGATTTGGGGCTCTTTGTGCTGCTGTGGGATGGCAGCACCCGGTGAGGCTGTGCCCAGCTCAACAGCCCCTGCTGGCCCCAGGGCCCTGCGAGCACAGGAAGAGGAACCCACACTGTCTCCTGAAGTGCATTCATTAGTGAAACCACATTAAACCCCCGGAGAGCATCTTACTCCAGACTTCAAGTGCTCTTAATTCAATTCAGCCACGTTGAGTTCCTGCTGCTCTCACTGTGTGAAGGCTCCCGGGCCGAGGTTTAAGGCTCTTTAACGTGCAGAGCTCTCCCTTTGCCCACCCCAGCTCTGCTGCTGCCGGCTCAGCCCAGACCCAGGCAGGGCAGCCGTGGACCAGGGGCTCTTCTGGCTGAGCACCCAACCCTGCAGAGCTGATACAGCAACACCCCCTGCAGCTGCCTCCCCAAGGGCAGAGCAAACCCCAGCCCCACTGCAGGGTGCCCCAGACAGGAGGGAGAGGGGGGGTCCTGCACATCCCCTCCCAGAGCAGAGCCCTTTGGGCAGGGATGGACACAGCGCGATGTGAAGGTCACTGAGCAGCATCAGAGGATGAGGCTGTCCAAGGCCTCAAAAAGCCTTTGCACTGCAAGTGCCTTCAGCTGCCAGAGGGCTCAAAGCCAGGCCAGGAGGTCCTCATTGTACATTTACTTTGCTTCCTTTAATGCTATGCACTTCCTCAGCCTGGGCCCAGCTTCACAGCTTTAAGGCTATTAAGCTTAGAAAGCAGAGCTCTGGCTTTGGGGGTTGAAGGGAGGGGGCTGCCCCAGCTGCTGCTGCCCCTCCTCACTGGGGCTGTCATGAGGAGCTGGACCTGCCCCAGCTCCTTGAGCCCAGCAGTGATGAGGCCAGGCAGGGGCAGGGACATCCCTGTGCTGATACCTGCAGCTCTTCCCCCAGCCCTCCTCTGGGATTCAGGCTTCCTGCAGAAGTGCCCTGGCCATGGCCATGGGATTGGTTTTAACCTGCACAGCAAAGCCCTGGCAGGACGGGCTGGGAGTGCATTCAGGAGAAGAAAATAACAGAAAATTCATTTTTAATGCCAGTGAAACAGTCTGAACCCAACCCCAAAAGAGAAGGACAAAAACAAACTGCTCAATGATGTGTAATCAGCTCCACTGCGTAACAGTGACAAGGGATGTGCTGTAACTGCTTGCCAGAAGTATTGTAGCCTCAAGAAGGGCTGAAACAGTGAAGCAGGGATCGTCCTGCTCCAAGCCGAGGTTGGATTAGCAGCTGCAGAGAGCCCCTCCAGCCAGGGCTTGCCCCTGTACCAGCACAAAGCAATCCAAAGGCAAACAGTGCTGTGTGAGTGCTGAGATGCTTCATCCAGAGACAAACCAAGCTCACAGGCACAGCCGGGCACCGTGGGGCAGGACAAAGGCAGAGCAGAGCTGTGGGAACAAACACCTCCCTCTGTGCAGCAGAGCTACCCAACACGGGCAGCCCGACATCCCCGTCCTTCCCACCCCACATAACCCTGCAGACAGACAGAACCCTCGGAAGGTCGGGGCAATGCAAGCTGAGGCTTTACTCATCCCCTCCAAGGCAGCTCCCTGTACTTCCCATCAAGAGACACGTGCCCCACACTGTGCTGTATTAAGGAGGCTGCTGGCGCTCACATGGTGCTGGGAGCTCAGTGAGCCCAGTGTTTATTCAGAGGTGCACATACACTGGTGCCATCCAGATCCTGCTGCTGCCCTCAAGTACCTGGACTGGAGGGGACTGAGCTGCTCTCAGCTCAGCTCCTGGATGATGGTGTTGACAGAGCCTAGCAGCTCCATGAAGTACCCGTCCTTGTCCCCTTCCCTCTGCTCCTCGGCCGCCAGCTCCTCGTACTCGCTGCGCAGGATGCTGAGGGTGGTGCTGAGCACCGGGTCCCCGCGGTACCGCTCCCTGCAGAAGCCCATCAGCACCCCAACCATCTTGAGGACCTTCTCGCGGCTGTCGTGCTCCGGCATGGCCAGCAGGTTGGAAACCACCTCACACCAGTCCTGCTCCACCACCGCCGGCACCAGCCGCACCTGCCGGTACTGCTGCAGCTTCTCCTCCACGTGCTCCCCGTGCTGCGAGGCCTCCAGCAGCATCTGTGGGAAGGGATGGGACACGGGTTAGTATCCTTGTCATAGAGTCACTGCTCCCGGGAGGTGACACGTGGAGGGAGAGCAGGATGCACACCTGGGAACACTGCCTTGCAGGGTGACTTGGAACAGAAAACCAAGGCTGTGTCCTGGCTTCCTGACATGGAATTATCCACAGGAGCTGTTCGCCTACCCTGGAAAACTCTTGGTGCCCAATGGATTCAGTATCGTGTGGGGCTGGAAGGGGACTCAAGGGGAAGAAGTTCAGCACAAGACTTGGAAAGTGTCTGGGGCTGTTGCTGGACCTGCTCCTGCAGCACCGAGCAAACAAGGGCTGGGCTTTGTGCTGCTCCTGTGATGGGGGCAGAGCTCGGCCTCCTCCAGCCACAGCCTGTCCGGAAACCCCAAACACTGGAATTCCTCAGGGATGCTGCTGGGACCAGAAGGTGCCACAGGGCCCAGGGCAAGCAGGGACCTGCCCCAAGCAGCACCGGGGCCGGAGGGGGCAGCCAGGAAACCTCCCATCACCCCCTGACACCAGCGGGGCCCACGTGGTGCAGCGGCTGTTGGTAACATGGAATTCCTCAATGGATGCTCCCGGCTCAGGAGGTGGTCTCTGTGATGATGACCATGATGGTTCTGCAGCAGCATGAGCTGCTCACCTCACACTGCAAACTGACACTGGAGCCTGAGCTGAGCTCTTAGGCAGAAGCTCTTCCCTGTGAGGGTGCTGAGGCGCTGGCACAGGGTGCCCAGAGAAGCTGTGGCTGCCCCATCCCTGGCAGTGCTCAAGGCCAGGTTGGACACAGGGGCTTGGAGCAGCTGCTCCAGTGGAAGGTGTCCCTGCCCGTGGCAGGGGTTGGAGCTGGATGAGCTTTAAGGTCCCTTCCAACCCAAACCAGTCTGTGATGCTGTGAGTGCTGCCATCAGAGCCAGCACCTGATCAGATTTCAGACCTGCTAAAAGAATTTGCACCTTTACAAAGTCTCCTGGAAAACAACTGGTTTGAAACAGCCAAACCTCTGCGGTGCCTGAGACCCCAGCACTGCAGCAGTAATCATCTGCAGGACAAATTGGCTATAAACAGAAGTGGATTTAATCTCCATCCCCTGGAGAACAGGCACACACACATTGAACAAGGCAAGGACAGGGGGGATTCAAACTGACATTTACAGCAGTAATCCAAGGTATCTGGAAATAAATCCCTTTGGCTGGGGCTGGGCTCCAGGGAAGGGGCCTGTGCAGCGGCAGGAGCACAGCAGCAGCGGCTGGTACCTGGTCCCTGATGCTCCCTGCCCATGCCCTTGCTGGGTTGTGACTTAAACCCCATTGGGTGGGAATGGTGGCAGTGGGTTAATGGGAAATAAAGGTTTAAGCTCACTGAGCTCTCCCAGGCAGCTGGAAGGAACCATCCCAAGAGCACAGATGGTGGACGGGTTACTCCTCACCCCTGTCCCATCGGGATGCACAATGGCCCCTATGCTCAGTGAGGGGCTGAGGTCCCATCTGCTCCCTCCCAGCTCTCACCTTCTCCATGATGAGGTCGTAGAGCAGTGTCACCACACGGACATGGAGCGGCTCCATCCCCTTCTGCCTGAAGAGGCTCCTGAGGACCTGGAGGCCGCCGAGCTTGAGGAACTGCTGCTGGGCATAGGGGAAGTGTCTCAGCATGGAGGACAGAGCGAAGAGAGCCTGGTGTGGAGAGAGACCCATCAGCACCGTGCCCATGGCCGCTGCATCTGCCACAGCCTCTGTTCACTGCACACCATGGGCACAGGAGGAACATGCTCCAGCCCAGCATTGAAACTGCTCCTTGCTGAGGGCTATCTCCAGGAGTCCCCTTTATCCTGATCCCAACCCTTCCTGGTGCTGCAAGGCTGCCCAAACCTGGGTGAGCAGCCTAGACTGCCACCAGAAGCATCAACCAGAGGGGCCTGTTGCCAGCACCCAACACCATTGCTTCTCCTCACAGTTCACTCCCACCAGTCCTCAGCACAGAGCCTGGCTATGGGATACGCAGGGCAAAGGGGGGTCCAGCAGAGCCTGATCCCCTCGGGATGATCTGGACACTTGGGGACCATCCTCCCCCTGCACCCCTGTGGCCAGAGCCCTGTGCTGGTGCAGCACCACACAGCGAGAGCCCCCACGTCCCTCCTGGGCCCGAGCAGTGTGGGGTGAGCACCCGGGGGGGCAGCTGAACCCTCCCCGGTGGGGCTGGGACAGCCCCGGCTCGCAGAGGGATGCACTGAGCGCCCGGGGCAGGGCTGCTGCTGAGCGGGGATGGGGGGAGCGGAGCCGGCTCCGCACCGAGGAGCAGGGGGGACGGATCTGAGCTGACAGCTCCTCCGCTCCCCACTGCTCCTGTTCGCCATCCTCCGATGCTGCTGGGGGTGAACGCGAGGACGCTCCCGGCTCCTGCGGTAACCACAAGGACAGCGGAGGGCAGGAACGCTGCTGTGCACCAGGGAGGGAGCCGTGGGGAGGGAGTGGGGCAGCAGCCTGTGCTTGGGATCCTGCTCGGGACAGAGATGGGAGGCACAGCATGGGAACGGGGAATTAAGAGCTGCTGTCCTGCTGGAAAAGGGGGTTTGACCCTTGGAGGCTCCCATAAGGCTGCATGTGAATGTGGACAACTCCAAGTGCATCCCTGTCCCTCTTCTCCAGCCTGTGGGACCAGCTCTGGCTCACTGGGAAGAGCTGACTGGCACCCACCATGCAGGGGTTCAAGTGATGCTGGTGAGGGTCTCTGCACATCCAACCATCCCCTCCCACCCCAAACGAGCTCTGGGTTGAGCCATGGCCACTCCTGGGAGGTATTTTGGAGATAGATCATCCCATGAGGCACTTCTCAAGCTGGGACTTCCTCACCCCCATGGCCAAACCCAAAGCAGTTCCCCAGGCTCTGCTGTGCCTTTCGCTCGCTGGAGGACTCTTACACAGACTAAAGGGTGCAGAACACCAGCCCCTGCATGCAGCAGGTGAACGATGTGCGTGAGCTGCTGCCCCCTCTCACCGGAGCTGGGGCTGGGATGTGGGGAGCAGCAGCGGCACAGCCGTAAGCGGAGCTGGCACCGGGAGCTGCAGTCAGGGTAATGAGATCTCACGCTCCAGGAGCCGCCGCCGATGGACACGGCTGCACATTTGGCTGCGGGCTCAGCGCTGCTCCGGAGCCACCGAGGGCAGGACCCGGTGCTGGCTCCGGTGCTCACCTCCCTCCCGGTGCCAGCTCCGTGCCCGTCAGCCGCTCAGGGCTGCCCCGGGAGCCCCCCCCCCCGGACAGGAGCCGCAGCACCAAGACCCGTGGGCCTGCGAGCAAAGCCCAGACAGCGTGGGGAGCAGAGCAGGGCTCTGGTACCAATGTGGGGAGCAGAGCAGGGCTCTGGTACCAATGTGGGGAGCAGAGCAGGGCTCTGGTACCAGTGTAGGGAGCAGAGCAGGGTCTGGTGCCAGTGTGTGGAGCAGAGCAGGGCCCCGGTGCCAGTGTGGGGAGCAGAGCAGGGCTCTGGTACCAGTGTGGGGAGCAGAGCAGAGCTCCGGTGCCAGCAGTGTCCCAGGGAGAGCTTCCAGCACAAGAGCAGCTTTCCCAGCTCTCCCCCCTCACTCACCTTCTTCCGGACAGACAGGGGCTGCTCCGTAGCCAGAATCACCAGCAGCTTCTGCAGTGCCCCCCCCTCGATTGCTTCTATCTGCACTTTGGGGTTGCTGCAGGAAGGAAGCGACAAGCAGGTCACCAGTGGAGCAGGGCATGGCAGGGGGGATGGACCCACAGTGGACACAAACCAGGGCCAGTCCAGCCTGATCCCACAGCATCCCCCTTCCCACTGCAGGCAGCCTGGGGTGAAGTCCTGCAGAGCACCTCACACACTGCACGTGACTGATGCAGCCTGAAGGATGGCAGGGAAGGGCACACAGACACCAGTGCCACCCACCATGTGTCCTACCCATCCTCCCCTGTGCTTCCCTCGCAGCTATTGATCCTCTCGCTTCCCATCACATCTATTCCTTAACAGCCTTTTCCATTTTGGCTCTTGGTTCCTCTCTCGTGCTCCTCACTTGCTGCCCACGTGCTCCTTTGGACACCAGCCCTGCTTGTCCTGGTGCCTCCATCACAGCACACCTGCCCTCACCACATACACACCTCTCACAGCAAGCACCCTTCTCAAGCACTGCGAGCAGAGGACCCCATCCCATCTGCAGGACCCAGGCTACAGCCCCAGGGCTGGATGAGAGCAGCTGCCCCTGGTTCAGACAAGGCCAAGCCTTGCTCACCATGGCCTCAGGTACCAGCTGTGCTGATGCTTCACAACCCACCTGTAGCACCTCTGTGAAGGCAGCAGAGGTTAGAGCTGCAGGCTCCCTCTTCGGCAGGGCTCTCACAGCCTCCACCCTGATCACAGCCTCTTGTGCTCGGAGGAAGAGCTCCAGCACTTGAGCCTTTGCCCTTCTTTGAAGCAGGGATTACACTGCAGACAGACAAAGGCCACGTGTCCCTGCTACAGAACAGCCGCAGCTCTGACTGCCACCAGGAAGCTGCTGGAGCAGCCAGAGCCAAGCACCAGCCAGGAGATGAGACAGAGGCAGGGTCAGAACAGAGCCCAGAAGACAAATGGGTTTGGGCAGGGAGCAGCTCTCAGCTAAACCCATGGCTCCACCTAAGCACTAAGCTCATCTGGGCGATGGAAGGTGCCAGGGACCCCCCTGCTGCACCCAGACTTTGTTTGTCACAGGTCAGGAGTCACTGGCAGCCCGGGGTGCAGGGCTGTGACTGCAGCACCAGGCTGACCTCCAGGCAGGGTTGTTGAAAGCCACTTTCCATTCCCCCTCCTCACTCAGCTGCTGCAGCAGCACAGCCCCTGCTGAGCACAGGCACATCCCTGCCCTGCCTGGACAGGCAGGAAGGAGAGCAAACAAAGCCGGAGCTTCAGGACCCTCCTGCAGAGCTGATCCTCACATCACGGTCCCCATGGGCTGCAGTGGCCCTGGAAGCAAACCAGCCCCTGGTGACTGGGTCCAGCTGGGCCCTGGTGCACACTCCCGGTGTGGTCATCCCCAACCTCAGCACAACAGCAGCAGCAGAATCACCCTGGGCCAGGGAGACCAGAGCACGTGTGCACCCTTCTCAGTGTGCCTGCACTGAAAGAGGATCTCCCCTCACGGAGACCTCCTGGTGCATTCAAGGAACACAGCAGTTGGGGATATCCAAGCTCCTTTGCCACATCTGTCTGCAGTACATAATAAAACCTCTCATAGCAGGGGACACAAGTGATGAATTGAACTGCCCTCAGTGCCTGGCTGCTCACCTGGAGGATGGGAGCTAGTTCAGATCTGTGAACCGTGGAGCACCTCTGGAGGTCAGGAAGCCCTCCCGATGGCAGCAGTACTGATCACTTCTCCGTGTTTCCCATTTAACACCTACTATCAATAGTCCAGGCTTCCCACCAACAAACCCAACTCATCTGAAGGTTTGGAGAACTCAGCCCAGCTCTGCACAAACTGATTGCACTGTCAGGCCCAGGGCAAAGCAGCCTGGAGAGAACTAAACACAATGAGACAGACTGGGGAGCACCCGCATGGGAAATTCACCTTTGCTGATCCCTGATGGATGAGGGAATGGTGGCACCAGCAACGTTTGCCACAATGAAGCTCTGAGACTGGGACAGGGATGGAATCCAGCCTCCAATGAGACCCTGTGATGCTGCAGTGATGGCAGAGATTTGGGAGATGAGATTAACCAGCTTCAAACCTGGCTGAGGAACAGCCACAAGCCTATGGGGACTCAACACAAGCACTGTGCTCAGGTTAAAACAGCTTCCCAAGAGGGACCCACTGCCCTCAATAGCCCCAGTTTGCCCTGGAAGGACCCACTCTGACTGTGGGGTCACACCACATCCCTTACAGATGTGGCCCTCCCTACATGGGTGAAGCCCTTGTTCCATCCTATGCTCACATCCATCACATCCACCCATCTATCCCTCATTCTCCTGAAGAGCAGAAAACAAGGCTGGATACAGGCTCATCCTGATTGATCCATGGGAGAAACTACCTGTGCACCGGGACAGGCTGATGGTGTTCACACTGGCCAAGATGCATTGAGCAGGGATGAAGAGCTTGGGGAGCCCAGCAGGAGTCCCCACTGGCCACACATACCCACACCATCGCCTCGAGCAGCTCCTGAGAGAGCTCTGTCCCTGGGCCACCCATCCCAGACTGAGAGCCCCTCTGAACGGCTCTGGGCCACCAGACCCTCCCGATACAGATCCTGGACATGATACCCTCTTTCCTCCAGGCTATGTTCTACTCTGTGCTTTCCAATACTAATTCAGGTTGCTGCTCCTGGATTCTCCCAGGGACCTCTGCAGACAGGCTCATCCAGCAGTGATGGGGCTGCCACCCACATCACCACAAGCACCTGCAACACTGACACTGCACCATTTTGACCACAAGACAAACGTTTATGGGTTTCCCACTGCTGCCTCCCTCCAATGATCCTGGAATTGTGACTTTGCTGAGTACAAACTTAAGGTGTCATTTACAAGGGACAGGCCAAGGGGAATGGCTTGAACCTGCCAGAACAGGGGAGACTGAGATGAGCTCTTAGGCAGAAGCTCTTCCCTGTGAGGGTGCTGAGGCGCTGGCACAGGGTGCCCAGAGAAGCTGTGGCTGCCCCATCCCTGGCAGTGCTCAAGGCCAGGTTGGACACAGGGGCTTGGAGCAGCTGCTCCAGTGGAAGGTGTCCCTGCCTGTGGCAGGGGTTGGAACTGGATGAGCTTTAAGGTCTCTTCCAACACAAACCAGGCTGGGATGCTGTGGTTCTATGGCAGTGCTCCATCAGCCCAGCACATTTCCCTCTGTGTGCCTGCAGGAGGGTGACTGTGCCCTTCAGTGGAGAGGGGAGAACACAAAAAGCAGGGGAGGGACAGGCAGCAGCACCCCCCTTGGAGCCTGCCTGCTGCAGCGGCAGAAGGAAACACTCCATTCTCTGCCAGTTTCTATTTCACTGCGTTGGAGTTACAACTTCCCACGAGGGGCCAGACATTATTACAGTCAAGGCTGGTTTGCCAGAACACCACAAGCCTCAACAGCGCATGGAGAGGGGAGAAGAAGCCATAAACCCACAGGCTGAGGCACAGCGACCAGCACTGTCAGAGTGCCCTGTGCCCGGTGGCAGCTCCTGCCTTGGGGTGGTGAAGGCAGGGATGGACCCAGCACCTTCCACAAGCTGTTTGCACCCTTCTGCCTTTTCTCTTCCATTTAGGCTCTTTATGGAAGCAGCAAGACCTTAAGATGAGGATGAGCAGCCACAGGACCCAGCAGCACAATGGATGAGAGCCCCCAAACAGCCTCCCCATGGGCTGCAGCTTGCAGTCCACAACATGCTGCCATTCCCCTGCACCCTGCTGTCAGGATGACACTGTTTTGGGCATGTTAAGGAGCAGGAGCAGCACAGAGGATGTGGCTCTTGCTCCTGAAATCCAGCATTCCAATCCATCCATCCAATTCTCTGCCATTTTCACTGGCAAACTCACTCCATGGAAGCAGCTCCTGTTTTGCTGAGCAAGGGATGTTAACAGTGCTATCCATTAAGGGACAGACACCCTATTGCTCCTAGGATGACCCCAACTACACACATACATATTTAGGAGAGACTTTTCAAGTGTTCCCAGGCCGCACATGTGAGGAACGTGGGAAGACTGAAAAGCAGCAACAGAGCCCTGAGGCAAGAGCAGCTCTTGAGTTAGGTGGGAACTTGCAATACGGCAGCAAAATTAGATGGAGATTTAAAATACATTTGAGCAAAGGAAAGACAAGTGGTGCAGAGGGACCTGGGCACCGTGAGGACACAGAGAGCAGTTCTTATTTGGTCTTCTCGTTGTGGCAAACAGACCAGAGAGAAACCAGGGTCACCTCCTGGCTCTGAGCATCCTGCTGAAGCCAGGCAAAGAGGTGCGAGAGGGGCAGTGCAGGAGGGGATGCTCTGCCCGGCCGGAGCAGGGTGCTGAGCACAGCACTTCCCCTGCCCTGGCTGGTGCTGTGGTGGTGGCCACACACCCGCTCTCATGGCCACTGTCTGCATCCCCCCCCCAGGGCACAGGCTGGGGAGCTGGGGCTTTGATGAGAGCCTGGTGTGATGGTGAAAAGGGAAGATAATCACGGGGCTAGACAGGGCTTAATGGGGCTCTTCTGTCTGCAGAACCTGCGGTCTGCGATGCCACCTGGGAAATCAAAGCCAGGGATCAAAGTCTGCAACTCTGTGAAACAGCCTAAAAAATTTAGTATAGTCTATTTAGGCTGAGCTGTAAGCTGAGGATCAGAAGCAGGCAGCCTGGCTCACCTCACCCTCCCTGGTTTTCACACTAAAAACTGTTAATGAAGATAATGAGAGTGCACCAAGGCTTTTGCTTGGGGCTGAAATGTGGCTTTACAGCTCCAAGCCTTGCCTGGCTTCTTGTGCCTCATCACACCTGGGTAGGAATTTGAAAGGCAATGAAAAAGGTCATTTCTGTAAGTACTGGAAAGCCAAAGCAATGCAAGGGAGGGCACTGTGAAAAGGCCAATGACTCTTGCAGAAGCCTCTCTATTTGGAGGATTTCTGACAGCTCTTGTAAGTATATTCATGTTAAAATTTCCTGACAAATAATAGACAGATAAAACTGATCATTACGATGTCAGTGCTTAAAGGTTTGACTGGAATCCGGTAATTCCAGGCCAGACTATAGCTGTAAATCTGAGACTCTGAATAAGGGCAGAGAATAGAGGCAGGATGATCAGCAGCTTGTTAATCCCTGCACAACTGAACTGTAGGTTGCAGGTTTAAGAAAGAAATGAACAGCATTAAAATAGTCCCAGTGAAAGGTGACACATGGGGAGAATATGCTTTCCTGTGGCAGTCAAAGTACTGGCTATGGCATGAACTACCCCCATCAGAAACAACAGTGTTATCAGCTGCTGTGAGCCCTGCCAGCTCCCAATCCAACACTTCCCAGATACACACCGATTGGCTACGTCTCCTTCCAAACCTTGTTCTTAAGAGGAGGATAAATAAGACAAGAAACCTGGAGAGGGGCTTGGGACAAGGGCCTGTAGGGACAGGCCAAGGGGAATGGCTTGAACCTGCCAGAACAGGGGAGACTGAGCTGAGCTCTTAGGCAGAAGCTGGGGTTGGTGCATAAAATAAACATGTTTAATGCAGGCTGTGCATTACTGCAGAGTCCCATGCTATAGAACAGGACATGTGCACACACAGGATGAGATGTGTGAGGTAATAATGAAATAACTCCAACCCCAACAAGGCTACATGCGACTGTTTGGAGTTGGAAGGAGGAGGGATGAAGCACAGACACCCAAAGCCCCCACTGAGGTCTGCAGGCAGCAGAACTGGCCTAGAAAGGCTCTTCTCTGAGCATCAGCTCAGAGCTGAGTTTATTACAGACAAAGGCCTTCAGAGCTATGACTTAAGGAGATTAAAAACCACCCAGGAAAATGGAGCCCTAAGTAGTCGTGCCAATCAAAATACAGCCAAGAAGAAAGCGGGGGTGAGGGGGGAAACCTGACAAAAGGAAAACTAGGTTTCAATAGGCAACACAATACAACAATTTCGCATGAAAGATGTGAAGCATAAAAGCAATGTTAGATGTTCAAAAGCACAGAATATAGGAGAGACATAAAATAACCCCTGAGAAGATGAAAATCTCCACTTCAATGCCATGCTGCCTTCTCACTTTCTACCAAGCCAGGCGCTCATTGCAGTAGCGGGGGAGCAGCAGCGTCCCTGTGAGAGCAACACGTCTCAACGTGACATAATGGATTACATAGATGCAAGTATGGTTTTTAATGAGCAATTAGGTTATTGAGTATTTGTTGCTAAGAGGAGAACAGAACTGCAGAGAATAAGTTGGAAGTGAGCACGTGACTGTGATTTTGATGGGCTAATGTGACACTTAAACCAAGGAGCATGAGTCACCCAGGGAGGCAGAAATAGCATGGAAGATTGCCTGGCAAAAGCTGGAGGGACCTTGGCTTGCTATCGAGCATGTATCTGTGTCCCAGGCACCAGCAAGAGATAGCTGAGCTTCTCAAGAGCCCTCCAACATCCCTGCTGAAAGCCAGCAGGCTATAACATCCCATTACAAACAAGCCCCACACTCCCTGAGGACACTGTGACATTGGGTTTAACCAGGGAAAACTGCTCTTGGATAGATGGTATAAGTGGGAATTACTTAGTGTGGGTTTCTGGTCCTCTGCAGTCACAAGGATGTTGAGGTGGAAGCACAGAGCAGAGCTGCTTCTCGTGGTGTGGCCAAGGTAAAGAGCCATTGGGAGCTCACCCACGGCCAGACAGAGCAAGGCTAAGGCAGCTGGTATTTCGGAACAGGGGGAAAAGCCACATCAGACAAGCTGCAGTGCTGTAATGTAGCATAACAGATGGATAATTAGATTTATACAAAGGGCTGTAAAAGTAATGAAATAAAAGCACAGAAAAGCCAGTCTGCTGCAGCAGGACACCCCATGGGGGTGCAGGATGTCCCCACAGCTGGCACCCACTGTCCCAGCATCACCAGAGCTGGGGCATTCCTTGAGTCAACCAAAGCCCAAAGCATCACTGCACAGAGGAGCGATGTGAACAGAGGGACAGAGTTGAGTGGCAGTGAAGCTCCTCCTCTTCCTCACCTCACCACATAGCAGAGTACAGGAGTGAAAAGCAGATCTGCACAATAAAATCTAAGGTGCTGTAACGAAATCAACCGCGCCAGATTGTTCTGCTGAACACACACAAACAACAAAGGACAGGCTGTATTTATAGCTGTAGAGAAAAATAAAGGTACAGGAAAACAGGCTGGAGATTGCACACAGGAACAAAGCAAGCCCAGGCAGGAATCCCACCTCCCCAGCACATCCTGAGGCTCCTGAGGACACCCGAGAGTCTTTCTCTTCTCCTGACACTTGGCTTTGCCAGCTCTGAGCTTTCATTTGGTGCCAGCACATACCCCCAGCTACACAGACCCACTGTGGACAGCCTAGTGCCTCACTGGTCTGCTGTGGAGGAGCTTGTGCACCTGAAGCTCCCTCCAAGACCAGGGCAAGTGAAGGAGCTCAGCTTCCAAGAGCCTCAGATGTCAACTCTCAGCTTAAAGCTTAACCAAAGACCCACAAACCATTTGTGAGTAAAAACTGAAACTGGCTTGGGACAAGGGCCTGTAGGGACAGGCCAAGGGGAATGGCTTGAACCTGACAGAACCGGGGAGACTGAGATGAGCTCTTAGGCAGAAGCTCTTCCCTGTGAGGGTGCTGAGGCGCTGGCACAGGGTGCCCAGAGAAGCTGTGGCTGCCCCATCCCTGGCAGTGTTCAAGGCCAGGTTGGACACAGGGGCTTGGAGCAGCTGCTCCAGTGGAAGGGAGAAGCCTGCAGAGGAAAGGGTACAGAGCAGCCCCATCAACACTGCCCCATCTTCTCTGTTCTGCTGGTGAAGGACAGGCCCATGCAGCCCCTCTGGAGGGTCTGTTACTGTGCTGTGATTTAAGGGCTGGACTGGGTGAGCCATGAGCCCTCTGCAACAACCAAGGAACCTCTGTAAGCTCTCTTCCAGCAAAACCTGTTGAACGAATGAGCCTTCCAGACAGGTACAAGCAAGGGCTCCATGGTACTTGGAAAGGGACATCACAGGAACTCCCCCAGGGCTCAATCACCCCAACCAATGTTGTATTTTGAGGCGCAAATCAACTCTATAGCTATGCGTGTCACGCTTACAAAGCACTCCATAGGCATTTCTGAAAGCCTGTTACTTTACCACAGCTCAGATGCTTTTTGATGCCTAAGGATCTGCTTCATCAGAGGCTGCTTTACTATAAAGTCAGCAATTCTCTATGAGTCCAAGCAGAACTCGTTTCTTTCCATGCCATGTTAGCCACAGCCCACCAAAATTGTGTTGATTTCTCTTATAAAAACCCACACCACAGCAAGGAACAAGAACAATACTGTGGGATTAATACCACGTCCTTGAGCTCATCCCATGGTTTTCATCACAAGGACTTCAAAGCACCCCCTGATTTGTACATAGATGGGGGAACTGAGGGTGCTGGGTTTGTGCCCCCCTGCTCCTCCTTTTCCCTGCAGTGCCCCTGAACAAGACCCATCTGCAACAGCAGCTTGGGGCAGGGCAGCTCTGGACAGAGGCATCCTCATGAGGTCTCTCCTATGGCACTGAGCAGAACTCCAGGCACACAGAAGTTACTCAAACATTCCCACAGATCTATTCACACACCCCAGGTAAGACAGAACCACTGCACAAGCTGCCTGAAAGCACTGCAAGGGCAAAGCCTCCGTGCTAACCACTGAGCTCCTAGCACTTGAGCTGGTGTCCTCCAGCAGCCAGCACCTGTATAATCCATCCCAGTAATAATCTCGAGAGGCACTGGAAGGAGGCCTGAGGCTAAGCCTTTCCAGTGTTATTCACTTGTTTGCATGCTCACTTGAGCTGATTCTTCTTTAAGACAAATGCTGATAATCTAACAAAGAGAAAGCCTGTGCCTGTGTCCCTGCCGGGAATGCCAGTGGAGCGCCAGCACTCTCCAGCTCTTCCACGAGACACAAAGCGAGGTGTGAGAACAGGCACTTCACTTCTCTCCCTTCCAGCAGCATCTCCATGCTGCACTGTCCTATTTTAACCCTGCCATCTGCTCCACAGCTCCCTGTGTTCCTCCTGTAACTGAGAGAGGCAGTGCCTTACATCAAGCAAATCTATCATCTCCCACCCCTTTTCCTTACGGATATGCCCTGGGGCACCCTTGAGTGCCACGACAGAAGGCAATGCTCTTTAACCACCATGCCACATCTCAATCCACCCCACTTCTCCACAGGCAAGGGAAGATGCTGGATCACAGGGGGAATGACGCCCACTGCAATGTCATGTTTTAAACTCCAGCTGCTCCCAGTCCCACCGGGTTTCACAGCGCTATTAGAATCGTTTTACTTGAGAAAAGAAGGTTTGTTTCACTGAGTCATGATTCAAAAAACGAGACTTTGCTCCATTTACAAAACCAAATCACCATCTTGCAAATGCCAAGCACAGATTTCAGCTCCAAAAGTGAAGCCTGGGGTACACTTCCAGCCAGAGAGAGAATGGGAAAGCTGCATGTGCAAAAGCCGGGACACCTTTTTGGTCTCTTTATCTGGTTTTGATAAACAGAAAGCATGACCTGGGAACTCCAGCTCCTGCAGAAACCAAATGAATGCATTCTGCATCAAAGCTATGCATGAACAGAGGGGAGAGTGACAGCAGGAGTGCTGCCACGGGGCTACAGCCAACCCAAACCACTTCCCAGGTGGAAAGCCCTCAAGGAGAAAAGCTCAGGACTCACACAAAGCCCCAGCGATTCTCTTTGCTGTCTGATTCATGCCTCCTCCAACACCCACATTCCAGGCAGAGGAGGCTGGAACTGCTACATTTAGGATGACATTTAAAAATCAAGGTTGTGTTGCTGATGGTCATTAAAAACCCAACCACATTTTGCAGAAACAAGTGGGTACTCGCTCGCTGTCCCTGCCAAGTATCAGCACAGCAGTAGCTGTTCTAGCAACCTCACTTAAGAGATGAAGGAAAATTGCACCCCCCCATAATTACTGTTATTACTGTTGTTGTTTTTCAAACATTCACTATATACCTTCCTATTTCCTAAACATGAAATAAGAAGGAAACATTTCCCCAAACCATTCTAAGTATCAGATTCATCTCACTTAACATCAGACACTGAAAATTAAGACATGTAGCTGAGATGGGCTGCTGGGCTCCCTCAGAAACATGTTCCAACCTGTGCTCTGCACATCCCGACACACACAGTCACTGCTCCTGTATTTCCATGGGACATGCTCAGGCTAATCCACAGAGATAAGTCTATGATCCACAGCCTTAGATTCATTCTAAAGGGGCTGTTCTATTCTGTCAAGTGTTTGAGGAATTCACGGTCACCAGCAGTGAGCAGAAATGATGATCTGCCTTGTGGGAGATGGGGTGTCTGACCCTGTCTCACAATGGGACAATTTGCCTTTTAGAGTCACAGTATCTCAGACTGGTTTGGGTTGGAAGGGATCTTAAAGCTCATCCAGTTCCACCCCCTGCCACAGGCAGGGGCACCTTCCACTGGAGCAGCTGCTCCAAGCCCCTGTGTCCAACCTGGCCTTGAACACTGCCAGGGATGGGGCAGCCACAGCTTCTCTGGGCACCCTGTGCCAGCGCCTCAGCACCCTCACAGGGAAGAGCTTCTGCCTAAGAGCTCATCTCAGTCTCCCCTGTTCTAGCAGGTTCAAGCCATTCCCCTTGGCCTGTCCCTACAGGCCCTTGTCCCAAGCCCCTTTCCAGGTTCCCTGCAGCCCCTTTAGGCACTGGAGCTGCTCTCAGGTCTCCCCTTCAGGAGCCTTCTCTTGTCCAGGCTGCCCCAGCCCAGCTCTCTCAGCCTGGCTCCAGAGCAGAGCTGCTCCAGCCCTCGCAGCATCTCTGTGGCCTCCTCTGGCCTCACTCCAACAGCTCCACAATTTCTCTCCCCTGGTTGGAGATGGAGCCTGGATAGAGAGCTCTGGTGGACACTCATGTAGGAAGACTGAAGCCAGTGACATGGATCACCAGAGAGAGGGTGAAGGAAACACCTACGAATGCCTGAATCAGGCTGTCAAGGAGTTTCAATAAGCAAGCTAGCTAATAAAACATGGTAATCATGCAATGAATTCACTTCATCTACAAGAAACAAAGCTGCAGCAGGTACCACAGCTAAACTGAATGTTTGGAAAGGGTTGGAGGAAGGAGATGGAGCATTTTCAGAAGAGAATATTTTGCATAAAAGATGCAGGGGTATAAAATAATGATGCAGGAAGAAGGAAATTTCAGCAGTGTGCTACATCACTGATGGATGGGGGAACAGATACCTTGACAAAGAAAGCAACAGGCTAATTAAGTTTTAATGACCCTAAAGGCAAAGAGAAAAGCCCTCTACTATGATGGATGAGGGAGCCAACAGATGGACTTAGCCTGGCAGTGAAATGGTTAGGAATAGCCAGAAGGGTCTTGAGATGAACACTGTCTGTGTAATGGAGAGCAGTGGTAAAGGCATCAGAGGTAGGTTCTGCAAGGCAGGAGATAAAGGCTTAATCACCAGGGCAGAAGAGAGCTCTGAGAGCTGAGAGTGGCTGTGGGAGATGAGATGCCTGGATCCAGAAACAGCTTGGAAGTGAAGGGTGAAGGAGGAAGCAGGGTTCAATCTATTGAAGGCTGTAGAACTGTGGAAAGACATACGCTCCGCAAATGTTAGTTGTGATGATCACTTCCCACTGCTAGACTCTGCTAAGGGAGGACGGGAAGGTGGCACAACCAGAAGTTCACACATGTGCTGTGAAGGCGCAGGAGGAGAGGAGACTTGTCAGGAAGTGCTGGGATGGAAAACCCAGTTGGTCACAGCCTTGTAAACAAACAGGGGTCTGTGTTCCCATCTGCCTTGTACTGAGGAGAGAGGGAAGCCGTGCCCAGTGGGTCGGTGGAGGACATGGTGGTGCTGCCAGGTGGGCTAAGGTGTGCCTGACCTGGGGGTGATGGTGTGCTAGTCTGTCTTCAGGAGCTGTAGGTGCATAAGGAAACCACTTCAGGAACCTACAGCCCTAAAGCAATGCTTCCTGCCCAGACAGACATTAGTGAACCCACGTGGGAGCACCCTGGCTGAGCTGATGTAGAACATTTCTTTGCCAATGTCCATCAGCTCAGCACACAGCAGTGAGACTGATTTCAGGTGGTTCACACAATGGAGGTTGCCATGACCTCCAGCTGGGTACACAAACCCTACAAGATGAGAAGCCACCTGCTCCACACTAATGACTAATGACATGAGTGCATCATCCTCCCCTGGCCATCCCCTGGAGTTTGAAACACTGGCCTCCTTCCCTAGCAGAGCTGCTATTACCTCCTGCAGACAATACCCACTACTGATTTGTGATGATGAGATCAGCATCCACAAACATCCTACCTTCTTCTGTCCTTACTCACATCCTTCCCTTCCCACTCCCACCAGCAGCAAGGACACCAGCCTGCCACCAGTCCAAGAGGATGAGTACAGCTCTTCATCTTCCCTTGCAGTGTGGGCTGGGTCTTCACCTTACCCCACAGCTGATGGTACTGAGTGGTACCAGCACAGTGAGAGGAGACATTCCTCAAGCTGGGCAATGCAGAGTCCAGGTCAACAGGTGTTTGAGCAGTTGTCTGGAAACTATCACTCTATGGAGAATCAGTCATCACACTGACCTATCTCCTTCCCACTCCTCTTCTGCCTATTGTGCAAAAGAACCATAGAATGGTTTGGGTTGAAAGCGACCTTAAAGCTCATCCAGTTCCAGCCCCCTGCCATGGGCAGGGACACCTTCCACTAGAGCAGCTGCTCCAAGCCCCTGTGTCCAACCCAGCCTTGAACACTGCCAGGGATGGGAAAGCAAGAAAAAAATCTCAGTTTGATCTCAACTGATCAACTGGAAATACAGCAATGGATTTACCTGCTTCTCCCCGAGGAGGGCTCAATGAGCAGTAAGAGTCAGAGACAAACCCATTCTCCTGTTGGAAAATAGGACTTGGCGAGGCGTTGTTGAAGTTCATCTTGCAGAACCATTCTGTTCAGTTCAAATTCTCTCTCATTTGTGTGCATGCTCTGTGAATTCCCTAAATACAGCACAAATCTTGCTATGGGATGAACATGGGCAAGTTTCTGGTCCTCAAATACTCATCCATGTTTATGTCCTTCATGCTGTGCTGTGACAGCACATGTCATATAATGCCTTGGACAATCTGGATCCACATATTTATGGCAACAGACCTCTGTGTTTTATGGCCCAAATCTGGGGACCTACAGCTGACACATTACACATTAGTTGTTCTTGAAATGTAGGCTACAAAGCTACTTTAGTTCTGCTTTTGCTTGTAAATCTGGGGCTTACATATGTAATTGGCCTAACCGTAAGAGCAAACAACAGCAGTGGTAGCTCAGTGCCAGCAATTATTCATGCCTATAATAAAAGCCTGTAAAATTGAAAGCCAGCCTTTAGAAATCTGGCTCCTCACTGCACACACAAAAAAATCCCCAAAACCTCATTTGCAGGGCTTGGCCAGTGAAGGTTTTCATTTTGGGGATGAGATTGAGAGGGAAAGGATTGCATTTCTGCTTTCCATTCTACAAAAACACCACTCGTGCCTGTGCTTAGGTCGCAGATTATTCTGGCTACATTTCAGTTTTGGGATAAACCCAGTGACAGGCACGGAGGACAACTGTGTGTAACCAGGGAGTAGGTCTCTGGGCATGCAGGAAACAGAGGGAATTGTTTACAGCCAGCCCCTCTCCCTGGCTCTGTGCTGAGGCAGCAGCCAGCCTGCCCATGAGCTACGATGCCTGTAGATGACATACGACCACTGACCCTAACGACCATGGGGTGTTGCTCTGTGTGAGAACAGAGATGCTGACCTGGTGTCTGGATGGGTCCTACCAGTTAATGGTGGCATCCTCACTGATAAATCACTCCTTTGCGTGGAGCTGTGCTCAGCACACTGCCTCTCTTTACCCTCTTCAACCAACGTCTCCCCACAACAGGGCAATGCAGCCACTCTAGGACTTGCAGGATGAAAGGTGTGATAAGACCATTCTTTCTGCTACACACATTCTTCACCCACAGCATCACAGCAACCCCTATAAAACTCTTCTAGCACATTGCTGAATGTCAGTGTGGTCTTCCTTGATGACAAAGAGCCTATTGGCAACAGAAGTCTGCCCACTGGGTGGTCCTCACAAGCCCAGCAGGCCATATGCTGCTCCGATACAATCAATTTTAGTCCCTGAATTGCTTTAACAGTTAGCAAGGCTAAAAGGTGTTAACCCAGTGGGCAGAGTGAGGATGGACTGAGGGAGCAAACCTGCTGGAAGGCACTGCTAAGGTGTGGGTGACCACCAGAACCCCCTCACCCAGCCAGCTGGTACATCACCCATACCAGTGCCCTGAAAAGCAAGGCATCAAGTCCTTAGTCCCTGCTGAGTGAAACACATGATCATATATCACAAAGATCTTACCAATGCCTTCTATGCACACCTCCTCACACACTTGTTGCTTCAAGGCCCATAGCCCAGCATCTCTGCTGGCCTCACGTTCCTCCACCATCACATTGTAGAATCACGGAATCATCTAATAGTTAGGGTTGGAAAGGACCTTAAGATCATCCAGTTCCAACCCCCCTGCCCATGCGCAGGAACACCTCACACTAGACTACGTCACCCAAGGCTCTGTCCAACCTGGCCTTGAACACTGCCAGGGATGCAGCATTTACTACTTCTTTAGGCAACCCATTCCAGTGCCTCACCACCCTCACAGTAAAGAACTTTTTCTTTATATCTAACCTCAAATTCACAGAATCATAGAATCAACTAGGCTGGAAAATACCTTTAAGATCATCAAGTCCAACCATCACCTCAGCCCTTTGCTTCCTCAACACTCACCAGACAGCAGCAGATTTCTTCCACTCCAGCAGCAACAGGAGCGTAACAGTAGCAGGGATCCTCGACATGCTTTGGACCTCTAAGGTTAGAAGGTCTGAGGTATTGACAGACTTCCTTAACCACAAATAAACTGCCTCATATCATACTTCAGCATTTCTGGTTGTATTTCTTCTGCCTTAAGTGGTGGCTGAGCATGAATGGGAAGAGGTCTGTAAGAACTGCTCTCCCTCTCTTCACCATACAGAGCTTCCCTCTTCAGATATGTTCTATAACTACCAAGTTCCAGTATCCTCTGAAGGAAACTGCCTTCATCACAGTTCAGCAGGGACCTTTTGGCCTAATCCCCACTAGAAAAACTGCCAAACTGATCCTCCCATCTCAAAATTAACAGTGACAGAGACTTCTCCGTACTGGGCGATTCAGTGCTGCTATGACAACAGGAATGGGAGACTCATTAAGGGTCTCATCGAAAGGGATAACAAGCAATCACAGCTCGCAGAAGGTAGAAATCAATGGGAGCTGTTGATATCACAACACTGTGCAGGATGGGGCCAGGTACTCGGTGGGCTTTGAAGGGTTGACTTGCATTGTTACGGGCAGGTCTCGGTGAGTACAACTTCTGAGGACAGGCAGATTCCTGGGGAGTAGAGATGAATATTCATGAAGGAACTCAGTTTGGGAGAGGAAATGAATCAAGTGTGACAAATGCTGCCTATTAGGAAAAGAGGGTGGGTCTATTTTTAGTGGAGTTAAGCAAACATTAAAGCTCACTCTCTAAGAACTCCAAATAATACCACTCACTGGCTCTGCCTCTCCATTGCCAGATAAGAACTCGGCAGCACGTTGGCACCAGCCAAAACCTGCTCTCCTCAACAGCAGTTTTCTGCTTTAGCCCCCGTCTGTGTTTTATAAAAATAAGAGTTTTAATCTCTAATCTGCATAGGAAGATGTGATGATTTCCACCAGGATTTATTTCCCCCCCCCCGAATCATAAAGCTTGAAGGAACCTTTTTAAGACGGAAGAAAACGCTGCATTCAAATCTCCTAAAAGAGCACTCACGCGGAGCTGTAATCACTTCAGATGCACAGAATTATCAGGAGGAGAAAATTCATCTCACTTAGAATCAAGACCCAATTTGAAGCAGAAAGGAAGAGGCTTGGTTTGCTGCCGTGCCAAGCACTCAGACTTTTCACTGAAGTCAAAGAAGCTACAGCTGCTCCGAGCCATTGAAAATCATGCCCAGAATCTCCAGTGAAACTTGTTTGCAGCGATGGCAGCAGGCTGATAAGGATGTTGACTACTCCAAATAAGCCCACGTTATTTTGTATTTTTAGAGATACTTAGCCTGCCTATTATTATTATTATTAAGCAGAGGTGGAGTATTTACTGCCTCCTTCTCGGAAAGCTGTAAAAAAGATGCCTTTCAGCAGGCTCTTTGTTTCTTTGGGTGAACATTAAAGAGTTTCCTTTTACTTCTCAGGCTTGTAAAAGGACTGATTAAATAAGACAACAGAGAGAGAATATTGCCTAATAAAAACAACATGATCCCCACAAAGCTGAGGACCCTTGATTCCATAAACTGAGGCGCTTCCCAGCCAAGATTAAGACCAGAGCATTTGGAGAGAGTTGTTCTAACTGTGAGGATTCCAAAGACCCCTGGGCAAGGGGAAGAGCATGACCCAGGGATGAAGGACCCTCACAGCAAACCCTTTCCAGCTCAGTGTGGGCACCACTGGCTCAGCTGGTTCCTGCACTCTCCCTGGTTGTGCACCATGGGCCAGCTCAAGTCAGATGCCCCATTTCTCACCAGCTCCTCTACCTCTAACACCACATGGCTTCTGTCCCCTCTCTTACAGAGCTTCAAACATGATCTTAAAAGTTGGCTTACAAAGAAGCAGCTCTGAAATGAAACGTGTCAAGTATTTATCATCAACACCTGCTGCTGGCACCCGTCAGGGTGGGTGAAGATCAACAGCAGAAAGACACAGTCTATCCCAGAGCAGCCAAAACCTTGAGAGCAGAGCTGGTGCCTCTGATGATTCCCTCCCTGGCACTTCCCTCCCTGTTGAGTGCCCCCATGATTCCCCCTTGGCTTTCAGGTCACGAGCTCCCCTTTCATCTAGAGATGAAGATGCCCACCTTCACTGAAGCATGACTGGGTGCACTGGGGCAATCTGCACCCACTGCAGGCTGGGTGCCCAGCAGGACAGGAGCCAGCACACGGAGCCCACTGTACATCACCTCCTTGGTACTCTGCTGTGTCATCTGTCAGTAAAGGCAGGCCTGTTGTCCTTTAGAGAGTACATCTCCGTCCCTCACTGCACCGGCCCTCAGCAACTGTTGCCATGGTTATTACATTTGAGAGCTTTTCATCAAGAAGATGCTGCAACTGCTGAACTGTCTCTCGCAAGAGTTATTTAGGAATAACTAGCTGGTAAGTAGGAATAACGGTTCAGACTGCCCACAGAAGCCAGCGATCCCAATTATTTTCGCTTTGATCCTGTCTCCTTTGTGGTCTCTGCCAGGTTCAGGTTTAAAGTGGGGGTTAGAGATAAGCAGGAGAGAAGGAACACTTCCTAAAGGGAAACACACTTGGCTCTGCCAGGAGATTAAAGGTCTCTCTTCACACAAAGCCTCTACTTTTCAATCAATCGCAAATAGGCTGTAACAAGGCACAGCAATCAACCAGGAAACACACACCCTCACCTGTCGGGTTCAGGGGGAGAAGTGAGATGTATGTTCCAGTTCCATCATGTTAATTGTTAATCAAGATATTATGGCACAGCCCAAAATCCCTTCATCAGCCAAGGGGAGGAACTGATGTCCCAGCGCCCTGGCGGCCCCGGCAGGCACCAGCCCACGGCTCTGCCGGCGGTGTGCGATGAGAGGCAGCCGTGTGTCAGACCCACTTTCAGCATCACAAAGTGAATTAATAAAGCCTGCCCTGGAAAGCTGCTTTGTTTAGCTCTCATTTAAAGCCGTGAAGAATGACTGGGTAATGATGGAGCTGCTTTCTCCCTGCAGATAGGGTCCCACAGCACGGTCCGTTAGGCTTTTAACGATACAAATGCCTTTTTCTGCTCTGTTATCCCTGGCACAGGTTTTGGGCACAGAGGTGTGTACCACAGGACCTGAAGAACAGTGCAGCTGAAGGACAGGCACGTGGAGCCCACTGCAGTCTGTGCATCCACCAGCACTGGTGTTTCCCACATAGAATCACAGAATCCCAGACTGGTTTGTGCTGGAAGGGACCTCAAAGCTCATCCAGCTCCAACCCCTGTCACAGGCAGGGACACCTTCCACTGGAGCAGCTGCTCCAAGCCCCTGTGTCCAACCTGGCCTTGAACACTGCCAGGGATGGGGCAGCCACAGCTTCTCTGGGCACCCTGTGCCAGCGCCTCAGCACCCTCACAGGGAACAGCTTCTGCCTAAGAGCTCGGCTCAGTCTCCCCTGTTCTGGCAGGTTCAAGCCATTCCCTTTGGCCTGTCCCTGCAGGCCCTTGTCCCAAGCCCCTCTCCACCTTTCTTGTAGGTGCCCTTCAGGTACTGGAACACAGTTAATAAGGTCTCCCTTGAGCCTCCTCTTCTTCAGGCTGAAGAAATCCCAGCCCATTACAGCAGAGGGGGATGCTCAAAGCACTGGGACCCTCCCACAGATGGAACCAAACAAGGGAGGAAGACCTCAGCTTCATTCACAAGAATGAACCCAAGGGCAAGAAACACATATTAGATGTAAGCCAAGTACATTGGACACCTGGAGCTGAGCAAACACATGCTGTGCCATAGAGACACCCCGCAGGGCCACAGCACAGGGCTATAGAAGGGTGTCTCAGCAGGAAGACCTGGTCCCAACCAGAGGTCTCAGAGACCAAAACTGGAGCCACCACCACGATGCAGACCTGCTCCCAGGGTGGGTTCACCTTGCACTGGCCAGGCAATACGTGGCCAGCAGCTACCACACTGCTCTGCAATCACCCCCAAGGGATGAGCTCTTCCTTGCCAATAGGCTGTACCTTTGTAACAGCCACACATTAAAGACAGAGAACTGAATTTGGATGATGTGACACCCAGAGAGACCGTGACACAGCCTTTCCCTGCTACCCAAAGAGACAGAAGACTTCACCTATTCTAGCTGAAGAAGCTGGATTTAGAGAAATTAAATTTGTCAGTTCATTAGCATGTAACATAAGAATGAAAAATGCATTTCTAATTCCTGATCCACTAATCCACAATCCACTGATCTGCAACCCCTGGAGTCCCCAGGGAAAGGGAAGAAAATCCACAGCAGCCTTATGGTATTTCTCTATGATTTCCTGGCTAGGTCCTGCAGAAAGCTCACGCTATGGACCCTTCCTGCCTTGACAAAATACACCTTGGCAAATCTGCTGCCGTGCCAGGACATAGCAAGGATAATAAAAATCAAATTGCACTTGTCAGAATAAGTGAACAATGGATGTTTTGTGAGGTCTGGGTGCAATGCTTCATGTGTTTGCTCAGCCCCCATTGATCTGCAGTATCAGCTCCTTTGCAGCAGCCCTCCCATTCATTAGGACAATTAGTGAGGTCCAAGTCACGCTCTGAACTCCAAAGTGCAGCTACTGCACTGCGGGAAAGGTGCTGGTGCCCGGGAAAAGACTGGGCTAGCTGTGTCCCTTTGCACCTTCTGCAAGCTGATGTGCACACATGGATGCTGCTCCTCATCCCTTTTGCCCCAGAAAGACTGGTCCAACCTACCCCTTCTCTCAGGGCATGGCAAAGGAGCAGGGAAGTACAGACCTGCCAAGCATACTCACAGTCATAGGCCCCTCATCCACTCTGCATACCTTAATACCTTCGCATACCTTAAAAATACCTTCAAGGCCAGGTTGGACACAGGGGCTTGGAGCAGCTGCTCCAGTGGAAGGTGTCCCTGCCTGTGGCAGGGGTTGGAACTGGATGAGCTTTAAGGTCCCTTCCAACCCAAACCAGGCTGGGATTCTGTGATTCTCCCCAAGTCCATAGCTGCTCAGAACTTGTCAACCATGCAAGTGAGGTTGTGGGCTGAGCTTTTTGAGCCACTTTGCATGGGAAGGACTTGCTCCCAAACCATGACAGAGAGATTTCCTTTCCGCATCATGTTTTCTTTCTCCTTTCCAGCAGGCATAGTAGAAATACGGTAAGGGTCCATAGCTGCAGACTCCAGAAACATGCACTAATGCTGAAGCCAGCAGAGGCAGCATCTCCTGGTGTTTCTCCACTACTCCCTTTTGAGGGGCTGGTCCATTCTCCATATCTCACAGGCAGGATGTGAAACTGCAGCCCCTTGGAAACTGCTCAGGTTGCTGACGGAACAGAGGCCTGAACTCACTGCTCCCCCACACCACTTACACATTTCACATCCCCATTCCCAAGCATTTTGGAGAATGCCTCAGAACAACCCCCTCCTCCCAGCTCTGCTCTCCATCCTGCAGTCACACAAGAGCCATCGTGCACAGCTGTGGGAAGCTCGAGGCCAGAAATAGCAGCTTGTTACTGAAGCACATCATCACACCCCAACGACCCTGATACACCCCTCAACCTCTGTCACCCCAAATCACACACTGCTCCCTGTGTCCTCCCCCACCAACAGGTCCTACCCCAAAGGAGACAACCCAGGGCTGACTGAAGTGACAATGTCCCAGTGAGCTCCTCACTGCACTCACAGAGATTCCCACTGGCTGAATAGATCCCTGGATGCTGATGTGGTAGGACCAAGCCCTGACTCCATTCCACTCTTGAAAGTTTCAATTAATCACAAAGCCAATTCCATTTTGGGCTCCATCTGTCTTTATTCCTTGAGGGACTAATAATGCTTCACTGTGTGCGTTCACACACGAGCTGAACTGAAATTAAGACAGATTTCCATAGGAAGCATGCGAGAAGAAAATGCAGTTTTTACAAAGAGAATTCCAGAGCTGCTACCATTCCTCAGCTTGGGAAAAGATCTTGTTAAGTACAAGCTGAGGGGTATTAATTTGGGAAACAACCCAGGTGACCTGCTCATTACAAGACATGCAAACACACTAAAATAATATTTACGGGGTTTTATGATAGAATATGTGTGGAAATGTAACCCAATCTGCTTCCAAATGAAGGTGAGGAACACACAGAGGGAGATCAGAAACTCACTGTGCAACCACCGTGCAAAGGGATTCTGGCAGCAGACACCCTGCTGCACCAGGCATGGACCAGAATCCAGAAACCCTTTTCAACCCCCGCTATTGTACCAGCAGACATAGATAAAACACCCAAGAACCCTTGTGGTTCATCATGTATGGCAGGTTTTAGCTTCTTAAGGCTTAGGGAAACCTCATCAGCATGCCACCATCCCATTACCACCCTGGGGTTTTTGATCCTACCTCTGCAAAATCCAGCCATGGGGGCTTTCTGACCAGCCAGGCCCACCTGTCTGCTTTAATAAGGCAATTCCTATGGTGATCTGGTGATTTATGCAAAGCAACGGCCCTAATTACTGATCTCAGCAGACGGAGTAAGGATTAACAACCTCTCCATCGAGGCAGCCACCATGGGGCTGTGCCCACTGTCTCCAGGCTGTCAGTCCAGCACCAACACATTCACTCACTCCTCACCCATACAAGGGTATGGTCCCACCAGGGTGATAGCGGGAATGACACAGGCAGGGATGCTCAAAGCACTGGCCAGCTCCAGGATGATTAGCAGAGGGGAACAGGTACAGCTGGGCAACAAGAGAAAATAACTGTGAGAATCATGAATGTGGAGATAAGGAATGTGACAGGACATATATGCATGTACCACCTGGGCTCCAGCTAACACCACCGGACTGCAAGAAGAGCCCTTGCTCCCTCCCATCCCCTGTTTTCAGGGCATTTAGTTTAAAAGAGAAAAGACAGTCTGGAAAGGATGGTTGCAAGACATTATACCATGTACTTAAATTCATGAGACACAAAACCAGAGAGAATCTGCAAGAACTGAAGTGTGCTGGAGGGGCAGCTAGACACTTCTGACAGAAGCAAAGACACAATCCTTTGATGGTTGCCTTCTGGAACTGGCTGCAGTACCTTGGAAACTCATTAAATGCAGCAGAAAGGACAAGTGACGTGTATCTATTGATGCTCTGAGCAGCAAATTAGCTTTCAAATCTATTCAGGGTTCATACAGTGGCATCAAGGGGATAAGACTTGGTGGGAAGCAGCTGCAATAGTGTTTCTCCAACCTGGCTGATGATTCCAAGCTGTCCCACTGGTCCAGCTCCCTGGAGATGTCTCATGGCCACAGGCAGCTGCCCTGACTGGCCAGGATCAGAGGTCTGCACAGCTTCTCAGCCAGCTAAACTAGTGACCCATTCCCTTCCAAGACATGCCAGGCAGCTCTGAGGCCCCTGACAGACATCTCCTCTTAAGCAGAAATAGGATAATCCAAAATAAAGAGAGATCAAAATCCAGCTCACAAGAAGACAAAGAATTTCAGCACCTGAGGGAAGAGCAAGTAGTCAATAGTGATGATGAGTTCAGCAAGATTCACTTTCAACAAGTGGTTGTTTCCTACCTCTGCAGAACATCATCACCCTGTTCAAACACCTGGAGAGCCTTGAAAGGGCTGAGCCTGGCAGCAGTCTGGTGGAAGACCTGGGGAACTGTCTTCATGGATGAATAACCAACTGTTTCAATGAATGCTGAAGTACATGAACAGACAGAGAAAAAGCTTATCAAAACACTGTGTCAGGAGAACAATTAAGCTGGAAGATGCCAACCTGGCAACCAGGTTCCTGCCTAGGACTTGATCCCTCTAGTCAGGAGAGGCAAGGGACAATCTTAGATGCCACAAAAACCTGCAGCTGCTGCCTCCTATTATTTTGCCTCTTATGCAAGCTCTGGGTCCAGCACTCTGCCTGTCTCCTCAGCACAAGGAGAAGAATTAGGAAGCAACAGAAGGCTGGTGAGTAAATATGGCTAAATCCAGCAGATAGCTGATGGGAGCTGAGGGCAGTCCCCCACAACCACTCCCTGAACGCCTGATTTAGCCACTGCCATTCAGACCACAAACCTGGATCTCTCTTTGCATGCTGGCTGCATACAGCCTTGCCAGCAATTAAATCCAACACAAGCCACAATCAGGGAAGGGGTAGGAGGGTGCACACAGCAGGACCCACAAAGGAGGAGATGGGATCTGGATCCTCCTATCCAAGCTCAGACAAAAGCTGTGATGTAATCGCTGGGTCAGTTCTGTCCACCCCAAACCCTGCTGGGAGCAGGTACATAATTGAGGCTGGATCCTGCATTTCCTGCTCTCATTGTTCATCTTCCTCCCATTCTTTGCTTCTTTGTTCTATTCAAGGCACTTTTTCAACCTCCCTTCTGAAACACATTAACAATGGGCTGCTCCAGCCCCCTGTATGCCTGATTAAAGAGGAGACGCAGATGCCTCTTCTTTGTGGAGCGTTTTGCACCTATTACTTGGAGGAAATGCAGAGAACACACGACATGGGAGAGTCACAGCAGGTCAGGAAAATAATGTAGGTGGTTAGGTAGGAAAAATCTTTGAAGACTGTGAAGCCATTAGCTGAGTGCACAGGCTGTAATCGAAAGGATAAACAGAGCATAGAATCACAGAATCATTTAGGTTGGAAAAGACCTTTAAGATCATTGAATCCAATCATTAACCCACACTGCCAAGCCTGCCACTAAACCACGTCACTAAGGGCTTCATCTACACATCGTGTAAATACCCCTAGGGATGGTGACTCCATCACTTCCGTGGGCAGCCAGTTCCAGTGCTTAACAAATCTTCTGATGAAGACATTTGTCCTAATCTCCAGCCTAAACCTCCCCTGGCACAGCTTGAGGCCGTTTCCTCTTGTCCTATCACTTGTTACCTGGGAGAAGAGATGAAGACTGACCTTGCTACAACCTCCTTTGAGGTAGCTGTGGAGAGTGATAAAGATGAATAAATAATGACTGAAGAGACAGAGGAATACATATTGTGTCCAGCAATGAAACCAGGTCGACGCTGAGAAGCAGCAGGTTTGGGCTGGGTTTTTCACAAGAAGTGATTAGATAGCCAGTCTGAATGCATATTTCCAAAGAAACCACCACAATAACTCGAATACCTGAGCAGAGAGCATTTACTAAGTGAGAAGAGACAGAAACAATGTGTTTTATACAATGCATCACCTGGCTGAGAATTTTTCTGCAGGTTGTGTCACCAATCTCCTTGCTAAAGAGAGGGTACTGCTTAGCACAGCTGGAGCAGCTCCCTGTTGCTCATGACCCCAGGCAGCAACAGCTCTTCCATGGGGCTGTGTGTTCACCTTACACAGGTCTTAAAACAGTGAGCATCAGGGGACTGCTCTGGGAGCATCCATCCCTGTGTGAAGGAAGCACTACCAGCACAGCTGAGGATCAGCCCCATGGTAACCAAGAAGATGCAACGGTCCTCAGCGCCTGGGGGAACCATGCAGGTCTGCTCACTGCTGAAGATGTGAGGCCAAACACTCCAATTTCAGCAATGTGCATCCTCATTGCTTGACCTCATTGTCCTCTCTTGTGCCACCAGCCCAACCCAGTCCACTTGAATTAGAATCCCAGACTGATCTGCATTGGAAGGGACCTTAAAGCTCATCCAGTCCCAACCCCTGCCACAGGCAGGGACACCTTCCACTGGAGCAGCTGCTCCAAGCCCCTGTGTCCAACCTGGCCTTGAGCACTGCCAGGGATGGGGCAGCCACAGCTTCTCTGGGCACCCTGTGCCAGCGCCTCAGCACCCTCACAGGGAACAGCTTCTGCCTAAGAGCTCAGCTCAGTCTCCCCTGTTCTGGCAGGTTAAAGCCATTCCCCTTGGCCTGTCCCTACAGGTCCTTGTCCCAAGCCCCTCTCCAGGTTTCCTGTCATCCCCTTTAGGTACTGGGAGATGCTAACAGGGTAACTCGCTCCAGAACTCCTGTGTTTTACAGAAGTGACACTCGTCATCCTATAACCAGTCCCACAGGGTGAAGCTAAGACACCGATCCCAGCATGGCAACTCCCTAGCAGTTGCAGGCACCTGGGGAAAACATCCCTGGCATGGCACAAGCACCCAACCCTGCCACCTTCAAGACCACCATTTAACCCACCAAAGCATGTCTGGAAACAAAACCAGGAGCAAGCCATGGATTCTAGACTGCTCTCCCAGGGTCTGCTCTCTCCATCCTCCCGAGAGCACCAGGACGCCAGTTTACTATTTCATAGTTAATTACACTTTCTTGTTAGATTTCAGATGCTGAAAAATGTTTAGGGATTTCTTCTTCTGTGTAATTAACCACAAGGATGAAGCGTGGGTTTCTACCGCACTGCAGTTTTTGTTAAGGTTATTCATAATGGGGAAAGGCTAAATAGGTTGAGTTCATTATCATTACAGGGGAAAAAAATGAGGTGACCCAATCAAATTAATTGGGAATTAAGTGCAGGGAGGCTGATAACTCCACACAAGTCAGGAGTTCAAATAAAAATAGAAGAGACAATCTACAAAGCAACAAATTCCAAGCGGGCACAGAGTCGAGCTGGAATTGCTGCAGTGGGGAGGTGGCAAACGCAGTGCTGGCAAACCACTGCAAACAAACAGGGGGAAAGGGGAAAGAAATGGGCAAAGACCAGAGGATGTAAAAGGGGAAGCTGGAGGAGGAAGGGATGAACATGAAGATGGATCTGAAATAAATGGGTAGGGACAGTGCTTGTTAAGCTAACTAGATTTATTTCTCTGCCCAGAAATTCTTATGTCCTTACAAGACAGCATCGAGGCAAGGTCTTTAATTTTACTTTTCCTGGGTTTATTGCTTGGGCCTTAACATTACTTAACAGCAGCAAGTGTCACCAGTTCCACTGTGCAGCTGGACTGAACCCAGAATCATTACATCTGGGGGAAGTTGACAAAGACACCCTGAAGAAGCTGGTTCTTCTCTGACAAGACACACAAGGTGTGTACCCATGTGCCACCACTGCAATACTGATGGGTAGAGCAAGGGCAGGGAGACAGCACTGCCCATCCCTCCGCTCAAAGAACAGAAGGGGAGGAGGCAGAATGGACAAAAGCCAGACATGATGATGCTGAGCACTACCTGGGCAGCCCAGCACAGCATTGGGCAGGGAGGCAGCAGAGCCACAGCTCAGGGCTCTTCTGAAAAGCAGGTTCATGTTTTAGGCCCCTCTTTGCTTTACTAAAGTGGTGCAAGCTCTGAACAACCCTCAGAGCTGGGTAACGTGAATAACAGTGATTGGGATGTCCACAGAATCCCAGCCTGGTTTGTGTTGGAAGGGACCTCAAAGCTCATCCAGTTCCAACCCCTGCCACAGGCAGGGACACCTTCCACTGGAGCAGCTTGCTCCAAGCCCCTGTGTCCAACCTGGCCTTGAACACTGCCAGGGATGGGGCAGCCACAGCTTCTCTGGGCACCCTGTGCCAGCGCCTCAGCACCCTCACAGGGAACAGCTTCTGCCTAAGAGCTCAGCTCAGTCTCCCCTGTTCTGGCAGGTTAAAGCCATTCCCCTTGGCCTGTCCCTACAGGCCCTTGTCCCAAGCCCCTCTCCAGGTTTCCTGCAGCCCCTTTAGGCACTGGAGCTGCTCTCAGGTCTCCCCTTCAGGAGCCTTCTCTTGTCCAGGCTGCCTCAGCCCAGCTCTCTCAGCCTGGCTCCAGAGCAGAGCTGCTCCAGCCCTCGCAGCATCTCTGTGGCCTCCTCCAGCAGCTCCACATCCCTCGTGTTGCCCCAGAGCTGGATCAGGACTGCAGGGGCTCTCATGCACTGCCATAGTTTCAGGGGTTTAATCTTGTGGGAAATGGTTAAGACAAGCAATACCCTGACCCAAGCCATCTCTAGCAAACTCCTGAGTGCTGCTGCAAGATGATGCTTGGGCTGTTACCTGTGGTGAGTTTGCTCCCAAGTCCTGTAACATTTGTTTCATCACTTAGGGCCAAAAGAGGGACCAGTGAGGTCCTGGTAGCACTGGGCTCGGTGGATGAGGCTGTGCTGGGGATGGCCCCATGTCTTGCTAGGACAGATGCGAATGCAAGCTGGGACCATCAGTTTGAAATCCTGTCCCCAGCTACCCAGTCTGAAGAGCACATGGGGTTTTTTAAGGGCTGGGCAAGCAACAGATCCACCACAAGTCAACTGGCCACCACAGATCTCTCAATGCAGTGACACAAATGACTTTCCTCCTGGCTCCCCACTGTAGCCATGCTGAAATCTCACCTTGTGCACTGCCCTCTCCTCATGGAATACAAACTGCTTCACTTTGCCCTGAAGGTCCCAGGGCTCAGCTTCTCTCCATTGTCACCTCTAATTCATCCCTAAGCATACAGGGAGCATTTGGGACAAAGCTTCAAGAATGCATTCGACATAAATTATTCTTCCCCTCCTAAACTGATTATAAAAATCCTTTTATTACAAAATATTGAAATGCTCAAATTATTGGTGTGGAAAAACATTTCCTGGAGGTAAAGTTTTTCCAAACTGAGGTTTTAATCACAAGCATAATCCTCTCTGGCTAACATTTCCTGTCTTGTGAAACATGGAGAGAGAAATTGCGCAGAGGCCTGGCTGGGCTACGAACAAAGGAAGATGCTGCCTGTAAATAGCTTAGAGGACATCAGAAGACACTTCTCTCATCAGCAATCTTTTTTAGCTTAATATAGCTCCTCTTTGCATAAAACATTGACATTTTTGCAATGTTTGGACCCAATGGTGCGAATGCTGACTGTCATCCAAAGATACTGGAGTGTACCTACAAAAATATGCAGGAACATTTTACAGACAGTAGTTTCACTTGCCTCCAAAATGCTCTATCTTAATATTTTATACTTATATATATTTAAATGTTAGTACCACCAGATAAATGCTAACATGCTTTTATGCTAATGCAATCACTGAAAATCCAGATAATGTTGTGTATTGGCACATACTGTTAGTGAATTATGGATACCTAAATGTACAATCCCACATGCCTAGCAATTATTTTTGTTAGTGCATTTAACTTTTATTTGCAATCAGAGCACTTGAGGATTGTTCAAATGAAGTTTACTTTTGTAAACTGCTGAGTGGAAAACATTTTGTTAAAGGTTTAAAATCAGTAAGGCTGTGGATGAGGTTTGTGGAGCTGCAATAAGGGCACTGCTCACAAGACTCTACCAGATGGAACAATGTTTGATTTGGTCACAGATTCAGCAATTAAACCCCAAACACCTAAAATGAAGGACACATAAGAGAAATGAGAGCTGAAACCTTGGTTTCTCCCCTACCACATCACCCTCTTATACAGCAGAGGCCTACGTACAGAGGCAGACAGATGTCAAGAGGACAGTATCAGTGCAGGCAGCACTCTGGTCGCTAGACCCTAGGACCTTGAGGACCAAACCAGGCTGTGCTAAGGCTGCTTTTCAAGTCCAATTTAAACCAAATAGATCACAGAATCATAGAATAGTTTGGGTTGGAAAGGACCTTAAGACCATCCAGTTCCAACCTCCTGCCATGGGCAGGGACACTTCACACTAAACCATGTCACCCAAGGCTCTGTCCAACCTGGCCTTGAACACTGCCAGGGATGGAGCATTCACAACTTCCCTGTGCAACCCATTCCAGTGCCTCAGCACCCTCACAGTAAAGAACTTTCTCCTTATATCCAATCTAAACTTCCCCTGTTTAAGTTTCAACCCATTACTCCTTGTCCTATCACTACACTCCCTAATGAATAGTCCCTCCCCAGCATCCCTGTAGGCCCCCTTCAGATACTGGAAGGCTGCTATGAGGTCTCCATGCAGCCTTCTCTTCTCCAGGCTGAACAGCCCCAACTTTCTCAGCCTATCTTGATACAGGAGGTGCTCCAGTCCCTGATCATCCTCGTGGCCTCCTCTGGACTTGTTCCAACAGTTCCATGTCCTTTTTATGTTGAGGACACCAGAACTGCACACAGTGCTCCAAGTGAGGTCTCATGAGAGCAGAGGGGCAGGATCACCTCCTCCGACCTGATGGTCACGCTTCTTTTGATGCAGCCCAGGATATGGTAGCTTTCTGAGCTGAGTGATATCAGGTGTGGTATCAGGAGGGAGAAATCTTCATCTGCCCCTGGTGTGCCTTCTCTTCCTGTTTCTCCTCCTATTACCTTTGCTGATCCAATGTTTTGGCCAGGCACCCAGCCTGTTGGCTCAGGATGCTGATCCACTTGAAAACCCATTTATCCCAAACCAGTCTTCAGCACTGACAGAACTCTGAGCCACATCCCTGCCCAACCCCCTGCAGGCAAGACCCTGTGTGATGCAGACTCCTGCTCCATCTTTACCTGCTTCACTGCCTGATCACAGTTAAGGACAACGCAAATCTGGAGAAGACTTGGGTATTTTTAAGAGCTGGAAAGTTCTGGATGTGCCCCAAGCACGTCCCAGGGTCTGGTAGTTTTGTGCTGCCTACAGCCAATGCTGAACTCCCTCTGCCAGATCTAGCTATGCCAAGAGTTAATGACCTCCCAGACTGCATTGAGGAGCTGATATGATCATGCCCTGATTTCCTCTGGGAAGCTTTGCCTGGCTTGAAACCACCAGCCTGAGCCAACCTGGCTGAAGTGACCTGGAGGTAGCCACAGACCCATTTGGTGAGCAGCAGACCATCACCTGGCTCAGCATCCAGTGCAGGACCTGATACCAGCCTCAAGCACACAAGTATAGATCAGATCATGCCTCTACTGCCCAGTGAACTGTGGCATCTCTGGGCATTTACTGGGAAGTCCCACAACCAAACTGAGGCTCCAAGGAACAACCAGGAGTGAAGGAAATAAGCAACAACCCCTCAAAAAAGCACAAGGCACAAGAAGATGCTTAGTGTGAAGTACCTGGAATGCCCCAAGCAGTTTAAAAAGAGCACAGAGTAAGCAGAGAAACGCACAAACAAACAAATTAAGCAGATAGCACAAAGCAGACAAGTTGACATGGAGAAATGAGAAAGCTCAAACACAGCAAGGAAAAAGCAAACCCAAAACCCAGACATAATATTCCTCACGTTCTGGAGCTGAGCTCTCAGACAACACATCATCCAAACCACCCCAGATTACCATCTGGCAGAATGTCCTCTAAAGAAAAACGGTCTAAAAGTTTCCAAAGCAGTATTTTAATGTTGTAGAGAAAAGAGACTGCTTCTGTCCAAAGAAGGACACTTGGCATTAAGTGAGAGATGCTATACAAAACTGTTACGTTTCATGGGCATTGCTACACACTCATATCATGAGCCCATGAGTTTCTTCAGTCTTGACCATGCCACGTTAGCTAATTGAGGAAAGAAGTGATTTCATAGCCCGTCAGTTTGCAAGTCACCTGCAAATGTTTCCAGACCCTCTGCATGCTCTTCTTTTTATGAAACATATAATTAGGAATCTACATGCTATTAAAAGAACCTTAGGAAACAATGCCATTCTTTCAAACATTAAGATATGCCAGAATATGAAGAGCAGGTTTGTGTTCTGATGTGAAAGAGCGTATCTTATTGTGATCAATAAGGCAAGCTCTGTTTCAGACTGTAAGTTGGATCCTTTCTTGGTATAAATCCAGATACCTGCTGCTGTCCATAAGGCCATAATCCTTCACGTGCTGAGGAGCAACTGTGTTGTATACATGATTGTAAAAGAAATGTAGATCCGTAGACTATATATTAAACTAAGTGATAAATAATGTATAATGATGGAGAGGTGACTATTTTTAGGCATAGAAATAGGCAGATAACAACAGTCCTGACTTTCAATCATCACCTCTGCACTTCTGACCCTGAAGTTTGGGTCCATCCAACACATTTCTAAAGCCTCTGCATTACGTGCAACACACACACCCCCCACAAAGCCCACAGATTGATAAAACAGGAAGGTCACCAATAAAACCCATCTTGCTCACACGGCTCCACTTGCAGCACTGCATGCTGTGCCCTAGCACGAGGCAGACTGGACTGCTTTGGGCAACAGCCACCTTCTAGTAAACCACAAATGCCCTTCAGACCTGCTGACCTCACCATGTTTAATAGACACCCCTCTGGTGTCAGAGGTATGAGTCCCCAGGAATAAACCCCCCCACCAAAGACCACAGGAGTTGCTCTATTTCTGAACTCAGCATCTTGCTGTCCAAAAGCAGCTCAAGAGAAAGGAACAGGAGGAGAAAGGTGCTCCCAGGGGTACTCATAACAGCACCATCCTCCAGATCCTCCCCCAGAGCAGGCTGCCAACGGGAGAGAAGGGGAGGCAGGATTATTGCTCTCAAACTCGGTAAAAACAAGAAGCTCAGGGAAATCAAGAAACAATCACAGCTTCCACACCCAATTGCTTCTGGCTATGCCCAACAAGCAGGATGAGTACTCACTGAGGAGACCAGGGTAAATGGTGCTGCAAGGAAAGGGCCAGGCAGGCGAGAAGACAATGTGGTGGTTGCAGGGTGAGAGAAGCCATCAACTCCTGCTGTTAGGAATGACTCTAGAGATGAGAGACACACAGGGCCCGTGGGGTGTTGCGAGGGGTAGCAGAGCTCACCTGGACAGTGCGGCTCCCAGGACGAAGGCAGCATGCTCCTTCAGCGTGGCCTCGGTGCTGTTCAGCCCATGGATCACCAGCTGGAGTCCACCCATGGAGAGGAAGTCCTTAGCGTTGTCCACCTGATGGGGAGAGAGCAGGTCCCCATCAGCAGGAACCCCCCCAGACTGCACCCAGCAACCCCTGGAGAACACCTTGCCCAGGAAGCACAGCAGCTCTCCCCTCCTGGGCTAACCGGGGCTGAGTTTGAAAAAGCAATTACAAAGAGGGAATGGCTGTGGATTGAATTTCATACAGCAGTGCCTGTGAGCAGGGGTGTCATGGTTGCAGGAGCAGAATGTACTGACAGGTGGCTGTTACCACACACTGAACACTCACATGCTTTGATTAGCTATCAAAACCATGCTTGACACACACTGCAGTATTCAGGTGATGTCAAAACTGTGGTCAATAATATGATGTTAGAAACCCCACCAGTTCTGTGCTCGCTCTCCCCTGAGCTGGGAACCCAGGGAATTGCTTGTTTTGCAAATGCAATTAATTAATTGATGCTCTAATTGCAGCACCAGGAGCTGGGGCTGTTTAAGAGCCTGCCAGCAGCCAAGGCACACGGGCAGCATCACCTCTGCTGGCAGCAATGAGCACGGGTGGCTCCGGGCTTTGCTCATGAGGACCATCAACTACTTCATATGGACGTGACAAGGAAAAGCCAGTGCATGCTTAAAGGGGCCAGCCAGGGTGTTCCCCCTGGGACAGCTGAGCAGTGAGTTTTCTAAAGCAGACAATATTGGACTCAGTGCCAGTAGGGAGAAGTTTAAATGCTGGTGGGGATTCCTCAGTCTCTGACTTGAACCAGACGTGGGGCTAATGAGGCACAAATCACAGTGGCCATCTGTTCTTGGAAAGGAGATTAAAAAGAGTTCCAAAGGGCTTGCAAACAAGATCCAGAGAAATGGCACAAAATGCTTCAAGTACAGAATTCAGTCCAAAGTCAAATCGATGCATTTGGGTTTTCAAGGATTTTTTTCTTCCTTTTTTTCAGTTTAAAAGGGAATCTGATGAATACTTAGAATTGAGTGTGCAAAAACCCTGGTTTTAGGATTTCAACATTTCTCCTCCATGGAAGATGGGGAGATAACAACAGATGGTCTAGAGATGGCATGGAGATGCTGCGAGGGCTGGAGCAGCTCTGCTCTGGAGCCAGGCTGAGAGAGCTGGGCTGGGGCAGCCTGGACAAGAGAAGGCTCCTGAAGGGGAGACCTGAGAGCAGCTCCAGTGCCTAAAGGGGCTGCAGGAAACCTGGAGAGGGGCTTTGGACAAGGGCCTGTAGGGACAGGCCAAGGGGAATGGCTTGAACCTGCCAGAACAGGGGAGACTGAGATGAGCTCTTAGGCAGAAGCTGTTCCCTGTGAGGGTGCTGAGGCGCTGGCACAGGGTGCCCAGAGAAGCTGTGGCTGCCCCATCCCTGGCAGTGTTCAAGGCCAGGTTGGACACAGGGGCTTGGAGCAGCTGCTCCAGTGGAAGGTGTCCCTGCCTGTGGCAGGGGTTGGAGCTGGATGAGCTTTAAGATCTCTTCCAACCTAAACCAGTCTGGGATTCCGTGATTTTGTTAGCAGATAGAAATAGAACATAAAAACAAGTTATCAGCTGGGCACACCAACCTCCCCTGCTGTGGTGGGACGACACAAACACCACAGGTTGTGCAGCTGTGTTGGGCTCAGGCATCATGCTCCAGCCTGAACACTCTCAGTCAACAGTGAAGTCATGCTTAGTGTTATATTTATCTCAGCCATGTACCTTCACCAAAACTGGCCACAAGTCAGGTATTTTAGGCACCCAAGAGAATGAGGAAGCTACTTAGTTTTATGTCCTATAGGTATGTCTTTACTAAAGCAGAACCTGGGGAGCTATAACTCATCTCTTCTCCCCAGCAGGACAATACCCGCCACTTGCTGTCCCTCTGCAGAGCTGGTGACAGAAAGCTGATCTCCACGGGTCTGCTGGGGCTGATTCAGGATTCACAGCAGCTTTTGTATCCTTTCAGATCCTATTCTTTTAATTGTCCCTATAATATGGACCTGCAGACCTCTTGCTTTTCTGCAGGCCCATCTTCATCTACAAAGAAATCTATGCAGCAACCCAATTTCAGCTGCCAATGGGTCCTTTTATTACTCAGCCTCTGTAAAAGCTGTTTTAATGCTGGAATTGGACATTGACTTCTGCTCAAGAGAAAATGCACTAACAGGGAGAAGTCTGCATCCAGCATCAGCACTGGTAAAACCAACCCTTGCTATAACCTCATAGCAGCAGAGTCCTTCAGGTCATCCCCAGTGTCACCGAGGTACTTCAGCCACAGAATAGGAATTGTGCTGTAAAGTTTATCTTGATGATGTATTTATTTTCCTTAACTGGAGTCTGCTGTGAGAGCTCCTTCCCTCACTCACCATTCCAAACCCAAGAAAACCCCAAACTCAAAGAGCTGAAGTTATTAACCTCTCCAGAAGACAGAGGATGCTGTGAGGCAGCAGCTCCTGCCTCACTTCAGTCCACTGAAATCAGCACAGAAGAAAGCCAAAGATCAAAAGAGCTCTTGAGTAAAGTACACAGACAAAATGGGCGAGGAGAAGGATGGGAGAAGAGGGAATATGACAGCAGTTATTCAGGGAGCGGCTTTGAATCAGATGAGAAAGAAAACTGGGAGGGAAGGCAGGAGAGATGATGTTAGGAAATGAGAGCAAGGAAAGCATGTCAACCGCATGCGACGGAGAGGAAATTAGCAGTGAGAAATGGTGTAGCATGTCAGAGGAGGGGAGAGGGGAAGATAAGGAGAGTAACTAATTGAGAGAAAGAGCCTGCAATGCCTAAGAATGGGTCTTGGCTCTGTACACTGCTGTGCAAGCACTGTGAATTCTGTTTATAAATGAGTTATGCTCTGGCCTCTTCACATTTGCATTTGTTTTTTATGTGTTATGGATAACCTCACAAGCCAAACCTTCCTGCTTCTTCTCCAAGATGGGCTCCCAAACACGCCAACTTGAATCCTGACTGATAAGAAGCAAACCAGAGCTGGCAACCAAAAGCTGAGCAAACACAGAGCCCTTGAGCTGCCTCCTCACAAGCAGGAGAGATCTCTTCATCGCTCACGGCTTCCCTTCTGCTCCCTCGTGGCGAGCTCAGAGGCACACACACTGCTCCATGTCCCAGTGCTCCAGGATGCTCATGCCCACACCACAGAGCAGAGAGCACCCTTTGCCTGCTATCCCTATAGGGCATGGCATTTTCTGCTTGACAGGGCATCTTGTGCCCTGGAGACAGAAGGGCAGCTGAGCGATCATCAGTAACTGTGGCACATTACCATTCAGATGGAGGTGGGGGACGAGGGAGCAGCAGAGCTGTCACTGGTCCCACAGGGTCACCCTCACCTGCAAGGATCCCATCCTTCAGCAGCGGGGCTGTGCTCACTGCAGAGGACTCTGACAAGTCCAGCCCTTCCAGGGTTATGCGGCACAAGGGTATTTGGCTGCTGTTCAGTAATTACATTAAGCCAGTGCTGCTAAAGTCAGTACCAAGCAGAGATAATGCTCTGGATGCATTCAACTGGCTGGAAGAAGAAAGAGGAGGAAAAGCCATGCTGGCTTAGAGACAAGTCATATTTCTTATCAGCTTCCTGCCTGATGAGAAGGTGCTGCCCAGCCATCTGCCCTGAGAGCGCGGGCACAGAGCAACGTTGTGATCGATGCACAAAGGGGTCCTCTGTGCTCCTGCCAGCCTCCCTGCCATTCCCCCTTTCTGACCCCTCTGATGCTGGATGTGGTTCCCTTTGATGCTCCAGTCCCTGCTCCTCTTGCCTTTCTAACATTGTTTGCCCCATCCCACGCTGCAGGCAGGCAGGATTTTACACTGGAATAGTCCAGACTGGCACACTGCAATCCAAAGCATCCCATGGAGTTTGGGGGTTGCTTTTTAGCATGCTGGCCTGATGCGCTGGCATCCTTAACCAGACAGAATTAGCCCTGAGTATAAATACAAAGCTCTTTGGGTGCCCATTGTTCACACTTATTCTCTGAGTCAGACAGATGCCGTCAGTGAAACAAAAGCATCAAGAACAAACAGCAAGGAAGCCTCTGCATGTGTATGACAGATTCAGTGTGAAAACTCAAGACAAAGAGCTCTGGAAAAAACAACAGTTCTATTAGCTGGTGCATGGACTCCCTCTCTCAGCAGCACATTCCTTCAGCTACCTTCCCCCAAAATACCACAACTGTGTTTTAAGAAGTGAAAGGTCTTGCACTGGCATCTCCAAAGAGTTGCTCCACTCACTCTCTGCAATGATAAAGTCACTGAAAGTGATGCTGGAAATTCTCCCAGTCTGCTCCAGATTCTCCCAGTCACTGGGGAGGGAGAAGCCTTTCCCAATGAGTCCTTTCCCACAAGGCAGAACAGAGCCTCCATGCTCAGACACCCACCCGAGCACAGGGGAGGAGAGCACTGTACATGCAGCTGCAGCCAACAGGAGGTAGAGATGTGGGAGCTGAAAGCAGAGCAAGAGAGATCAGAGGCAGAGGGCATAAACCTGAGGAAGTGAGGTTTAAGGAAATACATTCAACCTCACACAGAGTCTATTAGTACAGCTCAGCTGATGCTCAGCAACTCATCATTCACCTGAGCCTTCAGTGACTGGCATCACCAGCCCAGCTCTGAGAGAGGCCCTACCTGCCACTTCTTACTCATACCAAGACAAAACACAGCTTTTTGGGTGGCTGTCATCTCCCCTGCTACAAAGACATACTCTGTGAGCTGATGGATGGGCACTTACCTGCAGCCACAGAGGCCTTCTGTGGAAGGAATGAGAAAATATTTCTTTTCTTAGCAGCCACCACTCTACTTATTCCAAAACCAGCAGATAAACCCCCATTTTGTAACATTAAGCACATAAAAGAAGGAAAAGAGAGGGCAAGAAAACCAGCCTGAGAACAGACAACAAATCAAGCAACACTCACCCCTAGGAAACTGCTTGCTACCAGCACGAGCAGTGATGTATTCCGAATTGGATATACAAAAAGCCTGCAGTAGCCTCTGCTGCCTGTTATTGTCCCAGGATTATGATAATTAAGCAATTTGTATTACCTGATACTGATAAGCAAAATAAAACCACATTTATGACAACATATCCCCTGGATTTTACATGGTAGTTACTAATGTGTTTTTGTTACCTGGTGGACATAATATTCAAGATCATAAAGCGCAGCTACTTTTTCATCCAGCGTGGAGGCAGAGCTGTTGAATTTGTTGAGTAATTTCACCATAATTTCATAATCTGTCTCCATCTTCATGTTCATCTTTTCAAACTCCTCCTTCAGCTGCTCAATGGGCCGGAACTTCTTCCTCACCTCTTCCTCATGGGCCTTGAAAGCAAAAGCAGGAAACCAGATCTGAAGGGAGTTGACCAAGAGAGACAAGAAACAGGTAGAAGGAAACCCCAGCCCCATATTTATTAAGGGCACCTGGCTGCCCATGCAAACAGGATGTACTGCTGAGCATCAGAGATGCAGGATAGTGTTGGAGGGTCCTTCTGAGAAGCCAAGGAGCCTAGTTATCTGTAAAAGACCCACTTTGGGTACCAGCAAGCACTTTCCATGCCTGTACCAAAGGCTTTATACACCAGTTTTGGGCCTTCCAAAACAATGTCAAGGCCAGAGGCAGGCATCACTGCTGTTCTCCATTTGCCTGCACGTCAGTGCTCTCAAGACCTGACTGCAAAAAGCCCTCAGCAACTTCCCTGATCTCCCAACCCTGCTTGGAGCTGCAGATGGGGCTGGAAACCTCCTGAGGTCCCATGTAGCCTTAACTGCTCTGTGACTCCGCACCAGTAACATCAAGATCTCCTTGGACACATATGAAGGTGCATTTATCATCCCAATCACTTCATAGAATCCCAGCCTGGTTTGGGTTGGAAGGGACCTTAAAGCTCATCCAGTTCCAACCCCCCTGCCACGGGCAGGGACACCTTCCACTGGAGCAGCTGCTCCAAGCCCCTGTGTCCAACCTGGCCTTGAGCACTGCCAGGGATGGGGCAGCCACAGCTTCTCTGGGCAATGCTTAACACAATTCAGGATGGCTTCATCCCTAAGTGAATTGTGTGCATTCACCATCAGGGACAGAATCTGTCAGAAAGAGGAGGACCAGCTATAATACGGGGGCAGCTGAAGTGCCATGCCGTGAGGCTTGGCCAGTAGATAGCTTGTCCTGCAGCGTGGCTCATCTCCCTCATGCAGACAGCACCCTAAGGGCTGCAATGAGCAGAGACTCTGGAAAGGCACATGTTGTGAAGGAAAAGACTGTCAGAGGTCTAAGAGAACCCCAGAGCTGGCAGCAACTGAGAAGATGTACAGCTGAGGGAATAGGGGTTTAGTTTGGAGAAGAGAAGGCTCGGGGGGCTGATCTCTCCCTACAACTGCCTGACAGGAGGATGGAGCCAGGAGGGGCTGGGCTCTGCTCTCAAGGAACAAGGGATGGGACAGGGGAAAACGGCCTCAAGCTGCACCAGGGCAGGTTTAGATGGAGCTGAGGAACAATTCCTGCGCCACAGGGTGCTCAGGCATTGGAACAGGCTGCCCAGGGCAGGGCTGCAGGCACCGGCCCTGCAAGTGTTCACACAGCGTGGAGACGAGGCCTCAGTGCCATGGGTTAGTGGTGGCCTTGGCAGTGCTGGGGAATGGTTGGTTCTGATGATCTAAAGGTCTTTTCCAACCTAAATGATTCTGTGATTCTGATTCTCCAGCACCAGTACTGATGGCACTGGGACAGACAGGGGCAGTGCCTGCTGCTGCAGAGGACAGAGAAAGCAGCAAGCTCACACTGAAGATGGGCTGCCCCAAGAGCAGGAGAAAGCAAGAAAGCCCCTTTTGAAAGGGATTGTGTCACAAACATGAGAATATGGAGTGACCCCCAGCTTAATGGTTTGCACATGCACTGTTCCCCCTGCAAACACTGCCCCAGGTGTGAAGAGTAGCGAAGGCTGGAGCCACTGCAGAGAAAAACCCTGTGTGATGGAAGTGACAGCACAGTTAGCCTAACTGCAGCCCTACAGTCAGCACTAATGACTGCTGGCCTAATTACTGTAGGTACCATGGAGTTGCACAGACCACCATCCCCACCCCAGACACACAGAACTGCTTTTGCAAGAGTGGTGATGGGAGCACACTTGGTGTAACTCAATTTACTCTGACACAGTTACTTTGAGGATGAATTTGCTCCCTGCAGGAGTGATTTTAAATGGAGTACTTTAGGTGCATTAGGTGTAGCTGGTTTGAGCCCTGTTGCTGGGACAATAGCTATCCTCTAACAGGGCTTTTTAAAAAATGGCTTATTTTCACATAAAAGAGGATCACTAATTTTTGCATTTAAATGACACTCATTTCAAGAAGTCCTGCTATTACTGATGCTGGCTGCTGCATAAGTAAACTTGAAGAAAATGAAATAATGCCCTGGTGCCAGATAGGGGGGAGAAAAGGCTTCGTGTAATTCCAAGCCTTGACTCATACCACAGTTCTCCTTTGACTGAGCCAGGACCAAGGCAGCAGGAGGACCTAGGGCCTAAGGAAATACTGCTGAGGGAAGAGGGGAGAAAGGCTGTCATCCTAATGAATCTCAGCCCCCAAGTGTCATGTCAGTGGCCAGGGACCAGCTCCAAGCCTGGTGAGAGCTGGAAGCGACACTTTTATTCTATTTTACTTTGGGATGTGGAGTATTTGTAACTAAATAGGAAACTCAGAGCTTATATAAGGTAATGTCGGCCTATGCTTCACCATGGCCATTTGGGTTTTACTACCCAGGACATGAGACTGAGATATGAGCAGCAAAGTAACTTCCTTCACAAGCACCTTCATACTGCAGCCCAGTCCACACCAGGGGTCTGAAGATGTTCCTATGAATCAAGTAGCAGTTGAATAAATAAATCAAATCAATGGATAAACATACATCCAAACAACAGAAAGGAAATCAGCCCCTAGCTTCACACAAGTGTGTGCAAGGGATTTGTTTTTTCATTATTCATTCAGGTCTAATCACATTGGTATCAGAAATCTGAGGGAAGCAGCATCACACTGGAGAGCTTCCTGACCATACCTGCTTTGGTTCATAAGAAAGACCCCATGGCTTCAATTTAGCATTGGTACAGCAGGAATCCTAGAGCCCAGCTCTCTCAGCCTGTCTCTGGACTCACTCCAACAGCTCCACATCCCTCTTGTCAGTAAACTGCTGATCCCAGCCCATTCCACCACTGCAGCCCCTCTCCCCACAAAAGCCTATGGGATGATTATTACTGAGAAACAGCCTCCATTGTGAGAGTACGTTAGAGTACTTGTTAGCAGCTTGCAGCACAAGGCCTTGAAGTTTAAAGTTAATAAAATGGAACTAGACAAAAATTTTCCAATATTACATAAAATCCAGGATTAGTAGAAAAAGGGGGGAGTTTCCCAGGCAAATATATCACCAGCAAGCTAGCAAAGGCATTTTGGGTCCATAATCACAGAAAGATGTGTCTGCACAGTGCTTTCCCAAGCGATTACTTCAGTCATCCTATTTCTAGAGACGTGTAATACAGGGTGTTCACATCCCTGTGCAATCTCTCCTTACCTTTCTTTCTGCCTTCTCACTTTCCTTCATTTTAGCCAGTGCCTTTTTGAGCTCCTGAGATGTGAATGAAGTTGAGTCGACATCCACCTTGCCCAGTCTTGCAGAGGAAACAAAACAAAACATGCTATGAGTGAACACTTGCATCTGTAATATTTTCATTGTGATGTACTGGCAATAGAAAGCGTCAGCAGGAAAGGAACTAAGAGTGCTGAATTTCCAGGCATCTCGCTTAAAACACAAAAAAAACCCTTCATGCTCAAGAAGAGATGAGTCTCAGTGCTATATTCTGTGTGTGATTTGCAGACACTTCACCCTGACTGTCAAAGAAGTCTCCATAATCTGCACACTGAAACAAAATCTCAGGACCTAACACAATAAAAATAGATGATTATGAAGATGGCCTCACGTGAAGTCAGGCTGAGAGAGCTGGGCTGGGGCAGCCTGGACAAGAGAAGGCTCCTGAAGGGGAGACCTCAGAGCAGCTCCAGTGCCTAAAGGGGCTGAAGGAAACCTGGAGAGGGGCTTGGGACAAGGGCCTGTAGGGACAGGCCAAGGGGAATGGCTTTAACCTGCCAGAACAGGGGAGAATGAGCTGAGCTCTTAGGCAGAAGCTGTTCCCTGTGAGGGTGCTGAGGCGCTGGCACAGGGTGCCCAGAGAAGCTGTGGCTGCCCCATCCCTGGCAGTGTTCAAGGCCAGGTTGGACACAGGGGCTTGGAGCAGCTGCTCCAGTGGAAGGTGTCCCTGCCTGTGGCAGGGGTTGGAGCTGGATGAGTTTTAAGGTCCCTTCAACCCAAACCAGGCTGGGATTCTAGTATTAATTTATGCCTCTGAATTTAATGTTGCAATACAGAAGAGCAGGAAATGTTTCAGAGGAAAAACAAAGAACCACCACTGCCACTAAATCACTGCTAAGGACTTTTAAAGCTTTAACAAAGAGATTTACAGTAGAAGTTCTAATGATCACCATATACAAATTTAGGGCAAGCGTAAATCCAATCAGAAATCACACAGAAGTGCTAAGACTCATGTCATGTTGCTCTTTATGCTTCTCTCGTTGGTTCAGAGAGTGTTTATCTGAGCCACAAACACTCCTGCACAGAGAAAAGGAAAGCCAGCTCTTGACGCATCATGAAGCTAAAGAGCTTCTCCATTCTCTGAACAGGAGGAACTGGGGAAGCGAGGAAAGCAGAGGTAAATCCCCCACACTTGATGAAGCAATGTTCACCCCATAAACCTGTCTTTAGTAGGAGGGTGCCAAAGGGAATGTCAGCACCAGTGAGACTTTGACAACAAATATAAAGATGTGGGTACAGGAAGGTTATGTGAGATCCAAGGAGAACACCAGCAGGCACTGATGTGCAAATGAACGCTGGAGCCCACTGACTGCATGGAGCTAACACCATGGTACTGGCTCAGGTCAAGGCAAACAAAGCCCCTCACAAGTGCTCTGAGAGTTCAAGCTCAGAAAGTTTAAGCTCAGATATTTCAAAGCACTGAAAGTCATACAAAGAAGCCACGTTGCAAATTTAGTTTCAGTGTCGTGGCATCAGAAGCCATGAAGGTGTCTCTGAACATGCACTCGGGGCACTTCTGCAGCCACCCCGAAGGGATCACAAAGGACAGGGCTGTGTTTTCAGCACTGATTAACTCTTAAACCAGCTATTAAGTCTTGGGAAGAGACAGCAACTGAGTGCATCAGGGGATCTGGCCTCCAATGAAAGACATGAACCCCACAGCTCACCCACCCCGATGCTTTGCATCGCTGTACCTTTTTTTTCTTCTCTCTTTTCTTGTATCACTTTTCCCATTTTCACTATCTGGGAGCTTGACTTCTCTGTCTCCTGTCTGCAGGTTCAGTCGTACGTGTGACCCTGCAGGAACAGCCTGACCTGTAAGAAAAGGCAAGGTTATTTTAGAGCATGTGAGCTATTCTAGCTTTGATGCAGGTAACACAAGGTGAAGGCACACACTCACACCCAAGAAAGAGATAAAAACCTTGTCCCACACGGTGATCAGGAGGAGAAGATTCTCCAGTAATTACTCTCCCCTCCATCAACACCCCTTAGACACAACTGCTGCTTTAACCTTACAGAAATGCCACCTTCAGCCTCTGAACATGGCCCTGTGTAGCCAGCCAAGCTTGTGCTACAGGATCAAGCCCATCAGAGCATGAGCTCCCTCCTCCTTCCCAGGCCAGTTCCTGATAAAGCACTAAAGCTCCACATCAGGAGAGGATTTGGAGTCTAGAGAAAGGGGAATTAGTTGCTGATTAGGATAGACAGCATAAAATACAGCTGCCAAAGGGAAATCAAAGCACACTGCAGAGTACAGCCAGGTAAATGGAGTATCCAGCATAAGGAGGAGAGGCTGTGTTGGTTTGGAAAATTGTATTAAAAGGAATACGTGATCACTAATATCTGCCAACAGAAATACACAGAATACATTAAGCTTTGGGTTTACATGCAGAAAAGGTGAAAAATTCAGTGGTTTTCCGTTAAGCTTTAAGGTCCCTTCCAACCCAAACCAGGCTGGGATTCTGGGATTCACAGGCACAAACACCACTCACGGCAGAAAGTGAGGGCTGAGCTGGATCCTTCCCCCTCACAGCCAGTGCTTTTCCTCACCAGGTCGCACCTCTGAGCCAGCCCAGGTTACTCACACAGCATTCACTGAAGCAACTCCTAAATTGTCAAACACAGCGAGACATGACTGTCCCCGTTAGCAGAGTACAGTATATTCTGGCTGTCGTGCTCCCAGTACATCTGGCCACATTAGTGCATTCAGTTGCCAGGGGAAAGGAAGGGCACTCATGGGTTTTCCTTTAAAGAAACACCAAAGGGGAAGTAAGGGAGCAGCCCCCAGAGGGCCCAAGGGCCCCCCTGCCTCACCAACATCACAGCTTCTATTTTCAGCCAGCAATAAATAAAACACAAACCTGGGTGCACACAAACCCAGCACAACCGAATTAAAGAGGCTGCCATCAGAGAAGACACAAACTTTGCTTCTTTACACTTCCCTAAATGAGATTTGACCAAGACCATCCAAACCCCAGAGCAGAAATCTCAGCCTTGATGTATTTAAGCGGCTTTGGCTGCTGCAGGGATTTCTTCTTGCCCCTGTGCACAGCAGTACAGGTTCACGCCACAGTAGGACTAACACACTGCTTTATTAAATAAACCAAGAGAGGCAGCTCTGTTTTCAGCAGAAAGATTGGTGTAGTCACTACAACACATTCCAGATGTTTGAGACAGGATGAGGTCTTCAGTCTCATTTAGTCTGGGGTATTTAGAGCTTTATTCATAGTGTGTTTGAGGGTGGGTTGACTTGAATAATGTGATTAAAAATGCTGATTTAAATGAGCAACCTGGAAAACCTGAATGTTAATCATGTTTCACTATGTGGCTTCCAGACACTTCCCTTAAAAATAGTTGATTTTCTTTGATACCTTTAATTTGATACTACTCAAGAACTGGGAGCACGCACCAGAGCAATACGTATGTAAGCAATTACACAGCTTCATGTGCTGTTAATACACATTCATACACTTAATAGCTTTTTTCCTAGAGAAATTAATGTTTTACTTATTGTTCATATTAAGTTGCATTTGGGAAATGAAACTAATTAAAAACCTACCAAAACAAGTTTCTATTTAAGCAATTTTGTGACCTTTTTTCTCCTTGACACCTTAGAAAAACAGAAGATGTCTATCCAAACAGAATGCATTGCATGTGTGTGTTACTAAACAGCCTTCACTGTCCAGAGATCTCCACACCCTAGATCTCATCCTGGCCTGCTCCTTTGCTCCTTATAAAGGGAAAGAAGAGTTTCCATCCTAATTAATTTCCCACCTCCAAATTAACTACCCACTGAGCAGAAATAGCTGCAAACCCCCTGTAGAACAGGCTATCGCCAGCAAACTCCTTCCTCCACAACCAGTGGTACTCTTCCCATACTTGGGAATATTTTAAACCACAACTAAACTGATTTGAATACGTGTTACTGCATCAACTGGGCTTGATGGATCTGAGAGAAAGCCAGGGGGTTTAAGCAGACCACCCAGTGTCCCCAATGGGAATGTGCCACCCGCTTGCCCCTGAATCACTTCACTCAGCTTTTCACCTTGCAGCCAAAAAGTAAAGGTAAAGTACTTCCAGAGGGTAAGAAAAGCCTTCTCACTGCACAAATGACATGGGATTTATTGGGAATAAATGTCAAAGTGACAGCTTTTATTTCACACGCAACAGACACTGATCCTGTGGCAACACGCTGCTAGGAGGGTGTTATTCCCATTCTCAATTTAATCCTTTTATCAGCTGTGGAAGCACCAGGAGAGGCTTTGCTCTACCACAGGATCACTCTGACTTTCCCTGCTCTCTGGAGAAGGCAGCCCCACACCTGGCTGCTGCCCACGTGTCCAGCCATCTGCAGCCTAAACCTCATCTATCAGAGGTCCTGCCTTCATCTTCCTTGGACGTGCTCTGTCTGTCCTGAGAGTTCCTTAACATGACACTGAGGAGGAATGTAATTTATAGCCCTGCTCCTTTAATCTTGGTCAGCCAGACTTTTTCAGACATTTGTTTATTTCTTCTTCTAATACATTAGATGGAGTAACAGCTCCGGAGCCGGCTTCAAGGCAGCAACTCACTCACAGGGGTTCTGCTGACATTTATAAACCGATGCTATTCCCCTCTTGTGTTTTATGTTATCAGCTAAACCTGTCGACTTAAATTATTGCCTCGTAACCAAATCACAGTTATCTGTTATTCTGCTGTGTGTACACTGCTGAAGCTCTATACCTATATCAAGCCTCATAGAGAGGGAGAGCAAGGTGATAAATAAATAAACAAATGGAAAACAGAACATGCTTCCACCATGCTCACAGCTAAGGCAAGAATCAGGCACATTATATGCAGGATAACTAAAAGCTGCTGTGCTGAATATACACCACGTAATAATATCCATGTAACCCCCTTTCTCTCTTTCAAAACCAGCCAAGTGACCAACTGTGTTTCCTCCCCAGATGAGAACAGTCTCATCCTGCCTGGCTCTTTTCCAGTATATTATCCCATTTAGCGCTGGCCACAAGTGGTTTTACCATTCTGTATGTGGGCAAGACTGAGCCTCAACTCATGACACAGCAACAGGCAGGCATTCAAAATAACCAGGTAGGTTTCACATCATACACAGCTATTAAGATCTCATAACGAGATCACGCAATAACCCACTGTCCTCCTGGAGCAGCTGCCCCATTCCCTACCCATCCCTTGGGCCCTGAGCTAGGACCCACTGACCTGCCTAGCTAGAGAAGCCCATGAGGGGCACAAGACTCTTCCCCTCCAGAAACACCTCCCTGCACCACTCTACAGCAGGGAAATGTCCCCAGGGAGGGCTTCTGCAAGCAGAAAAAGGGTGATTCTGCCCACCAAGGCTTCTCCCCAAGTGAGCACCTTCGTTTGCCATTGCAAAATACCCCAACCACATAAATCTATCTACGGTGTGAGAACAAGCCACAGTTATGAGTCAGTAACTTGCTCTGCAGCTCTCAGAAATCACTTTGGTATCTGCAAAGCATCAGATAACATCTACCTTTCTTTACTCTGTTTCGCTCAGCACAGGGGAGTGAGGGGAAAGGGACTTTCTGATACAGGCAACAGAAGAATCTGCAAATCAATCCATGGATGTTCCCAGCAAAGCAAACCAGCGGTGCTGCAATATTAAAAACAATAAGGCTGCACAAGACCGACAGAGCATCCTCACAAAGTGATCTGATAGCACTGACCCTGCTCCTTTCATAAAGCAGTGATTAAAAAACCCACAAAGGAGACAAATTGCAGGAAGCAGCAGAGCTCTGCTGCATGAGTAGAGGGTGCTGAGGCGCTGGCACAGGGTGCCCAGAGAAGCTGTGGCTGCCCCATCCCTGGCAGTGCTCAAGGCCAGGTTGGACACAGGGGCTTGGAGCAAGGGGCTCCAGTGGAAGGTGTCCCTGCCTGTGGCAGGGGTTGGAACTGGATGAGCTTTAAGGTCACTTCAACCCAAACCAGTCTGGGATTCTATGATTGCTGGCACCACCAGCTCCAGGAGCTGGGTACCTGGGAAAGACTGGGGCAACCCATGCTGGGCATGCATAGGGGATACAATCACCCTGGTGCTCGCTCTCACTGCCTGCTCCTGCCTGGAGAAAAGGACAGGATTCACAAGAGCACAGTGCCCTGGCAGCAGGAAGATGCTGCTGCTTCTCATGCTGAATGCAGGGCTCAGGAAAACCGAGGAACCAGCCCCAATGTGATGGGGCTCAGCTCTGGCTCAGGCATCCTGGTTAGCACTGTGAGCAAGGAAACAGCAATGCGTGGCTGCAGGGTTTGGTGTTTTCTGTCTGGGTGAGTCATGCCACTCCTTGGCTTGCTTGTTATTTCCAAACAGAACATTTTTACACACAAAAGGAAGGGAAGCTGTGCAGAAGCACAGGTCAAGAAGAGATGGATTATGGATGGGAAGAGAAAGCCCAGAACTTTAATCGCATTTTGCTCTTTTCTGCCCCTTTTCCATTTATCTACTGCCTTTTGTATTAGTTTGCCTCCCGGCACTCACTGCTCTTCCCAGTTAAGTACCACTGGACAAGGCCATCAATATGCTATATATCACCTCTTCCAGAGAGGTTCAACAGCATCAGGCCTGGAAGCCTCCCCCAGTGTTTCCCAGGCCACCTTACTCACTGTGCCAGCAACAAGAAAGCTATGGCACCCACGTCCATGATTCAAGTAGAAACTCCTACAATGCTGATGAAATGCTTTACAAAGCCTCTTTGTGTGCATCTCTTAATGCCATTAGCTCTGTACTTCTGCTGGGAAACCCACAGCTGCCTGTCATGCACAGCACATCCTTGGAGAGGCCCCATCCTGGTCACTGCCTCTGATTTCTCAGATCCAAACCATCAGTGATAGCAGGAGCTCTAATTACTACTGTAATTATAGAGAAAACTCTTTCATAATCACTGTGTGTTTGCCATGTTCATAAACTGTTCCTTAAGCACATACTTGCAGAATCCATAGGGGATGAGATGCTGGAGGAACCCCTGCCATGACCCACTGTGGCCACTGCCATTCCACTTCTCCCAGGGCTGCCTGCCTCTGGCTGCAAATGGGAAGTCCTGGTGGTGTCAGGCTGGTTTTATCATGATCCTGTCACTGAGCCCTGATAAAAGATCCTGCTGTGCAGAGGGTGGACAAGGATAAAGAGACATCCTTCCCTTCCTCCAGTTAGGGAGGAATCCATGAGAGAGTTTTGTCCTTACAGCACAAGCAAACAACTCAACCTGTTGTTTTCTTCTGCCTCCCAGAGCATGCAACAAATACTGAGCAGCAGGAAGAGCCTGATCCCCAAGGCACAGCCATTGAGCTCTCAGCAGCAGCTCACACCAGTGCCTTGCAGAAATGCCTGAATGGGATCAATTGTGGACAGAGTGAACCAACAGTTAAAAAAACCTCAACAAAATCAAGGATGTTCTACATAAGATGCTTTATCTGGTTAGTTTGACAAATCTTCATGTAATATTCCCAGCTATGCTAATAAATACCCTGCAATTTGGCCTATCAAAACAGAGATGTTTAAATACATCATCTTCTCCAGCACCAACTTTATCCACACTGCAGTGGACAGAAGCCACCTAAAACACTTCCAAGCTCATCAAGGTGAAGCTGTTCCCAGTTCAACACCCAGCACTGCTGCTGGAGCAAAGCCATCCCTGGGAAACCCCAACATCACCCCACGGACACATCCCAACACAAAGTGCCACAGCCTCTGCTCCTGCCCATGTTCCTCATGTCCCAAAGCAGCACCACTGCTTTCTGCTGCACTTGAACCCTATGTGAACAGAGTGCAGAGAAAGGGCCATTCCCATTCCGGTTTCCTATCTAGGAAGAGAAAAGCGACTTACTGGTGCTTGCTGGGTTACTGGTTTTCCATGGCTAATCCATGGACATCACTGTGTAAAGCAGGGGTTCCAAGTGCTCCTTACAACCAGGGGATTCCTTACAACCAGGGGTTGTAAGGAATTTGTAAGGGGTTGTAAGGGGTTGTAAGTAATTCCTTACAACCAGGGGTTCCAAGTGCTCCTTACAACCAGGATTACAGGGAGAAAACATGCCCACAGTAACCCTTGGAAGAATTTTTCTTTCTTGCATCTTATGATTTTCAATGCCAACCGATTGCTTGCTGCAGTAATAACCATGCCTTTAAACACCATCCATCAGGCCTACAGCCCAAACATTTGTTTATCTGAAAAGGGATTTAGAGGCACTCTTTTGTCCTAATGCTGAGAGGTCTTCTCTGCAATTTGTTTCCTTTGGCAGATACAATGAAAACGCTTTAGAAGTGATGCCAGAATCAAATCCCTCTTTCCGCAGCTAGCGGAGAACAAAGCAAAGCAAGGAAGGGGCTTTCCAGTGAGTAATGCTTGGTTAGACACGTGAAAGCATCAGTTAAACATGGACACTCAGCTGGACAACCACTGTTGAAACTGCCAGTTCCAACCCACCCAGCTCTCCCATGGCACTGGTATTTATGTGCCTTCCTTTGATCTGCCAGCACCAGGGGCCATGAACCCAGTTATTCAAACCAGCAGCACCCTGCAAGCTCCATGCTCTGGCTCCTACCACCTCCGGCCAAACCCACCCACTGCCTTCACTTGGCTTTGCCTTCAGCAGTGGGAGAGCAGAAGGGAAAAGAAGGTGAACCCACAGTGACAGGCAAGGGACCCAGTCACAATGTGTCTGTTTAACTTGTTCCTGCCATCACCAGTAGCCAAGACTGTTCTGCACAGAGCCCAGCTTGAAACCCCACCAAACCTCGACCTTCCTGTGGCAAGATGAGGACAAGAGAGCTGGCTCTCACACATGGGGCAGAGCATGTACCTCCTGCAAGGTGCCTGCTGCTTCCCGGGATGCTCCGAGGCAGGAAGCGATGGGAGCGAAGGCGGATGCTAGCGAGGTGCCTGGGGAGGAGGACTCTTAGGGAAGGAGCAACAGGAGGGCTCAGGAGAGGACATATGGTGCCTCTCTGACAGGAGCCACTGCTGTAGCATCTGTTGATAGTTCTGCTGCTGCTGCCAATAGAGAAAGCTTCATATGGCAAAGGGCCCCTAGCAACAAGAGCTTGTGCCCTTCCACCTCCCTCTCTGCAGAGGCTTCTCTCCCACTTGCACTGCATCAGCAGAAATACACCAGGAGAGAAATAATAGTAGGGAAAGAGGAGGAAGGGTTACCCGTTCATAAAATTGGCAAAAACACGTTTTCACTTCATAAGCAAACCCTCATCTCCAGCTTTGAGCCAGGCACTTCTTACACACCCCCTTAGTGCAGCCTGATGCATGTGCTCAGTGCTTCAGTATGAAGCACTTATGTATTTTCTGATACTGGGCTCGATTCTGTGGACTGTAGCACTTTAGAGAGTTTAATCCCACAAAGGCCCAGGCAGGAGATCAAAGGTGTCCAGCCACACTCTGATCATCTCAGTTGTCAAACAGCATGCCAGGCTCCAGTGCCCTGGGTCTCACCATGTCACCAAGTCAACATCCAAGAGAAAGATTATTTACAAAAGCCAGTTTTAATCCCTCTCTTCCTCACCAAGTTATTTATCTCCAAGCCTACACTACTTTGTAATGTCACTGCAACCTATTCAATAGCTGTCACCCCACAGGTAGATTTGTTACACCAGAAAACCCAGCTGGGATGCTGAAGCCTTATCTAGGTTCAGAGAAGATCAATGCAGAATGCAGACAGAGAAGGATGAGGGAGATGACCCCAGGAGAACTGAGAACCTGACAAAAGGAACTGACAATGATATTTATTCTGAGGGATTTTAGGCATCTAATACCTTTTTGAGCAGAGAACCATCAGCTTTTCTACTATGACAGAGATTAACACCTCCAGAACATCATTAACCACAGCGGTCTTCCACATCTGTCACTCTCAAAGAGCATCTCTTCCTCTGCCTATTGACTGTTGAGATGGCCACCACAGATGAATGTTATGGCAGAAAGAACCAACCCCAAAGAACCCAACAACAGGGAGGCATGAGAAGGACACAACTGCTCTATGGGGAGGGATAATCCATCAGGACCAACACCAGCGTGAGAAGCAAGAGGCCTAAGCTGGCCACGGATAGAAAAAAGAAGCAGAAACTTAAAATTGTGCAACGGGAGTTAAAACGGGGGAAAAGAGAATCTATTTCCAAGGGGAAGGTTGGGGAGCTCAGGAATGGGTCTTCACAACCAGGTCTCAGGAATCTCTGTTTCGGTCTTCAGCTTCTGTGTTTATAACTCAGTCAAGGCTGATATTGAAAAGACATATACAACATAGGCAAACCCATGCAGAGGCCATGGAGATGCTGCGAGGGCTGGAGCAGCTCTGCTCTGGAGCCAGGCTGAGAGAGCTGGGCTGGGGCAGCCTGGACAAGAGAAGGCTCCTGAAGGGGAGACCTGAGAGCAGCTCCCAGTGGCGAGGCTGGATGGGGCCTGGAGCAAGCTGCTCTAGTGGAAGGTGGAACTCAATAAGCTTTAAGGTCCTTTCCAACCCAAACCAGCCTGGGATTCTATGAGACTAGCAGAACATATTGGAGAAGCCTGTCTGCCAGCTACACTGCCAAGCTAGAGTGAGAATGAATTTGAATAATAACTGAAATAAGAAGCAGCCTTGGAGAGAGCATTGGTATAGTGCTTCCTGAAGCTTCAATTTAAAGCCAGGTTTCTATAGCTATTGCAGTCATAAGTGACATTAGCCTAATTGTCAAAAAAACTTGTCACCACTGCAGTACTTCAGACAGACACTAAGGCCTTGTGTTATCTCACAGATCACTAAGAAAGTATTTGTGGCACACTTGGTTCACAGGCAAATAAACTGTCATTTTCCCTGGGCCCAACCAGGGGATGCTGCCTTATAACCACATGAGCAGCCTCACATTTCATCCCTGTGCATGCTGCAGCTGAGGTGGAATCCAGATCCACTGGGGGGTTAGATATGGGAACCCACTGGGAGGTGCTTTAGATGGGCCATGGCTGGAGAGAGGCACCCAGGGACACAGAGCATGCCACTTCCCTTCCACAGACAGTAGGTAAAACATCCAACCCAACTCCTAACAGCTCACCAGCTGACCCACAACCTGTGGGCTGACATTTCAGGGCTTCAGGGAGAAAAGTGGCAGTTAAAGTAGAGAATTAGCTTTGCCTCCTCAGAAGTACAAGCAGGAGATTGCTCCAAGGGCGAGTCAGCAGAAAGCAAAGAGAGCTGTACCCTGCACCTTTAGGAAAAGAGATGTTTGCATAATCCAGCTCCCACCACATCCCACTTCAGGGAATTTAGATGCTCTCGGGAGCCTGGGTGCGTTAAAGCTGGCGCAGCTTCATGCTTCCCATGTGCCAGTCTCAAAGCTGTTTGCAACAAGTCGAAGGTAACAACTCTGGTGCCACAGCATAAAGGCTAGTCCAAGACTCACAGTGAACGTTGAAAATGCCCTTTTATTCGCAGTTGTCCCTGCAGGAACAGCAACATAACCTCATGCCAGCTTTGGAATAGAAATGGGATTGCAGAGGAAGCAGCGGGAGCACAACCCTGGGCTGCAGGCTCAGGGCAGGAGGGTGGCTCTGCTCTGCTCCGGATCCTGCACTTGCAGAGGAACTAAATCATTAAACCAGCCAGAAATGTCCCTCGGGAAGGAAATCCTCTCAAAGATAAATCAATAACTCAGTGTCATTTCAGAATGCAGCCAGGAGAATTTACATTGCCAGGAAGGCTGAAAGCTCTGCCATGCAGACAGAGACACAGCATCATCACACAGCACATCCCGCAGCGCAGCAGCTCAGGTTCAAGGGATTCACTGCAAAGCCAGGACCCCTACGGACCCAAAACGGAACGGCAGCAGCAGGGATGTGGTGTGTCAGAACTCCCTTGTGACAAACCCACTTCTTCCTGGGTGCATCTTGGTTGCTCTCCATCACAGCAGCGTGGCTGCTCGTCGCGGTTGTGGCAGCGCTGGCAAATGCTGCTGGATCTTACAGGGTAAGAGCTGTGCCAACATAAAGCACAAGCTAAATGAGCACAGCAGTACAGGGCAGTGCTCCAGCCACCACCTTCACCCTTTGGCCAGGGCTACAGGGGTCCCACCAGCCACAGCACCAGTGGAGTAAGGCGAGACACTGATGCGCTGCATCATGCTGTGATTAATGAGCCTGCAATTTATGGCCCTGTATGAACACAAAGTACACTTGGACCAATACGTTCAAGGAAACGAGTAACACTTTACAGCACAGTTCAACACTGAGCAGTAACTCCAGCACAAAGGGAAAAAAAAGGCCCCTAATTATTCAGTAGCTGTTCTCCTCCCAGATTCTCAGGGTCAGCTTGGAGGAGAAGGTGGCCTGAATTACATTTTCCTTTCCAGAACATCAACAGAATTGCTAACTAGGTCCCAGCAGCAAGGTCAGAGCCTGCCCACGGTTGTACATGTCACCCCTTCCAACCACCAGCTCCAGCAGACAGCAGCAATGGGGGCCCAGGGAGACCTGGGGCTGCCTGCGTCCCTGCAGGCATGTTCAGAACACCCGCACCCTGTGCTGCTCCTCCAGAGACACAGCACCAGTGCCTCTGCCTTCTTTTGGCTCTGGTCCACAGGATTTAAAGCTCCTGTATTTAAAGGGTGGCTACAAAGAAGATGGAGACTTTTTGTACAAGAAGTCCCATGGAAAAGACAAGGCTTGATGGGGAGATTCCAACTGGACATGAGGAAAACCTTCACAATTAAACCAATCAGCCACTGGAAAAGTCCCCCCCAGAGAAGTGGTGACTCCCCAGTACTGGAGAGGGTAAACATCTAGTCTAGGTCATGCTTTGTTAAGAAAGATTGGACCAGATGATCCTTGAGGACCCTTCCAACCCCGGATTCTATGATTCCCCCACATGAACGGATAAACTACAACTAATTCAAGGCCAGGTTGGATGAGGCTTTGAGCAACCTGGTCTAGTAGAAGGTGTCCATGCTCATGGAACTGGATGAGCTTTAAGGCCCCTTCACACCCAAACCATTCTATGACTCCTTAAAAGCCAAAACTGGCCTCCATGAAGCACAGCAAGTTCTACATGTCTACAAGATGCATTTCAAAGAAGATAAACTCAATCTAGTTGGCAGCAATTCACTGTATATCCAGATCACCTACATATTGTTGCAACCAAAGCATCTGGCAGATACGGGAGCTGGCTTGAGGGCTGTCCACAAAAGGCTTGGCAGCAGCCTGCCCATGGGCAGGTCAAGCAACAAACATATCTGTACCTGCCTGGAAAGTCCTGGCGCAGGACTGCTCATCATGCTGCTGCACAAGAGCTTGAGGCATGTGCAAACCCTCCCCACACAGAAAACCTCTGTTGCTGCTCTTTCCCATTTGTGCTTCCCAACCCAGTGATGACAGTAATCCATCACGTGGCAATCTGCATGCACCCAAATGTCCTGCAACACAATCAGAAATCAATAGCAAGATGCAGCAACCCTCAACCACCCAGTAAAACATAACGAACACTTGTAATATTGATTTAAAAACTGCCTCAGAGAAGACAGTTGCGAAGGAGCCCAAGAAAGCAAAGTAAAATGCCTGGATTTAAGCCTCTTTTTCTTTTTTTTTCCTCAAAAAGACATTAATAATAGATTTTCAATGCAAGAAGAAAAACTGAAACCCACACCAGATTCTCCTGGTAATAACAGCTTTCTGCAAAGCCCAACTATTAATGTAACAGGGACATCCATCAATCAAGCATGCAGAAAGTACTTTGCGAGCTAAAAAAGGAGCAAGCAAACATCTGCTTTTGGCAACTTAAATTCTGCCCTTAAGCACAAGGAACACAATAAATTATCAGAAGGTTGGGCCTGAACTCATTCTCTTCCATCCTAGAGAACTAAACAGTGAGGCCAGGGGTAAAGGTACACAAACCCACTGCTGCTGTGATATGTGCTTGACAAGTAAATGGGACAAACAGGCACAATTTCATCTGTAGACTGAGGAGCTCTCCAAAAACACCAGTGCAATTCTCAGCACCAAGAAAGCAGTGAGCTCCTGACAGCAAATGAGTGGCAACACCAGCAGGAAGGTGACAGTGAACTGTTCTGTGAGCCGGTGGCTTTAGCAACCACCTCTCTGCAGTTAAGTTCATGTGAGCCCTTTGCCACCCACCTCCAGCCACCCTCAGCCTGTTCAAGAGTGTGCACACCCTGGAGCAGTGCCAGGGTGGGATAACCACGTGGGAACTCGATCCAAGGTGACAGTTGCATCCCTCCTCACTATGGCTCTCCTCTTCCTGCTGATCAAGGCAGGTCACCAGTACCTGTGTTTCTCAATGCTCTCATCAAGCAACACTTCACATCTTGGTTCCATCTACACAACCAAGCACTGACTGGGGCATGAGCAGCAAACCTGAGAAAAGTTGGGGTTACACTAAAAATCCCAGCTGCCAAAGAAGGTAATTGGGGTGCCCCAATGCCTCCAATAGTCCCTCTTTTTTATGTCACAGTAGGTCAAATCTAGTGCTGGAGATAATGAACAGAATTCACTGATCTAACCAGAAGAAGCTGCAGGCAGCACTGCAACTATGCTTTAATAAATTCTGAAGAGTGACACCATAAAATGACATTATGGAAGTCTATATTTATTGTCTTCCCATGTTTTCTGTATCCAAGGTGCCACATTACACTTAATAACAGTTTTGCTCCCCAGCTGCCAGTGTTGCAAATCCTACCTGACAAGCTAACAGTTGGGGTTAAAACCCCCCCAAAAACTCACATCTCCACCCAATGTAAGGCTTTGGTGGTGTGAACAGGGCTAAATGACTACACCAGCACTGCCCTAGTGAATACACACTGTTCCCTAATCTCTTGGGTGTGCTGGCTCCACAGGACTCAAAGCCATGCAGCAGGAGGGTATCTGAGTTCCTGCGCTGCCAATGGAAGCAATGCAGCCATGGAGCAGCCGCTGCAGGAAGGTAACTTCATGCTCAGCAGAAGCATGCTGAGAAGAGCAGAGAAGCCCTTCCAACAAGCACTTGACTCGTACCATGGCAAGCTCTGTGCAAAGCATCAGAAGGTCCTCATGCAAAACCATGGAGACCCAGAGTTCTGCATCCAGCTCTGGGGCAGCAGCACAAGAGGGACCTGGAGCTGTTGGAGTGAGGCTAGAGGAGGCCATGGAGATGCTGCGAGGGCTGGAGCAGCTCTGCTCTGGAGCCAGGCTGAGAGAGCTGGGCTGGGGCAGCCTGGACAAGAGAAGGCTCCTGAAGGGGAGAGCCCAGAGCAGCTCCAGTGCCTAAAGGGGCTGCAGGAAACCTGGAGAGGGGCTTGGGACAAGGGCCTGTAGGGACAGGCCAAGGGGAATGGCTTGAACCTGCCAGAACAGGGGAGACTGAGATGAGCTCTTAGGCAGAAGCTCTTCCCTGTGAGGGTGCTGAGGCGCTGGCACAGGGTGCCCAGAGAAGCTGTGGCTGCCCCATCCCTGGCAGTGCTCAAGGCAGGATTGGACACAGGGGCTGATTATATGAAAATGCAATTGCATCTCAAAGTACAGTCTCAGTGATAACTTAAAGGCACTTTTAGAAGTGCCACCAGACAGAAAGGGAAAGGTTTCACTTGGGCTGAATGACAAATCCTAAAAATAAAACCTGATCTGGGGTTAGAATGTAAATTGTTTAGATCTATTTATTCACACCCTGCAGTGTTGGGAGACACACAGCCTCATGTTTCTCCTTTTACTTTGCAGGATCACAGCCACATTCCTGTTGTTGGCATTGCAGCTTTCAAGGTCTTTGCAGCCCTGGGAGATCTCCAGCAGCAGAAGAGAAGCAATACCAAGTGGCAGACTGCATACATTAATTCAGTATTCACATAACATCCTGTTGCAAGTAAATGACCCCAGCAAAACTTCCTGCAGTCTTAAGGAGCAGGCAGAAAATCAGGAGAGAGGAAAAAGCATCTCTGGGCTGAAGAAAGAGCTTTTGAATCAGAAATGTTCTTAATGAGAGTTTCCATCACCAGCACCACACTTACTCCTTCCAAAATGTAAACACAGCATAAAAAATTAAACAGGAATGTACTATTGTAAGAGTTCTTGCAATAAATGGGGATTAGTTCTACAAGACATCAAGACAGACCCAAGGAGAATACATTTCTTTCCCAAGCTTATGCTGGTAAAGCAGAGCTGGAGAAATGGGATGTACATTACTTTTCGACTCAGAAGCTTTCTTGACATGCCAAAGGAAGCTGTTTCAGTAATGCAGAGACAGGAAAGGTTAGACTGAGATGAGCTCTTAGGCAGAAGCTGTTCCCTGTGAGGGTGCTGAGGCGCTGGCACAGGGTGCCCAGAGAAGCTGTGGCTGCCCCATCCCTGGCAGTGCTCAAGGCCAGGTTGGACACAGGGGCTTGGAGCAGCTGCTCCAGTGGAAGGTGTCCCTGCCCGTGGCAGGGGGTTGGGAATGGATGAGCTTTAAGGTCTCTTCCAACCCAAACCAGTCTGGGATACTACAATACCCTGTAGCTTTGAGCTCACAGTGTGCAGCTCACCTGATCTCCAGTATCTGTTGATGTCTTGATGGGAGTTCAACACTTCCCTGGCCACAAAAGCAACCTCTGATGTTTCGTGGAGATGAAGGTCTGAGCCATGGCTAAACAAGCATGCATTGCAATGCCTGGATACTCATCTCACACAGGATTGTGCATTTGAAGTGTGAGAGAGTTGCTCTGATTTGGTCAAACCTTCAGAACCATTTCAGTGCCTCTGGAACCCAAGTCACAATGTCTGAAAAGCACTTTCCCATAATACCCAGAAAACAAACCCAAGCTCACAGAATGGCTTGTTTGCTCTGGAAGCATGAGGGAAGATACTCAGCTTGGAAATTCAAGTTAACCTAGGCTGGATGCACTCCCAGAGTGTTTTCCAGGAGGGAAACCGTTTTTCTTCCAAAGCACTGTTACAGGCTTGAAATAAATGTGCAGACTGCTAGATAGAGACAGAGATAAAAATAGGCCTGTTATTAAATACCTCTTCTTTAATGAGGTTCATCCTTCTAAACAGTCACACAAAGGTTATTAACGTTATTGCAGAAAATACAGCTCCACTTGCACATAAAAGCCATGGCAAGATATTCCTCATCACCCAGCACACATTTAAGCATCTCTCAGGAGCTCATGCTCTCACAGCATCCCTGGCTTGGCAGAAAGAAGATAAAAGAGAGGAATGAGAGATGTCTTCCCTGGGAAACAGTCTCTCTTCTTTCAAAGCACTTTTTCCCTTCCAAACAATGTAAATTTAACCATGTGAACGATTCCCACTGCTTATGTCTCCTGCTACACAGCTGATGTACTTATTCTCTTTGCTAATGCTACATTTACATTATAATAACATCAGGCAGAGCATCATTAAAGCAAAGTTCAAATATATTTTGAAAAATGCTGCTTAACCTGCTCCTATTGCACCAAAAAACCACCACTTGACTCAAACTCCTCCATCTCCTGGTGCATAACCACTGCACTTAACCCGTAACATAATGCCTGGAGTCAGGAATGTAGGTAAGAGGAGTCACCATTTGTCCAGTGTGAAAATACACCATTACATGCTTGTCTGGGTTGTGCCCAAAATCCAAGCCCAGGGCTATGTGTTAGTGAAGCTGCAAACTTTCATCTCAGCTGCAGAAGCATCATTAGTATTTGGCTGTATGTTTATCACTGCAGCAGACTTTTATAACCAGCTTGTTTAATGAAACCAGTAACACCACAGCCAGTAAGGAACAGTATTCACCCTAACACACAAAAGCCCATCTCAGCCCCACCCTGCTCCTGAACCTGGGCAATCCATATAGGACATGTAGAGTTTCTTCCCATTGGCACTGCCAGCATACTGGCAGTTCATGAAATAACAGAAGACAACACAAGGTTTATCTGCATTTGGGGGAAAAATGGACCATTTTGGGAAAAAAGGTCATTTCACAAATGAACCCAATACCCTCCATGGATGTGCTGGGAAACCAACAGCTGCAAAACCTCCCAGGTCATGGAGAAGCAGGTAGAAAACACAGGGAACACATCTTCACTCAGGTCCCAGGAATGATTAAGTACCAGGAGCTATACAGCTCTGAGGTCCCACATTATTATAATTTTCCTATACATACACACACACATTGCACTTAGAACATGCCACAAAACATATAATCAAAACTGCATCACTGCACTTGTCAAATTAGATAAGCAGAGTGGTTTTTATAAAACTGAAGTCTCACTTATTTTAATGTACACGTCCACTTACTGCCCTATAAATTTCTGGTACTTGCTACAGCTTCCTGTGTGCTGGGCTGCACCCCCAGAGCGTGAGCAGCAGCTCAGGGAGGGGATCCTGCCCCTCTGCTGTGCTCTGGGGAGACCCCCCTGCAGCCCTGATCCAGCTCTGGGGCAGCAGCACAAGAGGGATGGGGGGTGCTGGAGCTTTAACCTGCCAGAGGGCAGACTGAGATTAACCTGCTCTAGCAGAAGGTGTCCCTGTCCATGGCAGGGGTTGGAACTGGATGAGCCTTAAGGTCCCTTCCAACACAAACCAGGCTGGGATTCTGTGATTTCTTAGTGTGAATGATAAAGCCTCTGCTGGAAAAAGTCAGCTTTGTGCCCATGGACCCAGCCCGCTATCGTTCATGATGCTTCCCTTTCAACTACACAGGTCCAAGGCTATAATGCTCCCGGCATCACTTGCACTGGCATCTCACTGGGATGCTGGCAGCAGCTCCTGGATCAACCCGTGCCTCACAGCCAGGACCCCAGCCTGCTCCCCTTGTTTGCACACTGAAGAAAGAGCATAACATGGACTGGGTGTGCATCCCTGGAGGGTGCCCTCCAACTTCCCAGCTCAGGGAACCTGCTGGTGAAGAAAATCCACGCGGATAATGCAAAGTAAGGCTGGAAACAGGTAACAGCACAGCCCTCATCTGCACAACTGAGCCAGAGGGCAAGAGGGTCGTACTGACAATATCTCCATGTCCAAAAGCTGGCATCCTTCAAACACTTCCTGCTCCAGAGGTTTAAGGTACCACCCATCTGCATGCTGTCCAAGTGTCTCTCAAGCATTCCCAATCCTGCCCTCTTACCAGCAGCAGGGAAACTGTTATTCCTCTTACACAGGACTAAGTAGTGGAGAGAATGTGCTCTGTTTGACAGGTCTGCCCTCCAGTGCCACACACCAGAGCCAAAGCAGCCTATGGAGCTTCAGCCCTGGCACTTCTATCAGAGAAGAGCTTCAGCAAAAGGAGGAATTAAACACAAGCCAGTGTCAAGGAGACCGTGTAGCCTGTGATGACACTGAGATATCAGTGGAGGCATGAAGTCAGGGAAAGGCCAGGAGAATGCGGAATCTGAAAGAGGAGAGCATGACGGCAGGTGGTAATAAAAAGGACAGGCACAAGATACACTTAAGATACCAAAAGCCTCATATGCAACAGGTCAGACAGAAAACCCGCAGAGGGGTTGCTACTAGTGGCCATAACTGCAGGTCCAAGCACTGAACATTTGAAATTGCTCTCAAGATTGCCTGGGCTTTCCTACCTGCTGCAATCACCCTGCATCTCTCTCTCTTGCTGACCAGAGAAGTTACAATAACTCCACAGCTGAGATTTTTTTTTCCCCTCTGCACATCAATAAGAAGTTATTTTATATAAAGAACCTGGAAAAGCAGCATTTCATCTGGTATAAATGAGGGGTTTCAAATCCCATTTGCCTCCCCTCTTCATGCAAATCTGTGCTGGTCTGATGAGGCTCCTATTTCCTGGATTACAAATGTCAAGCTTTGCAGAAACGAGCATACCCTGGTGTCTTAATGCTGTATTTCACAGCCCCCTCTTGACTATGCTGACATAAATATTCCAGAGACCTGCACACAACTGTTTGAGATAGGTTTGGGTCACTGAGAAGCCAGAGGTTTGGACAGATTCATTAATTCAGCAAAGCAATTAGCAGGAGCCAGCGCAGCTCAAGACACCCTAGTGAACAGCAGGAGCAAGATACTCACTGTCAAGCTGTAGGAAATCCTCACCAGCCATCACATCACCCATGGGCCCTGTCACTGGACTCCTGAGCCAAAGGGGTCCCTCCTGCCATTACCTTCTGCTCCCAGCTTCACAAACCTCTCCTGGGCTTAGAGCAGTGCTGGCTCCTTCAGCTGCTGAAATCTCTTGAAAGACAGAGACTCAAGTGAGTCATTCCCCATCCCTCACCCTGCTCTTTCCAAACCCACAGCAAGTCCTTCAAAGCAGCTTCTGAAATGACCTCCTCAATGCCAACACTTGCTTTGAGAGCTGTGTTTCCATACGTGTAAAACCTTGTTTATGCAGGAAATGAGGCAAGGAAAGACCTGAGACAAGCATGAACAGCAAAGATAGTTACCGACAGAGAAAGCCGCCTGAGGATCCATGGAAGCTGCAGCAGTGGATATTTAAATGCTAAGCAATGTATCATCAGCTCCCTGCTGAACTTCAGATGGTTTCATCTTTACAGAAGCAGCAACAACAGTGTGCTCACACCAACTTTGCCCTGGCAGTTTGATCAACAGTGGCAGCCATGGCTTCTTATTTTTTAACTGCAATATAATTAGGCACTTAGGAAAATGACTCCAAGCAGGACAAATGCTATAGAGTAACTGCAGGTATCAGCACAGAGCTCTCCAAGCCAGGAGTTTAACCACAGCGAGAGGTACAGGCCAGGAAACACAGGATCCAAACCAGAGATCCAACACTGCATCATTTCAATCACCAACGCAAGGTTTTGCTCTGGAGCAAAGGAAGACTTTCCATGCCCCACAGTAGGCTGCTCTCCCATGGAAAGTGTGCAGAGTACCCTGACAATGTCCTGGTATTTGGGGCAGATGAGGGTCTCACTGGTCCATCTGGACTTGGAAACTGGACATGTGAATTCCCAAATTCAAACTGTCAGTGAGTCTGCTGCATGTGGGAGCAGGGAAGTGCTGCTGCAGAGGTGGACAGAGCCCATCCGCAGCAGCACTGTGCAGCCCGGGCTCCTCAGAGTACTGGGCCCTGCAGAGGAGGAGATGATCAACCCCTTTTTTCTTTCCCAAGTTAAATCCTTGCCTCTTAGATCTTTTCTCTTCACCACAATGTCTTCCCAGAGGAACCACTTCCCACCCTAATGCCAGGTGGGAAACCTGCTGGCTTAATACGACTGCTTGGTCAGAGCAATTCGACTTTCAGTCATCATCAGGAATGCTAAACAAAACAGAGGGAAACTGGGTGTCCAAGTAAGAAAAGTAGCCAGTTCCCAGGCAATGAGGCATTCATGTGTTCTGGGATGCTGAGAGCAGATTTCAGGCTACCTGGAACTGTGGAAGAAATGCTTTTACAAACAGAACCCCAAAGGAAACTGAAATTGATGGAAGAAGTTCTGAACTGTGAGGGTGGTGAGGTACTGGAATGGGTTGCCCAGACAAGTAAACGCTTCATCCCTGGCAGTGTTCAAGGCCAGGTTGGACAGAGCCTTGGCAACATGGTCTAGTGTGAGACATCCCTGCCCATTGCAGGGGGGTTAGAACTAGATGACCATAAGGTCCTTTCCGACCCAAACCATCCTATGATTACATAATTCTATGACTGTCAACAACATCCAACCCTTCCATTCTTCTCTGCCATCCCAAAGACTAAGGATCAGCCTTTGGTTGCCATAACCACCAGGCAAGATCACCTTGCCGAGTGGTTGGGTGGTTCTGTGAGCTGACAGACCCCCACACACCCGGCAGAGCTTAACACAGGCAGCAACAAAAGCAAGTCACCTCTGCCATGCTTCTCCAGAGCTTCCAGTTCACAAGGGGACCATCCCCTGGCAAAAGCACAGTCAGAAAGGAAGAAGACAACAGAGGAACCACAACTTAGAATTCTGTGTCTGCGGTAGAGCTGTTACCTGACCATGAGAACTGATGTGATCATGGATGTGAACATCCATTCAGAGGACATTGCAATCCCACTCATAGGCTGAAAGTTCCTATGGACTCCCACCATGAACAGAAAGAAAAGCCCTGCAGATGCCTTCTGTGTTCAAAATAAGTAAAACAGAGGCGCTGGAAGCCTTTCCAAGGTGCACGTATCCTTTCTGTCTAACCCTGATGCATTATTTAGTGCCAAGGGAGAAAAAAGCAACGCCTAACCAAGTGTTAAAGGACTCTATGAAGTTTCCCCAGCCTTTTGACAGCCCCTCAGCTTCCTGGCTGCCAGAAGAGACAACTGAGCTCCTTGCTTCCGGATTACAGGCAGCAGAATTCTTAGGGTAACTGTCTCTCTGTGTCTGCATCCAGCTACCTCCAGCAGCTTGAAGCGTGCTTGAAGTGCAAGAGAGCACTTGATCAAAATCCAGCTCACACTGTAGGCAGCGAGGGAGCAACCGCACAAAGCAATGTTACATATACAAGAACAATTGAATTTGGTGGAGGGATTTGACAGGTTACAGGTTGATGACACTGCTGCAGTCTCAGCGGAAACACAGTTTGATGCAATTAGCAACAGGGAACTAGAAAAACAGCAGAGCAAAAGTGGAAATCCATGTATAAAAGATGAGCAACTGCATGACCGGACAGAAGCACAAAAATCCTGAGAATAGGAACAAGATGAAACAGGAGGAACACAACTCTGAGCTCCCTTCCACAATTCAAACCTGAGTATCCAGATTTTAAATCACAACATTTTCTTCCCCAGGAGAAACTGGCCCCGTTTGCTACACAGATACAAGATAAGACAGTGTGGGGCATCCAGCAGAAGTGGGAAGCACAATACAAGCTTCTGAGCATCGTGCTGAGCACACACCAGCCAGGACTGCGCTCAGCTGCAGGTGACTGAAATCACAGCAGAAACCATCAGAAAAGGCAGAGCCCCTGGATTAGACACGTTGTCAATGTGCATGTCTGCTAAAGGACCAACAGGCACGTCCCTTGCATAGCCATGGTGGCTGCTTCCCTCATCCTGCAGGTCAGCTCCCTCCCCAGCATTGCCCTGTGCTGGCAACAGGGAAACCTTCAAGGTCAGAGACCACAGGGATGGGCTCATGGTGGCAGCAGCTTCCCCAGCCTTGCTTCAGGGAACACACATACTAAAATCCACAAACTACACACAAGATTTCACTTCAGAGAAACCAACAGAAGGCCAAAGCCCAGGCTAGCAGGGGGAGGCTCCTCTTCCTGACATGTCCTTCCCCGGATCTGCACACACACCTGAAAGGAGGATCTGTAGCAGCTAGACAATGAGGCAGGCCAGCATTTAACCCTTCTACAAGAGGCAGTGAAATTCTACTATGTGAATGCTGACAAGCTCCCCACGTCCACAAGCTTTTCACTGTACATGCCCAACATGGAAATGCTATAAAAATAACATGGAACACCTGAGCAAGGGAAAAGTGCATCTGAATCAACAGCGTGAGCAGCAGCCAACGGAGAGGATCCTGCCCCTCTGCTGCGCCCTGGGCAGACCCCCCCTGCAGCCCTGATCCAGCTCTGAGGCAGCAGCACAAGAGGGACGTGGAGCTGTTGGAGTGAGGCCAGAGGAGGCCATGGAGATGCTGCGAGGGCTGGAGCAGCTCTGCTCTGGAGCCAGGCTGAGAGAGCTGGGCTGGGGCAGCCTGGACAAGAGAAGGCTCCTGAAGGGGAGACCTGAGAGCAGCTCCAGTGCCTAAAGGGGCTGCAGGAAACCTGGAGAGGGGCTTGGGACAAGGGCCTGTAGGGACAGGCCAAGGGGAATGGCTTGAACCTGCCAGAACAGGGGAGACTGAGATGAGCTCTTAGGCAGAAGCTCTTCCCTGTGAGGGTGCTGAGGCACTGGCACAGGGTGCCCAGAGAAGCTGTGGCTGCCCCATCCCTGGCAGTGTTCAAGGCCAGGTTGGACACAGGGGCCTGGAGCAGCTGCTCCAGTGGAAGGTGTCCCTGCCCATGGCAGGGGTTGGAACTCGATGAGCTTTAAGGTCCCTTACAACATAAACCAATCTGGGATTCTATGAAAACCAGGAATGATGTTTTTAACATCTGCAGGTATATACATATTCTGCTTCAATGGGGGTGGTAGGGATCTGCCGGTCTGAATACTGAGCAGGGGCACCACACGCCTTCCATACATAATGGTACAAAAATGGAATATATGTATATACTGCAGTTTTGTGAAATTTAGGGCTTTTGCTAGACATTTGTTATACAAAGATTTACATTTAGAAAAGTGGTTCTGCTATATCTGCCAGAAATTTCAAGACAAATGATCCCATATTTATTCATTCCATGATAATACTGATCACAGGATAAAGCTCTTACGTTCAGAGCGCTTTATAAAAATTAATTACTACTTAGTTCACCCTTCAGCGGTGGGAAGGTATTACACCTGCATATACATGAGGACACATAGCACAAGTGGATTAAATACCTTGTTCAAGACCCCAGAGGAGGGCAGGCTTACTGATCATCCTAATTGCCAAAATATGTGTGCACACAGGCAGCTGGGTGTGTTTAAATGGGCTTAGCCTCTCCAGAGCCGTTCCCAGCACACGGGTTTTGCAGTGAAACCAGCCTGCTCAGTTGGTGTTCCCTCACCATCCATATCCCATACACATCTAGTAAAAGATACCAACCCGAAAAAAGGGAAGGGATATTTTTGGTGGGATGTATAGATAGGGATAAAAGCTGGATTTCAAACAGCCAAGGAACAGAAAACCCATTGTTAGAAGCTGTGTGGTGTTACATGGACGGTTCTTAATCAGACTGCCACTGAGCAGCATTCCCCCAGCCCACACCGAAGCACAGCAGTCCTGGGATACCATGTGCCAGCAAGTGTTAGAGAATCTGTCCCTTGACAAGGGTACAAAGGGCTTCTGAGCTAGTGACAGAGACACATCACCCCCTCCAGTGTGACTGGCAGCCCACTCGACCTGCTCCAGGGAGCTGAAAGCACTACAGCAACCGCTCCTATGGCCAGTGGCTTGGTGATGCTCTCCTGTCCCAGGTCACTGAGCCCATACCTCTTTGTCAGCAATAGAAATCATCAGCATGGGAACAAACAGGCACTGGAGTTCCTGCAGGGCCCTGTCGGTGCTGGCAGGAGGGGATTTAGAGGGATGCTCAGAGTGTTACCTGGACGGAGGGTTTGCCACTGATGTGTGGGGTAAAACACTTCCAGGTCTTCAGGATCAGCATCATCTTCTGCTACCGCCTCTTTCCCACTGTCATCTTTTATGTCGCTCTCTTCTATTTTTGTAAGGGCAAACTCCTTTTGGATAGAAGAGATTCAGCTCATTAGCAATTGCATCTGGGTAATTTAGTGCCGGCTGAGAATACAACATTTTTTCCCTTGCCAGCAGATTTCTTAGGGTTTTTTTTCACATCCAAAATTCTTTCCACATGGTTAAATTTAGATTTGAAGTATATTAAAGGTTAAACATGCATAACCAGCATGACAGTTGTGCTGAACAAAGCAACACAGCTTAGTGTCGATTCCAGCACAGGCGGCAGGTTTCAAACAAGGTTTCACAGAACCTCACCTATATTCCAGCCAGAGCCAGGAGCCCTGGCTATTCTTAGGGTTGTGTAACCTTGTAAGACCCCATTTTCCCTTGCCTAAAAATATGTCAAACTTTTAACTTTTCCAGCTGAAATTTTCCACGTGAGTGGAACGCCTCGAGCATTGTTGGGTTTTTATTTCTTAAATGCACTTATTTCAGGCTTGGAGGAGATTTCAGCTAAAATAGTTCAGCTATTTCCAATTTAGGACATGGGGAAAACACACCGCGTTGCCCACACGGTAACATGAGCGTCCTTCTCTCCACCCATTCCCTGTGTCCTCCAAGTCTTGAAACAATGAGGCAAAGATTCAGTCACCACCTATACTGCAAGAGCAGCACAAGAAACCTGGAGAGGGGCTTTGAACAAGGGCCTTTAGGCACAGGCCAAGGGGAATGGCTTTAACCTGCCAGAACAGGGGAGACTGAGCTGAGCTCTTAGGCAGAAGCTGTTCCCTGTGAGGGTGCTGAGGCGCTGGCACAGGGTGCCCAGAGAAGCTGTGGCTGCCCCATCCCTGCCAGTGCTCAAGGCCAGGTTGGACACAGGGGCTTGGAGCAGCTGCTCCAGTGGAAGGTGTCCCTGTCTGTGGCAGGGGTTGGAGCTGGATGAGCTTTAGGGTCCCTTCCAACCCAAACCAGGTTGGGATTCTATGAATGGCAGAGGTGTGGCAGATCAGCTACCATGAGTTGTACAACATTAGGCAAAGGCAAAACATGAGCATGAAAAGCAGGGAATAGAAATCCTTGCTGAGAGGGAAACCTCACTACTCATTGGAATGTCTCCCCAGGGAGCTGGTGGGATTCATGTAAAACCACAACGGATACAATTACTGAGAGTGCACAGTAACAGTAAGTAATGACCTCGTGCTATCTCACACCAGCTATTAACTGCTTGGGGAGGTCTTTGCTATTCTGGTTTTCACAGATAAGCTGGTCCAGGCTAATTGTCCAGACAGCTCCATTCCTGTTGCAGGGAATATTATCAGCTTCCAGTATCGCCATGAACGCCATCACTGAATAATTTCACATCACCAGCCTATAGGGAAAGATTATTCCTAATTGTTGGCAATTAGCATAAGAGTTACAGCTCACCTGGAGAAGTGTTTTGGTATTAATCTTTAGAATGATTGCACTGGGAAAATAAGAAGTCAGGGAAGAGGTTAACTGGGAACTTTAGGCTGTGTTCTTCCCAAGAAGTGAAGGCAGAAAAAATGCATGCACATTTTCTGGCAGAATCTAGTGCTTTGCATATAAATATCCATTATCCAGCCTAGGAGAGCGTTTCTGGGGAAGAGAAATGTCAGCCTGAGCAAAACGCATGCGAATAGCAGTGACAGTGGGAACGCATGAAGACGGTTGACAAACCTATGGAATGTTTTTATTTTAGCTGTCAAAAGGGATTGAAATTTAGGAAACGCATGGGAAAACAGAACTGAACTCCTGCCTTCACTTAGTGCATCAGAGGCTTGGAATTGTTAAAATCCTGACAAATGCTGGAAGCTCAGTAACAATCATACCCATAAAAAGGCAGGTTCTGCAGATGAAAATCAATGTTAACGTTTTCTGAGCCAACACTCAACAGGACTAAAAATAAATGAGTCAGAGCAGTTATTATTTAGCTTATTTACACTGCTATATTATTATCCAAGAGGGACTTCACTATACAACCTATTGTAAATTTACCAATAGGCCTCTGAGTGTGGTATCTGTTGAAACCTGTAATGGAGATAGCTGATGTTTACCAGCTCTGCTTAAGAGCAGTGTCATGGTTTAAATGTTCAGTAAGGATAAAAGGGTGTGACTTGGTGCACTTAAGTGTTCCTGTCACTGCTTGCCCATAGTTGCTCTGCAACACCCCATTTTCTTTTGTATTTCTGGAATAAACAGGCAACAACACCCAAGAGATTCTTCACTTATAGACAAATTAGGTAGAAGCCTTTTTGGCTTGTTTTTGCAATTAAAATAGGAGGAAAAAAGATGTTTTCTGAAGAACAACAGATATCTCTTTAAAGGCAAAAAGCCTCCTTGCTTAACAGTCTGAAATCAATGGCAACAAGCTGAAAACCTCAGCAGGGAGTGTTTGAGACAACCTGCAGCCTGTTTGCAATAAAGGAGAGTTGGGACCACCATGGAGCACCATGGTTGGAGGAGCTATCAACCACTGAATCACAATGGTTTGGGCCGGAAGGGACATTAAAGTTCATCCAATTCCAACCAGTGCCAGCGCCTCACTACTCTCATAGGGAAGAAACTGCATTAATCCCATCTGCACTTGGTGTCAGGCTGCCTGCCAATCCAGGCTCTATCTCCAGCCTCCTCCCATCCCTTCCTGAAATAAAGATACATTACCTCACAACTACACAACCCCAGGTGGGCCCAAGGCACTGGCTGGTGCTGAGGCGCTGGCACAGGGTGCCCAGAGAAGCTGTGGCTGCCCCATCCCTGGCAGTGTTCAAGGCCAGGTTGGACACAGGGGCTTGGAGCAGCTGCTCCAGTGGAAGGTGTCCCTGCCTGTGGCAGGGGTTGGAACTGGATGAGATTTAAGCTCCTTTCCAACCCAAACCAGTCTGGGATTTGTGATTCTAGTATTTATACTGTAACCTGTCCTTTGTATTTGTTCATAGCACAGCCCCCAGATCACTGCATCACACAACCAACAGCCCAGCAAGTTCCAGCTCTAAGGCAGGAGCGAGTGTCCAGGGACACAGGGTTGTGATCCCCTAAGCCAGTGTCACTGGGGAACCCCTGTTTTAACCCACAGCATTAATTAAACTAGAAATCAAGAACTCGGTACTGCCCAAGCTCCTTCAAAAAAGCTTTCCAGATCTCCTACCTAGAGGGACTGGCACCTGGGGCTCAGCAGCAGACTCCAAACCAGGGCAGTTCTGCACTCCTGTACAATGCAAAGGGGTAGACAGCATCTGCTCACCTCAACTGCAGCTTCAAAATAACACAAGTAGCAAAATCCACGCACGTGGGACACAAGGCCCTGTGAGGATGCTCTCCTAAGCCTGACTCACTTGCAGTGACTCAGAGGCACAGCTAGGAACCTAATTGAGACCACCTCCATCCCTCTTCTTGCCACTACACTGCATTGTTAGCTTTGCCTCCTGCCACAGGGAAACGTGTGATAACTCCAAAGAGGAAAAGGGACATCCAGCAAACAAGGCAGCTACCTAAGGTGCACTGCTCCTGTTGCAAACCCTCTGGATTGGGCATATCCTCAGTTGCCTGGGGTGAGGCAAGCAGAAAGAAGCCCTTCTGAAATGTTGGTACTGAAGACGTGCTGTGAAGGAGAGGGGTTCACCAACTGCTCAGTGCCACAGAGGGATCAGGCAAGGCTGTCACCCCACCAGAGACTCTGGTGGCTGGACAGCCCTTAGCAAGCAGGGCTCTCAGCAAGAGCAGCCAACACTTACAGGCACTCTGTCACTTAGGCTTGACCAGGAGAGCACTGCAGAGACCACCAAGAGCAGCAGGTTGACTCTGGCAGCAGTGGAGAGACCAGCCCCACGGGACATTGCCACCAGCCTGAAAGGTAAAGGAAGAAACAAAATCAACCATGTTTGTAATCCACATATTCACAGGTGACATTATACATCACATCATACAGCACAGGTTCAGGGGTGCGACACTGCAGGAAACAGAACACCTTGAGGTGTTAGCACATGGGACTCCCTGGGGCAGCCGACAGAAGGAACTGACGATTTTACTGCTAATGTTGTTTATGACAGGTAATGACAAAGTACCTTACACTGACCCCACAGGGGGTTATCTGTCTCTGGAAAACATGAAGAGACCTGCAAGTGTGGTTTAAAATCACTGTGTTAGTGCCCTGGACAACAACTACAGGGGAAAATAAAAATCAGTGCAATCCCACAAAGGCTTCTTCTGCCCGTGCCTCATTTTGAGACCAGAAATAGCTGCGTTAATTCAAATTAAATACAGCTACCAGCCCTCAGACGTCAGGGGTTTATCTAAACTTGAGTGAGGCCAGAGGAGGCCACAGAGATGATGCGAGGGCTGGAGCAGCTCTGCTCTGGAGCCAGGCTGAGAGAGCTGGGCTGGGGCAGCCTGGACAAGAGAAGGCTCCTGAAGGGGAGACCCCAGAGCAGCTCCAGTGCCTAAAGGGGCTGCAGGAAACCTGGAGAGGGGCTTGGGACAAGGGCCTGTAGGGACAGGCCAAGGGGAATGGCTTGAACCTGCCAGAACAGGGGAGACTGAGATGAGCTCTTAGGCAGAAGCTCTTCCCTGTGAGGGTGCTGAGGCGCTGGCACAGGGTGCCCAGAGAAGCTGTGGCTGCCCCATCCCTGGCAGTGCTCAAGGCCAGGTTGGACACAGGGGCTTGGAGCAGCTGCTCCAGTGGAAGGTGTCCCTGCCCGTGGCAGGGGTTGGAACTGGATGAGCTTTAAGGTCCCTTCCAACACAAACCAGTCTGTAAGCCTGTGATAAACCCACATGTAGGTTTCTCTTTAGGAAAATAACATTTCAAGCAGCAGTCAACAAGGTCTACTTGGTCATTCCTACCTTCCTCTACTGCTCAAAGCACTGGTTTGCCCAACCTGTGAGCTCGGGAGTCAGCTCCGGCTGTGCTTGCATGGACCACAAAGCAATCCCACAGCACACAGCCCCCTCAACCGACCACACAGCACCTACTGAACAAGAGGTGAGGAAACCAAGCATCATCCTGCTCTTGTCTTGCTCCAGGCATGGAGCTCGTATTCCCACAGCTCTGTGTGTAACCACGCTCACACGTGCCCCCGCTGCCTCGCAACACGGAGCTTTCAATCCACCTCCAGCTCGCTGCTCCTCACGCTGGGCTAGGCAGTGGAGCAGCCTGCCAGCACACAGCCTCGACAAGTATTTCCTTTGATTGGCTCTAAATTTACAAGCTGCTAAATTAAACTAAATGAGGTCTTTTGAAAGAAGATGGGACTGATTAGTTCCGTTCAAACACTCCTTCATTACTCATCCCTCCATCAAGTCTGCTCCTACTGCTAACCAGGTTTTAAAGAATTTCCTCCCATGCAGTCCTAAATATCCTTCTTTCTGTCTTTGTTGTCCATCACGATCATGTCACAGATTTTTTCCTTTCTTGAAGCAATCATCTTCTGTTCCACAGAAAGCTTGCTCACGGGTGCACCAAACACCAGCTCCAGCCACCAAAGGACCTCTGCCCACAAAGGACTTCAAGGACACACAGAGGCTGGAGTCTGCTCCCTCCACCCTTTTATTGCTATTTATCTCCCCACTCTGTCACTTCTTTGTCTTTCTGCTTGGTTTTGCTTTAGCCAAAAGCAAAGCAGAACAGGGAGCACAAATAGCAACACATCTGATGCACTTCTGCGTCTTCCAAAACCTCCCAACTCGGGGTCTTCCTGAACAGCAGCCTCTGCCTTGAGTTCAAACCAGATCTAGGAGTTTTTTGTTATTCCTAACAATTGCTTTTGAAGTATCTGACACCCACAGAATCCCTCAGCAATGAGATCCCCTGCTTAATTCACACTTCATGAAAGTGCCACCCTGCATTTCTGACCTGGTAGTTGGGATTGGAAGAGACCTCAAAGCTCATCCAGTTCCAACCTCTGCCATGGGCAGGGACACCTTCCACTGGAGCAGCTGCTCCAAGCCCCTGTGTCCAACCTGGCCTTGAGCACTGCCAGGGATGGGGCAGCCACAGCTTCTCTGGGCACCCTGTGCCAGCGCCTCAGCACCCTCACAGGGAACAGCTTCTGCCTAAGAGCTCATCTCAGTCTCCCCTGTTCTGGCAGGTTCAAGCCATTCCCCTTGGCCTGTTCCTATGGGCCTTTGTCCAAAGCCCCTCTCCAGGTTTCCTGCAGCCCCTTTAGGCACTGGAGCTGCTCTGAGGTCTCCCCTTCAGGAGCCTTCTCTTGTCCAGGCTGCCCCAGCCCAGCTCTCTCAGCCTGGCTCCAGAGCAGAGCTGCTCCAGCCCTCGCTGTATCTCCATGGCCTCCTCTGGACTATTTCCAGAGGACAGGCAAAGAAACCCTGTGATCGAAGCCTTCACCTCTCCTGGGGCACTCACTGTCAAGCACAACCAGGCTACAACCAACACCCAAGCTCCTGAGCTGGAAATTCCAGTACAGTATTCAGGGGCTCAAACTCCATCAGCTCCCACAGGACCTACGTGCCCTTCTGGCCAATGGCACAGTCAGGATCCCAGTCTCAGACTGACCATGACACACAGCTCCCCCTCAGGTCACCTCAGAGCAAACTACTTGAACACAGCAGAGGGGTTTTTGGGTTTAGTTTCTTTTCAGTTCTAAAACTAGTAGCAAAAGTAGGATGATGAAAAATAGATGTATCCCTAAAACTTTACCTGCAAGCCTGGAAATAAAAAGAGAAAAGAAGAAAAAGGAATTCAGCAAAGCAGTGGCTGAAAGAAAACGCACAATCCCGTAAAAATAGAGCTCACGTGTACTGAGAAGGCTGGTAGCAAATGACAGTTCAGCTTTTTTAAAGCCTACAACCTCATGCCTGCCTGGAAGATGACATCTGCACAACAATTAGCAGCTTGCTTAGGTCCCAGGTAGGCAGGAGAAGCCAACATGTGAAACACGGGGGTTTGAAGCTCCTGGGGAGAAGCCTGCGCGGGCTGACATCTCGCTACAAGGCAGATGCACACACAGGGCACAAAAGGATTTGCAGCCCAACTGTTAGTGAGTGCAAGGCATTTTTAGAAGAGACCCTTCAGTCTGTAAAGCAGAAATGGGGGTAACCATGACCCCACCTGCATGGGGAGCATTTGCTCTGATTTAAAGACAAGTTTTGGGGATCCAGCAGCACCCACATAGAGCTGCAGCACCAGAACTGCTATGGGAGAACCACAAATTCCCGTCGTGCAGAGTGGGATTTTTTCCTCAATAATCACAGAATCCCAGACTGGTTTGGAAGGGACCTTAAAGCTCATCCAGCTCCAACCCCTGCCACGGGCAGGGACACCTTCCACTGGAGCAGCTGCTCCAAGCCCCTGTGTCCAACCTGGCCTTGAACACTGCCAGGGATGGGGCAGCCACAGCTTCTCTGGGCACCCTGTGCCAGCGCCTCAGCACCCTCACAGGGAAGAGCTTCTGCCTGAGAGCTCATCTCAGTCTCCCCTGTTCTGGCAGGTTCAAGCCATTCCCCTTGGCCTGTCCCTACAGGCCCTTGTCCCAAGCCCCTCTCCGGGTTTCCTGCAGCCCCTTTAGGCACTGGAGCTGCTCTAAGGTCTCCTCAAAGCCTTCCCTTCTCCAGGCTGAACTGATTTTACTAGGTGCACATCAGTACGTGCTGCACAGCCCTGTGAAGGCAGCTGCCGTAGCCATGGGTGACAGTTCAGAACAAGTCAATACGAGGAAGATGTTTCATTAATGCCTCTTGGTACTGGGAACACACCACTCCTTCCATGCCCTCACTCAAAGCCCACACTGCGTGTACTGTGCCACGCCAATAGATCCATCTGAAGCCTCATCTGGATTCTGATCTGCTGTCCCAGGAGAGCACACAGTCATCCCAGAGAGCCCCTGTGCTCTGGCTTTATGGCCAACTGGAAGCAGTAACAATAAGCTAATCCTTGTTCTCATCTAAGGATCAAGGGAGCAGTACAGGAATCGTCTGCAAATGAGTTGAGCCTGAGTATCTCTGCAGCCACCCTTCAGCAGGATGGCCAGTGGTAATGAAAGCACCACAGCACCTTGCTGCTGTTTGTACAAGCACAAATCATTCACAGAGCTCCCTCACTGAGCTTAGGGCATCACTGGAGAACAATCAAAGGCTGAAAGACATGGAGAAACATAAGCCAAGCAGCCTTCAGCTGAACCTATGGCACAGAGACCTCCAAACACTCACAGCCTCTCAAGCTGAAGCCAAAGTTTGATGGGCAATAACAGTTAAGGAAACTATTCTAAAGATAGATGTGGAAATTGGGACATCTGATTGAAGAGGGGCACTCAGGACAGATCCTGCAATCAGTGGCAAGACAACATCCCTGTTCAAGCACGATGTTATCTCAATGACACTGGTACCTATGGCCAAGAGCAGCGCGATGTGCTGAGTGATGTGCAGCCCAGCAGAGAAAGGGAAGGGAATTTAGCTGACCTGCAGTTTTCTTTCTCTGAGCAACAGGGTGCCCAGGTCTGGAATGAGCACCCATTGTTGACTTGCTGAAGTGCACACAGAGCAGTGTCAGTCAGACACCTGGGGAACATCCTGTGCTCAGCAGTCCCCTCTTCTCCTCATCCCATGACTGCAGCTACACTGGCAGGACAAAGAGGGGGTTTGAATCTGAACTTCACACTATGTAACAGAAGAATCAGCTGTGGACAGAGGATTACCAGGAGCACATAGGACACTGTCCTTCTGCAGGTCTGCACAACTCTGCTTTCAAACAGAGGAGCAGAATCAATCTGCAAATACAATCATGTCCCTTCTTCCCAGAGGCAGAGACACAAAGGCTCCTGGTGATACAAACAGAGCTAAGAAAACCCTGGAAATACCCATAGTTCGGTGGACACAAGCCCAGATGACCATGTGCCTGCCTAGCAGGTCTCAATCCAGAAGACCTGCTTTATCTCTCCCTGCCCTGGTAGTATGTAGTCATTGCAGTGACAGTGCAATGTGGCTTCTGGTATGAAACACAGGATTTCCTGGATTTCCTTTGGGAACTGGAAACATAGTAAGACAACTTCTCACATTCTCTGGGCAACCGTGTCAATGTCTCACCTCATAGTCCTGTCCTTCCCTGTATGTTTACCTGGGGATGGTTGCCTGACCAGAGAAGCTGTGGCTGCCCCATCCCTGGCAGTGCTCAAGGCCAGGCTGGACACAGGGGCTTGGAGCAGCTGCTCCAGTGGAAGGTGTCCTGGCCCATGGCAGGGGTTGGAGCTGGATGAGCTTTAGGGTCCCTTCCAACCCAAACCAGTCTGGGATTCTGTGATGTTATGCAGAGCAGGAGAAGAGCCCTGAGCAGCAAAACTAAACATAACAAAGAGCTTCTTCCTTCAGGGACTGTGCAATGCCCCCAGTGGAGGCCCAGTTCGTTTGTCCTCAGTTCTCCCAGGACAAACCAGCAGGAACACACTTCCCTGGGTACAGTCCCACCGCTCTGGACTGGCGCAGGCTCTGTGCAGCTTCCTTTGAGGTCTGATGGTGTATGTGCTCCTGCTGCGCTCGGGATGCTCTCAGCAGCACAGGGTCCTGCTGTGGGGAAAGCACACTGTGCCTCCAGTGGGCATCCCCAGCTTCAGAGAGGAACCCACTGCACCGAGAGACCCCAATCCCTGCCCATGGGTGCCAGACAGGCACAGAACCCCACACTCACAGGTGAATGACAGGCCAGGGAACACCACTTGTTTGCAAACACCTCACACAATGACACGGAGAGGATGCAGCTGCAGTACAGAGCAGGCTGGTGATACCACTTCGGAAATGGCTTTTAAGAAACATTTATTCTTCTTGCTTGCTCCTCATCATTACTCCTACTAGGACTCTGCTCTGGTGTGTTAAAAACACTCCTACACAAGGGAAGAGTTGTGGGAACACCTTCCCGTACTTGGCTGCCTACAAAGAACCCACACAGCAGGGATTGTAGAATCACAGACTAGTTTGGGTTGGAAGGGACCTTAAAGCTCATCCAATCAAAGCACCTCTGACCTTGTTGCCTACACAAACAGCCTCGCATAACTTAACACAAACCATCATTTAGTCTATTAATTTACTTAATGAATCCCTTCCAGAACAGCATCCACAGAAAACACTGCTCTCCAGAGGGCAAGAGCTCAGCTCTATGCTTGCATGGTTCCAAGTCGGAACCAGGCTGCCTTCATCCTTTCCCCCACTCATTAGCAGTGATAGCAGAAGGGACCAGTCTCTACCGGGACATAGCAAGATCCCTGATTCCAGGGGCTGCAGCCAGCATGTCCATGCTGGAGAGCCCTGGATCCACATGGGGATCTTCTGCTCAGCTCAGGATGGAGCACACAAAATCACAGCATGGCTCGGAGATCACAGTACTCTATTTACTATAAAACCACATCAAGCTGTATTTCTGGCAGCTGCTCCACAGCCACCTGCACACACAGGACACCCTCACTGCAGAGCCCAGGGGCTAGCAAGCACCTCTGGATCCATACTGGAGGATGGGGGCTGATCTGCACCGATTTAGGACTTGCCTAGTCCTAAAGGATGAAATAAGGGATGTACAGGGATCTTCAGGGCAAGCATCTTCTGAAGGCTGCCATGCTGCCTGACCTCAGCCATGTAAACTGGCTTTCCCCTTCCTCATGCTTCCCATCACCCCAAGCCCCAGCTGGAAACACCTCTCTCCTGGCACTACCTGTCCCCTGCTCCTTGCTGCAGTTTCCCATGCACAGCACATAAACCAAGGGATAGTTTTCCCGAGACATGTATCCAGCTTTTCCATTAGCCCCTATTTACAAGGTGATGCTTTGGCTGTGACTAACCTGGGAGTCTGCCAGCACCCAGCATGGGCTTTTGTTATCCCCTCTGCTTTCCCAAGTGTGGAGAACCTAGCAGGAAACAAAACACACACTGCACCAGCCAGGTCACAGAGCACCCTCACATCCCACTGCTGCTGGGCTCAGAGAGAGCCAGAGATTTAATTGGCACATTCCCAGCCTCTCTGGAAACAGCTTTTTGTATTGTCCAAGCTCCTGCTATTCACTCATGGCTCTCACATCGAGTAACAGCCTCCTTCCCTGTCAGGTGCCAGCTTCCATATAAAGGGACTCAATTAAGAGGTTAAAAAACCCAAAGCAAAATGCAGGCTCAGTCTTGCAACATTGATGTGTCAGTCCCACTACTCCCACAGCAGCACCCACACCACAGTAAGAGCATCCATCCCCTAGGTCTGTATCTCAGCCCAGAGATTTCCCACTTGGATTGCCATCCCTCTCAAGCTGCAGCCCCATCCATCTGCCAGGAACAGTGAATTGGGAAGTTGATGAAAATGCATTTCCTCACCTCTCCACAGTGCACTGGGCAGTGGTGACAGCTCTGTCTCGAGGTGACAACCCACAGGTTCAGGTCACAGCACGGAGCCCCATGGTATGTGGGCAGTATACATGTGGCTCCAGCTCTGCAGCCAGGGTTAACATGGCATGGCATGGGATTAGCGGCACAGGACACTCAGTGGGATGCACCACTCAGGACCTCCCCTCCAAGTAAGTTGGGATCACCCCATGCTTCCAGTTATGCAGCAAGTTCTCAGCTGAAGAGGCAGAGGGGCAGTTGGACCTGCCACGTGGGACAAACCCATTCAGGAGCTGCCACAACAGCCACTGGCACCACAACCTGGAATAATGCCCCAGCAAAGCAATCTTAAACCCTCCTCTAGAGGGGAATAAGGAGCTGTGTAGGGATGAACATAACCCACTGCCAAGCAGGCTCCCTCAGGAGCACTCCTGGTTTGCTCCAAATCTCAAGTGTGAATCCAGACAAGTCGTCCCCCACACTGGGGCTCAGTTGCTCAACTCCCAACATAGACACCACAGTTATAACCAAGAGAATTGCAGGCCTCCTTCCACCAAGGTCTGCAGTTATATCTTCACATGCTGGAATGAAAGGCATTATCCACACTTGCTTGTTTCACTGCACTAGTACTTTTAAAGTACTCAGAGGATGTAACAGTCTTCTAGTGCCTAAAGGGGCTGCAGGAAACCTGGAGAGGGGCTTGGGACAAGGGCCTGTAGGGACAGGCCAAGGGGAATGGCTTGAACCTGCCAGAACAGGGGAGACTGAGATGAGCTCTTAGGCAGAAGCTCTTCCCTGTGAGGGTGCTGAGGCGCTGGCACAGGGTGCCCAGAGAAGCTGTGGCTGCCCCATCACTGGCAGTGTTCAAGGCAGGGTTGGTCCCAACACAAACCAGTCCAGGATTCTATTATACTTTTCTTATGGAATTAAATAAGCCCTGGGACAGTAATAAGCATGAAGAGAGATCTGAGAGACTGCCAGTGTGATCACCTAGAAGCGATTCTCCTAATTCCCATTCCCCTACCCAGGCATTTCCCACCAAGATTAAAAAGCAAGTCTTGCTTCTTGAGCACAAGAGCCTCCCCAGTCTGAAACCAAAGGGAACAGGCAGCCAGCAGCAGGCAGCATTCATGCAGCAGTTTTTTTCCTCAGGACATTTAAAATAGCAAAAAGCTCCAAGGGCTGCAAATGTAGAAGCAAACGCCCAGGGAAGCTGAAAGAGAACACCATTCCTTCCCTTTCCCTGTTCATCATCATCTGCCACCTCTACTCTGGGGAGTGGTTTTTTGCCTTTCTGAGCTATTTTAGATGTTACTTGTAGCAATATATAGAAGAAACAGTGTGAAATGTGACAGTGCAGCATCCCTGTAACTAATCAGCCCCTCTGGCATGGCAGAATGGCTCTGGCCAGCCACAGGCACTGCTCACTGCATGCCTGCTTCCCTGGGGCCAGAGTCCCGGAGCAGAGGAGAAGGTTTCAGACCCCTCTGGAGGCCTGACTGCTGTTATTAGATGGCTCAAATCATCCCACAGGGTCTGCAGCCTTCCTGCTCTCATCCTGCCTTTTGCCTCATTGGCCTCTGCTAAGCAGAGCTTTGATCCCCCAAACAGCTCCTGGTTCAGAAGGCTTCCTTCCTTTTGCTGCCTAGACATGAAGGACACTGAGCTGGAGTTCCTCAGCATCTTGGCTTCAGACAGGCAGACTTTGATGTCCCACAGAGCTCCTGGCTCAGAGATTTGTCTGGTCTCTTCAAACAGCAGCAAAGCCATGGCTTGTGATGTGTGCAAAGGAGTGTTTTCCTTGGGGAAGAGAAGTTGTGCTGCTGCTTATTCCCACCTTGTCATGGCAGAACAAGCTGTATTGGTGCTTCAAAGAGCTCCTCAACCTTAAATCCCTATAACATGGTACCAAATCAGGGAACCTGCCTCAGTACATCTCACGAATCCCAGAGGTTACGAAAGAGCATTCCTGCAAATACCTCGGCCACCACACTCCAGAGCTGCCAGGTCCACATCCCTGGCTCCTCTCCAGGGATGGCTCCAGCAACCACATCACTGCAGACATTTGAACTATGAGTCCAGGCCATAAAGAGAGACCCACAGAAGCAGTAAACTTTCCACTCTGAAGAGCAGTGGGGCTCACTCAGGAGCAGACCCTTAGCTCTGTCCCACTACCCCTCAGCCACAGCAAAAGCAAACTCCAGCAGCCCAAAACCCAGACTGGGGAAGGAGGACAACAGAGATGCAACCGGAACTGAGTGGTCTTCCTCCACAAATTACTCTTCCAAGAACAACCATGTTTGTAATCTTAGCACCTTTCTGTTCAGAAAGAAAAGGCCACAGTTTGTCATCCACAGCTTGGGCCAACAGCAGGAGACAGCCACTTGAATATCTTTTTGTTAGATAATAGCCTATAAAGAAACATTCTTCCCTGTGAGGGTGCTGAGGCGCTGGCACAGGGTGCCCAGAGAAGCTGTGGCTGCCCCATCCCTGGCAGTGCTCAAGGCCAGGTTGGACACAGGGGCTTGGAGCAGCTGCTCCAGTGGAAGGTGTCCCTGCCTGTGGCAGAGATTGGAACTGGGTGAGCTTCAAGGTCCCTTCCAGCCCAAACCAGGCTGGGGTTCTATGATTTCAGACTGATACATCTCAACAGCTGAACAGCACCAGTCCATGAGGGCTCCTTACCTTGGCAGCCCCAACTGCCACTGCATCTGCTGCCTCTGCAAACACAGCACAACACACCTGAGCACTGGGAAGCAGCAACCAAAGGATACAGTGATTTTTCACTCTCCATTTCTTGGCCTTTGCTGTACAGCTATTTGCAAAGCCAAGAACTCCTGAAATCTCCCTGCCTGCTCTAAGAGCTAACAGTAGGACATCAGTCACTCACGCTCTAAGCTCCGATGTATCTGCAGCACCTTTCTCTCTGCTGTGAGACAGCAGAATATCCTGAGCAACTTCCTCCACATTCTGGTGGTGCCACAGTCTCATCTTGCCACATGAGGTGGGAAGTTAGCAAATCCATTCCAGGACTGCCAGGGCACAGAAACAGAATCAGTGTTAGAATGGTTTGGGTTGGAAGGAACCTTAAAGCTCATCCAGCTCCAATCCCTGCCACAGGCAGGGACACCTTCCACTGGAGCAGCTGCTCCAAGCCCCTGTGTCCAACCTGGCCTTGAACACTGCCAGGGATGGGGCAGCCACAGCTTCTCTGGGCACCCTATTCCAATGTCTCATTTGTATGGAGAGGTCTTCTCCCCCAGAGACCACAGACTTCAGCTGTGCCCTCCTGCAAGTAGATTTGATCACACGATGGACAAACTGCTCTGCAGAGCTTCCACATCAGCTGCCACCTAAATAAAGCTGCCACGTGAATCAAGGCTGTTTCAATGACAGCCTTGAGACTGGTGACATCCAGCGATCGCAGATGTCACACATCGAGACAAGTTTTGGCACTGACCCCTATCCGGGAACTGAAAACTCTCAATGCACCCAGAACAAGCCAGGGACATACAAAAGGGCTGGCAGCATGAGGGTCATTCTGCATGCTTTTTCCAAGGCAAGGACCCTGTCATTTATGCATTAAATGGCATACTTATTCTGCTATTCAGGAACAAGTTATAAGTACAGTGCCCTCCAGTCTCCAGATCTTCTGGTCTGTACTTAAAGAAAGAGTAAAAAAAGGACCAAAGCAAACAGCACTGCCCCGAAAATCTCTGAACAGGCTTTTAGATGCTGGACAAAAGGGGTGCAGCTGACAAACTGCTTCCCTTATTGTCATGTTTGATTTCTGTTTCATAACAGCAGCCAGGCACTGCAGGCAAAGCACTTCAGGAGGCAAAGCAGAGCTCGGGTGGATGAGCAGACCTGGCCTTCAACCTCCTGCCTCATCCCGGAGCTCCAGGTGTGCCAGAGCTGCCCACAACCCTCATGCCTGCAGGGCTTGCCTCTGGAATCATAGGGGAAGGAGCACTGAGCCAGGTCAGGGGTCTAGGGCACTGTGTGGAGACAGCACACATCAGTGGGTCTGTCCATGCACATGGCTGTGAGATGGTCTCTCACAAACAGAAACTGTGCTTACCCCATCCCTGGCAGTGTTCAAGGCCAGGTTGGACACAGGGGCTTGGAGCAGCTGCTCCAGTGGAAGGTGTCCCTGCCTGTGGCAGGGGTTGGAACTGGATGAGTTTTAAGGTCCCTTCCAACCCAAATAAGTCTATGATTCTATGATTCTACAAGTAACTATTCCCAAAGCTGCAAACAGGAGTGATTCCCCATCTGAGACAACTCTGGAAAACTAGATTAAAATTGCATAGGGAACATATTCTCAAAACAGCAGGTAATACAACAGATAAAATGTATTTACATTATCTCACTGGGACATGTACTTTTTATTCTGCTGAGGAACATAGTCTTCCACTCTTCACTGCAGCATTAAAAGGGTGCCCTAAAAAAAAAGCAATTTAATAAAGTGTCTTTAACAGCAACTGGACCCAATTTGAGAGCTGCAGGCTCTTTTCAGCCCTGTACACTGAAGCACAAGAAGAAACACAACAAGCATCTGCAGAACACCCAGCATGTAACCAACATCAACAGTCACAAAATCACAGCCTGGTTTGGGTTGGAAGGGACCTTAAAGCTCATCCAGTTCCAACCCCTGCCACAGGCAGGGACACCTTCCACTGGAGCAGCTGCTCCAAGCCCCTGTGTCCAACCTGGCCTTGAACACTGCCAGGGATGGGGCAGCCACAGCTTCTCTGGGCACCCTGTGCCAGCGCCTCAGCACCCTCACAGGGAAGAGCTTCTGCCTAAGAGCTCAGCTCAGTCTCCCCTGTTCTGGCAGGTTCAAGCCATTCCCCTTGGCCTGTCCCTACAGGCCCTTGTCCCAAGCCCCTCTCCAGGTTTCCTGCAGCCCCATTAGGCACTGGAGCTGCTCTCAGGTCTCCCCTTCAGGAGCCTTCTCTTGCCCAGGCTGTCCCATCCCAGCTCTCTCAGCCTGGCTCCAGAGCAAGATGACAGTCTATGCAAACAGCACAACTTAACAACCAGACGAAAGGAGGCTGGAACAGGAGATGGGCTAAAGCAACGCCCCCTCCATTGATGCTTTCCAAGAGGAGGAGGAGGAGGAGGGCATGCTGCCTTCCCCAACTTCCCCAGTGCCCGCACAGCCGCGGTGCCAGCTAAACAGACTGTGCCTGAGCTACCCGCCAGCAGAAACAATTTGTCATGTGTCAGATCAAATCAACCCTTGTGAGGCCACTCTACTCCCTGAAGCAGACAGCTGCCAAACTCCAAAGGAGAAATCCAAGAAACATAGCTGGCCGGTGTCAGACCCGAGTGCACTTCTCGCCTTTAAAACACAGCGGTACAACACAACCTGGTCCTGTGCAGCGCTCCCATGGAGGCAGCCATCAACACCATCTATTATCACAAGGAATTCAGTGTTCAAATTATTACTCTGAGCTGAAGCTCCTCATAGTCCAGGAACTTCCCATTCCTCATCCAGTGGCAGAACATCTCAGTCATTCTAGGGAGGCATTAGGAAGGGTAATGTTTGTCAAAGAGCCTTGGCGCGGTACCGTGCTGCAATGGATCATCATCCACCTGAGCAAGCACTCCTCCCCTCCCAGCCAGCCTCATGCTCACTGAATGAATTTCTGATATCTAAATCACAGATTGCTTCTTTTCCCTTCCAAATGGTCCTAGAGCCAGGGTTTTTTTTGTTCATTCCTGAGCTTCCCATGCTCTGGGCTTGTGTCATTCTAGACCTTGTGTTGAGCACCCTCATGTTTCCCCTGTTTGCTGCATGGTCCTACATGAACCATTAAAGCACAGGCCCTGGACTCCCAGCACATCATTTTCCCTCTGCTCTCCTGCTGGGCAGGGGGACAAGCCCCTAGCCCTGCTTTGAGCACATCTGCAAGTTTGAATCATGCCAGGTAGTGCTGTGGAGAACCCAAATCACTCCTACAAACACCAGCTTCAAGAGCTTACTGATGTGCACAGAGCGCAAACCCTCTGTCCAGGGCTCAGCCACTGGCTCCAGATGTTGCAGATGCCACCAGGCTTCATCTGGGGTCAGCCACCTGAGCCCTACCATAGCCAGGCAAACCACTTCTTCCACAGAAACAGAATAATGGCCCCAGAAAAACTTCTATGCAAGAGGCCCAAGGTTCCTGGACCAGCTTATGACAAAGAGAGAGCAAGCAGAAGGATGGCAAGAGCCAAAAGGAGGACAAGAGAAGCAGGAGTTGCTGCCTCAAGTCACCAAAACACAACTGACTACCCCAAACCCAACAACAGAGCCTTGAGTGACAGTACCTGTCAACAAAAAGAAGTGAGAAAGGGAAAACCTGGCAGCCTGGAGCAATGAGCAAGGGAAGAACAAGGCAGCAGGCACAGGGCATTCCCTTTGGTGTCAGCAGCACAAACCTCAGCTGTGTGGGGATTTTATTCCCTAGAATTTATTTAAAGAGCATCTGATACCTCATAAGTTATGTTTGGACACCATTGTATCTGTACCAGGACTCCTCTCCAACCACAGGCCTGGCATCAAGCACAGGACCCCACCTGGCCAGCCTTACTTGGACAGGACTGTTGTCTCCTATGAGCATCTCCCCATCAGCACGACGGGACGTGCACCAGGAGAGCTGTGACACTCTCGTGGTGCTGCTTTCCAGCAAGCAGCAAAACACAGGCTGTTACCGGAAGGCAGGAAGTGTTAGACCGAGAGCTCACGGAGGAGGAGGTTACCAGACACAAGTCTGTCATTTACAGCGATGCTTTTCAGGCACTTACAGCTGCAGGGATGACAGGCGAGAACCAGGCTCCCCCTGCCTCACCCAGGCTTTATGTGCTCCCATTCCCACCCAACAGCTTTGGGCAGTGACCTGGGTTCAGCTCTAACAGTTTTCTCCTTCTCAGTAGCTGGTGCAGTGCTGCGTTTCGGCTTCAGTCTGAGAACAGTGCTGATAACACACCAGTGCTCTGAGTTGCTGCTAAGTAGTGCTAACTCTGATGGAGAACTTTTGACTCTCATGCTCTGCCAGTGAGGAGGGACACAAAAAGCCAGGAGGAAGCAGCATACCATACCACAGCACATCACGCCCACTATACAAACTGGGGGCAGCTACCCAGAAGGGACGGATCGCTGCTCAGATCAGGCTGGGCAGGTGGAAAGCAGTTGCAGTATGCATCACTTGTGTTTATTGTTTCCTTTTCCCCTTTTAGTTTTATATTCTCTCCCCTTGTTATTTCCCTTATTAATAGTAGTAGTAGTGGTGGTAGTTTTGTATTATGCTTTAGTTATTGGACGACTCTTACCTCAACCTGTGAGATACACATTCTTTGATTCTCCCCCTATCCTGTTGGGAGGAGGGGCGGATAAAGGGGCAGAGTGAGTAAGTGGTGCTGAGTTACCAGCTGGGCTTAAACCAGGACAGGCAGTGACCTGCCCTGTCAGGTAGTGGTGAGCAGAGCCAGCACCAGGCATGGCCAGTGCTCACCCCCAGCCCAACCCCTGCCTGGCTCCGTGTCCATCTGCAGGCAGGTAAAGCTGTAGCCAGCAACCCAGGACATGGCTTGAGCTCACACCTCTGACCAGAGGACGGGGGTATTACCTTTTCTTGCTTTACAGCTGTCTGACTTGGAGAGATTTCAGAGAGAAACCAAAGGGCTGTCGTGCTGCAGGAGTCCAGGGCACCTGCACCCAACTCCTCAGCAAATTCTGGTTCTGTTTTAAACAATGGGAAATTTCTCATGTGCTAAGGAGAGAGCAAAGCCCACACGAAGCACCAGAAACCAGCCAGAACTCAAGGACGCTTCAGCCAGCAACATCACTCTGCTCCTCAAGCAATGCCTTTCATAAACCCAACCAAAGGAGCCCATTCCCATTGTTACTGATGAATTTCTTTAACTTGTATAAGTGTCACACTTGTGAGTGCCATTATGACTCCAACAGCCTCCTGCTGACATTGAGCAGACATTTCAAGCTTCTCTGCATTTACTTTCTATTTGATTCCTCCTTATTTGCTAGATGAAAACAAACAAAATGCACTCAAGAGTCACTTACTTATTCCTGATTTGGACAGAACAATGCAGGATGCAACAACATCATTTTTACTTCCCAGCAACCTCCTGAAGCCAGAGTGGGAACATGCCACTTCCAGACACCAGAGACGGGCATTTCATAGAATCCCAGACTGGTTTGGGTTGGAAGGCTCATCCAGCTCCAACCCCTGCCACAGGCAGGGACACCTTCCACTGGAGCAGCTGCTCCAAGCCCCTGTGTCCAACCTGGCCTTGAGCACTGCCAGGGATGGGGCAGCTACAGCTTCTCTGGGCACCCTGTGCCAGCGCCTCAGCACCCTCACAGGGAACAGCTTCTGCCTAAGAGCTCATCTCAGTCTCCCCTGTTCTGGCAGGTTCAAGCCATTCCCCTTGGCCTGTCCCTACAGGCCCTTGTCCCAAGCCCCTCTCCGGGTTTCCTGCAGCCCCTTTAGGCACTGGAGCTGCTCTGAGGTCTCCCCTTCAGGAGCCTTCTCTTGTCCAGGCTGCCCCAGCCCAGCTCTCTCAGCCTGGCTCCAGAGCAGAGCTGCTCCAGCCCTTGCCGCATCTCCATGGCCTCCTCTGGCCTCGCTCCAACAGCTCCATGTCCCTCTTGTGCTGCTGCCCCAGAGCTGGATCAGGACTGTGGGGGTCTCCTCAGAGCACAGCTCTCTTCTCCCCTCAAAGAAACAAGCATCTCCAGCCCATCCAGAACGAACAAGCCCTTCAGTTTTATAACCCTGAGGAGGTCCCATCTCGACAAGCCATAACGCATTAAACAACAATGCAACATTCAAAACCAAGTGCAGAGCTTGCAGCAGAACTTAGATCACCCAAGGCTCCCGATGGAAGTTTTCCATAGTGTAACAGTTTATTTTGTGGGCAGGAAGAGATCAATAAAATTAATTAAGAGTAAGAAGGAGGGGAAAAAAAAACCCTCAAGTGAGTAACTGCACTAAAGCAGCAGTTGTGAGCAGGCCAAGTCCATTTTAAGGGCTATACATTTTCACTTCCACAGTCTTGGAAAAGAAAAGAGAATGACTTTGTTCTTTATGAATATTGTCCACCATTTGTTATTGTCTGTCTACTGATGCTTACTTGAAAAACAAAATTTAATTAAAGCCCACAGTAGTGCACAGCCTGCCTTTGCAATCAGCCTGCATTAGGGGATCACTGCAGCAAACGAAATACAGCTTCACATTGTATTATTCAAATACCATCCAAAAACATTTACAAATTAAATCATACTCTTGCAGAGTAGAACTCAGAGGCACGGTGTTCAGCACAGGCAAAGGGGTGTTCATAGGTGAAGTCTGAAATGAGACATGAAGGCAGTGTGGAGGTAAAGAGGTGCCAGAGGGCTCTTCTAGACCTCATTGAGACAGTTCTCCATGTACCAGAAACCAGACAAAGAAAGAATGCACCAGTGCAGGCAGAGAACAGACAGAGAACAGGCAGCATCCCCCAGGATGTCACTTCATTCAGGGGCTGAGGTGGTTGGCACAGCCTGGCAAGCTGGGAAGGTGCTAGCACTCCTCTGCCCACCGGGGAGCTCAGTTCACTCTTTGGAAACCCAGCCAGAGCTGTACCAGATGCAGGGAAGTGAATCAGTATCCTAGAACGGTTTGGGTAGGAAGCAGCCTTAAAGATCATCCAGTTCCATCCCCTTGCCACAGGCAGGGACACCTTCCACTGGAGCAGCTGCTCCAAGCCCTGTTCAACCTGGCCTTGAACACTGCCAGGGATGGGGCAGCCACAGCTTCTCTGGGCAACCTTGCAGCCAACTCAGAGCAGTGAAAATCTGGACTCTCTATGAGCTAAGAAAAGGGACACAGAAAGGTGCTCTTGTGGCAGGATGAGAAATGCAGTGCTTTTGCAGGGAGGAGAAAAGCAAAGGGAGCTTTGGTTTGTCAGAGTAAGTAAAAGCACAAGCAGGTCAGTGAATCAGCGCTGATCCTAGCAGTAATGCCTGATGCTGAACAAAGCAAAGCAGCACATTAAAAAGCAAGTGAATATTGCATGAGCCTTACAGCTCAGGCTTGAAAAGACTCAAGATCTGTCTTTTCCTTAATTGCATCTGGGATGATGCCAAGTGTTCTTTGACTAATTATTTACTCTGAGAAGCTGATTCCCTAAACAAGAGTAGCCTGTTACCACCTGTGAGCCTGGAAAAGGCTGTGCCCTGCAGCTGCGATGGCCCCATCTCCAGTGAGGCACCAGTGGAGGTCTGTGTCCAGCAAGCAGGCAAACTTCCCCAGAAGGCTGAAGAAGGCAGAGTGCTCATCACACTAAGCCCTGGAGAAGGATGTCCTGCATGCTGGCACACAGGGATCTTGGGAGAAGCGGGCTGGAAATGAAGAGGAAAACCTTGCAAGGGCACCTCTGGGTCCATTTACAGGAAGACAGTAAAAGATTCACAGCTGCTGCCCATGCCAAGGATCGGTAACTGACAGCCAAGTTCCCATAGGTCCTGCTGAGTTCTCATCAGCAGGTGAATCTATAATTTAGAGGAAAACCATTCCACCTGGCACATAATCATTGCAAGCTGTCAACATCCAGTCTATGTTGAGGCTTCCTCTGCAGAAAGGATTCTCCTTTGTGAATCAGGGATACCAATTTCCTATCACAACATTAAAACATACAGCTCCAGCAAAGGGTAACACATTACACATCACATTACCAGACCTACAACAGTAATGAGCACTGGGACACCAGCACCGCACAGCACATAGCAAGGCTAAAAGACAATAGCAAGGCAAAAAATGATGGAATACAGAAAATGCAGACCAGGATTCTTCCTAAAGGAAAAACATGGTGATAGAGGGGTGTTGGGAGTGACTGGCACACAGAGCATCCTTCCTTCATGTAGGAAGAAGGCTCCAATAAGGCTGTAAGGGAACAACTGCTAAAGGAAGCACAGCACTCGTGCACCAGCCAGGTGCTGGCTGCTACCTGACATGTCCTCCTCACCTCCCACAAAGCCTCCACTAGCATTAACACCTCCCGGATGCTCACTCGGACAGCCTCACACCCCCTCTGCCATCAGCAGACAGCATGGAAGTGCCAAAGCCTCCCTGACACTTGAAAGCAGCACCACCAGCCTGCATAAAAGATGAAGATTGCTGAGCCTCCTGCAGCCTTCCTGAGGTGAGAGCAATCTGTGCTGGCTGCAATCATCAGGCAGAGCACACCACGAGGTTAAAAATGACCAGGTCATTCACATTCACAGGTCTTTCATTGTGCTCATCCACAGCACTGCTCATCACCTCTGAACACACCAAGAATGAGGCCTGAATATTTAAACCAGACTAGATGGCTACTCTCAGTCTGCTGGAGGAAATAAAGTGAATGGATGTCTGCCAGGGAGCAGGGGAGCAGCACAAGCACCTCTGACAGTGCCTTGTTTCTGCAGTTCAAGGTTAAACAAACATCTCCTTTGCACTAATTCCTGAGCCTGCCTCTCTAGAAAGCCGTGCCAGGTAATTAGAATCATTATAACTATTATTAGACCATAATATTATTATAGCATTTTTGCTACACTTGACATCTGTTGGCTGATAGACTTAACTGGTACATAAGAAATAATTGTGCATAGGTTCCTTGCAAATGAGTACCAACACGGAAGACATTAAAGCTTTCTGCGTGGAAAAAGTTAATTTTGTGGAAGTATGCTTGAAATAAAACTTCTAAAATTAACAGTTAAACCTTTAAAAATCTCTCATTAAAGAAACTATTTGGGTTTAAAGTAGGCAGCTGTTAAAAAAAGAAAAAAATCCTCATTTTCCTTTAGATGCTTAAAGGCATTTACCTGGCTCCGTATCTCCTTTGGATGAAACACAGGCATCTTCCTCCCACCCAGCCCAGTGACCCACAGGTTTCCAGGTCATCTTTCCACCTCCCTTTCCCTGTCTCCACAGCAGGCATTTGAATTCTCGGACAAGGAGTCTGACTGTACAGAATAACCAGGACTCAAACTTGCTGACTGAAAATCCTATTGAATTATCAGCACACACCCTTCTAGAACAGAATACAGCTTTTTGCACCCCACAAAGCCCAAAGGGCTTTGCAAACTGGACTTGGGACTGATCCACCACCAAGATTCAGGCATAACCCAGGAAGCACAAAAAGCTGGACACAGCAGCTCAGTACTTACAGAGCTCAGGGGTGATCAAAGCTGGTCCTGGTTGGACAGTGATGTTTTCTTCAGTTAAGGTAACTCCTTTTCCCTACTACTAGTCCACACTGAGCCCTGGTGGAAGGAGGTTCCTGCAACTGCTCCCACAGCAACACACTATCTGGGGATAAAAATGAGTGTAAGTAATTTGTCCGGAACAAGTAACTTTTTACTTTCTCTAGAGCAGAGCAACCACATGAGGAACTTGGAATTCCTTGAGGAGAAACATGTATTTTTACTACCTTAGTCACTGCAGACATGCCTAGCTCTCACTGAGGACAGATCCAGGGAGAAATAGGGGGGAGCAGGATGCTATGGGTACAAACTGCCCCCGTGCATTCCCTCTGCTACCACAGCAGACACCCAGGGAGCTCTCAGTTGATGCTAGTCCTCATGAGCATTAGCAAGAAGCCCCAGTTACATGAGGCTCATTAAAAGCTCTTAAAAGTCTCCTAAGTCTTCAGAAATGGGGCACAAATTCCCCCCTAGAGAGATCTACCCATCACACCTCCAACTAGCACCATGGCATTAAAGCAGACTATTCACTCTATCCATCCAACACTTTGAGGTAAATCAGAAGAACAAGCCCACCTTAATGAGGTACACTGCTCATTATTAAGGAATAAAACATACAACAAAGCAATTTCCACACACACACTTTAGGGGATCAACGATTCCCTGTCACAACAGGAGAAAAGCACACGTAGAGGCCCTGAGAGCTCAGTCCAGGTCTGCTTCAATTCATTCTTTTCATTAATGGCCTGAGCGATGAAAGATAAAGTCCTTTTATAAAAGCTGAAAGGATGCCCAGCAGTTAAAAAGCTGGGAGCACTCCAGAGGTCATGATCAGAATTGACAAAGTGAAGAAAAGGTCCAAAACCATCCATGAATCAATAAAAACAAAGAAAACAATGCAAAGAACCACACTTGGAAACAGGAAAACCAAGTATCCAGCACACTAATACAGCACAGGGGGAAGCTCTCTAGACAAAGGTGATGCTGAGGAAAATCAGGGACTGGAGTAAAATGCAAGTGTGTCAGCACTGTGACATCAGACCTCCAAAGAGCTAAACCCCCCCCCCAGCCCTGATCCAGCTCTGGGGCAGCAGCACAAGAGGGACGTGGAGCTGTTGGAGCGAGGCCAGAGGAGGCCATGGAGATGCTCTGAGGGCTGGAGCAGCTCTGCTCTGGAGCCAGGCTGAGAGAGCTGGGCTGGGGCAGCCTGGACAAGAGAAGGCTCCTGAAGGGGAGACCTGAGAGCAGCTCCAGTGCCTAAAGGGGCTGCAGGAAACCTGGAGAGGGGCTTGGGACAAGGGCCTGTAGGGACAGGCCAAGGGGAATGGCTTGAACCTGCCAGAACAGGGGAGACTGAGATGAGCTCTTAGGCAGAAGCTCTTCCCTGTGAGGGTGCTGAGGCGCTGGCACAGGGTGCCTAGAGAAGCTGTGGCTGCCCCATCCCTGGCAGTGCTCAAGGCCAGGTTGGACACAGGGGCTTGGAGCAGCTGTTCCAGTGGAAGGTGTCCCTGCCTGTGGCAGGGGTTGGAGCTGGATGAGCTTTAAGGTCCCTTCCAACCTAAACCAGTCTGGGATTTAAGAACACAAAATTCCCACTTCTGCACTGGAAGGCCACGCTCAGTGCAGGGTCTCGCCCAGTGTAAAACACAGCCCCACACAGCTGCTGAAGGGTCTCTCCATCCCTACTCCCTTCAGGGTCATTACCAGCTCATGGCATTCAAGGACAACCACCCATGGGGCTTGTCCTTTTATGATGGCAAGGGACAAAGCAACCGGCTTCATTTGCTGTAAGGACAAGTTAGACAAGGTGTCAAGCTCTTTGAGGCCGGAATTTCATTACGTGCCAGAGGGAACTGACCCCCATCTAAATCGGCACTAACACCCACTGCTGTCCTGTCAGGAGCCAATTATCTCCCCTCAAGACATGGGCATGGACCAGGAGGCTTTTCCAGCCCTGCATTTCATTTTAGCATCCTCCAGCTGGCCACTCCTACACCACTACAGCAGTGACAACTCTGAGCTAAATTAACAGCCTTCTCTCTCAAAATACAATAGAGCTCCTCATCCTGCCCAAAGGGCACCCACACAGCCCTGCAGAACAAGCACAGCCATAACCGTTCCAATTCATATCTTCATTACCCTTCACAAAGTTCTTCAGTTTGATCTGCCACCACACAACCTTGGTGGCAAAGATGCCTTCTCCTGTGTGATGGGGGTAGGGATACTGACCTGGGCTGCCCACAGAGAAGGACAAAGTTCTACCCTTCCCCTCCAACACCCAAACAGCACTGTGTGATAGCTGCAGCCCATAAGGGTCATCACCCAGCCAAGCAGGCAAGCCCTCCCTATCCCAGACAGGATAACTTAAGGCAGTGCTTGCTGAAAGCTACTGAAATCATTGAAACAAGGTGTTTTGAAGCAAGGGGGAGGCCCTCTGCCTGCACAGCTGGTGCCACACACACAGAGCAGCACCAAACCCTGAGCAAAGGCTCCACAAGAAACCCAGCAAAGGAGTAAGAACTACAAATCTTACACAAAAGCAGGGTTTGAATTCCAAGGACACTGAAGATTTCCCAGTGTCTCGAGAATTTTTGGGGGTGTTTGAGTCAGCACTTTAGGAGCAAGCTGCCTTGGGAACCAGAGCCAGAAGAGATCTGACAAAGCCTTCAGCAGCACACACGGTCTCCTTGCAAGGGGCTGTTTCCCAGAAGATCCCCAGTGCTGTGTCATTTTTCACTGCAGGTGCTAAGAATATCTGTGTGCTCGTAAGAAATAGTAACCAGCTTTATAGGGAACTTACCAACAAAGCGCTCGACAAACATTAATTAAAGCTGATTCACCTACTTCACGAGTGCAAGTTAAACATCATTGCTCAGAGGGGAAAGCAGAGTGGTTAAGAGAGCCGAGGTGGGTTATAAAAGCCAGAGAGGGCGTCAGTAGCAGAGATTAGCACATAGAAAGGCTGACTATTATCCCTAAATTTATCCCAATAATCCAGTGCCTCACAAATACTCCCCACGTAGCTGAGGTGTGCTTTGAGCCATACCTGCCCAGTTTGACTGCAGCTGCACGTAAGTGTTCTTCCACCTCCTTGCCAAGTGAAAACAGAGAGAGGTTGCAGGTGCTGGAGAGGTTTTCAGGTCGTTTATTGCTCAGGACAAAGAGATTCTCAACCATAAAGCAGGAGAAGGGGGCAGCATTAGCACAAGCACTGGTTTTGTGCTGCTCTGGGATGTGGGGATGGAGATATGGGTTCAAGGGCTGTTCTGACAGCTCATCAGGAACTGCTGCTTTCCAGCTTACTCCTTTTAAAGAATCATATTTTAACCCTTCATATGCAGTAACTATGTGGTCACACCAAGGGCAAACACTGCCTTCGCCTCCATAGAAAAGTGTCTGGGACGGTATTTTGGATGCTTTGACCACAGGAATGCCTTGAAGGCTGCTGCAAAACACCAACACCATCAAGGGTGGTCATTTTAAAGCAGGGCTGGGGGGAAAACAGAGGAACAAAGGAAATCCATCCTTTAATAACGCTACTGCCAGAGCACAAATTAATTCAAGAGGCTCACACAGAGCAGGAACACTGCAGTACCAGGTTCTGTAAATGACAAGGTGTGTCATCAGCTTCTAACACCAGAGACACTTATCTGCACTTAAAAGGTTTCCTACCCGGGCTGTGTACTGGAGCAGCCTCCACACACAGCTCTACCCACAGCAATGCCCGTGCAGATTCTGCTCCTCTGGCAAGCAAATGAAACACTACCGGTGTAAAGTCATTCTTTCTGCCTTTAAACCCTGTTTGTACTGGGTTAGTTCTAGCAGCAAAACACTGTAAAAATAACTAACTTGCCCTCAGAAATTGTGTCTGCAGAACCTGTCAGTGTAAACCTCGGCCATCTTGAGAGGTGGGTAGTGTTGATGCTTTGTCAAAGATTACTTCTAACGCCAGCGTTAGTCAACCACAAACATTTGAAGGCAATATTCCAAATAGTGTTTATATACAAAATCCCATTTGCTCAGTTTTCACTCCCTGGCTTTGTTTAACATGTAATTTCATTAGCTTCCCGGCAAGAGAGCCATATGCAAGCTTGTACCAATATAGCTAAGCAGTTTAAAACTCAGCCCTCGTACTACCAAGCGTGTACTCTGAACATAAATCCACTTGAACAGTGCAGAACTACACCACAGCCACCTGGGTACACAGGGGACCTGGGGTCACCAGCCAGTCCGTGTGCTCAAGGGGGCCCCAAACCGCTCCCATCTGAACTCGTGTTTAAACCCGCTCCGCGAAAGGGCCTCTTGTCCTCCGAGCTCCGCACCCTGCCGGCAGGTGCCCAGCACAGGGCCCCGGCTGCCGCTCACTGCTACAACACCGCTTCCAGGCAACGGCTTTCACCACCCAGCCCTGCCGGGCGCAGGCCGAGCCCCCGGCGTTAGGGCGAAGGGGGAACCACCGCAGCGGCAGCGCCCGGGCCCTGCGCCCTCAGCCGCTACGCACAAGAGAGGAGCGGCACCGGCCCCGGCCAGGCCTCACCACCAGCTGCCCTCCAAGCAACGGCACCGGCGGGACAAGCTCCGGGACGGGAGGTACCGGCCCAGCCCCCTCACGGCCCCGGTACCGGGCGAGCAGCTGCTGCCGCCCCCGGCCTGGCCCGAGGCTGCCGGTGCAGCGCAGCCCTCTGCCGCTCCCGGCCGCCCCCCCACTCACCGCTCCGCACTGCGCAGGCACCGAACGGCCCCGCCCATCCGCGCTGGCCTATGCCGCTGCCGCTGCCCCGCCTTAACCAATCACAGCTAGCGGATGCTGCGCGGCCCCGCCCCCTGCCGTGATATCCCGCCCCTTCTCGGGCCGGCACGTTCTGCTCCCCCCCACTCTCAGCCCCGTAGCGACCGGAGGGGTTGTGGCCGTGTCCGAGTGGAGGGCCCAGGCCCCAGGCCCCGCCGGCTTGCCCTGCCGGGCAGCGTGCCTCAGCTCGGGCCGTCTGCTCCAGCTCGGGTCCCCTGCTCCAGCTCGGGCCGCCGGCACTGCTCACAGGTGGCATGGGGTCAGTTCGCAGCCCCCCAGGCACAGCGAGGCTGGAAGCAGAGGGACTGCAGTGGCCGTAGGCGAGAGAGAGCCCGCGGGTGCCTTTTGCCTCCCCCGGTCACAGCACTGAGCTGGTTACAATGGGATGGCAAAGCGTTTCCCACCCGTGAGAGATTCCAGTGCCTAAAGGGGCTGCAGGAAACCTGGAGAGGGACTTGGGACAAGGGGCCTGTAGGGACAGGCCAAGGGGAATGGCTTTAACCTGCCAGAACAGGGGAGACTGAGATGAGCTCTTAGGCAGAAGCTGTTCCCTGTGAGGGTGCTGAGGCGCTGGCACAGGGTGCCCAGAGAAGCTGTGGCTGCCCCATCCCTGGCAGTGCTCAAGGCCAGGTTGGACACAGGGGCTTGGAGCAGCTGCTCCAGTGGTAGGGGTTGGAACTGAATGAGCTTTAAGGTCCTTTCCAACACAAACCAGTCTGGGATTCTTTGATTCCATGACTTAGTGATGCCTTTGCAGAAACAGTGGGAAAGCCACAGCTACACAACCCTTACCCCCATCAGTGCTGGGCTGAGGAGCAGCTGGTGCACCAGGATGACCATGGGCTCTACTACATACCAGACAGTGGCCAAAACCACCCTGCCAGCCTCCAAATTAAATCTGCAGGGCTTAATTACCTAGCAAAGGCTGCTCAGCAGCGGGAAGTGACAGCTGATGGGATCACATGGGGCAGGGGAAAGCTGCATCTGTCCCCTAGGCCAGTGTCCCCATGGCTCCACTCACCCATGCGCCATGCTCTGCTGCTGCTGGCACCCAAGATCCTGGAGCAGGAGATTGATTGTCAGCAAATCCCAGCTTTCATTTCCAGTAAATGAAATGTTCTCAGTCTTTCTAGGTTGGACGTAAACACCTCAAAATTGGAATCTGGAGTCAAGGCCCACAGTGCCCATCACGAGTGCTCCACAGATTTATTGAGGTTTATGATTTTTAGTGGAGCTTATGATTTTTCAGGCAGCTACGTGATATCTGGCAACTCATAACTCCTGCCCTTTGGATGCATGAAAACACTGCTGTACTCCAGCCTCTTCCTTCTCCTCCCCTCTCAGCTCCTGGAACATCAGCTCAGGACAGGGCTCATCCATCCACCTCTGCTGTGGTCTCCCCAAGGGGGCAGGTGAACTGGATCCTGCCCTTCCCCTTCTTCCTGCAAAGTGGATCAGCGCTAACTGGATGATCAGCCACCTCTGAATCCACCATGAGCTCGCTCTGTCAGGAGCAGCAATAAAACCTCTGTAGGCACCAAACCCAAGGCTGGACGTCAGGCAGGGCTGGCCTCTCTGAAGCCCAAAGAGGCTTTTCCCTCTGGTTGCAGCAGGGCACTGGCCTCACAACAGCACCAGGTGGTCTGAGAAGTCTTGCTTTGGGAAAAGCACAGCTGCATCCTCCAATGAACCCATCCTAATCCTGCTGTCTGAAACCACTCACACATCAAAGAGATTAGAAACACACTCTGCATGTATTATCCTTTGCATTTCGAGTTCTTCTGTTTGATCTGTTGGAGCTGAGGGTTTTTTCCAAAGGTATTGGAAAAGTTGGGTGTGAGAGAGTAATTTGGGGCTGGGAGTAATTTTTCATCAATGTACTTAAAGACAATCACAGCACTAGGAGGGAGGCTTAATTGTGGAGTTGTGCAATTAGTTTTTATGTCACTGCAATTATTCTGTTGGCTACATATAAAGAACATGGCAAAAATGCAGCACTTAATTTTAAATCAAGACTTGATTCTCTTTTAGTAGGTAATTGATGTTGATCACATCACTTAGCAGTGACTATAAAATGTGCTATTTAGATTGTAAAAGGATTGAGAAAAAGGCTAAGAGATAGGTAATTGATGGATCACAGGCTGCTTTGGTGGGAGGCAGTATTAATCCATCAGACTTCAGCTTGTCTTTGTTTGCAGCCACTTCTGGGCATCATAAGTGGCCCTGAACGTTAACGGGTACAGAGCCGCTGATCCCCACAGCACTGCAGCCAGCAGCAGCAACAGATGAATTCAGCTGGTTCCTTGTGTTTAAATACCTTCTTTTAAGGGCAAGCATTGCTCAGAGCTTGTCAGCCTTGCATGAGGTGGGATTCAGGGATCATCTCTCTGGACAGAGCATTGCACCCCAGCATGCCTGCTGTCCTATGCCAGGCAGAGGCCACAGGCACCACTGCCCAGCTCACACAGGCTGCCTGCAAGCTCAGAGCTGCTGGCATCCCAAATACCTGCCACAAGCACCTCAGTCTTCCTTTATTAATAGTGCAGGGCTGTTGAAAAGAGGAAAATGGGGAAGCTGAGGAGGAGAAATGGGTTATTCCCTGCAAAACAGCACTGGTGCCTTCTCAGCCAAGAGCTTCACAATGTTAACAGTGAACTAGGCTCAGCTAGGCCAGTCCTACATCTCAGCAGCAGGGAGAGCTTGGTCCCCCCAGGCAGGATGATACAAAACTTGCCCTTGCTCAGCACAAGCCAAATTGCTTGAACCATGGTATGATTCATTGTCACAATAAAGCAAATAAAGCTTCTCCTTGCCTTTTAACTGGCCCTAGTTACTTGATTTCAAGGATTGATGCTTCCCAGGCAGGAGGTGGAGGTGAGACAATTGCATTCACTGCAGGGATAGTGCCAAGGGCGGCTTGCTTTTAAAAATGCTTTATCTCACCCATTCTGTGTGCTGGGACATGGGGACTTCTGTAGGAGCAGTTCTGCCACATCAACATTAGCCTCTGAATTGGCAGAAGGATCAGTTGAATATCACTTGCAGCCTCTCATCACCACCAGCCCAAATGCAATTTCATTCAGTGTCTGAAAAACATAAAGAACTCATCCAAGGGCTTTTGCCATCAATTCCTGAGAGGCTCAGGAGCAGTAAATGGGATGTAGGGAGACAAGGGGTCATCCCTGCCTTTGGGGAGGCTGTGCCAGGGGCAGAGCACCGCTGTGTCCAGGTGAGCTGCTGCCCATGCAGTGGTATAGCGCAGGGCTGGGATCCCAGCGGGTCTCAGTCCCTGGTGACTCTCCCCTCCTTCTGGAGCATATCTGCAGGAAGCTTGGCCCTGGAGGAGCCTGGATGTTCAGCTCTGGGGTAAGGGCAGGCTCTGCCTTGTGCTGAGAACCCGGCAGTGCTGTGTGACTCCAGCATTTCATTACAGCTATTAACTACACTGTTCATCACAGCCAAGTGGCTTGCCACAGGCAGGCTTCCCACTGGGCTTCCCTCACTCTTGTTTGATATCAGGTTTGGATTAAATTAGATAAGGCAGCAATGGTGATCAATTCAAATCCACTTTCCTATTAAGCTATGGACAAATGATTTAGGAGGAGAGGAGAATAAAGCCTGTAGCAAGAGCAAAGGGACCTGGCAGGTATGTAAGCAGTGTGAAGGAAGCCTCAAGTTTACAGTGCCACCAGCTCAGCAGGGACCAGGCTGGGACCACGAGGGCATCACCAGGGACCTCTGCCCTGAGCAGGAGCCTTTCCAGGTGTCCAAGAAAGCAGGACCATGCATACAGGGCTCAACACTGCAGATTCTTGGAAAGCTCCTGGAAGCTCCCAACCCTGCTGCTCCAGCTATCATGCCTGGGAGCCACATCCTGTGCTGTCACCTCCTCTACACTACATTTAAAGCATCCCCACACCACAGTACACACAGGTTTGGGAGCAAGAATAGGGACTATTATTAAAACACTTCCCATAATGTAGAAGCAAGGAGACCATAAATCTCAGCAGTGTCACACACTTAAAGGGGATGGTTATGAACTGTTGTTAACTGCAAAAATGGGCTTTAAATCATCAGCCATCAGCAACACCCAGCACTGGATGCTCTGAAGTTGTTCGGCAAAGCCTTTGCAGCTCCTTTCCACTATGGCACAAGTGGCCACGACACTGATTACCTGGAGATAGCTCTGCACTAACCACAGCACATTTCTGCTGCTCCTCATAATACCTACCAGCATCCAGGGAAACAGCCCTGTGAAACATCAAGGCCAAATGTGCCTTGCCCGGGAGCAGCAGGGCCTGCTGGAGACCACAGGGTGAAGCTTTTGGGGAGATTGGGTGGCAAAGAGCAGTGGGTGCTGCCATCCCCAGGTCACCCTGGAGAGCAAACACAAGCAAAAGAGATGGGCACCCTGTGCCAGTGCCTCAGCACCCTCACAGGGAAGAGCTTCTGCCTAAGAGCTCATCTCAGTCTCCCCTGTTCTGGCAGGTTCAAGCCATTCCCCTTGGCCTGTCCCTACAGGCCCTTGTCCCAAGCCCCTCTCCAGGTTTCCTGCAGCCCCTTTAGGCACTGGAGCTGCTCTCAGGTCTCCCCTTCAGGAGCCTTCTCTTGTCCAGGCTGCCCCAGCCCAGCTCTCTCAGCCTGGCTCCAGAGCAGAGCTGCTCCAGCCCTCACAGCATCTCCATGGCCTCCTCTGGACTCACTGCAGCAGGTCCATGTCTGGCAGGTGAACATCAAACCTGCAGACCCAGCTGCCTTCCTTAAACTGTTTCCTGCTTTTCACATAAGAATAAAATAGGAAAAATTAGTATGCGACTTCTTCCTCAAGAAATCAATGTGATCTCAACTCACTGTGAAGTTCCCTGACTAGTAGAGAGGCTGCACTGGTAAAAACTGATCCTCAGAGGAGAAAGAATGGGGGGGGGGGGGAAGGAAAGAAAATTAATTCCAGTGTCTGGACAAGGCTAAAATGGTGTGGAAGGTTAAACTGGGGCTTGTCTGGAAACCGCAGAGCAGAGGGGGCAGTGGGTCCAGCTGTTTCCCACCAAGCCATGAATCAGGTGGAATTGTTAATTCCCATTAAAGCTGCTGGGAAAAAAAATGTAATCAAGAGTTTTTAAAAAGGGAGGTAAACAGTGAAAATTTTGAAAACCCATTTCAGCTTTTTCAAGACAAAATGGATATTTTTGTTGTGAAATGCAGCATCACTTCAACTGCTTTATCTGACAGTCTGAGGAGCAAAATTAGTTTTCAAGTCAAAGCAAAAATCGTATTTTTAGGTTTTTTCTTTTAAAAAAGCTTATCTGGGGGTTTCTGTCCTAATTAAGAATAGGTTTTCTCCTTCCTTTAATGGAATAAACTGTTTCTAGTGAACTCATCTCTAACATCCTGGGTTGGTGCTTTCCCTGATGCCCGCTCATATCTGTTCATCAGCAAGCCCAGGGCACATGGGCCATGCTCATACCATCCTGTTCCTAGTGCCAGCACTGGCTAGAGCTGAGCCTGGGGTTCCAGCCAGGCTTTACACGACCAGAATCTCCCCAGCACAAGTACAACAGAGCGACTGTGGTTCATTATTGTAGTATGTGATGCTCACACTCAGGGCAAGGCAGCTTCTTCACCACTTGTACATTTGCAATTGAGACAGACCCTGCAGCTTGATGCAATCTGCTACAGATCCCAGAGGTGGCTTTTATCCCAGGGGATCCTCCACCGTAGGATTAGCAGATCACATCCATCACACTGAGGAAAGTTGCTTAAGATCATAGAATAGTTCGGGTTGAAGGGACCTTACAGCTCAATCAGTTCCAACCCCTGCCACAGGCAGGGACACCTTCCACTAGAGCAGCTGCTCCAAGCCCCTGTGTCCAACCTGGCCTTGAACACTGCCAGGGATGGGGCAGCCACAGCTTCTCTGGGCACCCTGTGCCAGCGCCTCAGCACCCTCACAGGGAACAGCTTCTGCCTAAGAGCTCAGCTCAGTCTCCCCTCTGGCAGGAGACCATTCCCATTGAATGAAAGGCACCAACTAACAGCGATTGCAGTTTGCAGTCTGTCTTCTGGATGTGAGCACTGAGGAAGGGAGAGGAGTGATAAAAACCAGAGGTTCAGTAGGAGCAGGGGAATGGAACAGCAGAGAAGGATACACAGCCAGGGAGAAGCTGTGCACGAGGGTGGAAGGAGCAGAGTTCCAGGGCCCTGGCAGGGATGAACTGGAAAAATAAATCACTGCAGCAGTTTCAACCAAGAACAGAGAGGAACCATATGGGCTGCTCATGTGCCCAAGCACATGCTGGACAACAAAACGACCCAGGCTCTGGCAGCAAGATACTGCCCAGGAGGGGAGTAGGACTGCAGGCATGGAGGGGGGAAGGCAGGGCATGCCCCTGCCCAGACACTTATGGAGCAGCACTAGACTCAGTGCCAGCACAGCCACCCCTTCAGCATACTGGCTTTGATTTATATAAGCTTTTCTGCTTGCTCTTTCCTCTGGGCCAAAGGAGGCTGCTCTCTAACTCCACAGTGAAGGGAACAGCCTGACAGCATCTCCATGTGCTGCCCAGAGGGACATACTCAGCTACAGCCCCACAGGCAGCTCAGCAGCAGATCCTGCCCCACTACCATCCCCAGGGCAGCGGTGCCAGGGAGAGTTCTCACCCGAGGAACAGCACAGACACTGATCTATCAGGACAGACAAATACTAAGCCCTGGTGGCAGGAGGCTGCAGGGCCTCTGGCCAGTGAAGAACATGCAGTTACATCATGGCTGCTTCTTGCAGGGAGCAACTGGTGGATGAAGCCTGGAGCACCTACTCACATACAGGAACATGCTAACCCAGCCCCGCTCCTTCATCTCCTGATACATCCACCAAATACCATAGCAGAACAAGCTCCCTTCTACCAGGGCCCAGGCTGGACCACAGAGAAACAGAGGTGGTGTAGAGATTACCAGGTTTTATACTTGCTCTCCTGCAACAAGATGATGGGCCCAGCAGGAAGGGCTGGCTGCTCCCTAGGGGAAGGGGAGCCAAGATGACCCCAGCAGAAACACCATCCTCAGCAGCAGGCACAGTCCTACAAGGTCTGAGCACACCAGGTGCATCAGCAGTCCCAGGTACAGCTTGCAATGACCCAGATCCAGAGCCCACTCAGGACTGAGAGGAGATGAACCAAGAACAAGGCTGGAGGTACAACTGCAATACAGATCCATAGATCATCTAGAAAAGTGAGCTGGAGATACAGCTACAGTGTGTCTGAGGGTCCTTTCAGGAGCCAAGAGGTACACCAGGTAGCAGGACTGGAGCCAGGCACTCTCACAGCATCACTCAAGAGAGAAGGAAAGCACCAGGGCTGAATTTAAACAGAGCTCCTATCCTATGGGTGCCAGCTGAGGCTGGTCAGGACTGATGAACAGCATTGGTCGAATGGGGCTGGTCCAAACCACATATAGTCCTTGGCAAAGAGGAACTGTCCATTTGGTGAACGCAGCTGTGATAGCCTGAGCTGGGTGAAGCACTGTTTGCTTTGATAGCAGCAACCAGGGCTGAAGGGGAGCACAACCGTCCGTTGTTGGTGCCTTCCCCTGAGGTGATGGAGCAACACGTGGGGCTGGAGCTGCCTCTATGGAACCAAGCATAGCTGTTTGCTGTGGGTCACACAGTGGGTGAGCAGGCAGCATCCCCATGAGGTCAGAGGTGGCAGTGGGGACAGCACTCTGCATCATGGCTTTATGCACTTAAAGCTTTACTTTTAAAGAAACATTTAAGAGCAGCAAGCTTTTGTTGTTATTTTAAAGCTATAAATTATTGAGAGCTATACCCTTGCTTTCCCAAATCATTCTCATGCAACCAGAAGACAGTTCTATGTTTGAGAGTGCTTTGCAACAGAATGAGTCGGGTGCATTTTACTCAGAACTTGCCCCTTTAGCCATGTCTTAAACTACTTCACCATTTGCTCTGATTAGCAGAATCTCCTCGGGACAGAGAGGCCCTGGAAGAGCTGGAGGTGTTGCAGGTCAAGATAAAAGCACCCTGCGTGCCATTAACTGTCAACACTATAACTAGCTTAAATCAGGGCAATTAGATGGCTCATGACTTACAGGAATAACAGCAGCAGCTTTTCAGTCCACTTGCTGTGTGCTCAAAGCACAGCCTTGACATTAAAGCGATGTGATTAAAAGCAAGTGTCAGGGCTGAGACCCGGCAGAGGAGCTCAGCAGGCAGGGTTAAATCCACAGCTTCTTCTGGGGCTGGACACCCCAGGGCCTGGAAGAGATCTCTGAGCATTAGCAGAGCTGGATTGGCTTTTAGGTCTGCAATGCCATCTTGTGATGACAGCGGGGAAGTCCGGGTGCCCTCTGCGGAGTCGTTAAGTGTGTTGTGGCTCTTTCTGGGGGCTGGTAGCCCAGGAGCAGCCCAGTTTAACAAGGGGTTTGGGGCTAAGAGAAAATCTGTCTGTGATTGAAAAGTCCCCGTTCTTGCTTTGAGAGAGTGAAAATAATTCATTCAGTTAATATTTTTCTCTCTCTAGCTCAATTACATGGCTATAAAAGCCACTTCTTCTATGCTGAAGGAGCAGACCTGTGTTTTTCTGTGGGTGTTGAGGGCACAATAATAACTCGCTGTGACAGAGACCCAGCTCCACCTTCCCCAGCAGACATCTCAAACACTGCCCAGTACTTGGTATCTGTGGCCAGACACAGCAGTGTAGCTATGACCTCTCTCACTTGGCATCCATGAAGGTTTTCACCAGGGCTTTGTGCTCCAGTGAGACATTTCAAGGCCTTTTGGTGCTCCTCCTGTAGTTTGGGCTCTCAAAGCTTGGGCTTGTCTCCAAGTGACGCACCAATGGAGCTGTCTCTTGCCTTAGGCAATCATCCACTCCATCTCTGTCTCCTCCGAATGCTTCTTGGTCTTTTTTTTCAGTCCAAGCTGTTCTTCCTGGATGTGGGTATGCTGGTGCAGACCATGGCATGAGGGGTGCCTTGTCCTGGGAAGTGCTGGGCTCATTCTGCTCAGGACAGCCACGGCTGCATGAGGGGAGAGAGCCTGGTGCTGAGCGGTGGAGTTAGGTGCTTTAGAATCATAGAATCCCAGCCTGGTTTGGGTTGAAGGGACGTTAAAGCTCACCCAGTTCCAACCCCTGCCATGGGCAGGGACACCTTCCACTGGAGCAGATTGCTCCAAGCCCCATTCTGGCCTTGAACACTGCCAGGGATGGGGCATCTGTGGAAGATCCGGGGATGATGAAAAGCTGTATGGTGGAGGGACAGGGAATAGCAAATACAGGGAGCACTTCATGATTTTGCTAGTGGAGGTCTCACTGCCTGTGGCTGAGGGCACATGCCCACAGAGAGGGATGGATGATGAGCTCCAGACCCGAAGCAGGCTGCCTAAGCCACAGCTCCACTTTGGCAGCTATACCACTCATTAGCGCAGCATGGGCCCCAAATTAATATGCCTCTTGTAGTAAGATGTTTTCAGCAGGACCAGGGAGATACTTCAAGAGCTTTCTGAATACCAAATACCAGAATTCAGCAACTCTCAATGCCAGGACCAGCCTCTCACTTCACAGCATGGATTTCCCTATGTTCCTGCACAGCTTTCCACTCTCGAAACTGGGCTGGGAGCATCAGTTTATCTCACATGCTAAGGGGGGGGCTCAAGCAAATTCTTCCACATTATTTGTGAACTCTGGGTAAATGTGTCACATCAGGTAAAACACAAGGGCTCTGCTGAGGGTTCAGAGTAAAGCCCTTTTCTGTCAGCTTCCTGTGCTCTCCACATCAGCTGCATCTCTCTAGGGGTATGAGAAGAGGCTTCTGAAGCAGGCTGAGCCCAGCAGTGCCATGCCTGAAGTCCTCACTGCAGCATCCTGCCCAGAACCACTGCTCTGCAGAGCTGAGCACAGCCACACTGACTGGAAACAGCACCCACCTGGGCAGCCTGTCCTCCTGCCTGCCTCCAGACCTGGAGCAACACCCCAGAGGTGTCCACAGCAGTGTGAGTCCTGGGTTCATGGTGGTTTCATCTGTGTTGGCCCTCCCCATATCCCAGGCTGATGTCAGGAAATGTTGTTCCTTGATGTTGAGATCACTGCTCGGCCTGTTGCTCATCTCAGCTTGGTGGAAGCTAAATATATCCTCTCTTTCTCCTGCAAGTGCCATGCTGGGGACTGAAGGGGCTGAGACGCTTTGTTTCAAGATGGATTAGAGAGAGGTTACCACAAAACAAAACACAGCCAGTGTTCAGAAGAGCTCCTCTAGTCTAGACACAGACTTCCTTGAACTCCCCATGTCCCAGCACGTTTGTGTTCAGAGCAATCAAGAGGCTCCAGCAGCCTTTTAACCACTGTTGGGCAAATCACATAATCACAGAATGGTTTGGATTGGAAAGGACCTTAAGATCATCCAGTTCCAACCCCCTGCCTTGGGCAAGGACACCTCACACTAGACCATGTCACCCATTGCTGGGTTACAAAATAAAGGAGGAATTGCATCCGAGACATTTTGCTCCGGGTGTTTTAAGGCAGGACATAAGCCCCTGCCTGCTGGCACAGTGCAACTGCTTGAGGGCTTGCACTAGCATGGAGCTGCAGTGCTTCAAAGATCTGTGTGCTACCAGGCTGGGAAGAGACACGCCATGGTGTAACTGATGTCTGGAGCTCCGGACACTGTTCTTTACTGCTCTCCTCAGCTCCAAGGACATCGCTGCCTGCCCAACACCACTGCACCCCAGCCTCAGCACAGCAGGGTCGGCGCCATGGTCCTTCCACCCCATCAGATCTTGACTCAGCAGCATTTGTGCTGCACAGTCAGTGCCTGGAGCGAGAGGAAGAGCAATGCTGCAAGACAGGGAAGAGAATTCAGTGAAGTGCCCCAAGGGAAGTTCAGCAAATGTGCAGTGTCCATCAGCCCTGTGTCCTGTGACCATTACTGCCCTATGTACTGCAGGGGCTGGACGTTCAGCAGCTTTGGGGCGTTAGCAGGGCTCTGTTATGAAGCACTTTTATAACTTTAGTTGTGGAGATGGCAGCACAATGTGTTTCGTCCTACAAACACAGCATTATGATACAAGCCAATACTCGACACCAGCATTTTGTCAGCCCCTGAGCAGAGGAGACGAAAGGAGTGCCATGCTACTGTGGCTGCCTCTCCTCCTTCATGAGATTTCACCAGCTCTGGGGCAGCAGCACAAGAGGGACATGGAGCTGTTGGAGCGAGGCCAGAGGAGGCCATGGAGATGCTGTGAGGGCTGGAGCAGCTCTGCTCTGGAGCCAGGCTGAGAGAGCTGGGCTGGGGCAGCCTGGACAAGAGAAGGCTCCTGAAGGGGAGACCTGGGAGCAGCTCCAGTGCCTAAAGGGGCTGCAGGAAACATGGAGAGGGGCTTGGGACAAGGGCCTGTAGGGACAGGCCAAGGGGAATGGCTTGAACCTGCCAGAACAGGGGAGACTGAGATGAGCACTTAGGCAGAAGCTGTTCCCTGTGAGGGTGCTGAGGCGCTGGCACAGGGTGCCCAGAGAAGCTGTGGCTGCCCCATCCCTGGCAGTGTTCAAGGCCAGGTTGGACACAGGGGCTTGGAGCAGCTGCTCCAGTGGAAGGTGTCCCTGCCTGTGGCAGGGGTTGGAGCTGGATGAGCTTTAAGGTCCCTTCCAACACAAACCCCTCTCCCCCTGTTCCTCAGTTTATCTCCCCGATTGCCCCGAGTGCCTCAGCCCGGGCCCCGCGATCCGGGCCCGCCCCATGGGAGCGGCCGAGGCGGGGGGGCGGTGCCTGAGGAACCGTTCCAGCGGCGCGGCAGAGCTCGTTCTTTCCGCTCAGCGCCGCCATGAGGAACGGGTGCGGCTGTGGCGCTGGGCTCAGCGGCCGCCATGAGGTGAGGGGGGTTCCGGGCCTGCCGCCGCGGGTCCTTCCGGCACCCATGCTGGAGAGCAGGGCTCCATCACCCCGGCCGGGGCTGGGAGTCGGGAACGCCACGCGAAATATTCCCCTTTTATATTGTCTGTAATGGTTACTCATGGCTGAACGGCGCTGGGGGATAACCTCCGAGGCCTGGGACTGGGGGTGGCTCGTCCAGGCTGTGCCGCTTAGTAGCAATTTCTTAGGCTATTATTCGCTTTGATTTATTATTATTCCCCATGCCAGGTCCCAGCTGTTCAGCTCTATTAATGCAGATTTCATTAACTGACTGTTTGAAGTGATGTTTCTCCTGTGCTCTCTTTAGGCCTTCCAGCCGGTCCGCAGCTTTTGTGTGTGTGGAGGGACTGGTATGGCCGGGAGGTCCCTGTCGGCAGGGCTGGCTGCCGGGAGGAGGCCGCCCTCGGGTAGCGGGTGCTGCCCGGGGCCTGCCCTCTGCCAGCCCCGAGCTTGGCAGGGCATGGAAGAGGCACAATGAGGAGGCTGAAGCTATGGGAGCTAGCATGTGCTGTGAGGAGGAGGAGGAGATGTAATGGGGCCGCCTGCGTGAGACACAAGGTACAGCCCGGAAGCCTCAGCAGACATGGTGAGGCCCCTCCGTGAGCCGGTGAGGGAGATGGGCAAAAAGATGGTTCATTGTGCTGTACTAAGCAGACAAAATGGCCTCTGCTTGTGAGTGGCTGTTGGGCCAGGCTCTGGTGCTCTGCGGTGCAAATAATAACATGGCTTATCCAGTGAAGCACACAATGCTGCCGGTCGCTAGAGAAAGCCCTGATAGGAGGTATAGGAAGCGAAGCCCACATCCCCAGAGGGTGTATTTTTGGGGCTGTACTTACAGAATCAAAGGCTGGTTTGGGTTGGAAGGGGCCTTAAAGCTCATTCAGTTCCATAGGCAGGGACACCTTCCACTGGAGCAGCTGCTCCAAGCCCCTGTGTCCAACCTGGCCTTGAGCACTGCCAGGGATGGGGCAGCCACAGCTTCTCTGGGCACCCTGTGCCAGCGCCTCAGCACCCTCACAGGGAACAGCTTCTGCCTAAGAGCTCAGCTCAGTCTCCCCTGTTCTGGCAGGTTAAAGCCATTCCCCTTGGCCTGTCCCTACAGGCCCTTGTCCCAAGCCCCTCTCCAAGGTTTCTTGTTGCCCTTTTAGGTATTGGAAGACTGTTATAATGTGTTCCTGCATCTTTCTGTCCTCTAGAAAAATCTCAATTTTAGGCTCTGTTTGACCCAGCAGTAGTCAGCTACCCATTGCTGCTCAGTGCCTGTGATAGTGTTATGCTGCTGGGAGAGGAAAGCCCCTGCCAACACACTCCTGGCACTGCCAGTGCTGTTCTGGCACTGGCTGGTGCCGGGTTTTGGCAGTGCTCTGCATACTTGAGAGTGGAGTAACTCCTCCTCAGTGGAGTTAATCCTAGATTGGATGCAGACAATCTGCAGTCAGAAAATAAAACATCTGTTGCAGACATTTAGTTTAATATCGCATCTTTTATATAAAAATGATGGTCAGCTAATTAAGTGGTCTGGGTTAAAGTTTGAATTTGGGGCCGTTAGAGATGCTTGTGTTAACTGTATAATTTTTAATGATAGGTAAATGATATGCGTGTGTCTCTGCAGGTGGGGCTTGCTGGAGCAGCTGTTAGAAGAAACAAGCTTTCTGTGCTGTCTTGAGGATCCCCATTTGAAAGACATAGAGAAGATGGAAACGGGCTGTCCACAATTTAAATGGGAGTACCAGAGAGGGATGGATGTAGTAACTTGCAGGATCTGGATGCAGGAACTTGAAACATCAGAGGTGTTTGGGGGGCAAGCTAGAAGAATTGCGTGTGCAATTTGTTGTTAACCCCTCTACTGCTTGTCTTAAAATATTTGGGTTTATGTGTCCTCTATTTATTAAAGTTCTGTTTAAACTTGCTCATTTTGGTTTTCAGTGTATCATAATGCTGTTGGGTCAGAGAATCCCAGCATGGTTTGGGTTAGAAGGGACTTTAATGTTCATCCAGTTCCAACCACTGTCACGGGCAGGGACACCTTCCACATAAAAAGCCAAAAAAGGCATGGGGCACAGGAAGGCTGCTGCACCTCCTGCTGTGCACAAACTGCACCATAGCTTGTGCCCCAAGGAGAGATTCTTACCAAGGTTCCCTTTCCTCCAGCACTCTGAAGGACATCAGGTTTCTACGGTTTTCTGTAAATGAAATTAGGGTGGCGTTCCTATTTATGCTGCATACTGATTTGGAGAAAACTCCATGAACAAACTCGCCAACAGTTTCAAGTTGACAAGCAGGCATTCCTTATTGCAAGGCCGGGAGACACAGGGGATAGCTCCTCCTAACGTGTGTCCCCGTATTGCTCCACAGGATGGTCACTGGGCATATTACATCATTTCCAGAAAGTTTCCCGCATTCATACAAAAATGTGATGGTCTTTAAGGGTCGTTTGCTTTTCCCAGCTCAATTAACATTACAAACATAGCAATCATCCTGTCCTTCTACTTATCAGCTAGTTTAACTGCTCCCATCCTGGCCATCAGCTAGTCCCAGATACTCCCCACCCCCAGGTCTTGTTTTCCATTCTGCTTTTCTCACACCTTTTGTACTGAGGTTCTGAGGACCTGACACTATGTCAATTACCTTCAGGCACCACCCTTATTTTCCATTACAAAGCCGTCAAACTTGCCATTACTTAGAACTGATTACATTTTGTGCTGTTGTTACTCCTTGTATCAATACACAGCCAGTACAAGTTCACAAGATTCCCTCTGCATGCTTCAGTTCCCCACATGAAGGAATTTCTTGTTATCTCCCATCCCTAGGCCTGGGTGGGAGGTGAAGCCCATTGAAAACTGGGGAGCTGGAAAAGGTTCTAAATACATAAAACACATCAGAACTGGTGGGGAGGGCAGAGACAGCCATGATGCCCTCAGACAGAAATGCTCCAGTTAGACAAAAATGCTGTTGAAACTCTGAAGTGGCTGTAGTCAGAGCATGGGAGCTCTCACCAAGGTGCCTGACCCATTGGGATTCAGTGCAGTTTTATGGAGAACCCTGTGTTTGTGAAATAATCCAAACTTAGGAGTTTTTTAGGCTAAAACTTGCATTTTTCAGTTTTTTAAATACAGTTCAGTGGTGGTCAGCCACATCACAATACACTTACCTTGTTGCAGGTGCTGCTGTAGATGCAGTGCCTCTATATGTGAGCAAAACTCCAAGTGTGGGCCCAAGGCTGCTGCTGTACACTGCAGGAGTGTAACAGCAGATTTGATATTTGAGTATGCATTTTTTATACTCTAGATAGACTTGTTGAAGAATTCAACATTATTGGAGAAAGGGTTTTTTCAGCTGAAATTGTACACTAATATAACTTTACTGTTTCTGTATGAACAAGTTCCACTTGCTAAACTAATAGCAAGTTTCCTATGGGTTTATATTGTACTCAGCATCTTCTCTCTCCCATACTGGCCCAGGAGGGGAGCTGGGGGGATCTTGTAGCAGCAGTTTCTCTATCAGCTCTTTCTGAAATCATCAGAAGGGGGAAATATATGCTCAGGCACACAAACCCTGTGCTGTATGGACAATAAATACACATCAACTGGCTTATTTCCTTGAAAAACTTCCTGCAAGAAAGCTCTACTACATTCATCTCAGGGCTGAAGCCAAGACTTGCAGGCCTGGTTGTGCTATAACCAAAAAGGCAGTAAAAAGGGATGGAGAAAGTCTGCTGGCAACGGTGATTATCCCATCAGAGCACTTGGGAACAACTGCAGAGCTCTGCTCAGGTCATGATGTACATTGGGAGCCCTGCACCTCTCAGGCAGCAGAAGGGGCTTTGCTTTTTCCCCAGATCCAACAGGCTTTGTGCACGTACTGGCAATAAATACCTCCACACAAGGATGTCATAAATGCTCTCCAGTGATCAGCACGAGCACAGGCTTTGGGAAGTGGTGCTCTGCATCCTCCACAGCAGCCGTGCTTGCAGGGCAGCGATGGTCAGTGCTGTACAGCTCCGTCTGCGGCACACAGGCAATCGATAAAGGACAACATGATTCAGTTTGGTGCCTGGACCGAAGGGCGACAAAGGAAATTGAGAGAGAACCCACAGGGTCCAAGAGGAACAAAATACTGGCATTGAAATAAAGCCAGGGAAATGGAGCAAGACCTGGTTTGCTGCTCAGGCAATGCTGGCATGATTTATGGGTCTGTTTATTAGCACTGTACGTTTTGCAATCTATATATGACTTTGACTGGGCAGAAGTGGCTGGATGGCTTACATTTCATCACGGTGCTTTGCTCTGCTTTTAGTGCTCTGCAGTACCGAGGCAGAGCCACAGTTAACTCCGATTTATGTGTTTGGTTTCAAGCAGTTAATTGTATTTTATCCTGAGCTTGTTAAGGGAGCTGAATTCCTTGCGATTGTTCTCTGAGCCCTTTCATTTGATTTCAACACCTATTTTGGACCGGTCCCCTGGGTGTTCTGTACAATACCGTCTGGTATGGTTTGATTGTGCTCTCCAGGCTCACAGAGCAGAAAAATCGGGCAGTGATCCGTTCCAAAGGCAGACTCCCATTTCCACCGGAGGCTGGATTCAGCCGCACACCCTCACCGTTGTAAACCGGCAGCTCCCCGGTGGTGCAGACCCCGGTTCTATAGCCACAACGTTGAATTAGAAAGGAAGCTAATGACTACTAAAGGATTCCAAATCACGGTAGTGTTTGCCCGGCTGGGCTTGGGTCACAGAACCAAGCCGGTCAGGGGGAGCAGGGGAAAAGAGCTTTCCTCAGAGCAGCGCAAGGTGGCAATGTTGGCTCGGATGAAACGCGGCTCCTTGCACAGCTGCACGGGTTTTTACCAGAAGCTTCTAATGAACGTAGAAGGCAGTGGGAGCCCATCAGGTATTTCGGGGACGGTAAGACCTCCGTTCTGCTGAGAGCAACCCTTAGGCTTGAGGTGTCAGGGCCCGAGCGTCTACCTCGTCACTGAGGTAACAATGCTTTTGGGATCTGGAGAGCCAGGAATTCTGACTATCTCGGGCAAATACACACTAAGGGGTTTCGGTAGCGCTGCCCGCTACCCCGCTTCAAGTAACGGCAAGCGGGAGGCGCGGTCCCTGAGGGAGACCTCTGTGTGAGGCGGGTGTTCCTCCGCCGCGGCTGGAGACACGTTTCTTGCTGTGTAAGCCTGGTTTCAGAAGGCACTGACCGCAGGACTGACCGCAGGACTAACCCCCGGCCCTCACCCCGAGCTCCTCGGCCTGAAGCTTACACCACAGAGGCGCTGAGGGAGCGGCAGTGACTGAGGGCAGCCTCGAACCCGCGACCCCCCCGCTGCGAGGGGCGGAGCCAGGCGGGACCCGCTAAGCCCCACCCCCGAGCGCCTTCCCATCTGCCCCCGCGGGAGCGCGCGGACAATGAGCTGGGGACGAGCGGCGGGCTGGCGCTACGCGGCTCGGCGGGGATCTCGCGAGAGCAGGGTGAGCGGCTCCCACTTCTCGCGAGACCTATGCCTCCCCCCCCCCTTCCCCTCCTCCTCCCGGGCCACATCCACATCCCCGTACGGAGGGCGGAGCGGAGCGGACCGGGCGGGCGGCCGTCAGCAGCCGAGCAGCGCGGCGCGGACCGGAGCGGAACGACGCGGAGTGGGGCGGCCGCCGCCGGGCACGTGAGCGGGCGGGCGTGCTCTCGCGAGCGCGGCGAGGCCTGCAGCCGCCTCCCCCCTTCAGTCCCTCCCTCAGCCCCTCCGCCCCCCCCCCTCCCCTCCGAACGGGAGCCGCCGCCGCCGCCGCGGTCCCTTCCCGCCGCCCCTTGGCCCGCAGGTAGGAGCGGCGCTGTGGCCCCCCCCTCCGGCCCAACGCCACGTTAACGACCGGGGCTGGCGGCTGCCGCTCCGCCAGGGAGGGAGGGGAAGGGAGGAGAACGTCCGTTAGGAACGGCAGCGGGTTGGGGGGGGACGGGCCTGGTGCGCGGCCGCAGCGCGCATGCGGAGGTGCTGGCCCCGGCCCGCCCGGTGCGGCGCCACAGCTCTGCCCCGCGGCCGCCCGCAGCGCCCCCGCCCGGCGGTACTGCGGCCTCCGGGGGCCCGAACAAAGCCCCGCGGCTCCGGTGCCCGCTTCCCCGGCGGGGGGGTTGCTGGTCGCGGGGAGGGGGGTTCCTCTCGGCTGCTCGGTGTTTCCGCACGTAAAACGTGTCCTTAGGGGTGATCCCAATTAAAACCACGCTTACCCCCCGAGTGGAACTTCACCGGAGCGCCTCGGAGCGCTTGTGGTAGCCTCGGAGTCGGCATCTGTCCTCCCCAACCCCCAAAACGTGCGCTTGGAAGCTGAAGATCATGTCCGTAATCTTCCTAACGTGTTTGAAAGCCGTTAGCCTCAAAACCTGCCGGGTTTGATGTTTATCTGGCATGAACACTTAATGAATTGAGCCTTAAGAACACTGGCAGTGGGAGTATCCCTCTGACCCCTCTTTCTACTCAGTTTCACTTTCATACGATTTAGGCTGTGGTAACACATCATGGTGCAGGGTTTTTTATCTTTTTCCCTCCTGTGGTGGATTAATAATGTTCTCTCTCTTTGATGTATATATTTTGTTTCCAAAGTCAAAATAATGAGATCTGAAGTTCACTTATGCTGAAAAGAAGCATAAAAGTTGTAAAGAACTTTCTGGGAACCTGAAGAGTTGCTTTGTTCTGATAAATGAAGCACTTATGCTGTAGAAAGACAGCTGAAAAATCCCTCTTCTAAATGTGAGGCTTTTCTCCTTCCCGTGAATCATACCTTTGGGAAAAAAGTATTTGTTACTGTTTTAAATAATTGAATAATCTTTACTCATTTTACTTAGCTTTAAATTTTTAGGCTTTCTGAGCTGTTGGTGGAGTAGGTGGTCCTGACTTTCTAAAGTAGGGAGCAACTCTTGTGCAAAATTAAGTCTCTTCAAGCAGTCTATGTGGGTTTTGTGCCTCAGAAAAGGAAAATGGAGTGTTTTGTCCTGATGCTGCTTTATACAGAATGTTGGTCCAGTGACTTAATCTTCCTGACTTTTGGAACATGTTAATACATTGAAAGCAGTATATTAAAATCAGACATTATTTTGCTCAAAATGTAGTGTGATCTATATTAACACTTGTATTAGTGAGACGTGAATGATCTTCTGACTTGAATTTTATCAGCAAGCCCACATAATGATTCATTACTGAATTATGTGGAATAATTAGATTTGAGTGAGGATGCTACCACTTGAGCCTGTGCATATGTGTGCTCAGTGGTAACCCAGTCTCAGTGCTTTTATGTGCACTGGGTAAAGGGGATGAAATCTGACCAACACGTACTAGAACTGTGATTGCTTCCTCACTATTCTGGTGAGGTGGTGATGCTATGAGCCTTTTGTGTGTGTTTGTTTTAGAGAAGCTGTCTGCCATTTCCAGTGTTTTGCACATACCTAGGGAGTACATATATCCCAGCACTAAAATGATAGGAAGAATAACCCAAGAGGAATTCCTAATTCCATCCTTAAAATGTGAATATCCATGTTCCTAAAGGTAAAAACTAAAAAGCAGTTAAGGAGAAGGGTCAGCCTCTTGAGAGTCCAAACTTAGGTGTATGGATATGATGATCCATACAGCTGAAATATGATTGCCACCTGCTTCATTCAGGACTACATCTAAATAAAGATGCTCATTAATTTGGTTGGAAATAAAGAAGTAACTATTGTCCATTGCCCTTCTCTGTGACTGGCACCCATCTCTGCAGAGGGTTCTGGTGAATGTGAAGGTATTTTGTAATGTAATGCTTGAAGTGTTCTGGGTAGCTCAGCAAATCTGGGGAAAGCTGAAGGGAGGAAAATTGTGAATAAATTATTCCCATTCAGTTCCTTTGTTACTTTATGATTGCATTTTCACAGCCTCTCTGCTGTTTGCATTCTTCCTGTGTGCTCTGAGTCAACAAGTCTTGAAAACAAAAGCAAGTTCCTCACAATATTTCTGAACTAGTTTAGTTTGCAAGTGTTGAAGTGCTGTATTGCAGAGTCAGAACTTGAGTAAGAGTTTTATTTTGAGCACCAAAACAGACCCTTGATTCTCCTCTGCAACTAGAATCCACCTCAACAACCACATGCAAGATCTCAGCTGGGAAAGAATGTGATTTTTATCCCAACTTTGGAAATGCCTGGGAGGCATCAGACTCGTGTTCCCTGAACCAGTCAGAAGCTTTTTAATCACCAGAATACAAAAGTGTTCTGTTTTGCTTGAAAAAGAAACAAGGTAGAACTGGTTCTCTGTTACAGTGATCAACTCTCTTACTTGGTCTGTCTTTGGGTTGCTACACCTGTTATTTTTAGAATATAATTATGGTGTGTTCTGTGGTTGATGTCCAAGTTTTGGTGCCTGTGAGGCTGTTGTTCATCTGCAGCACTGATGTGAATGAACAGCGATCATGTTCTCACCTTGCATGAACATATAGTCGTTGGTACTAGATCATCCAGTCTGAGATTCTACATTATTCCACTGTGACTGGTTTTGGCACTGGTTCTTCTCTTGAACCAAGCCTTGATGGCCTCATGGAGCTTTTTGTAAGTGCTGGAACCTGTGTGCATCCACCTTATTGTAGAGTTGGAGCTCAAAGGTAGTTGCCAAGAGTAGCCTTGCAATTAGTAGGAAAGAGTGTCTGGAAGCCATAGAGGTAATGAGTGCACATGACAGCAGTTACTCTGTATGCTCCTGGATGTTTGTTTTCCTTTTCTAAAAATACACATTTTTGTGCCTATCTTATTCTTTCTGTACTGTTCCTTATACTCTTTGTTACTTCTGTTGTTTCTGTGAAGGAATAAGTGTGCTCTTTTTCCATGCACTCTTGCAAAAAGAAGGATGCTGGAGTTTATTAGATTTTCTAATGAGCAGAAGTAGGAATTCAGCATCTTTTACAGTGCTCTTTTCTGCATTCAGATGTTAAAAACTGTAAATTCTTCTAAGATTTGTAATTGCTAAACTAGTCATTTTAATTCCTCATTCATAAATAAGTCTTTTTTTATATGTAATACTTCTGGTCTGAAGCAATCCTTTGTTATAGTAACTTCGTATCTCAGGTTTTTATGTGTTCCTCTGGTCAAGCAAGTCACTGAGATGAAGCTGAACATAATCGTAAGAGCTGAAACTCTTCCAGTTGTTCTGCCTGGAACTGATTGGCTAATCTGCACACCAAAAGAGCACTTCCATCCAGTGTGCCAGTGCTGCTTGAATTTTGAGGGCATGACCTTTGAAGATCAGTTGAACACAATGGGTTGTTTTCTTGCCTGTGAAACAGCAATGTTAAATTACCACTCTGAACTGAGAATTTCACACTACCTGAATCGGTCATCTGCATTTTCTCTGTAAGGCTGCAACACAATTCCTCCCTTGCCTCTGGAGAGACAGTGGCTTTTTCTGCATTGTCCAAGTTAAAGTAATCCTCTAGACTTCAAATCCTTTACGCTTGGTCAGTCAGCAGCTGGAAAACATCTGCTCCTCAGTTCTCAGCCCAGCATGGGGAGCTGTATGTCTAAATCTGTCACTTGAGCTTCTGGATCTCTTCTGCCGATAACCTTGGAGATGGTTTTGCTAAGAACCACATGAATTCTTCATAGCAGAATAGGTTCCTGCAACAGGGGTGGAGAAGAAGAACCCATAGATATTTATCCAAACAGCAAGAGCTCAGGATGTGAGACTTCTCTGAGACTTTTTTCCCAAGGGTGTGCAGTCTTCAAAAGCCTTGTGTTGTTACAGACTGAGGGGGTGGTTTTTCAGCTTGCAGGTTAATTCATGCTTTAACAGATTGGAGTTTGGTTTGGTGAAATTCAGTGTTCTGAACAATTTTGGTTTTGAGGTGAAAGTGAAACTGACTAGAAAGTGAAACCAGATTTTTAATTTTGGTGACTTTCCTATAAAGAATGGAAGAGGAATGGGGGGAAAGATGAGTTGTTCTAAGAGCAAGCTTCATGTTAAAGCCATCATATGTACACACAGGTTAAAGAACCCCGGTTGGCAGAAGGATTAGGGAGCGAGGGAACAATTTTCAGCCTCCTGGTGTTCCACAAAAGATGATAATCTCAAGTTGTCACATGCAGCATGATCAACGTGTCCCAAGAATTCACTGAATTTAACTGTTTTCAGGAACAAAACTAATATTTATATTGAGGCAGTTCTATCAGTTTTATTGAAGTTTATAATGAGTTTTATACAAAAAGAAAAACCTTCTGTAGGGTTTGAAAATCGGCCTCATTTTGGCCTTTATTTGGTCCCAGTGTATTCTGTAGGATTCAAATTTCTTGGTTTTGTTGTCTGCCTTTACAGAAAAACTCTTTTGCAACTTGTAGATACAAAATGTGGGTGTTTTTTCATTGTCTGCATTTGTTTGGAAACCTAATAACATTTTGACTTTCAACTTGTTTCAAGATTGCTTCATATTATATGTTTTCAAATCTTAATATGGCCAAATTTCTGTCCACAGCTCTTAAAAATGTATATCTGAAAGCCTGTGTGTTCCCAGGGTAGCTGAAATGACATGAAGAACAATTAGCATAACACTTTGTACTCTGCTAAATCATGTCTGGATCTTTAGACAGCTTTGTTCAGTCAGACTCATCTTGCTGCTGTGACTCAGTGGATGGCACACTTGCTTAAAGCTGGCATGGGTCCATGGGAGCCTGTCTCTACCAGGTGCTGACATGAAAGCTTTCAGAATGTGGGCAAGGCAGGAAGTACTATCTTGGAATCATGTGTTAAACCTGGCCATGTGGAAGTTAAACATTCTTTGGTATGATTTTTTAGAGCTTTTCCCCACTTTGCATTGTTGTCTTCATCTAATCTTAAAGAGTGGGGGCATAGGAGTAGAGTACAACAGCTATTGCAAGATGACAGTGATGTGGTAAATAGTGATTTTTGTAAGGACTCCACTCTAATACCTAATGAGGTGCAGGGCAGTTCACTGGCCAATATTACATTGTCTTCATCATACTGTCTTACTGTCCTTTCATGCTTTTTCATAAGATTGCCACTGTTTCTTTGTCTTGTTTGTGTCCCTCCCACCTATTCCTGGTTTTATTTTTCCCTTTGCTTCTCTCCCTTATGGGTGTTTGCAGCAGCCAAGCCTGGTTATGTAAAACCTCCCTCTGTACACAGGGTCACCTCATGGCATGTCATCAGGTTCTCTGCAGCCCAGGTCCATGCCAGACTTGGTTTTGTTCTCTGCTAATCTCTGCAGCGCAGCAGACAGTGAACTGCCAATTGAAAACTGTGACAGGAGGATTAGTGAGCATCTGTTCAAAGTGAAAGGGCAATGGAGAACTTTCCTGATCTAGTGAGAACTTGAATGGTGCAAGACCTTGCATTAATGGCAGGATGCACCGTGCCTTTCCTGACTCTCTGCTGTGAATCACTGTGAGGGTCAGGTTCATAAAGCCTTCTGGAATACCTGATGTTATGAAGAACCTCGTAAGTTCAGTTTTAAGCCATTCTGTAAGTGTGTGAATGAGCTACAAGGTAATTTATATGTAAGAATGGAAGGAGTAAGGATTAACCTGCAGAATTACCATTCAGTACTTTGAAGATTACTGAATGTAAGATAAAACAGATGCCCAGGTGAATATTAGCATTTCTCTCATGTTTGAACTCAAGTCTTTCCTTTTGCAACATAATTCTTAAAGGCTTCCTATTCAGGGATACTTCAGTGTGGTCAGCTTGTCCTGGCTATCACTTAGAATTGCCTCCTCTGCTCTCCCTGCATTCTTGTTTTACTGTTTTCTTCTGAAGCTTTCTGTCCTCTGCCTCAGATACTTTTAAACTTATTTCCATCCCCATGTTTCTCAGTCTCTTAACCTAATGTTACATACTCAGGCTTACTTTAAGTGACTCCATGGTATGGGGATCTTAAAAGCATAGCTGAAATACAAGTTTAGCTATGCTGGTAACAGAGTATGTAGTAAACTGTGTGAAGCAGTATCTTAATTATGTATCTCTCATAGAATTCATTGGTTTCCTACATAAATGAGTAGTTTTGTAACATGCTGCTACCCAGAAAGAAAACCCAAGTGTGATCCAGCCCCCCTCCGTGTGTTGCTGAAACAGGACTCCAGATTGAGTAGGCAGTCGGGATAGAGACCTGCTCATAACCTTGACATTTTTTCTTCTGTTTCCAGTACAAGAGAAATTGACTTCTGCAGAGCTGGTCTCTTCAAGGGAAAATCCTTGCTTTCATTTTATCCTTCCCATTCCTCCCCAAACACCCTTGCTCTCTTAGAAGCTGGTTTAATTTGGAGCTATGCAGTTTGTGCCCGTTTGTTTTTCCAGTCAGTTCTGTGTTCTACATGTGTCTGAGTGGCAGTGCTGGAGAAACAAAAACTGCTCTGCAGAGATTGAAAAGGGCTTTACTGCACGGGGGACCCAAGAACAACGTGTTCCTGGTGACATGTTTTCATGTGTATTGAATTGCTTTCAATTCTGTGCATCTGTCCCAAGTCTGAAAGAGGATGGGGGGAAGAATTACAGGGTATTTCTATTCTGCACTTTAAAAGACCTGAATATTTTATGCAATATATTCATTGTACCATAAAATATACTGTGGGGATTGATACACTGTTCAGTTAAAACTTCAAGTTGATCCAAATATTGAAAGGTTAGTATTTTAGTAGGACACAGGGCGGATGTAACTCCTACAAGTGACATCTTAGGATCTTTAACTACCACATGTGGTCATGGTATCAAAGTGCTGGGCCTGAACCAAAGAACTGTCATGCTGGTACGAAACAGGATCACCACACCATTGGCCTGAGGACTGGCTGGGGGCATTGTGCTATCTCCTGACTCACCTGGTGTCTCTTTCTGCTGGAGCAGGGTTTCCCTCGGAACTCCCATCCCAGTACTAAGCCTAACTTTGTTTAGCTTGAGGCCTGAGAGTACAGGCCGATGGCAGAGCTGCACTGTAACAGAGTAAAGAATCCCTTCTGAAGTGCTGTTAGCAGCATAACTGCAATTTGAGCAAGAGGTCTTGTTTACTTCCCACAAAAATTAAACCTTATTTTTCTTGTTCACTTCTGTCTTCACATCAGTAATTGGAATTTTACTGCATAAAGAGTGAATATTATGTTTGGTCTTATTTACCAGATCTTACAGCAGAAACTTTTTGCCCAAGCTTCAATTACTTTTAACTTCCTTTCGTCCTATTCTGTGGTGGTATAGGTTTCATTTTCAAATGTGTTATATGCCAAAGTCATCTTGGATTCTGTGGGCTTATGGGTTTTTTTTTGTGGTCTTCTCTATGTAGTAATGTAGGGTATAAACAAACCCATTAACCTGAGATCAAGGCTTACATGCTTGTAAACTTTGGATGCTCTCAGACATCCCAAACTTCCGAAATTCACTTGTCTTCAGTATGAAAGTAGCTTTATGTGGAAGAGGAGCAGTATGTATAGGAAGCACTGCTGTGTTTTTATCTGAAATAATATATGTAGGTTCTGGGTGCCTCTTGAATCTGTTATGTAATAAAAGCCTTGTAAGATTGAGATCTTTTAATGTTTTTTTTAGATCAACATGATGCATAAGTTTAAAACTGCATCTGTTTAAAGGGATTTATGACTAAACCTGCTTGTTTTTCTACAGAATTGTCTGGTGTTTCTCAGCTTGAAGAAGATCTGCAGTCATTATTGATCCTCTTTCTTGGCGTTACCATTTTTGAAGTGAAGTTTGCCTAGCTTTCTAGTGTGAGCTCTCTTTTCAGCCATCTTAAACCAAAACAATAATAATAAAAGAAATATTTTTTGATCCATAAAGTAGACAAGCTGTAGTTCTACAATGTCCAAGTCATTCCAGCAGTCATCTCTGAGTAGGGATTCACAAGGTCATGGGCGTGACCTCTCTGCAGGAATAGGCCTTCTTGCTGCTGCTACCCAGTCTTTAAATATGCCAGCATCTCTTGGAAGGATGAACCAGGGTACTGCACGCCTTGCTAGCTTAATGAATCTTGGAATGAGTTCTTCATTGAACCAACAAGGATCTCATAGTGCACTGTCTTCTGGTAGTACCTCTTCCCATAATTTACAGTCTATATTTAACATTGGAAGTAGAGGTCCGCTCCCTTTGTCTTCTCAGCACCGTGGAGATGCAGACCAGGCCACTAACATTTTGGCCAGCTTTGGTCTGTCTGCTAGAGACTTAGATGAACTGAGTCGCTATCCCGAGGACAAGATTACTCCTGAAAACTTGCCTCAGATCCTTCTACAACTTAAAAGGAGGAGAGCTGAAGAAGGTTATGGTAGAGATGGCAGATCATCCGCACGGGAACCACCATACAGAGTACCTAGGGATGATTGGGAAGAAAAAAGGCATTTTAGAAGAGATAGCTTTGATGATCGTGGTCCTAGTCTCAACCCAGTGGTTGACTATGACCATGGAAGTCGTTCTCAAGAATCTGGTTATTATGACAGAATGGATTATGAAGATGACAGATTAAGAGATGGAGAAAGGTGTAGGGATGAATCTTTTTATGGTGAGACTTCGCATAACTATCATAAATTTGACAGTGAGTATGAGAGAATGGGTCGTGGTCCTGGTCCCGAGAGATCTCTCTTTGAGAAAAAGAGAGGTGCTCCTCCAAATAGCAATATTGAAGACTTCCATGGATTCTTACCGAAGGGTTATCCCCATCTGTGCTCTATATGTGATATGCCCGTTCATTCTAATAAGGTGAGTTATGCACCAGATACTTCTATTTTCCTTTACGTTGTAGTATCTGTTCTGTTTTTACCTATTTCCTTAATGATTTCTATAGCCTGGTTGCTTTTGAAATGATCTGCAAGTTGGTTTGACAGTGAAAAAGGCACTTGATTATTTACACGGTAATTGTTAACAAACATTGTAAACCAGGGCTTTACATTAATGTGTTTTGTTTGCCCAGATTGCTTAACTTCAAGTCAAACAGCTGTCATCTACTGGGATATCTTATTTATATTTTACATCTACATGTTCTCTTAACCACCAAACATCTGGCATTCATGCAGGTTTGGGGTGGGGTGTTTATTGTTTGGTTGGTTTGGGGGGGGTTGCAGTGTATCTACTGTGCTGTTCAGGAAGCTAGTTTCAGCTCTCCTCCGCATCTGTCTTGATTGCTGATTTATATGTAGTTAAGATGCATTCTTGCACAGTTCTGCTTTTTCCCTGTCCAAAGGGAAAGAGTTAATGTAGAGCCCTGGAACTTAATTGCAAAAGTAAAAACCACGTTTTAGATTAGCTCATTCTTGCCTTTTTAATTTCACTTTAACACTTTATCTCATACTATGGCTGGAATTTGTCGTCATTTTTCTCCTTTTTCACAACTTTCTTAGACACTTCAGACTCACTTTTTATTGTCACATGTTGCATCTCTCCCTGTAGACTCTCCCAGCAATCAGTCTGCTGTTGCAGTATCCTGCGCTGTGTTCCTAGTAGTGTTCTTTACTTGGCTCACAAGTAGAGTGGATCTTCGGGTATATTCAGTTATGCTGAGACTTCCCTCTTAGTTTAGCCACGAGTAGCTCAGCTCTCTGCAGAGGTAGCAGGTTACTCCAGATGTATCCCTGTGTATCCAGATGTTATTTTCAGAGCCTTCTCACTTTGAGCTTTTTCCAGTTTTACTCATCTTGCTGGTTTCCAGTGTACACCAGGCAGTTCAATTGGCTAATACAGTGTCCCTCTTGTTATGATTAGCAGCTGATTAACCTTCAAATGCAAATATAATACATGGTGTTACTGTAAAATGGTTACAATGTGGAATTGCTGTTACTAACCATTTCTTTACAGTTACCTCTCAAAAAGCGCTGCTTCTGTACATCTGATCTTTCTGACACGAGAGTTACTCTGTCCCTGCAAGGAAACGATCAAACCAGCCTTAGAGCCACACGCTGTATGACTCCAGCTGATCTGACAGATTATGAACTTGTGTTGCTTTAATTGCTTTCGATATAAAATAATCACAGTTATTCGGGTTTCTTGTCTCCTGTATTTGACCTTTATTTTCATAGAAGGTTTTAAGTGTTAACGGTTTAGATGCCATGCTCAGGTCTGTAAAAGGACTTCATTTGGTTAGATTGAAAACATAAACTTCTGAGGCCCTTGAAGATGGCAACCAGTAATCCTGTAAGTAGGGTTCTTTTTAGCACTTTATTTTAAAGCCTTGTGCTTCTTAGTTTGCTTTGGTGTGCAGATCTGCTGAAAGGAAATCCAGTGTGAAATATCTTCCCAGGTATGAGAAATACCAAATTCTTTTGACAGCATAACTTAAGTGGCTGTAACTTCTTCTGTAACATGTAAACCCATCCAGGTTTTAGGAATATGCTTTGACTTAAACTACTAGTACACCATAAAATATTTGATATTGGATCATCTGTGTCTTATGACCCACATTTGGGCTTTGTTTCTAATAGCAGAAAACATGTCACCCTAAGAATTTTTCTCTTTCTCTCCTTTTTTCCTCTGGTTTGCATACCTGACAGGTACAGAATGTCTTATTTTGTGTCTCCCACAAAATTGAGTCCAGTTGCACTTGTGATCTGATCTGAGCCAAAATGTATGGAAAGCAGAAAGGGAATGCTTTTCTTGCTGGGACAATGTACAATTACTGCAGTACCAAAATCTCGTTTTCCCCACCTCCAAATAAAAGTACGGATTTTTTGGAAGGGTATGATAGCACAAGGTGTGTTTTAAGCCTGAACAAGGGCTTAAACACCCTTCACTGGCAGCCTAATCCTCTGTTTTTTCTTATTTAGCCATGTTCTTAACTGCTGCTTTCGATTGATGTGTGTATATTTTAAGGCCCAGTTTGTTTTCTGTCTGATTGTGAGACAAATTATGCCCCAGTTTCTCTAGGCACTTTGTCAGTCTGATCCCTTTCTGAAGGAGTGAGGTGTTAGCTGTGGAGGGGTTTTCTCTGCCAAGGAAAAAGGCTGCTGCAACACGAACAGATGAATTTGGAGGTTAAACACTTGGAATGGTGGTACATCCCAAAGGGAAAGCATGGCTGTGTCCCTAATAGAGGGCTGCCTAAAATTAGGTGCTTAAGTTTGGCCTAATTTTCTGAAGAACAGTTTGTCCTCTTGCTTGTATCCATTGAGGCAAAAGGTAATCTGAGTTCTATGAACCTCAGTGCAAATTTTATGTACCTTAACTTTGTTCAGCATCTGTCAGTATCTAGTGCCCTGCAGCCTCGGAGGGTGACACTTTAGACTGGGTTAGAGGCAGGGAGGAAATTCCACATTAAGAAATTAATCAAAAGTTAATAATGTAGATGAGCCATTGTTGTTCTGCAGGGGGGATCCTAAGTTACATGTCAGATCTCCTAAAGGCATTTGAAATGGAATGACAATTACATCTCCCAAACTTTGCCTTTAGTTTGCAGATAACCTCTGCTTCAGCTTATAATGACAATTTATTTAAGATAGCTTCAAAGCATGTTATACCTACCAGAATTGGCCACTGAGGTTTTACAGATTGTGCACCCAAATTTAAAGGGGTTTTTAGTGTTGAAAGAACTCTTTTCTGGAGGATAGTGCTAAAACTAGTTAGCAACTTAAACCGAAGAAACTTTCTTTTAGGTATTAAATGCTTCCTAGGTAGGCTTGGGGGATTTTTATCCTAATTGCTATTTATAGTTGCAGTTCCTACATGCTGTGCAGTTAACAGGAAAGTGGTGCTCTCATATCTGGATAAAATGAGTGAAGGTTTCATCTTGCTCCATGTTACATTCTGTGTATTATGGAGTAATATTGTAAAGTAGCTTAACAGCACAATGGGAGATGTTAAATCCAGGTTTTTCTCCTTTGGAAAGTACAAGGTAGACATGTAGCATATGGAAACGCTTAAGAGGCCTCAGATGTCCTTCACTGTACCCAGAGGGATGGCTGTAGGGTGGTGGAAACTAAACAGCAGGAAGGATGAAGGATTAGGAGAAATGTCATTTGTGGGTGCTGTGCAGAAATACACATGGAAAAAAGAGACAGAAAACAGTTGCTGATGCAGGATTCATATTCACAGTTTTACAGATGCCAGTATAACACAAACTAGTACTGCTATGTGTAAGAATGTAAGCAAGCAGAGATGTGGCACGTTGTACTTGGCTAAAGCAGAAGTCTCCTGTCTGCCCTTCTCTTGAATAAAGAACTCCATTTGTAATGACAAAACTCAGCAAAGAGAAAGCAGAAGGCTCTCATTCCATTCTAGTGCTAAAGCCAGAACCAGGAGGAGTTTCACCTGATGGTTTGGTTTAATTATAATGATGTTACTCCTCCTTTGTGCCATCTTGATTTAGATCTCATTTTTTTCCCTGATTATTCCCCTCAAATGGTTCTATATTTTTATATTTCTCCTGTACACTTGTGGTTTGTCCCCAGCTATGCACTTTGATTTCATTCAGTCTTTCCTTTCTGAATTCCTTGCAGTTTCTTGGCTGCTTTATGGTTCTGAAAACCCGAGTGCTTTGTTCACTTTAACCTTTAAAAGCCTGAGGAATGAAGCAGAGCGGAGGAAATTCTAAAGTTACTGAGGACAAAAACGACCTCAGTATCCAGTTATAAAAGTTGCAATCACAGTGATGTGCATGTCTGCTGTAGCAGTTCCCCCTGGTAAGCTTTGCACCTTGGAGGCAGGATAAGCCCATAGATGTCAAGGCGTTCATCAGACACCTTTTCACCCAGGTTAGGAGTTAAGAGGTGGGTCCAGTTTCAGTGTCTCTTGAAAGCACTACAGAAAGATTTTATCTGAATTTTTGATACTTCAGCTTAGAACAGAAGATGCTGCGCTGTAGAACGTTATTTTGTTAAAACTGGCTTCCCAAATGGGGCTGTTAATTGTTGTTTACTTTGCTGCAGGAGTGGAACCATCATATCAATGGAGCGACTCACAGCCGACGCTGTCAACTGCTGCTTGAAATGTATGAATTCCAAGTACAGTAAATACCCTTGTGGCATGAGGGCATTTAGGAGCTTGTAATCGTAGAGTCCTGGAATGGTTTGGGTTGGAAGGGACCTTGAAGCTCATCCAGTTCCACCCCCTACCACAGGCAGGGACACCTTCCACTGGAGCAGCTGCTCCAAGCCCCTGTGTCCAACCTGGCCTTGAACACTGCCAGGGATGGGGCAGCCACAGCTTCTCTGGGCACCCTGTGCCAGCGCCTCAGCACCCTCACAGGGAAGAGCTTCTGCCTAAGAGCTCATCTCAGTCTCCCCTGTTCTGGCAGGTTCAAGCCATTCCCCTTGGCCTGTCCCTACAGGCCCTTGTCCAAAGCCCCTCTCCAGGTTTCCTGCAGCCCCTTTAGGCACTGGAGCTGCTCTAAGGTACCCCCGGAGCCTTCTTTTCTCCAGCCTGAGCAAGCCCAGCCCTCTTAGCCTTTTTCCATAGCAGAGCTGCTCCAGCGTTCTGATAGTCAATTATGTTGCACAAAGCAGGCTTCGAAAACATGATGTGTGCCTCTTGGGGAATAAAACATCTTAAAAGAGCATCTTCGGGACAAAAGGGATTTCTGTGCATAACTTTCCAGTCCTGCTGGTCTACATGGAACATTCGGCCTGAACAGCTGAAAAACCATGGAATTTTGTAGTAATCACACCAACTTTGAAGTTTCTGTTGTGAAACATTCCATACAATTTGTATTATGAATTGGCAGACATCTTACCTGCAGTGGAGGAAGCTTCTCTTTAAGAACAGCACTTCTGTCAGCAGAGCAGTCTCTTGTGGTGGTCCTGTATTGGGCAGAATTACCGTGTACTTAATCTGTGTTAATGTGGAAAAGGATCACTACTTGTAGGAAAAGTACTATGGAGGTAGAGGAGACTTCTCTTAATTTTTTGTTTGTTTCTTTTCAGTTACCCAGAATGGAATCCTGACAGTGACTCAGGACATGGGATGTAAGTAGAAATGAGTTTTAAAGACATTTGTAATGTTTTATGTGAAACAACACACCTTCTCCTCTTCAAACTGATACGTCCCTTTGTTTTCTACTAGCCAAAGAGCACCAGTAAAAGCAGCTAAAGCTAACTTCTCCTTAAATGCTCTACAAAAATCAGGGGGGGTTGAGAATGAAAGCTTCAGTTTCTTGCTTTAAAATTAAATGCGTTTTCCCCTTTCTAGGGGTGATCCCTTTATGTTGCAGCAATCCACAAACCCTGCACCAGGAATTCTGGGACCACCACCACCTCCCTTTCACCTTGGAGGACCTCCTGTTGGGCCAAGAGGTAACAGCAGCTGGCACCTACTTCTGCAAGATATAAATTCTTGATACTCTTTTGCTCTTCTTGTTCTACATTTTTCTGAGCAGTGGAACTGAAATACTTGAGTCCCTCCCTGGCCAAAGACTGGTACAGATCCCATACTTCCTCTTTTTGCCATCTGTTAACTACCAGGCACATCATTTTGGCTGGGTTCTTATCTATGTTTGGTTAATCCACGCATGGGTTGGACTTGCATTTTTTCATATCTGGAAGTTTTTTGTCTCTGATTTCTGATTTAGCTGCATGTTGGTGGGGTTTGTTTTCTGTGGGACTTGCAAGAATTCAATGATAAGAGCAGCAAGTGGGGAATGGGAAGATGGATGGTGCAAGTCTCTTCTTGGCATGAAGGCAGGGTACAGAACAATTGATTTCCCTGAAGTTGTTACTTCCTAGCTTTGAAATAGTTTTTAAAAGAGCAGAGCTAATCAACTGATGTCGATATCTTGAGAGAGCACAAGTATTGCAGATACTTTAAAGGAGTTTTTAGATGATAGATGCATTCATACCAGATTTCATTAAAATAATACTGTTAACTTCCCAGAACATCTCAGACTTGGAACCCAGCGCTATTGGAGAGGCTTTCTTAGGCATTCTAATAGAATTGGTGTTGGGTTAGAACTAAACCTAGCAGTCTCTTTCTGCACCTAGAACCCCAACTGAAAAAGTGTATCTGGGTTAAAGAGATCTCCCATCCTTGGGACCTTTTGCTATGGTAAATCTCACTCTGAAACAGAAGAGGTGGGTTTTTCCCAACAGGTTTTACTTATTCTCAGCTATTATTCCACATCAGTAAATGCAGTTTTGTCCTGGGTTGAGCAGTAGCGGTTATTTTTCTTCTTTTTAGTAGCTGGTGCAGCTGTGTTTTCAGCTTCAGTCTGAGAACAATGCTGATAACACCAATGTTTTCAGTTGTTAAGGAATGCTTACCCTGATCAAGGACTTTTCAGTCCCATACTCTGCCAGGGAGGAAGGGCACAAGAAGCCAAGGAGGGATCAGAGATAGGACACCTGACCTAAACTAGCCAAAGGGGTATTTCATACCACTGCATGTCATGCCCAGTATAGAAACTGGGGAGAGTTACCTGAAAGGTCCAGATTGCTGCTTGGGCTGGACTGAGCATCAGTCATAGAATCATAGAATCGTGGTGAGCAATTGTATTCTCTCCTTTTGTTATTTTCCTTATTACTGGTGGTAGCAGTGGTGGTTTTGTTATACCTTAGTTAATGGACTGTTCTTATCTCAACCAGTGGGAGTTATGTTCTTTTGAATGAGGAAGAAGGGGGGAGTGAGCAAGCAGCTGCATGGTTCTGAGTTACTGGGTGGGCTTAAACTGTGACAAGCTTTTTCAGTGAAGGTAAACTGAACAGAATGATCAGGAAGGGAGACCTCAAGTTACAAGACAGTTGGAACATCCTTTTTGGACTGTAAGGAAATAATTACATTTTAAAATTTGATATCATTCTGGTTTAGTATTACAAGTGACTTAACTGGATTTTGTGATTCTCTATCTGATCTATGATTCTAGCTCTTTAGAGCTTGTGAACATGAGACATGTTAACACCAGTCTTACAGGTTGAACTAAGCTTGCTCATTCTTTCATTTCTTAGGAGCTGGAAACGGAAATATGCAAGGACCGAGACACATGCAGAAGGGCAGAGTGGTTAGTATTAAAAGCTTGATGTTTAGGGGTTTTTGAAAACTAGTTTTATATTATATACTTTGCTTTCATAAAGTCTTTAAAAGCAAGGGTTTAGGATTTATTTGTGTGGATATACCGAAGCTCCTGAATAAGACTGGGGTTCCACTGTGCCATGTACTCTACAGAATTACAGTTTCCAAACTGTACAGACCCCATTTAAACATTCTGTTACAAGGAAGCTGTGGGACATGAACACACAGGCAACTTTGGCACTGCAAGCATCCTCCTCTGTGGAGTCCCTGGAGCTTCAGTGCTTTTATTATATGCATCTCATTTTGGTTACTACTGAAAAAGTACAACCTAAGTAGAGCAGAGCCTTGACAGACTATTTAGAGTTTGCTGATACATGTTTTCTTTCCATCCTGTGATGCATGCTTTGTCTTCAACAGGAAACAAGCAGAGTTGTTCACATCATGGACTTCCAGAGGGGAAAGAACTTGAGATACCAGCTGCTTCAGCTTGTGGAGCCGTTTGGAATCATTACAAATCACCTGATTCTAAACAAAATCAATGAGGTAAGGTGAGGCCCTTCAGTCCTGCTGCTGGCACTGCTCAGTGTCCTTGGTGTGCTTCCTGGCTGAGCTTACGGTTTTAGAAGGACTTGGCTACCCAGCAAGGTAGCTGCATGTCACCATGGTCACACGTGTGAAAGGAGAGTGACCAGTATATTTCTTCCCAGAAATGCTGTATTTTACATTACATATTGTTTCAAAATCCTTCTGGTTGGTTGGTTGCTCACAGCTTTTTCAAAAACACCTTGTGCTTGCAAATTCCTGTCTTGTTCTCATACTCTCTGGAAACCTGCTTGGTCTTAGTTTGGGTTATAGAATGTTGTGTTTTGAAGTGTGGAAAAAGCCAGTATCGCCACAGGAGAGAAAAAGCAGGAAGCAATTGAATGTTCTGAATCCAAATCTAGGTGGAATGTAAACAAATAGTTCTATTTGTGCACCTAAAGAAAGTATGTGAAATTCATGCCAGGCTCTGCAGGTCGGTTAATCTTGTAACCAAAAAGCAATTTCCACTTTCGATGCATCTGTTTTTACATGAAAGCCAAGGGGGAGCTTGATATTTGAAACAAAAATATGAATTCTTGAAGGAGTAGCACTTAGTTTGGTCATTTGTATGATTTCAGGCATTTATTGAGATGTCAACAACTGAAGATGCCCAGGCAGCAGTGGAATACTACTCAACAACACCTGCACTGGTATTTGGTAAACCAGTGAGGGTCCACCTTTCCCAGAAATACAAGAGAATAAAGGTAAACCATTTTTGGTTTAGCAGTGCCTTATTTTAATCTGGGGCAGTGTTCTGAGGCACTTGAGTTTAATTTAGTCTCAATTTATGGACTTTGCAGCTGTATCGTGTTCATATGGGACAGTTGCCCATGTATATTCTATGTAGTATATCCTTAAAAAACTTCATTCCCTCTTTGATTTTAGAAACCTGAGGGGAAACCTGACCAGAAAACTGAGCCACCAAAACCAGAGCTTGGGCGTGTGATTCACCTCAGCAATTTACCTCACTCGGGCTACTCTGACAACGCGGTCCTCAAACTGGCTGAACCCTATGGGAAGATTAAGAACTACATCCTCATGAGAATGAAAAGCCAGGTAACAACCACAGGGACAGACAGGCCTGAGGGCTGGAAATGGAGGTGTTTAACTGAAGAAATGCTGTGCCTTTCACGAGGACATGTGGAGCCTCTCTGCTTTAGCAGAGAGATGGAAATTATTAGAGGTCTGTGTAGGTGGTGCTTGGCTATCAGCTTACTGCAAAATGTTACTGGAACGGGAGCTGCTTTAAAAAGAACACAGGCCTCAGCTGTGAAGATGATACATTTACCATTGAGGCTTAATTTTTGTTGTTATGCGGATTTTTAAGAGTCTGGAGGTTTTTTATGGCTGAAAAAACATCACCTATGAAACATGAACAGATTCCACTATTGTACATCTTTCATTTGCCCTTGGTTTCTGTTTCTTTAAAGCAGTCCTGCTGTGGCTAGTAACATGTTTTGGAAGTGTATGTATGAGTCCTGTAAGTACCCTTGCTGTGTAAGCTGGATGCAGGAACAACTTTCCTCTCTCTGCCAGTGATACTCTAGCCCAGATGAGTTTTTAAAAGCTTTTTGAACAACCTCTGTGTGCCATAGGCTTGTTTCTCAGAGGAACAACTCCTGAAGCTGGGCTCATAGACAAGCAGTTGCTGCCTGCTCCAGCCTTCTCTTGAAAAATAACAAAATGGGGAGTGTCTTGGCTACCCTGGAATTGCCAGATACTTAAACACCAAATAAATGTGTTTCATTCTCCAGATGCTTTTTGTCTCATAGAATCACAGACTGGTTTGTGTTGGAAAGGACCTTAAAGCTCACGCAGCTCCAATCCCTGCCACAGGCAGGGACACCTTCCACTGGAGGAGCTGCTCCAAGCCCCTGTGTCCAACCTGGCCTTGAACACTGCCAGGGATGGGGCAGCCACAGCTTCTCTGGGCACCCTGTGCCAGCGCCTCAGCACCCTCACAGGGAACAGCTTCTGCCTGAGAGCTCATCTCAGTCTCCCCTGTTCTGGCAGGTTGAAGCCATTCCCCTTGTTCTGTCCCTAAAGGCCCTCGTTCAGAGCCCTTCTCTAAGTTTCCTGTAGCCCCTTTAAGCACTGGAGCTGCTCCAAGGTCTCCCCAGAGCCTTATGTTTGGAATCAAACACTTTGGTAAATTGAGAATGTTTGGAGAGGATGATGGGTCTAGAGGATGGGTCTGAATCTTGTAATTTCATTTCAAACTTAGGACATGCTATGTTTAACGTTAAATAACTTTGCCTGCAGGAATGTTGTGCATTTCAGAGTAATTCTAAATGTGTTTTAATATTTCAGGCTTTCATTGAGATGGAGACCAGAGAAGATGCTTTAGCTATGGTGGAGCATTGTGCCAACAAAGCTCTTTGGTTCCAAGGCAGATGTGTGAAAGTGGATCTGTCTGAAAAATACAAGAAACTGGTGTTAAGGGTAGGTAGTAGGTTTAGTTCTTTAGTTGCAGGTATAAAATAGAGTAGAAGAGAGCTGTCACTTGCTGGAAGTTCAGTGCCACAGGTAAAATTGAAGTGTTTTCTGGCATTAGTGTTTTCTGGCTCTTTAAGTGCAGTTACTTGGTGCAAGTGGGATGTTAGGAGACCTGGAACAAAGCCAAAGACTTTTCCTTTCAGATTAAACCAAGCCAACCAACTACTAGTATACAGATTTTGGAGAAATTGGTGTAGATTTGAATGAAAATGTCTCTCTTTAGAACACTCTGTAATGTTTGGTATTTTACCCTCTTCTGAAAATGATCAGTGAGTAAAATCCGTCTGGGCAGCAGAACTATGTACTCGTTTGTTGTACACTTAACTCTTGGCTTTTCCTTTCACAGCTGCTGGTTGTATGTCCATTTGATTGTACACATACTCTTGTATACAGCAAAAAAAGCCAGTGTCATTAGGGACTGCTTTTTAAACCACCAAGTATTAGAACAAGTTTCCTGTGTTGGACACCAACCAAAACCTTTCTCTGTAGCGCCAGAAAGCTTTTTGTTTCCTACTGTGGACACAGACCCCAACTACCTAGATAGGTAGATTGTCTTACCTCATTTATAAGAATAAGCTTTGTGAAAACTCAAATCTGTAACTGCACCTTTGCACGTGAAGCTCACATAAGGAGGAAAGGGTTGGCTGATAGCTGCTTCTTTTTCATGACATAAGACCAGGCTAATATTGTTACACTTACAAGACTTCCTCTGTCAGATTAGGACACTAGGGAGAAAAGCAGGAGAAATCTGAGCTGTGACACTGTCTCAAAAGCACAAGCTTTCCGTATTGTAGAGGTGAAGAAATGTTATGGTTGCACATGGTCATGCACCAAAAATTAACAGTCTGGGGCAAATTGCAATAACTTGGCAATCCACTGAATTTTTGCCCATGCTACTGCCATACAAATGGAATTTCCTGTTCAGTAACTCATAAATAAGTGGTGTGAGACTGCTAAAGCTTTTCAACTACTAAGGAGAAGGAGAAAGAGAATAGATGGACTGATTTGTGCTGTTGCCTGCACCACACTGTACCAGTTCACAAGCAAAAGAGGAACTGTGGGTTGTTTTTCAGGATATCCCATTTGTTTTGTACTGAATACCTGATAATTGCTGTCAACAAAGATACGGGTTTTGGTTGGGTAAGGTCCTGTCTAACATAGCGGCAATTTAATTGATTGATAGGTGGGCATGGTGAGAGTACCTGTGGAGTAAGATAGTTGGAAGTGCTTGGCTAGTGTGCTGTCTTGTCTGGATTAGTGCTGCAACACCTCTTCTGTGCCTTACACATTCTACTATTTCATTTTAGATTCCAAACAAAGGAGTTGAACTGCTGAAGAAGGATAAAGCCAGGTAATGTCCCATTGCTGAAGCATAGTGTTGCTTAAAGAAATATGAAAACACCTAATCCAGAGTATAGGAATTGGACAAAAGAAGCCAGCCAAGCTCTGAGATCAGGCTGCTGTTTGTTGTGCCCTGAGATTAAGTGTTTCTCTTTTGCTGCCTGTCCTCTTCCTCTAATGATGAGGTCTCACAGCCTTTCCAGGCTCCTCAGGAAATGTTTTCCAGCCCTCGGTTAGCTTTGCCTTCCTGCAATTTAAACCCATGAGCAGGTGTCCTGTCTTGTAAGGACAGTTCCTCCTTAGAGCAGCCTTTTGCATATTTGAAGAGTGAAATCCTTCAAGGTTTCCCTCAACCTGTTGTTTACTGAACTAAAACACATATTTCAGGCTTGTCCAGAGAAACAGAACCTGACTTTTAGTAATGTAATTTCTGGGCTCTCTTAAGGTTTACAAGGAAGTGTTCTTTATTCTTTACAGAAAGAGAACGTATTCTCCAGACAGCAAAGATTCTCCAAGTGATAAGAAGTCTAAACCAGATGCTACTCAGAAACCTGAAAGTGGCAATGCAGAAGATAAAGCAAAAGAGGAGAAACAAGATGATGCTGCTGAGCCATCGGGCACTAAAAGCGCTGCACAGACAGACCAAGACGAGCCCAGCTTACTCCTGGAGTCTGAAGATGAGCTGCTAGTGGATGAGGAAGAAGCAGCAGCACTGCTGGAAAGTGGGAGTTCAGCAGGAGATGACGCAGATGTTGCTAATTTAGCTGATGTGACTGCTGAAGAGAAAAAGGACACACCTGATGATGTGACCGTAAAAACGGAGGGGAACGTTGCAACCAATCCAGCAGCAAAGAAGAAGCTTAAGAAGGTAATTGTATAGCAAGGTACCCAAGTGTGAAAAGCCCTGTCTAGCTTGAGTAGCACACCACAGTACATTCAATTTGAGGTCTCCTTCTGTGGGTCTTTAAAACACTTGTGTGCAAACTCTCTGAGGAGAAATGGGTGCTAAAGCTCTTCTGAAGAAAAAGGAACATCCCATTGGATGCAACTTGGAAAGGGAATTGGTTATAAATCCCTGTTTCTGTATAAAACTATTACTCTGGGGGCTTCTACCCATTTTTCTTGCCTTAACCCCTTTTTTGAGTAACACTGAGCAGCCAAGAACTGTGCTTCCTGAGCACAGTTCTCTTGTGTATCTCTTGAGACTGACTGCAGTTACTTCTGGAGCACAGAGCAGAAGGATGACATTCAAAAAGTTGTTGGGACTTGAGGTTAATGTTTGTGCATACAAAGTGGTATGTGCATCTACACTTTATGCTTATCTGGAAAGGGAGGCAAGTGCATTTGCAGTTAGCCAAGGCCCATTTCCAGTGGAAAGTGGTGGTGGGGAATAACTTCAGGGTGTATTCAGTCATGTACTTGCTCTGAATTCCCTTTTTCTCCCAGCCGACACCACACTCTCATGGGTCTTTATGCCCTCCCAGCTGCTCTTTTGATTCATACTCTGTTCTGTGCAGAAGCATGCAAAGTTCTAGTATCCTTTTTGACTTGGAATGTTGTTTTGCAAACAAGTTATGCATGTTCCTTATTCTTACTGAATGAAGGGTGCATGGGTTTAATCGCGAAGGATGATTTGACCGGGGTGCTAGTTACACAGAATCAATCCTACCAGCAGTGATTATTGTGGGCTATCTGTTATGATAAACTCCCTCAAAACCCAAACTTGCTTCCTTGAAGACCTGTATTAGAGCACAGATACAAAGCTGTTTCAGTGCTACTCAGGACTGCTGTTAGTTAAGCCTGTGGAATACTGATGTTTCTGGCAGCAATGCGTCCCAATAATCGGGATTTAGACAGAATCACTTATAATGAAGCTGGATTTTAAGAGACCACCACAGTTTGGGTGGTTGGTGCTTTTGAGTTGTTTTTTTGTCTTTAATGCAGAAGCTCCAAGTTTTCTACTGGCTGAAAAAGAGCTCTGTTTTTTTTAATGTGCTTTTATTAATGGGCACCAAATTGCTGTGCTAAAGTTTTACCTTGTATGAGTTTGAGAATCTTGTGGAATAGTCTCAAATGGGAACGCACAAGCTTTGTTTCCAAAATGAATTCCACCTAAAATACTCTTGTAGAAAGGACTTTTGAAAAGTAAGATCAGAGTAAAAAGAGTAATGCTGAAATTGCCAAGTCGAAGGTCAGATGTTGGTATGATAAAACAGTGAGCCCTCATGATGCAAAAAACCCCACGAATTTACTCTGTTCTAAAACAGAACTCTTGATTCTGGGTCAGTGGGAACACTGTGATGCTTCTGCTTGAGTAACATCTGCAATGAGTGAGGTAGGTCTTGAAGGAAGAACTTGGGTGGTTTTCCAGGGAGATTGGAGAAGATCTTCTGAAACTGAAAACTGTTTGAGGGAAACATGTTAAGAATAAGCTGACATAAGGAAAACCATTTTCTCGACAGCGCTATGTGGGAGGCTTTCCACGGAGCATGGAAGGCTTTGTCACTCTGGATGAGGTTGGTGATGAAGAAGACTCAGACCATCAGAAACTCCGCAAGTCTGGCTTGGTAGTAAAAGCTGCTGCCAAAAACGATGATAGTTTGGCAGAAATCAAGGTAGACAAGATTGAGGAGGCAGAGCAGGAAAATGAAACCCTAGAAAATGGAACCAAACCTGAAGATAACTTGAAGGCTGAAAACGCTGAAGCTTCAGACACCACAACAGCACAGGAGAGCGAGAAAAATGCCCATGAAAATACAAACACCCAGGATGAACAGGAAACAAAGAGTGTCCAAGAGAAAGCTCTTGTTCCAGATGAATTCAGGATTGGGCCGTACCAGCCAAACATCCCTGTTGGTAAGGCTGTTTCTATTTCTTCTCAGATATGTCTCTGTGCATTGCAGTAGCATTTCTCATTTCATCTGCCTTTTTTTTCTGGCAACACATTGCCTCTGAGCCTTCCATTTTAGGGCTTCCCCCTCTTCTCCCCTTCTTCACTCCTCTAACCCTAGTATTTCCTTTCTCCTTTTCCCTTATTTCCATACAGTTCTCCATAACACTTTCCTTTAGATAGAAATTAAATTGGAAGAGGTATATTTTAGTGACACAGATTCAATTAGAGGCACCAATCACAATAGTGGTGATAGTTCAGATTCATACTAAATACTTAGAGCTCAAAACTGATCACAGAACGTTGTTAGTTCTTTTGAAGGAACCAATAAAATGGACCCTTAAGATGAAAGATTGACTTTAAACTTTAAAATCCAAGAAGAGCCTGCACATATGTAGTTCTTAGTAGGCCCTGGCTTGACTAAACTAAAACAAGGACTTTGAAAGATAAAGCAGCTTTTAATGTAAAGTGAATTATGGTTTTAAGATTCAGCTGAAATAACATATGACATGAAAAGAAATGATGTAGAGTAGATCTCTTAGTTTATTTTGTGGTGTTTACTTCTCTAGGTGTGAATTATGTGGTACCCAAAACAGGGTTTTATTGCAAATTGTGTTCCCTGTTCTACACAAATGAAGATGTTGCAAAAAAGACCCATTGCAGCAGCCTTCCTCATTATCAAAAGTTGAAGGTAAGGCAAAAACTTGTTCATTTTAAATGGCGTGATTCTTTCCTGGGGAATAGATCTGAATGAGACTGCACTGAGGAAGAAAAAAGCTGTTCAGGGAGTGGAAATTGGCTATTCTGTAACCTCTAACTCAGGCTAGAGCTCTTCAAAACTTCGTCTCGTGACTAGAATACACAGGATCCACATTTTAAAGATGGGCTCCAACATTTTGTTTGTAAATCTGAATTAAAGAGGGCATTCTAATTGGAGTCAAGTCCAGGCTTAGCAGTAGTGGTGCAGAGTAAATACAGATGACTCAGATCCCTTCCAGTTGTCCCTTTGAGAGTGGTTTTAACCAGTCAACAGAGCTTAAGCTGAAGTTTGTATATCTTTAAAAAAGAAAAAGATCAGTATTTGCAACTTCTGATTTTGTGAGCATGTTTTACAATTCCCAATTGGATTAGGTATCACATGATTGCATGGCACCAGTGATAATGCTGCTGCTCTATCTTTGTGTACTGTGAGCTGCTTTTAAATACCACCTCTGAGAAAGGGAAATCCTAAACAAAGCTCTTATAATAATGCAATGTGCACATAAAGTGATTTAATCCCAGTCGATCACTGAGCTGAAAGCAGACCCTGGGGGTCTGAAAAGAAAGTGGCACCTCAGATGCCAAATGATTTGGCAGATGCCACTCAAATCATTTGCTTTCTCCCTTGCAGTAATAGGGAACCCTACAAAAATACAGGACCTTGGAAGGCAGATGGCACAAATAAATGGCACAAAGCAAACATTGTCAAGGAGCAGATCAGAAAATCAATTCCCATGCAGAGTCTGGTAGTAAGAACCCCCACCTCATCCATCACCCCATAGCGTGTTTTGTTTTCTTTTTATTTTCCATTGAGGTACCTGGTTATGGGACTTTAAAGACTTGATATAAAAGGGAAAGTGGGGGAAATAATCCCAAGTTATTAACTTTACCACTTGCACCTGATTTGATTTGCTTTATCCATGGCACAAATGACTAGCGAGCTGTGCTTGAATGATTTCCTAACACTGGTGTGGTTATAGAACTGGGGAGGGGAGGAGGGGTGGAAATGCAGCTTTTGTTTGGCAATGGCACTTCTCCAGCTGGGAGTCTTGGTCACTGTGAGAGCAGTAAGAGTAAAGGAAGAGATGAAGTGATACCGTTACCAGTGTCATTGAAACAGTAACAAATTCCTCCAACTTCTAAATAACTCTTGTTTAGAGAGGGGAGATGTTTTGTCCCTGGTATTATAGATGTCAACTTCTGAGCAGGTAAGTGGCACAGTCACTGACATGATTCCATGGCACAATCAAAAGTCATTCTCTGGGCCTGCCTACCACTAGGGAAGGAGAGGCTGGCAGAGGCTGCCCCTTGGTGTTTCCTGGTGGCAGGTTCTGTGTTCAGTGACATGGTAACAATGTGGTGCTTCAGAGGATCTCCACTTCAGCATACAGAGAAGTGCCAGGCTGTTAGTTAAAACCTTTGCAATTAATATTCACGGGTATTACAACTTTAGAATTGGGTTTATGTTTCTATTATTGATGTTGTGATGGTGAGAAACTCTTTAAATATATCCAAGATTTGATTGCTTTCTTTTAACAGAAAATTCTGGATAAAATGGCAGAAGACCACAGGCAAAAGAAAGAAGCTTAAGAGGAAGGATGTAAGGAAAACAGTGGCTTTGTTTTTAATGTTAATCTTTTATAAAAGCAGTACCAGTAGTAGATGGAAATACTGTATTCCTTTTTGTTTTAGTGAGATACAGTAGGCATTATAGGTCTGTTCATGTGTTAAATGTTGCAGCAAAAAGCATATGCAGTTAAGTTAATGACAGAAATCTGTTCTTCATGTGAGAATGGCAACAAGCTTTCGTTTTGACACTTCAAGCTATTAAAGAAAAGAATTTTGCACCTTTGTGGGAAGCTCATCTATGAGAAGAAAACTTCTTCTTTTAAGTGGAATTTGCTACTTTGGAGCTTTAGAAATTGTCTTTCAATTCCATTCTCAATAAAACATCAAAAGTAACACTGTATTTCTAGTTTCTCTAGAACATTCCATGTTTCAGTCTGAGCCTAGCAGGTATTTAATTTCCAGTGTAAGGCTGTCATTGCATTTCACTTTTGAAAAGTCTTTCAATGTAAGTTCCATTTTTAAATGTTGAATTGCAGTTTCTTTTAATGTCATTGCTGTTATATAGCTAATAGGAGAATTAGCGATTAGTCAGCTTTAGAACTTTGTGCTTTTTTTGCCCCCTAAGCTCTTGATAGATTTTCTTATTCAGCTACTCCGTGTATATTTAGTGCAGAGTAAATGCCTGTTCTTCTCTGACCAGTATTATTTCCTTGAGCTCTTCCTGCTTTTACTTGAATCCTGTAGCTGTCGTACATCTCTAGTACATCCAAAAGCAGCGTTCAAGTCCTGAACTGTAAAAAAAGTATCTTTATATTCTTCACATGTAATTTTTTCATACCTGCATTTTAAACCCAGTTTTGTTTAAAATCTGGTTTTGTCAAGAATCTTTAGAATTGTGCTCTTAATGTTACCTGCACATGTGAGATGTGGACAGGAATATTTGCATGTGTAACCTGTGTTTATCTGTAGGTTTTGTTATTTACTGCTTATTTGTGAATTCAGGTTACTAAAGTGATTTACCAATAAATAAAGCTAGGTGCCAGTACTTTGTTATAGCTGTTTGGCATGTTAACCAGTGTGTTACTGAACTCTTGACTCCTGTGTTCATGATACCCCACTGAACCTCTAGCTCTCTTTTTAAAACCTGCATGTTTTAACACCTGTGAGTTAGCAGCTTGTTGCATAACTTTTTCTTTCTCTTTCCTAAAACCTGTTTCAGTTCCAAACAAATTAAAATATCACTTGTTAAAACACTGACAGGTATATTCTGCTGACAGTTTTATTTCTTGAGTGTTAATGGCATCTCCATCAAAGCTGAAGCTGAAAGCACAGCATGTTTGTGTGGATAAACAGGGCTAGGGATGCCTCCTCCAGCCTGAACTTGAGGGAGGCATCAGTGCCAAAGAAGGGGGTTCAGATGTTGAAGGCTGAACCCTGATAGTTAATCTAGTTAAGCAGATACTTCTAGCACATACAAGATGGTTTTGTGGAGGTGAAGTCTTGGTAACTTGTCTTTCCAGTTGCAACTTCCTGCTGTTGGATCCTCACAAAAAGGGGGAAGGTGTGATCCCTTTTGTGCAAGAGTAAAGTATTAACTTAGCTATCTCCTGCTGCAATGGCAGCAGTTCCCCTGGGGACTCCATAGGGGTGCAATGCTAATACACAGCTCGTGGTGCAGATTTTATTCAAATGGCACATCCAAATTAGGGAATCTTACCATGCAGTGACTCATTCTTGCACTTCCACAGAGCTAAGTTACTGCTTTGCACACTGCGCTTATCAGTTGTGCTAAATTCTGTGTGTATTTGTGTGAAATGGGTTGAAGGCAAGGCAGAGATGCAATCTTAAAACTCCTCCACACTTTCCTAGGCCCCTGACAGAGAGCAGCAGCAGCCTTGGGGTCAGTTCTGTTTTGACTATGTTACAGAGGGATGTGCTTGCCCCACCGCATGTTCATGATGATGCTTGTCATTCATCTGCCTCCAAGAAGTGCTTAGTTCATCAGCCAGGCAGAGCACTTGACTTCAAAGCAGTCGGTGGTTGGTAGTCATCCCCCTTTCTAAAGATGGTAGATAAGAATTCCTTTTGAAGATCTCCACCTCCCCCATGCATTTTAAGTTTCCTTACACCATGCAGTTCAGAATAATGCATGGAAATGTGGGGTTTGTTTTTAAAGTAGCCTTTCCTTAACCACCACCTGCACTGTAAGTAGCTGTGCAGTTTGTGATCTTGCTCCTCAGCCTGTTGTAAATGCTAACCTGTGTAAGTGCTGGGGGTTAAACTGTTACATCATGTTTGGTATCCAAAGGTAAAGAATTCCCAGGTGTAAAGGAGTTGTGGCATAATCCAACCCAATAGTCAGAATGGTCAGCTCTCAGTGTTGGGTGTTGGCAGGGATGCCTGTTATTTCAGACCCATGCTGAGTTGTATGTAAGTCATTACACCTGTATGCGAGCAACATGATGCTTTTACACACCACAAAATAAGTCAAACCTGCTACTGCAAGACAGCTTTTGTAACGGGGAGAGATTTATTTTTACAAGGGCCTGTAGGGACAGGCCAAGGGGAATGGCTTTAACCTGCCAGAACAGGGGAGACTGAGATGAGCTCTTGGGCAGAAGCTGTTCCCTGTGAGGGTGCTGAGGCGCTGGCACAGGGTGCCCAGAGAAGCTGTGGCTGCCCCATCCCTGGCAGTGTTCAAGGCCAGGTTGGACACAGGGGCTTGGAGCAGCTGCTCCAGTGGAAGGTGTCCCTGCCCGTGGCAGGGGCTGGAACTGGATGAGCTTTAAGGTCCCTTCCAGACCAAACCAGTCCACAGCTATGTGCTTTGTGCTGATTTCTGACAAAAAGGCATTGGAATAACTGGGTCTTGAGGGCAGATGCCAGAAATGCATTTTGGTGACAGATTGGTATGTGCTCTTGCCACAGGTTGCACACTCTCTAGAACTGCATCTGCTCTGTCCAGGGGTGAGGGGAAGCAGGCCTAGAGTATGGAATATTAGGTGTTATGCAATTTAGATGCTAGCTTTCATACATGAATTTCAACTTGGAAAAGTAACTCTGGAGGCTGTTGCCTCTTTGCACTGTGTGTGTAGTTCAGCAGAGGCACAACAGGGCTGTAAGAAGGGAAGCCTCCATTATAAAGCCAGGTGTTATGTTGGACTTTATATAAAACAATTGGAAATAGCTGTGAACTGTGAGTAGTTCGAGCATGGGAGGCTTGATATATGAGGGGTCATCCTTACAGGGTTATTTTAAGGTTGTACTTGGCATGGAGGTAAGCATTTAGTGAGTGTATGACAGGCTGTAGAGGAAGCTTAAGGCCCTGGCAGCAAGTTAGTAATGGTGAGCAATAAAACCAGTGTAAGCAGGAGCCTGTCCCCAGAGAACCTGAGAAACCCCAGACTGTGGAGTCGGTTCTGCCTTCTGCAAGGGAGGAGGAAGGAAGGAAGCGGAGGGCTGAGCTGAGAAGTGTTAATGAAGAGCTCTCCTCGGATAGCCCCGGGGCAGCCCACGCTCCGGCACAGGAGCCCTCAGCCTGGCAGCTGGTGGAACAGGAAGAGCAGAGCTGTGCTGTGAGCCTCAACAACCCCCTCAGCTCCGCACCACTGAGGAGCTCGGCCTTACCCAAGGTTACCGGTTCCTGCGCAGCGCAGTCCTCACCGACACTCGCTATGGGGCTTCCCGGTGCGCACAGGGACGGGTTCTGGGGGGGGTGGCTTTTGGCAGGGTTATCCCACAAGTCCTGAGGTGGGCCTGAGGTTGTGTGATGCTGCCTAACTCAGATCAAGGCAGCGTGGATGGAACAAGGGGCTTTTAACTCCAATGTTTAACTACTGATAAGAGATCAGAGGAGTGGAAAAGTGCGTACTTAGGCAAAGCATTTGCGAGGCCGGGTGAGGACATGGCTCTGATCACTGCCGCTGTGCGCTGGTTTTAGCAGGTGGTGTCCGAAGGAATCATTTCCACCTTGCCTTTAGGAAAAACAAGGGGGGGATGACAAAGGAGAGAATAAAAACTGTTCTTTCAACTCATTTTATAACTAGGGTTTAAGTCTGGTCCTAGAAAAGAGGGTCCATTATGTCCCGTTTCCCACTACACGCTGTTAAAAACTGCGTGGGTCCAGTGCGGACACACCTCTAGCGAAGGGGTGCGTTCGTCACCAGGGATGCAATTGTCCCCTCAGTGCAGCCCAGGGCTCGCTGCTGTCCCCTCAGCGAGCCTGAAGAGCCGGGCACGGCGGGGCCGGTCTCCTCCCGTGGTACCACTGCCGCGGCAGTGCCCGGAGGTGCCGGTGCCCTCCTTATCCAGGTGCGGCTGTACACGGTTGGCTTCACGGTGCCACAAGATGGAGGCTCCTCCTGCCCGCAGGACTGCGCTGCCCGGCGTGCCCCGCGCCGCGCCGCGAAATGGCGGCCGGCCCGGACTACAGCTCCCGGCATCCCCCGCACCGCTTCCGGGGAGACGGGCGGGGCTTGTGAGGTCACGCAGGTAGCGGAAGTGACATCACGTCCGGCGGGCTGCGGCGCTGGGAGCGAGCGGGGCGGCGGAGCGGGGCGGGAGCAGCGGCGGAGGGCAGCTCGGAGCGGCGGGCGCACCGCGGCCTTCCTGTGCGCGCAGGTGAGCGGGGCCCGGACACCGCTGCGGCCGCTGCCCGGGGGGGGGGGTGAGGGGTGCCCCCCCTCCCCTGAGGCGGCACCGGGGGCACCTCCCCTCCGGTTCCCCCGGGGGAGCGGGGCCTGCGCGGCGGCGCGGCCCCGGGAGCCGTCCTCATTGTCTGCGGTTCCATCCGGGTCCTGCGGGGGGCGGCGCGGGGCCTGCCGGGACCGAGCTCCGCCGCGGGGGCGGCCCCAGCGGACGAACAAAGCGGGCGGGGGGGGGCGGTGCTGGGGGCCGGAGCTGTGAGGCACGGGGAGACCGGGAGCTGGGGTGAGGGGTAAGGGGGGGTCTGCGGGTATGAGGTGCCCATCGCCGAGGCCGTGCCGGGAGGGGCAAGAGGCTGCTCCGCTCCCGTGGCCCAGACGGTGGCGGCGGAACCCAGAGCCCGCAGCAGCGAAACGGGTCCGCGGTGCCACCGAGGAGAGAACGGGCTCTGCTTCCCCCCGCGCGGTGCCCGCCCCGCTCTCCTGTGCGAGGGCCTTGCTCTCGGCTCCTTTGTGCGCCTCGGCGCCGGCGAGGCCGGCGCTGTTCCCCGTTAACCTCGGTGCGACGTCCAAAGCGTTTGTATCCGGTACCACTGGCACCGTCTCGAAGTTGATTAAGAAATCTGTTTATTATGTGCAGTGTAGTTTGTTTACTTGATAACTGCCACGTGCTAATCTAATTAGATAACAAAAATCTTGGCCGGCGCTGCTGCCTTGCCAGAGCAGTTGCTGGGTAATAAGCACATACCAACAACCATCTTCGGAGGAGTGCAAAGTACTCCCTTGCTGATAAAACACCTTCGCTTAAACTTAAGCCCTGCGAAGATCCGGGTGTTCTGCGCCCTCTCTGTGTTGTGTTGGGCGCTTGAAGCAAAGAGCTTCGTGTTTGACCCTCAGTTTCATTATCAGACGTGAGGAACCAGGTTTTGCTCTGTGGAATTAGGTCCCTTAACCTTGTTTTCTGCAGCAGGCAGTGGATAATCTTCTTTTGTGATGAGGGTTTAAATGCAATATCTTCAATCGCAAAGCTTTGCATTTTGATGCTGGTTGGTGCGGGGCTCTTCATTGCTGTCAATGCATCGAAATTCAGGGAAGTGGGTAAATTAATGGACCTTAATGATGTTCTGGAGTAACATGTGCCATACCTCATACAGAAAACACTTGGAGATACCTGAAAACCCTGTTGTTACAGGGTAGCTAATTTCTGGCTTCACTCAGAAGATAAAAATCCTGCAGTTTATCCATTTACACTGTTCTTCCTGCATCACCCCCACTCCCCACTAAAATGCCTGAATAATTAGGGGCTGAATCTCAAATCACATCAATATGGCAAAATTCTCTGTGGTTTTTGTTCTGTAGCACTATTAATGTTCTGTTTCCTGCTCCACTGTAAGGAGCTTTGAGATCCTTTGCTTTCCACCTACTCCCAGATGGAAAATGTCTTATTTTTGTTCACAACACAGTGGAGCCTGTTGCTGTAGCTCGTTTTCTGCAGCAGCTGCCTTAGATTGTGCCTTTGTGCAAAACCAAAGTGGTGTTGGTGTCTCCTCAGAATTGCCTGTAGCTCATGACTTAAAAAGCCTGTATCTGGTGAAATGAGGCTAATCTTGCCCTTACAAATGAGCACAGAAAGACAGCTGGTTTGTATCTGGAAAGGGTGAAATGGGGAGATTTAGTTATTGTTTTATTTCTTTCTATTTGTGGTATTGCAACTTGCAGAAAATGAATTTACCAGGAGTGCTGTGAGTACAGGACTGGCCTGAGGCTTCTTTAACTGTCCATGCAGAAGTGTTTTGTTAACTTGTTTTCCTGTGGGAAAACATTAGCAGATTTAGGGCTTCATCAGATAAACTTGAGATGCTCAGCTTGAGCCCTGGATCTTTCTTGAAGATAATCATCCCCATCGTCCTTGGGCACTAATGGAAAAAGTTGTTTCAGTCCCAACGTGGAACACTGAACTTCTTCCTCCCTCCTAAAGCAAATAGCTCATGTACTATGGGAACACTTAAGAAACTGGAAAACCAGCCCATGATTCTATAAATAAACCTTGCAACCTTTTGCACAAAAAGTAGGTTGTGATTTTTGTATATTATTTATTATTATTTTTGATGTATATCTTATTATTTTTACCATTCTGGACTTGCCTGTGTGCAGTCTTCTCTGTACAGAAGTTGCCTGGAATGTGGCCTGAGTACCTTCCACTGCTACTGCAGTTGTTCACCTTAGTGCGAATCTTTATGTGCACAAAGCCTGGTGAATTGTCAGTACCAGGATTCACTCCACAAGTGAAAACGCTGACTTTGTCACATAAAAAAGGAAGAATTTAGGCATTTGAGACTCTGAGGTCTTTTATTCCTTCTAGTGCAGCCTGTTTGTTAGCTTGTGAGCAGCTGAAGTTGCTTAAAGCAGTTTCAAGCTTGACTTAGGGTGTTGAGTACAGTGTCTTTTCCTGTCTGATGTTAAATGCTGCCAGTAAGCCTTTGCACATTTGTTTTGAAAGAACATCAAAAAGAACCTGTTTTCTCTTGCTAGAATACCCGGGTTCTGCTCTCATTTGTTGTACTTCCTAAGGGAGCTCCAGTGACTTCCGTGCTTGGGTTTGCCTTTGATTTAAAAACCTTGAATAGAACAAGCCAAGCAGGTCCCTTTATCTTTGTCTTTTTCTTAACTGATCACTTGGATGTGGTAGGGGTTTGACTTGGGATTATCAAGAAGACATTTTGAACCAAAACTTGCACTAATTCCATAGATAAAAGGAGCAAATGAAATATAAAGACAAAACAGGAGCTTCTGTGTGATAAGCCCCTGTATGCTAATCACAATGGAGGCTGTATTTTGATACCCTCTTTTCCAGCTAATTTTTTCATATGCAGGCAGTGGGCTAAAATGTTGATTTGAGAATAAAATAAAGCTATTTCTCTGCCTGCTGCATGACACCATTGCAAATTGTTAGCACGAGAAGAACGTTCAAGTTTGATTTGGGTTTTTTTTTAGCTCACTGCCTCATACATGCTTTGTATAATGTTTAACACTGCCAGTATTGGTAGCTAAAACTACTCAGCTTTTCCAGTGTCGATACCTGTAGCTAAACATGGTGCAGGAAAAGCAGCAGCCTTGCCTCATAAAATGAGGTTTTCAGTTAAGACCTGGACTGTGAGAAGCAGACTTTAGTCCCTGTTCAGAGTTACATGCTGCACCCAGACTGACAGAAAGGCTGCAGCACCCTCCTTGTGACGAAGGTTCAGCCCAAATTTAGGCTCTGTCCTGCTTTTGACTGGGGTTAGGTGGAACAAGACACACTTGCCAACTGTACCTTCATTCCTGGAGCTTGGGACGCTGCCGTATCACGTAGCATTGACACACACAAGTGTTGAGCGCTCTCCAGGCGTGACTCAACCCGTGCTAATGAAGTGGGAGGAGAGGGGAGCACGCACTGGCTTCTTGTGCATTATGATGTTGGCTTTACCTGAAGTTTCCTAAGCAGTGGAATGTCCTGTAATAGAATTTGGGTGGCCTAAAAGCCATGCTCAGCTTCCCCTAGCATGGGTATCCTTGGGGATTCCCCTGAAGCACTGCCCACCTCCTCTGAACCATTACAGACACCGGGCACCATTCATCTCCAGTGGAGTTTGTTGAAACTTGGGTAAGAGATTTGAAAGTATTTTGGAAAGCAAGTTTTCCTTTTTGTGTCTTCAGTGTCGCCTTAAATACATTCCTACAGCAAGCACGCATGCTTGCTGCTGTTCTCTGTCCCTTTTAATTGGCCTCAGTGCTTGGCATTTGATGAGCTTTAATTTGAGGAAATCAATTAGTCACCCTGCATACAATGGAAACAGCGTTTCTGATGCTCCTGTTGCAGTGAACAGAGCCTGCTGCAGCCACTGCAGGGCTACCCAGAGCCTTCACATCCATGCACAGCCTTCCCTTGTGCAGGGCAGGGTGGTGAGTGAATCTGCACCTCTCTAATTACTGCATTTCTTAATTGCAGGTGTTGACTCACAGACGCAGCCATGAAAGATCCGAGTCGCAGCAGCACCAGCCCAAGCATCATCAGCGAAGATGTGATCATAAATGGTCATTCTCATGAAGATGACAATCCCTTTGCAGAGTACATGTGGATGGAGAATGAAGAGGAATTCAACAGGCAGGCAAGTCATTTCCTTCTCTAAATGTGTTGTGATATGCTTTACCCTTCTCTAGCTGAAGGGAAAGGTGCTGTGGCTTAGCAACCAGGGTCAAAGACTGGCAATCCTTTAGACATGGGGTTTTTAAATGAGCTTGCTGGGGAACAGACAGATCTCAGCATCTCAGGCAAAAATATGAGTTTTCTGTAATCTTGGTGGAAAATATGAGAAGTATGTATCCAGTAATTTTCTGCTGCTGCAGGAGGGAGGGAAACAACATTGGCAGAGCTTACTGACACTTTGGAAGGGATGGGTCTAGGTAGGCCGCTGGCCTGCAGAGGTTTTACATGTACAGACATGCTGTAGCTCTGAACTGGATATGTCCCAGTGCCTCCCTGCCTCTCCCAAGGCTGCTGTTCCAAAGGGAGTTAGTGGACATAGCTGTTGCCCACAGAGCTTGTGAATGCTTCGTCCCTGGCAGTGTTCAAGGCCAGGTTGCACGAAGCCTTGCATAGCATGGTTTAGTCTGAGGTGTCCCTGCCCATGGCAGGGGGGTTGGGACTGGATGATCTTAAGGTCCTTTCCAACCCTAACTATTCTATGATTCTATAGTAGTCCTGGTCATTGCTTAATACTGAAGTGTCTGTCTTACAGCTTGCCTTCACAATCAGATTGGAAGGAAGCCTTAAACTTCATCTGGACACAGTTTCACTCCTGTGGAGGAAGAGCAGCCTCTTTCCACAGCCCCCTTTACAATCAAAGCTTGATCTTTGTACTCGTGTAGCTGCTTTCTCTGCACAGTTTGGCTGTGCTGAAGTCTGAGTGGCTGAAATGGGATGTCTGCTGCTCTCTAGGGTGCCAGCAGGGCACAAAGCTAATCTGAAATTCAGGTTGCTCACAAGCTGTAAATTCTCGCATGCATAAAGGGCCAGGATGCTCTCAGTGCTGTTTCCCATTGGGTGGCTGTTTCTTCCTGGGCACTGTAGTGCAGTTGGAGTAGGGGATGTGTAGTTCTTGAGGAAGCAGCTGAGTGTTGTGCCATGAATAAACAAAGAAGAGGAAAGGTGGGAGCATGGGGGAAGACTGGTTGTATTCAGGCAGGCAAACACCACGTGGCAGCCTGGTTGTGCAGCAGTAGGCAAATCTCTCGGTGGGAACTTGAACAAGTTAAACTTGAGCTGGAAAATCGAAACAGGCAGTCTTAATTGCAAGGCATTTCAGGACCTGTTATTTAACACTTCTGGAGCTGCTGCTGGAGGCACCTGTAGGTGAACAACCATGGAACAACTGGTGCCAGGCAGCCCCTGCTGTGACACTGGCTTGTGGCTGTGTGCCTACCACTGCCTTTTACCCAGTGCAGGATGAGCACAGTGCCTCAGGGGGTGTTGATGGGAGACTCCTGTCCTCACTGGAGTGCTCTGTTGGCGAAACCACAAAGTCAGGGCTTCGTTCAGGATTTGAATTGTGTGACAGTGGCTTAGAGCATATGGTGATGAGTCCGTGTTCCCCAAGCTGTGTATCTTGAGCACCGAGTGAGCTGGTGGGTGTGTTTGCCCTAGGCACAGGGGACCTACATATTGCAGCAATCCTCAAGTCTGGCTTCCATTTTCTGGTTTGGTATCTGTGGTACATAATTGAATTTCCACTTCAGGGTCAAGTATGTGTTTAATTTCAGAGTCAAGGATAGATAGGAAAACTTGTTTGAGCTTCCATTGAGTGAACTTTTAAATATCCTGAATAATTTTTCCATTCTGGCAAGTCATTCACACCAGCTTCTATTTCCCGGCTTAAGTATTGTAGTGCAGGACATGGAAAACTTGTTGGGATGAACTCCTTCCAAAGCTTGTTTACTGAACAACCAAGCAAAACTTTCCTTTAGTCTTTGCAACGTGTGGCAGTTCTGCATCAGTTGATTTGCCCTGCTTAGAGCACAGCAGGTCAGCATTCTTAACAACCACTAAGATCATGTGGAGTTCCTTAGGAGAATTGTGTTGGGTGAACACATAACCCAACGCCAAGGAAACGCTGCTTGTTCCTCGTGCCAAGGCACAGGCCGTGGTTATTTTTTCCCCAAGTCTTGGAGGACACTTTCCTTGGGAGTGTGCCTGGCTGCATGTGTTGTCCCTGTTCCCTTCCTCATACTCGCAGTGAGTTGAGTCCAGGCTAGTTGGTACATCTAAAATATTCACTTGGAACCAATATTTTCCTTGTCCTTGAGCTTGTAACAAGCAGCAAATGGAACAGCTGGGGTATTCTGCCATTCCCTTTATCTGCAGTCCAAGTTCCTGGGCCAAAGCACTTTCCTACATTAAAAATCCAAGCTGATTTCCTCCGTGCAGCACGAGCCTGGTGTTCTGCTGCAAGTCCTGGTGCATAGCTAGAAAGCAGCGAGCTGAGTGCATAGACCTTGGAGTGAAGACACAAGCTCTTGAGAAGTTTGTTGATGAAGCAGTTTCTTCTCATTGTATAGATCGAAGAGGAGTTGTGGGAAGAAGAATTTATTGAGCGCTGCTTCCAAGAGATGCTGGAAGAAGAGGAGGAGCACGAATGGTTTATTCCAGCCCGTGATCTCCCACAAACAATGGATCAAATCCAGGACCAGTTCAATGACCTTGTTATCAGTGACAGCTCATCACTGGAGGATCTGGTGGTAAATTGGTTTCTCATCGTATTTCTCAAGCTTGACATCTCTGGCCAGAGCTGATTTTTATGGGTGATAATGGCAGGGCAGAATTCCTTTACACATAAGCCAGAGACTCTTAAACTGTGCCTGGCTCTGGTGGGGGGGAGTGTGGAACAGTTGGGCAAGGGATGTTCCCCCAAGCGATGTGAGCTGTTCAGTGGTTTTCTTCATAACCACATGGGGCCTTTCCTAGCCCATGGCATAAACTCAAGTGGGTTTGGGGATACAGAGTGTGTTAAGAAAAAAAGGCAGTGTGTGAAGCATGAATGCTGAAGTGCCATTTGGTGACAAGACTGCAAAGGTTTAACTGAGCATCTGTCACCAGTTATGTGTGGGGTAGGAATGAGCTGTGTTCTGGTTTGGATTGTGCAAACCATAGTGGATCCCTTTTGTAGAGATTCTAGGGAAGGGAAAGGCAACCCCACTGATTATTTTCCTCATTCTTACTGTGTGACTTGTCAGAGCTTAACGGATAGGAAGGGGCACTGCATACCTTTTTTCTCTAACATAATACACAGGTGCTGGTACAAGAGTACAAAAAACACTGTCAGGTCCTACTTCTCCAAGCTTAAGTAGCTGCAGGCAGCAGGTTTGGAACACAAAAGCCTAACCCTCTGTTTCCTCATGATAAAGAACTCAGTTTGAAGATGCTGCCTACCTATAACTGCAGGACATTGCAGAGCAGCAGCTTGCCAAGTAGCAGAACAGGGTAGACACAGGCATGGAAGTGCAGAAAATCAATAGAGTGCTCATATACATTAAATTCCCAGAAATGGCTGAAGTTCCTGGAACAAGTCTCCTCTTGCTTAAATAAGCAAGATTGAAAAACCTCATGGCACATTTTAGCAGCTCGGCTTCAGAAAAAGCTTTTTCAGCATTACGCCAAGTAGCTGCATTTGATGCATGCCTGTGGTTTGCTTGTTTCTCATTCCCTGAGCCCTCATCTGACTGAAACACCCATGTGGTGCTAAGGAAGGGTGGTTAATTCGACTACTGGCACAGAGGAGTGTGCTCTTGTAGTGAGCAGAGAGGCTCTAGATAGATGCAATGCCCCCATCATGTGCCTGTTGCTCTAAACCCATGAACTGTTCCTAATGCTGTCAGCTTAAAAATGGAGGATGAAAATAATGAACTACACTTCTCTTTTCCCCTTTCTCAGGTCAAGAGTAATCTGAATCCAAACGCAAAGGAGTTTGTTCCTGGGGTGAAGTACTTAAATATTTGAGTAGACTGGGCCCTCTCCTGGTGGATGTAGCACAATTTCCACACTGTGAAGCCAGTATTAGAAGATTTAATTGTAAAAGCTCTCTCTTCTTGTCACTGTGTTACACTTATGCATTGCCAAAGTTTTGTTAGTCTTGCATGCTCAATAAAAGTGCTGAGACTGTTATTAAGTAAATCTGTCAAAAGTTTAATGGAAACATAATTGGGCCCTGGCTCTCTGGAAGGAGGCAGTGAGGTAAGAAGCACCAGTCAAGTTGAGACAAAGTACCACGTTTCTAAAACCTTCTGCAGACTCTGTCTTTCTCAAACAGGACTTGGAATTTGCCATGGATGGTCTGTGTTAACTGGTGCTAGCTTGCACCTGATAATGCCTTAACTTCGGGACAAAAAGCAAGCAAGGATATCTGATTGTTATGCAAACAGGCTAACTTTCCTTGGAAATACTGTTACTAATGTTAATTTTTCCCCTTAAAGAAACCCTCATGCTCCTTTTCAGCAGCATGAGCTGTAACCGAAACCTTACAGACCTGTGCAGAGTCGTAGATCTCAGCTACTGAACTAACACCCAAGGGGCTGGAAGGAGGAATCCCCCACGCTTCGCAGTACGTGATCATGTTAGAAACACTCCAACTTCCCAATTATGTTCAAGGAGATGTGAGTTTCATCACAATTTCTTCCAAGAACCCAGAGAAATACATAGCACTGCCTATGTAACTTTTAGCATATGACTTTATTAGAGCTGGGTTTAACCAAGCGAAGCCTAGCATTAGTGATTTGAGTGGTGCTTTGCCCTTGCTTTGTTTAATCATCACTACACGATAGTCTACAGCACAACAACTTTTGTTTTTTGTTTTTTTCTTTTAATAAAGCTAGAACAGTTTTGGCTTCTTACACTTCATCCTGGGGTAGGTTAAGCTGCCATACGTGTTCAGTGTGAATAGTGTTTAAGTTGAAAATATTGTAAAAAAATTATATTTTTTCAAAAATATTTAAAAAAATAAATAAGAGTAGAACTGACGTGGTGGCTGTCTCGTGAATGTGCTGCTGGCAGCGTGCAGGGGCGAGAGAGGGTGTGCTGCTCATACACTTCCCTTGGAGATCTTTGTAAGGTGATAGCCCAGAATACTCCTGTGAGCTTGGACTCTTTCCCCCTGCCTGCCTGGGCAGATTTTCCTTCCTTCTCACTGCTGCTAATCCCAGTGCAGCTCCAGTGCTGCTGGCAGCATGGGCAGCCCTCGCTGACTGCAGGCAGCACCCTATAAAGGGGGTGTCAGAGTGGGGCTGCTGGAGCTGGGGTGCTCCCCAGCCTTACTCTGTGAACTGTGGGGCTGTGAATGAGCTGATCCCCCCCTTACTTTGTAACTTTGCCCAGCCTTGCTCTTAATATCTTTTATTTTGTCTTTAAGCTCCGGTTAAACCAAATGAAAACACTTCAGAAAACACACAGTGCTGCAGGATGTGCAGGAGTGCTACCTTTATACAGGGGTTACCCACATCACTGTGTTGGTCTTCATAGAATCCCAGACTGGTTTGGGTTGGAAGGGACCTTAAAGCTCATCCAGCTCCAACCCCTGCCACAGGCAGGGACACCTTCCACTGGAGCAGCTGCTCCAAGCCCCTGTGTCCAACCTGGCCTTGAGCACTGCCAGGGATGGGGCAGCCACAGCTTCTCTGGGCACCCTGTGCCAGAGCCTCAGCACCCTCACAGGGAACAGCTTCTGCCTAAGAGCTCATCTCAGTCTCCCCTGTTCTGGCAGGTTCAAGCCATTCCCCTTGGCCTGTCCCTACAGGCCCTTGTCCCAAGCCCCTCTCCAGGTTTCTTGTCCAGCCCTCTTAGAGGAACTCAGCCCAGCCAACTCTTGTTGTGCTGTTGCTCTTCAGAATGTTCATCACAGCTCTCCTGGCTCCTCACTGAGCAGTACTTTCCCCTTTCCTCACCTGAGATCTGGCCATAGAGAAGCAACAAACCTCTTCTGGTGTTCCCCCGGCTCGGCTGCAGTTCAGACTTGTACATCTGAAGACAGAAGGTCAGGAAGCAGCCATGTGCTGCCTTATATTTAGCTGGAGTGGGAGTGTGAGCAGTGAACCCCTGCACGCTGCAGCACTGCCTTGGCAGGAGCCTCCTGTGGCTGGGTGCGGTTGGCTGGGGTTGATTGGCACCTGAATGCTGCTGTTGTGCAAGGGAACAGCACCATTCCTGTGTTGTTTTCCCTGCTGTATCCCAGCAGGCTGTACCAGCAGCACCTTTCTGGAGGTGAACTCCCAGACCGGTCTGGGCCTGGGGTTTGTGACTGAACCAGAGCTGATGGCAGGTGGGTGCTGTGGCTCCTGTTGAACAGGGCTGGGGCTTTCTCCTGCTCCAGCCCCAGCAGTGGGCAGGATGCTGGGACAGGACAGAGCTGCCCAAAGAGGTGTTGCACTCTAACATCAAGCTCTGCACCAGCACTGGGACAGCAGCAGAAGATGGGGGCTCCCATGGCTCAGGGCATGTGGTGCCTGTGGGAGGTGTGAGCAGGTGTGTTTGCATCACCTGGGGGTTTGGGTGGGTTTTCCCCCTTTTCACTCATTAAACTGTCCTGTTCCCATTCCCTGATGGGTCTGCCAAGGGCTTGTGCTGAACCACCCCCCACTGCACTAGTGTTGGGGCAGAAGCCCCCTGACCATGGGGGCTGCTTGGGCTGGGTGAAACCCACGTGTGTCCATGTCAGACAGCCCAGGCAGGAGCATGGAGAGCTGCTGACACCTTTGCAATGCAAGAAGGGTGGAGGGAATGGTGCAAGATGCAGCAAAGACACTGGGAAGGCTTCAATCTTATTTTATTACTTTCAGTGCATGATCTTGACATCGGCCTCTTACCCTGGTGTGGATGCTCACCCCACACGGAGCCCGCGCCAGCCGCCGGGTAGCCCTGCTGAAGCCAAGGGCACCGCGGGACAGTCCATGGCTCTGATGGTGTCTGATGAGCTTCAGACTGAGTGAGCTCCAGCAGCCGAAGCTTGGTGAGTGCCCCAGGGGCCATGGTCACCAGGCTGGCACCCGGGAGCTTGGGCTGTCCCCAAAGGGCAGCTTGGAGATTCCCTAATCCTGTGTTGGAGATGGGCACCGGAAGCCTCTGCTTTGGTGCCCCAACAGCACCCATGGGGCTCAGCTCCCCCGGCACTGGGGTGTGAGCCCTCCCCTCACTCACACCTTGGTGCACACCGAGACCCCATCGGCCACGTCCTGCACGTCCATGGCCGCAGTGCTGCCCCTCACCCGGGCCTTGAACCCGGTGAACAGGGGGCAGATGGGGACCCGCCTGAGCCACCGGCTGCGCCGCACAGCACCCATCCCAAAGGGGAAGTCATAGCTCCGGAGGCTGGCGCTGGAGCTGCTGTCCGAGTGTGCACCCGCCTTCCACTGCACCAGCCCTCGCTCCTCCTGTGTCCCTGCGGCAGCCGGGCCGGGTCAGACCCCTGGCCCTGTGAGCCCAAACCAGCCCCTCAGTTACCCCTTGTGTTCCCCTGTGCTTCCATTACCTGGGATGGTGTTGTCCAGGACAAAGGCAATGAGCCCCCCGACGAACATCTCTGTCGTCAGCAGCACCGTCAGGATCTGGTCCAGCTCAGGGACACCTGCAAGAGGGCAGGGATTGAATGGGGCCATGCTGTGGTGAGCCAGGTTCATCTCATTAACCCATGGATCTGCCCTCCTTGCTCCCCAGAGCCGCAGCATTGGGGCTCCCCATGGCAGGGGGTACCTGTGTTAATGGCCTTGGGGTGGGAATCCAGGTAGTTTGGCAGCGTCAGCCCAAAGAACATGGCAAAGCCCAACACAAAGAGGTTGCGGGAGGAGTTCATGTCGACAAACTGCAGGTTGGAGAGGCCGACGGCTGTGATCATACCTGCCATGGAGACACGGCTGTGCTGGAGGTGCCCGTGGTGCTGCTGCCGGCCAGGAGCCGGCATCGGGGTGCACTGGTGGCACAAAGCCCACCCAGCATCCCCTGAGCCTGCAGGGAAGGGTCCCGGGGTGCAGGTGACAGCAGTTTGAGGGGTGCTGCAGTGAGGTTACCGAACAGGGTGCAGAACATCCCCCCGAGGACGGGGTCGGGCAGGGAGGCGAAGAGCGCTGTGAACTTCCCGATGGTGCCCAGCAGGAGCATGATCCCAGCCCCGTACTGGATCACCCTCCTGCTCCCCACCTGCATGGAGATGGGCAGTGGGTGACAGTGTCCCCTGGCTGAGTGGGGCCCAGCCCAGGCCCTGGTACCTTTGTGATGCCCAGGACCCCGATGTTGGGGCTGGAGGAGGTGGAGCCGTTGCCGGTGCCCAGCAGCCCCGCGATGATGCAGGAGATGCCTTCAGTGAAAATGCCCCTGGGAACATGAACAGGTTGGTTCCCATACAGCATCCCTGCCCCATCCCACAGGGATCTATGGCACGAGCAGGGTACCAGGTCGGGGGCAGCTGCTGTACCTGTTGATGGCATGCACAGGGGGCGGGGGGGCTCCTGCCAGCCGGGCACAGGAGTAGTAGTCCCCGATGGACTCGATGATGCCTGCCAGTGTGGCACTGAACATGCCCAGCACTGCTGCCGAGGTCACCGTGGGCAGACCCCACTGGCCTGCCAGGGGCAGAGCACGATGCCAAGGTCCCAACACAAAACCTGCCCCCCCAGTGCTCCCCAGCCCAACTGATGCTGCACCCCAGGGTGAAGGGGCATTGAAGGGGCACTCACAGGGGTAGGGCACCCGGAACCAGGGTGCCACGGACAGGATCTCCCCCCTTGCATCCGTCCTGGCCTTGTACCCGTAGGCCTCAGGCTCGCTGGGGAAGACGCCGGTGCGAGTCAGCACATAGCAGAGCAGCCACACCACCATGATGGCCATGATGATCTGCAGGGGCACGGACCGGGCACACCCCCTGCATCCCCCGTGTGTAGACACAGGGGGGGTTTGGGGGATGCTCCAGGACCTGGCGGCTCCAGACCAGCCCCTACCGGGAACATCTTGAAGGCCTGGATGCGGAGCAGCACGAAGCCCCTGCCCCGCCGGTACCCGGGCAGGCGGATGGGGACGTGCCGCAGGTACTGCGCGAACAGCACGATCAGGACGATGGTCCTGGGGGGAGAGAGACGCAGGAGCCCCCTCATACCCTGGGCTCCGCAAGGGACACCCCGACCCCGTTGTCCCCCCATCCCCGAGCCGTACAGAGCAGCGATGCCCCAGTGGGAGCCGGCCCGCTCGCCGGCTGCCTGGAACACCGAGAGCCCGATGAGGGACACGGTGGGAGTGACGGTCAGCGGCCCGATGTAGCTGAGCAGTGCCCCGGGCAGCCCCAGCAGCCCGATGGCCACCTCCACCAGGCTGGACACCACGATGGCTCCCTGGATCTGCAGGGAGGGCAGGGCTCAGTGTGCTATGGGGCACCCGGGGGTCCCGGGTGGGGGGGGCTGTACCTCTCGCATGCGGGGCTGCCAGATGTGGGATGTGTTGAGAGGCAGAACCCAGTTACCGTAGATCTGCTCTGGGGATGGAGGGGGATGAGGTGGTGCCTGGATGGGGGGGGAGCAGCTGAACCCCCCTGCCCCACTCTGCTCTCACCTTCAGGGGGGCAGCGCCACTTCTCCAGGGCCAGGATGGACTTGGCCGGGACGAGGAAAGCCAAAGCGCTCGCCTGGAACAGGGGCAGCCTGGGGGGGACAGGGGATGCTGTGCCCATGGCCTGCGGAGCAGCAGCGGGACCCCCCAGCACCGCGGCTCTACCTGATGCCCACAGTGGTCTGGATGAGGGTGGTGATGCCGACGCAGGTGAAGATGGTGCCGATGAGGTAGCTGACGGTGAGCTGGTCCTTGCCCACGCACAGGCTCTCGGCCAGCAGGAAGGGGACAGCAATGGTGCCGCTGAAGCAGGTCAGGTAGTGCTGGGGGGGAACGGGGGGCTCAGGGGGCTGGGATCGGAGCAGGGCCCCACGGGGGCTGCCCCTTCCAGGCCGTACCTGGAAGCCGAGCAGGATGCAGAGGTACCAGGGGGGCACGTCCTCGATCTTGTAGAGCATGTCCAGCTCCGGCCGGGGGGGCCTGGAGCCCTCCTTGGGGTCCTGGCGTGTGGGGACTCGGCTCAGCCCCAGCTCAGCACAGGGAGCCCGCAGTGACCCCCTGCGCCCGCAGGGATGGGGGGTCCCGCTCCCGGTGTCCATAGTGCAGTGCAGGAGGGTTCGGGGGTGCCCCGGTACTCACCCTGCCCTCCGCAGGCTGCTCCTTCCCGGGGGGACAGGGGGGGCCGGTGGGGGTGGGAGCCAGGCTCCCATTCTGGCAGTGAGGGTGAGGAGGAGTCAGTGTTGTCCCTGGTGTCCCATAGGAACCGGGCTCTGCCCTGGGGACACGAGGGCTGCGGCTCCGAAGTGCGGCGGTTCCGGCCCCAGAGAGGGGCCTGGGCTCCAGACCCACCTGAGGGTTCGTCCCCAGGGGAGGGTGGAGGGAGGTCCCCTCTGCCCCTGGGGCCTGGACACGCTGCCAGCAAGGGTGGCACAGCCGGTCCCACCTGCAGCCTCCCCTTGGTCCCGGGCTCCACCGCAGCCCCCAGGCTCACCCCATCCTTTGCCTTCTGCTGGGCACCACAGCCCTGAGCTGCCACCACTGGGCCTCCAGTGTCCCCAGTCACCCCCCTCCCTCCCTGCTGCCTGGGATACAGCTGAAGAGGGGACAGGGATGGGGATGGGGATGGTGTCAGAGGCTGCGTTCACCTGGGGCTGAGCCAGGTCTCCGGAGCGCGTCCCCATCCTCCGGTGATGCGGCCCCGGCGGCGATGTCACCGCACGGGGGTTTTATGGCCACGGGAAGGACTTTAGTCCCCACCCGGACCGTGGCACAGGGCGGCAGACAGCGAGGCCACCATTGGCTGCGGGTTGTGAAACCGGGGATCAGCCATTAACTCCTTTAATAGGGGCTGGCACCGCGGGCGCGCAGCTCCGCGCTGGTCACACATTACAGCCCCGCTGGGGGGCAGGGACACGGGGCTGGGGCCTCCCCATGGCAGCGCCGGGCACGGAGGGACGCGGTGGCACCGGCGATGGGAGCTCCCACCCCCGGAGCGGCGGCTCCATCTGCGGCCGAGGTCGGTTCCGAAGGTCGCTGGGGCATTAAGCATTAACCGCAGCAGGGCTACAGCTCGTTCTGCAGCTTGGGGGGGGCCCCCCCGGCCTTGCTGCTGGGGCAGGGCCCCTTGTCCCCATGGCACAGCAGCTCCCGCAGCGCGGACGGGCCCCGTCGGTGCGCCCCATAGACCTGAGCCTCGCCCTGCTCCCCCACGGCGCCGTGGCACATCTTGGACAGCCTGTGGGGAGACACGTGTGGGGCACAGTGCACCCCCTGCCATGGGGGGAACAGTGCCCGGCACCCCCCCCACTGCCAACCCCCCCTTACCTGCCCGGCCAGGGTCCCCCCGTCACCATCACACTCATGGGCTCCTGCATTGGCAGCCCCGGCCCCGTCAGACGCTTCTCCCCATCCACCTCCTGCACCCCATAGCTGCAGGGAGAGGAAGAGGATGGTGAGACCCCATCTCTGGGGCACCCCATCCCCATGGACGCCCCATAGGAACACCCTGCTCACCTCTCCCAGCCCTGCGAGCAGCTCCTCTCCAGCACCTCCAGGTAGTCTGATTCGCTCAGCACCTTCTTGCCCACCTTCCCCTCTGCCCTGCTCAGCTGCTCCTCAATCTGGGGTGAAAAAGGGCAGAAATGGGCCAGTGAGGGTGGCAGCCTCCCCATGACCCTGCGCCCCAGTGCGCATGGGTCTGCATCCTCTTCCTTGAGGCCCAGCAGTGGAAGCACTGTTGCATGGGGATGGTGGGTCCATGAGCAGGGAGCTCACTGGCCCCACAGGGCTGTTCTGGGGGTCCAGCAGAGCATCCCTGTGGGGCTCTCACTGCCGGTGCTGGGCCCCATCTCCCATCTCCCCACCTGGAAGGCAATGGCGTGGCAGGCATCGCAGCGCAGGGACTGGGGCATGTGGGGTGAGAGCCGCTCCTCGGTGCTGAGCTGGGGTGCAGGGATGGAGTGGGTCAGGGCTGGGGGGGGGTCCCCGCACATCCCCTCCCCTCCCATCTCTGTCAGCAGGCTCAGGACCATCCACAGCAGCGCCGGCCACATCCTGCCTGGTGCAATGGGGCCGGGGGGGGGGTGCGGGGCCCATATAAATCCCCAGGCACTGATGCATGGCTGAGGCACCTGCATCCGGCTGACGTGGCTGTCCCCGCGGTGTCGGGGCTCAGTGCATGGGGTGTCCCTGGCCCCGCTCGGGGAGGGGTTTGGTGTGATTCGGTCCAGGCCTGAGCCTGGGATGGTTTGATCCTGCCTGGGATGGGGATGGGGTGGGGGCTTGGGGCGCAAGGACGGGGTCAAGGCTGGGTTTGTGGGTCAGGGATGGGGTTTGGGTTCAGTACTGGGGGTTGAGGATCAGGGTTTGGTGTTCAAGCCTACATCTTAGGGATGAGATTTGGGGTTCAGGACTGAGCTTCGGTGCTGAGGTTGGGGTTCAGGACTGGGGACTCAGATCAGAGGCCTGAGGTTCAGGGTTGGGGTTCAAGGGCTGGGTTCAGGGCTTACTGATGACCACAGAACCCCCACCTGCTCCCCTTGGACACTCTGGGACAGATGGACATGGACGGACTGCAATGCTCAGGTCCTTCAGCCCCCCAAAACACCAGCGGGAGCCCCTGACCCCCTTTACAGACCACACAAATACAGGATGAAGATGGAACATTTAATGGTGTCTCAGCATCTTTCCTGTTGTTCCAGGGTGTCTGTGCTGCAGCCGTGGCCATCATCCTCCTGTGTCAAGCAGCCCAAGTCTTCCTTGGGACAGGACCAGCAGCACTGGGAAAGCTGGGGCCGTGCATCTGATCCCTTTGCTGGCCCCCAGGGCTGCCATGTGCTCACATTGGGAAATGCTTTTCCTCCCCATTCCCATGCGGTCCATTGAGGTCCAGCCAGTGCCCATTGCTCCTCAGCAGCTCCATCATGGGCAGCAGGTCTCTCCCATGCTGGGGATGATGCTTACACTGGGGTTGAAGCCTGGCCATGTAGGTCCATTGAGGACCATCACATCCGGAGCAGCGGTCCCGGCTCGGGCCTGGCAGGGCTGGTACGGGCAGGGGGCTGGCTGGGGCCGGGGCTGGCCCGCATCCCTGTGGGGATGTAGTACAGGCTCTCCAGGTACCCACAGTCAGCACCCCCAGCAGCGGGAGGCCCCTCGCCCTTGGGAGCAGAGTTGAAGGTCCCAGAGAAGCTGGTGTTGTCAGCAGCCGGCGGGTCAGGGTGCACTGGAGATGGGGCAGAGGGTGCTGGGGGTACTGGGAGCCCCTGGAAGCCGCTGTAGGGCACATAGGGTGGGCCATAGACCCCCGGTGACACGGCCAGGGGATTGTAAGGAGCTTGGTAGAGCCCAGTGTGTGATGCCACTGGTGGGACGAGCACCTCCAGGTACTGCCCGGTCTCGGGGTCATACAGTGTTTTCAGCTGGGGCTGCCGTGGGGGCTCCATGTAGTAGCATTTCCCACTGTCGGGATCCACAAGCATCCTCCGGTGTGTGGGCAGGTGGGAAGCGAAGGGCTTCATGGAGCTCGGTGTGTTCTTACTGCTTGGAGAGGTGCCGTCAGTCCTCCTTAGGAAGTGGGGAGCATCCTCGAGGCGAGGCTGAGGCTGGGATGAGGGCACTGGGTGCTCTGCAGCCACCAGGCCTTCGGGGGGCAGGTGGGGTTTGGGGCTGGGTTTGCTCCAGGGCACTTCCCCACTGGGCAGGGGACACACACCAGCCCCCAGTGTAGCACTGGCTGGGTTGGGGACCAGCGGGGATCCAAAGAATGAGCTGGCCATGCTGGAGACTGATGGGTGCCCAAAGGAAGTGGGAACTGGGCTGATGCCCAAGGGGGACCCAAAGGATGTGCTGGATTGACTGGAGACAGAGGGGCTCTCAAAAGAAACACTGGCTGAGTTAGGGACCAGCGGAGTTCCAAAGGATGTGCTGGATGGATTGGGGACAAAGGGGGTACCAAAGAATGCGCTGGCTGAGTTAGGGACCAAGGGGGTCCCAAAAGATGCACTGGCTGAGTTAGGGACCAAAGGGGTCCCAAAGGATGTGCTGGATGGATTGGGGACCAAGGGGGTCCCAAAGGATACACTTGATGGACTAGGGACCAAAGGGGTCCCAAATGATGCACTGCACAGACTGGGGACCAAAGGGGTCCCAAAGGATGCATTGGCTGGGTAGGGTACCAAGGGGGTCCCAAAAGACTTGTTGGTGGGGTTGGAGACCAAGGGAGTCCCATATGATATGCTGGCCAGGCTGGAGGCTGATGGGTAACCAAAGGATGAGTTGGCCATGCTGGGGACTGTGGTAGTCCCAAAAGATGTACTGCCTGGCTTGGGGACCAAGGGGGTCCCAAAGGGTGCACTGGCCAGGTTGGGGACCAAGGGGCTCTCAAAGGGTGCATTGGCTGGGTTGGGGACTGCAGGGGTCCCAAAGGGTGCACTGGATAGGTTGGGGGCTGCAGGAGTCACAAGGGGTGCACTGGTTGGGTTAGGGACTGCAGGGGTCCCAAAGGGTGCACTGGTTGGGTTAGGGACTGGAGGGGTCCCAAAGGGTGCACTGGTTGGGTTAGGGACTGCAGGAGTCCCAAAGGGTGCACTGGTTGGGTTAGGGACTGCAGGGGTCCCAAAGGGTGCACTGGTTGGGTTAGGGGCTGCAGGAGTCCCAAAGGGTGCACTGGTTGGGTTAGGGACTGCAGGAGTCCCAAAGGGTGCAGTGGTTGGGTTAGGGACAGCAGGGGTCCCAAAGGGTGCACTGGTTGGGTTAGGGACTGCAGGGGTCCCAAAGGGTGCACTGGTTGGGTTAGGGACTGCAGGGGTCCCAAAGGGTGCAGTGGGCAGGCTGGGCAGTGCACGGGTCCCAAAGGACCCGCTGGCTGCGCTGGGGACCGAGGGCAGCGGTGGCACCGGAGCGGGTTTGGGGGGTTTCTCAGGCATTGCCAAGTAGTTGTTGTTCTCGGCCGGAGCAGGGACCGGCTCGGTGGCTGCCGGCCACGGTGGGGGACGGTCCCAGGGCTCCCTCCGCTCCGGCAGCCGGGTGGAAGCAGCCTCAGCGCCCTCCCCACCTCGGAACGGGGCGACGGGGCCGGGGACACCGGCGGAGCCGCAGCTCTGCACCGACCCCAGCCGGCCCTGGTGCTGCCCCTGCTCCCTCGCAGGCGGCTCTGGTGCGCTCCTTGCTGCCGGCTGCGGGTGCGCGGTGCTGCCGGACACCGATCCCGAGCGGGGGTCACCGCTGCCGGGGAGCCCTCCGGGGCCACCGGGGCCGTGTCCTTCCGTGGGGCTCGGGGGTGGCGGAGGGAGCAGGACGGTCTTCTCTGTCCGCAGCACCGCGGTGCTCTGAGCCGGGAGCCCATCCCCAGACCTTGGGCCCACCAGCACGTGGAGGTGGGTCTCCATGTGGGGCACCCCCTCGGCCGTCGCTGCCCGCGGTGGGACCCGGAGCTCGCTGCGCTCCCGGCGAGGGGGGGACACCGGCGGCTCCTCCGCGGCAGCCGAACCCCGTCGTGTGGCCTGGACCCTGGTGATGTGCACGGGGGAGCGGCGCGGGGGTGAGGAGCGGCTGCCCCGGGCACACAGCGGGGCTGGCTCTGCCGGCAGCTCCCGGTGTCCCGGCTGCGGTGCTGGCTCCCGGCGGCACACCGAGCTGCAGTGGATCACCAGCGGGGCGGCCGGGGCCGGCTCCGTGCTGCTCACCGGGGCCGCGGGGCCGCGGGATGCGCCGGAGGTCCCGAAGCTGAGGTTGTAGCTGCTCTTCAGCAGCTTGCGCACGTCGCGGGGCTGCGGGATGCGGCCCTTCCCCTTCTCCTCCGGCTTAGGGGGCACGGGCGGCGGGGACCGTCGTGCCGGGGGGCTGGGGGCCTGGCGCGGAGCCGCCGGCGGCTTCTCCTCGTGTCGGTTCTGCGGCACCAGCCTCACGTCCTGCGCACGGGAGGTGAAGGTGCGGCGCGGGGGCACAGCGGGGAAGGGGTCGGGCTCGGGGGGCAGGCTCGGGGGGTGGCCGGGGCAGATGGCTCTCTGCCTCAGGCTGGGCCACGGCTTCGGAGCTCTCCCAAACTTCGGGGCGACATCCAGCACCTTCCCCACCCCAGGCTGCGCTTCGAACAAGGCACGTGCTTGCCGGTAGCGGATCCTCTCCGGCGGAGGCTCCTCGGTGGTGCCGGGCAGCCAGTGTCCCTCCATCACCTCCTGGTACTTGATCCTCTCGTTGAGCTCATTGAAGGTCTTCTTCAGCTTGCAGACGTTCTCCCTGTTCGCCTTGCTCAGCACCACCCCCTTGGTGGGGTGGGTGGTGGCAGCGTCCCCCATGGCCACCGGCACCACCGGCATCCTGCCGCCCCGCAAGTCCTCCGCTGAGAAGCTGCAGTCGGAGCGGGATAAGGAGCTGGACTTGCCTTCCAGACCGTCACCCAGCAGGTCGGTGCCGGCGGAGGATGGCCCCGAAGAGGTCGAGCTGCCCTGCAGCCCCTTCTGCTCCATCTTGATCCTCTGCTCGTACTGCATTTTCTTGGCGAGGACGTTCTTCACCAGGCAAGAGGCTGCCCTGGTCTTGTTGCTGTCGGTATCCAGGGAAGCTGTCTTCATAAACTGCTTGTAGTTGAGCCTGAAGTCATCACCGATGCCTCTGCCCTTGCTGGGGGGCTCCTTCCTGGCAGGGGGCACTGGCTGGGGGGCCGGGGCCTCCACCCGGGGGACAAAACCTGTTTCCTTCCTCTCTTTTCTCTTCAGCAGGATCTGCCGCTTCGGGACAGTCCTCTTCTTGCCGTGGCCCTTCCTGGCCTCACTGCTCTCCAGCTCCACATCTACACACTCAAACTGTTCCTTCCCCAGCAAGCCCAGCAGCTCCCCATCCATGCCGGCGGGGAAGGGCCAGCACACCCTGCCATGGAGAGGTGCCGCGGTGCCTCGGGGCTCGCCGCCAGCCACCGGCCACCGCCGTGGGCGCCCGCCGTCCTCTGACAGTGAATTGGAGAGGCTGGAGGAGGTGTGGGAGCTGCACATGTCGAGCCGGGAGCCGGGGGGACCAGAGATGCTCCGGAAAGCCCTGGCCGTGAGCGCCCGCACCTCGCCGTCCACCTCATCCGAATCGCTGGGCCCCTCGCCGAGCATCCCCCTGGGCAGAGCCAGCTCCCCGCTGCTGCTGGTGGTGGTGGTGACAGCCTGCCGGTCCCCACCGAGGGGACCCATCCTGCCGCCCTGCCCCTGCGCTGGGCTATTCTTAGCTGCGATGGACAGCTGAGCCTGTCGCGGGTGTGCGAGGGGGCCGGGCGGCGGGGGGACGCTGGGGGCAGCCCTGGGGAGGGTCCCCCCCTCCTCGTCCAGGAACTCCAGGCAGTCCTTGAAGGTCTCCGTCCCGTCGGAGCACAGGGCAGAGTGGTAGGAGGACACGGAGGAGCCCGACATGCTCTTGGCGAGGTCATCGCGGGGGAGGCCGGGGAGCTGGCCCTCCTCCTCCTCGGACACGGAGCGCCGGCCGTCCCCGCTGCTGCGGCCGCCCTCGCCATCGGTGCCGGGCAGCTCGGCGTGGGACAGCAGCACCGGGTCCCTCTTCCCGCGGGGCATCATGGCAGGGGTGACCCCGAGGGGTGCCAGCCGGTGCCGGGGACGCTGTGCTGGGGACGCCGGCTCGACCTTCTGGCTGCCTCACCCTCACGGCCGCTGGACCCGGCGCAGCACTGAGCAGCCCCTTGATCACATGGACATGTGCGAGCGCCAGCTCGGGCCGGGCGATGCCAAGCGCATTGCCGAGATGCCACCACCACCCCCGGCCTTAGGGGGCTGCCGGGGGGCTGCCAGCACCATCCCCTGCCCCACACCCACACCGCTGATCCCCAACCCCACAGGTGAGGTGCCAGAGCACCCCGCACCCCCTAGGGGTACCCGGATGGGTGCCCCTGACTGCAGCAGGAGCTGGGGGACCCGCAGACTACTCCAGGCACGTCCCATCCCTGCAGGGCACAGCCGCAGCCCCAGGCTGCTGCTACATCCCCATCACGGCTCATCACTAGTTCCCAGTGCCTCTGCCTGCCTCACTGCACTGGTCTCATCGTGGGGGCTTCCCCCAACCCCACCCTGCCCCAAGCAGCAGCTCCCCCATTATTAGCCACAAGCAGCCAGGAGCCAACTTGAGGCTTCAGGTCAAAGCAGGCACCGAGCACCTCTGGGACTCACAGGAGCTGAACCATGCACAGGTAGGACTGGCCTGTCTGGGGACACTCAGAGCAGGCTGCTGGTGCCTGGCATGGCACAAGGGTCCCTGCAGCGTTCCGGCCCCACTGCTGCTGCCGCTGGAGCCCAGTCCTAGCTTTGGAGGGGGATTTTCACTGCACGGCAGCCGCAGCAGGTGCTTCCCGGCACTGCCAGACCCGGAGCAACCCGATGCCCAAGTCCTCTGGGTTCATGCAGGGACTAAATTTAAACTTTGGCAAGGAGGAAGGCTCCCATGGTAGCTGCTGTGGTGCTTAACCCCTTGCTGCCCAGCAGAGCTGTGCTTGCAGGTGGCATTTGTGCCCATGAGGAGGGGAGGAGACCTGCCTATGGGCAGCACTTGCCATCACAGTATCCTTGTGCAAGTGGCCTCAGTCCCTATAGCCCAGCTCTGCAGGGAGCCAGTGGGATGTGGCTGCAGCAGAGGAGCCCCCTGCATGGCTCAGTGCACCCCAAAACCTTGGGCTGCTGCTTGGGTGCTCCATACCCCTCTGGATGTGAGGGGTCCTTGGAGCATCCCAGAGTCTGGCTCCTGCTCCAGCACAGCCCAGCAGGCGCCTGCTGAGTCACTGCTGGCTCCAGCCCTGTGAGGCACAGCGGGAGCACTGTGGGGATGAGCACACATCCCACCTGCTCCTGGGTTTGGATGTACAGCCAGAGGGGCTGAAGGTCCCCTCGGGCCGAGCTGATCCCTTGGTCCAGATCCCAGAGATGCTGTTTCATTCCCTCTCCTCTGCCAAGGGTCATGCCCAGCTTCCCAGTGCCACTGGCACTTGGTGGGAAGGGGTTGGTCCAGTTGGTACATCTGGGGTGGCACTGCTGGGGCAAGGAGGGAGGGCAGAGGAGGTACAAGGGGAACATGAGCTGTGGGAGGATCCCTGCAGCAATCCCTGGGCACATGGGGAAAGGGCCTCATGCCTCTGCCTATAGCTCCTGCTGCCCTATGTGAGGCAGATTTAGGGCAACAACTCATGTAAAGGAGTAGCTTTAAATCTTCCTCTGCCTCTTTCCCAGCACAGTTCCCATTGCTGCTGCATCCTTCATCCCAATACCCAGGTCTTGCCAAACCCGAAATGGTGTCAACAGCTGTGACAAACCGGAGGCTGTGAGGGTGGCTGGAAACTACCACCGGAGGCTCAGCCCCTCATCCGCTTCCCAGCACTTGCTCCCTGTGCTGCTGGTGATGGGATGACCCTGGACACCCGCTGCTCCATAGGGAAAAGCACGGCCGGCAGCAGCACAGGCTGCTGGCCTGGCAGGTTCATTCCAACATCCCCAGGCTGCCAGAACAACCTGTCTGGGTGTGTTGGAGCAGAGGGAACTGGCTGGGCAGCCCTGGCTCAGCAACACACCAAGAGGCTGCACCTCCTGCTCCTGGGTCCATCCCCCCAGTGCGGTTTGAGTTGGGAATCCTAAGCAGGAAAGAGGGAGGAGGACACGGTGGAGATCCCAGCGGTTCTCCCACCACCAGAATACACCCACTGGGAGCAGCTCGGGGTGGGGGTGTGGGAGCAGAACGAGGCACAAACACGTTACAGAACGGGTGGACCAGGTTGAGCCAGACATGTTCATTAAACACTGATTTACATTTAAGCCACCACGATGCTGCCTATGGGCTTACTACTGCCTTTACTTATTAACCCTGTTTCTGTGCCAGACCTGTGCATGCCCGCCTCCCACGGCTGGGAAGCTTGCAGGAGGCAGCAGAGATGAAGGCAAGCGGTGCCTCTCCCATGCCGGAGCTGCGTTCCGCAGCCTCAGAGGAGCAGGAAACACCGGCCCTGCCTGGCAGAGGTTGCCGACGGGTTTCGGAAGGGGTCTGGCCATCCAGGACACGCCAGCAGCTCCGTATGTCACCCAGGGGTGGAAGGTGCTGGCCCGGGGCAGACACCAACAGCTGGGGCTCAGCAGTGACCGAGCCCTGGGCTCCCTGCGGTAGGCTCCGTGGTGCAGGCAGGGCGCGGGGCCGATGCCGGGGCCGAAGCGGCCGCCCCACAGCGGGGCCCGGAGCGCGGCGGCCCCGCCGGGCCCATGGGCAGCGCCGGGCCGGGCCGGGACAGAGGGCGGGCCCTGCGCGCATCCCGCCCCACAGCCCGTGCCCACAGCCGGGCCCCCCCTCCGCCCTCCCGGCCCCTCCGAGCACGGGGGGTGCCCCCCACGGTCACAGCCCCGGCCCCGCTCCCGGCTCCAGCTCCCCACGGCCTCACCGCCCGCCGCCATCTCCGGCACTCCGCGGACAAATGGCGGTTCCGCAGAGCCGTCTCCGTCTCCCAGCAACGAACCGGCTCCAGGCCCCGCGCCCCCTCTCAAGGCTTAAAGGGGCCGAGGCATGGCTGCCACCGGAGAGCGGCCCCGTCCCGGCCCTGGGCACGGCCAGGACCGGGATCAGCTCCCACCGAGCCGGGGACATCCGCGGCTCTCCCGTTGGCTCCTGCGATCCCGGCCGTGGAGCCGCGACTCCATTTTGCATGGCACAGGCTGCAAGAGGCTGCCGTTGTGTGAGGCATTGGTCTCCATTGTGCGAGGCAGGGTTCTCCATTGTATGAAGCAGGGTTCTCCATTGTGTGAGGCAGGTTCTCCATTGTGTGAGGCAGGGTTCTCCATTGTGCGAGGCAGGGTTCACATTGTGTGAGGCATTGGTCTCCATTGTGTGAGGCATTGGTCTCCATTGTGTGAGGCAGGGTTCACATTGTGTGAGGCAGGGTTCTCCATTGTGTGAGGCAGGGTTCTCCATTGTGTGAGGCAGGGTTCTCCATTGTGTGAGGTAGGGTTCTCCATTGTGCGAGGCAGGGTTCACATTGTGTGAGGCATTGGTCACCTTGTGGGCAGGCAAGGTGGCTTCGTGGCTGTCCTTTAATCATTACATAGATACCTAAACCCATCTGGAAGTTCTTGGTATCCCCAAGAAGATGGAGCATTCCCCCTGTGCACCTGCACCCATTGACGCAGAGACATGGCCGTGGCCATTGACATGGATATGGACACGGTGTGTCCTGCAGGGCTGGTTCTGGATCCAGGCATACAGGAGTGTCCTGGAGCAGCTTTGTCCCTTTAGAGACCTCAGAAGTATGGACCCTGGGCATGTTACCTTTGGTAAATGACAAGAGCACTGAACAGCCTTGGGCACCTTATAACTATGTCCCTTTTTTCCCCTTAGGATTATAGAATCCCAGCCTGTGGCACAGGCAGAGGGTTGGAACTGGATGAGTTTTAAGACCACTTCCACCCCAACCCATTCTGATTTCAAGTTCTACTGTGTGTATTACTAAAGCCATTCCAGAGCCCAGTGCCCTCACTCACAGTGCACACCACCAACATGCAGAACCGTAACACCCTGGCTGTGATAGCGAACAGCACCCAACTGCTTTTTATATGAAACCTTCCAGTGTCATGTATTTAAAAGAGCAATCTATATCTCGTGTACCTCCCCTCCAGCCTGGCCTCTTCCCTACTTGCAGAGAAGATTCCTAAATTCATGCTTCTCCCACCTCCTTCAATACCTTCAGATGAAAGGTGCAATCAATTTTATGTGCAAAGTACTACAGATGAATTGCTCTCCCCACCTGTATCCCTTTATAGCTGTGGGAGCCAAACAGGAAAGATACCGAACCTGGAACAAAGCCCAATGCATTTCAAATACATTCTACAAACTATGGACTATAGAAAAAGCAACAGTAATTTGTCTTTTTGGACACACCTATGTTATGTGGTCCCCACTGGGAAACACCAGAACCGAGGCTGCCTGTCCTGCTGCCAGCCACATTCCTAATGTAGAGTAATCAAGGATTTTTGCCTTTAAAGAGTCTCACACCAAAGCTGTTTCACAACAACCCCCTCCAAATGCTGTTTTACTGGCCTCTCCCTGTCCCGAGTGGCTGACAAACTCCACTCAACTTCCCCAAGCGCTCCAACAGGGAGCAGATGTTAACACAAAAATGCTGTTGTAAGGAGTCACTTTAGGCACAGGGGCAACAAGAGAGATGTGAGATGTGCTCAGTCCTAACAGACGTATACTTGCACATCAAGGAGGTGAGCACCACCTCTGCTGTCCTGCTCAGAGACATCTTTTGTGCGAACAGCTCAGTCCATGGGTGGCATGCACCCATGGCAACCCACCAGAGAAACTGGCTCAGGTGAGGCTCAACTGGAGTAACACTGTCCTCTGTTCTTACAGGTACAACCCACCCTCAGCCGGCCTTCAAATGTCTGGTTTTGTAACAGAGGATCAAGAAAAAACAGGACACTGCTACATGGATCTTTTTCTTTGCAATACTAATATCTACAGTGAAACATTCATAACTGCTCAACAGAGTAAAAATATGCTACATCAAACCTGTACCAGAAAAAGCAGGACCCCTGTAACAGCTGGAGAAGAGTTTGCAGGTAAAAATGAGAATTAAACAGCCAGCCTGAAAATATGCCACTGGAAACATCTGAGAAAATAAATAGGGTTGTCCTTTCTCTGCAGCTCGGCAGCTGCTGGAATTGGTGCAGTTCATCTTCTGGTCTGATGTTGCTGTTGGGATCTCAGTGCAGTCTCACCACATAGCAGCATGGGCACAGCCCTCCAGTCCAACAAGTTCCTCCTGGAGCAGGGAGTGTGCTCGGGTGCTCACGTGAAGCAGGTTCCTGTCTCTTGTGAAGGAAGCACTGTACATCACACTGAACAGGAAACCCAACAGGGAACACACCGCCTTCCATCTACATTCTCATGAGAGCCACTGCAGCAGCAGGGCCATGCGCTTGGTCTGTGAGAGCACGCTGTTCCTGTGATCAGCGAGCTGCAGGTCCATGTCAAACACAGAAAGCAAAGACATTTGTCTGCCCTCCTGGGAAGAAACACTGTCTGGATGGCAGACAAACTACTGACGAGGAAGGGCTCCAAACTAATAATAGCGTTTCCCAGGGGATTCATTTACAAAGTGCCACTGGTCCTTGGAACCAATATAGTGTACAGTATATATAACAGCAAACACCAGCTCCGCAGCTTGTGTTGGCCCCTCTCTGCACTCTATGCAGAAGGACTCAAATATCCACACTTTTTACAATAGACTCCTTCCCTTTTTATACAAAGGAAAATAAAACCATAAGTTAAAACAGCAACAAATTAAAACTACAGAATGTGTGCATCCTGGTCAGCCCCCTTTGTGCATTCCAATCAGACTGGAGAGCTTCTCACAGTGCTCAAGTTTCAGGGATTCTGCTTTCTGCTTTAACCGCTCGTCTCTGTACAGCTTGGCCAAATTTGACAAATCAGACTCTGAAAGATGAAAAAGAAGATACACATCAGGATGAGGCTGCTTTCAGTAACTGCTTCTCTGTGCTTTGTTATCCTTGTGGCTTGTGTGGGGTCTTTTTAGTTCACTTTGTTTCAGTGAGACTGGGCATGTTAACATGCTCTAAAGAGACACCATCGAGTTTAATCAAGCTACTTAATGAAGGGAAGAGTATTTTTCTAAGTGTTTCTAACTGTTCACAGTTACACCAATCCTCTCTAAGCAGTGCCCTTCCAGGACAATAACCAAACAAAACCCAAAACTGATTGTTAGTCTATGAAGAAAACACACACTATACAAGTATAGCTTGGAAGTCAGTTAAGATTTAAAATCATGTTAATGATCTAAAGCATAGGTGATTGCTTTAAGATATCTGTACAGTGTTAAACTAATGGCATAAAAGGGGCTACACAGCACCTGTCTTAGGCAATACTGTGACTTACTTTGGAATCAGCTCTCATCTCATCCCACACTAATTCTTAGGGATGCAGAGGAGGGTCATTCCACACCAGCGGTGTTTCAGTGACAAGCCAGAAGGATGAAGAGCCACTTTTCCTATCACTGCCCTGCAGCCTAATAAGCAAAGCAGGACTTACAGGACACAGGTCTCTGTCCATTTCCCTGGGAAACATCACTCCTGTGGCAGATCCATTTGCAAGGGCCCAGGTACCCATCCAAATATACTCTTCATGATATAGATAACTGGATTTTTGTGTTGCACTGTCAGAATCCAAACTGTCTGGTAAGAGGTTTGCCCAGACAGCAGTATAAATGGTTTTAATTTCCACCCCCCATGGTATTCATTACAGGGAAGTGAAGAAGTAGCTGAGGGACTTGTCTGAAAGGCTCCTGTGCCCTTTCATTAACAACACAATCTTGAAGGTACTTTGCACATTTCTTTCCCTTCTTCTCAAAAGTAACATGAAGCTGCAATAATCCCCTTGTTTCAGTTTATTTTCCCCCTCAGTAATTCAGAGAATTTCTTTTGCTGATTAGCTAAGGAAATCTTAATATAGCTTTCTCCCTGAAGAATCATTTACATCCAGCATTAGATGCACCTAAGAGAACTGCAGTAATTTGTTGCTGAAAAGGTCACAATTTCCCTGAGCACTGGCTACCTGATGACACTCAACTTTTCAGAGCTTTTATACACCTTCAAGTCCCTCATTTAACAAAATTATTCAGAGTGGGAAGAACTTCAATAGGTCCTTTCACTCCTTAAGTCCTCTGCCCCTCTCCCACCAAAATTTAAAGCCATTTAAGCCTCCACCTATTTATGGAGAAGCTTTACAAACTGACAGGCACAACCATTTCATTGTAGATCAGGAATCAATTTTCAGGTTATATAACTCAAAATGCCATTCAAGTACTGCTGGGCTCATAACCTTGACAAGCCTTCAGTGAAGCCAGACTCGGGTAATTGTCTCTTAGTGCAGAGTCCCTGGAGTTCTGCAGTGAAATCCAGGGACATTATCAGGCAGAATTATTCACTGCAAATGGCTGCACTTCTGACAGCATTCACTCTGGCACATCTGTTTCTTGTGGTTTTCTATCTCCTACACAGATCTGTTCCTTTGAACTTTTTAAAGGAAGCCCTAAAACACCCAATTCCAAACACATGGCCTTTTTCTCGCTGTTTGCAGTTGCCTCTAATTTTCTACAGCTTGGAACTCTTTGCAGTCTTACACTACAACTGTGCTAGGACAGCTGAACAATCTATAAAACCTGGGATGTGCTGTTTGTACTCTATTAGGGCTTTCAGATGACCAAACTCCACAGCATGCATAGCTTTTACACACTATTCTGCTGTGAAGGGAGGAACAGTCTATTGCAGCAGTACGGAAATGACCAGCTGAACAAGACACTGGTGCTTCAGTTACTTTTGCAGTTTTCATTAAGGTTGCTGGACCCGAGGTAATGATTTTCAAGTCATAAAGTCAAGGACTTTAAGAATCAAACTGTTCCTGTATTCTGTGTTCATTCTGCTGGTGCTAAAGAGAAATGCAGCTTCAGTAAAAGAAACAAACAAATGTACTATTAATAGACATTCAACTGACAAAAAGAGAGTAGCCCACGTGAAGTTAAAAGTTATGAAGCAACAGTTGACTAAAAATTGTCTCAACATCTCAGAAAACTCCTCCCCAGCAGTCCATCATGTACTCACCGTTTACTCGGGGTTTATTTTTACACACTTGGCTGTCCTAAAGTTAGCAGAGCCTCAGCTGTACTCATTACCTGCTCACTGGCCTAAATGACAGTTACTCTGAAAATGGTTTATGTTCTTTTTCCAACTACAGTGGTGTCCTGGGGCTACTACAATTGTGGATGCTGTAAATACATCTGCAGATCTGTGACTAATAAGGCCTCGAAGTGTAAATTGCTCCAGAGGAGCACCGGTTTGCAGCCATGACTTAGCATTCAGTGCTGGGTCACCCCACCCTCTCTGACTTAGGCTCCTTTAGACTTGCAAACCCTGTTGCCTGTTTGGGGGCACAGCACTCCTCAGCTTGGTCTACCTGAAAGAGACAGTTTCACAACTTTCAGTTGCATAAGGTAAATTAAAAGGATTTTCTGTAAGAAACCTATTCCCTCTCTATAGCAAGCCTACACACAAAGCCTGCAGTTACAAACAGCCATGTATACCTAGAGCCTGCTACTGCCAACTACAGATGCTCAAAATCACAAGTAGAGCACACCAAAACTCTAAGGGATTGCTTGGGATTTTTATAGTCTTGTATTAGGATCTTTTTAACTTCAGAGCCTACATCTATATGTGTCTCTTGAAAGTCAAGATGGGTAGCTTTTACATAAAATAAACCAGTCTCTGGATGAAAACAAAACAACTCTCCCCATCAAAACCCTGGGAATAGTTTGGAGTCAGAAGCACTTACTGTTCCCTCTAGCACAACAAGGATTACTTAGACAAAGCATACGCTTCCATAATGATGCAATGGGTAAAGAAACTGTAAACAAGTGCAAAGAGACTTAGTGGTGTGCCAAGGACTGCTTTACATGGAGCAATTTAGGAAGTCCTGCTAGTGTGTTGAAGCAGCTCACCTGCTACTACTAAGCATTTACACAGAAACAGCTTCTTACAGCTTCCTTTATGCACAGTGGTAGTTAATGTGATGGGTTCATCAGTTACAACACCTCTACTTCAGCTAGTCCTTGTATTTGATTTCTGTTGTTTTGTACAGTTCCAAAAGGAGCAGGGATTTGCTCAATGAACTAGATCAGCAGCAGCTGACAACTAATACAGTATGAGGTTAAATAAAATATATATCCCCAATTGACTTAGGATCATAGAATCATAGAATAGTTGCTGTTGGAAAGGACCTTAAGACCATCCAGTTCCAACCCCCCTGCCATGGGCACGGACACCTCAGACTAAACCATGGCACCCAAGGCTCTATCCAACCTGGCCCTGAACACTGTCAGGGATGGAGCATTCACAACTTCCCTGGGCAACCCATTCCAGTGCCTCACTACCCTTACAGTAAAGAACTTCTTCCTTATATCCAATCTAAACCTCACCTGTTTAAGTTTTAACCTGTTACTCCTTGTCCTATCACTACAGTCCCTAATGAATAGTCCTTCCCCAGCATCTTTATAGACCCCCTTCAGATACTGGAAGGCTGCTCTGAGGTCTCCACGCAGCCTTCTCTTCTCCAGGCTGAACAGCCCCAACTTTCTCAGCCTGTCTTCATATGGAAGGGAAAGAAGCACGGGAATCTTTGGCAGCGAGAATGATTCTGAATGCTCACATTGTATGTTCCCCCTTCAGCATTCAATTCTTGTTTTTAAAAGACAACCTTGACTATGGAGAAAAACATGATCTCAAACTCATCTAAAGATAGAAAATGCAAATAAGCACACAAAAGAAGCATGAAAACAAGTTCTTTGAAAACTGATACCAGTAACACAGGCCACTGCAAGATAACCACAGGCACCTGAATAGGCCATGGGCTCTTATCTGGGGAAGTGCTGAAGAAAATGTTAGATAATCCTCTTGTGGAGCCAGTGGAAGCAAAAATGATTCTGCTCCAGCAAAGGAAATGTGGAATAGGTGATGTCTCAAGATCTTTTCTAGCCCTCACAATGTCAGCGCAAGATAAACGTGGATGATTGCATGTTTAAAACATCATCACTAAGAGTTATTGAAGCATAAAATCTGAGTGGAAAAAAAATATCTCAAAGGGTGAGATCTACTTTCCACTTGTCTCTCAGAATCACCTAAAATGAGTTCTGATACTCTCAAGAACAGCAATAGCAGATGTGACAAATACCAGTGCAGAGATATTACAAGCATTGGAAACTGAGGCTACACCCAGCAGTGCCTGATGAAGCACAGCCATCCCCCCAACTACCCAGGGGTTGTAGGCACACACCCGTAACAAAAGGAACTTACTTTGCTGTTTCTCCTTCCAGCAGCTGGTCTGAATGTAGTCTATGTAATCTTTTTCAACGGTTTTCTCTAGCTCTTGAAGTTCTGCTCCTTGATAATTCCTCTCAAAGTTTTTATCAACGTAGTAAGGCACCTGCAAGTTCTCGGTTTCTCTACTAATCACATGGCCTATGGACCTACAAAAACATGGAGAAAACAAGGGGGGGGCAGCAGTTTAAATATAAAGAAGTCAAGAGGTGTTTCTCCATATCAGCATTTCCAGAGGACAATGCTCACAACAGCTTCTTTACAGTTATTTTCTGCAGCACTACAGCTCCCTCAGCCATCCTGTAAGGAAATTACAAGTTTCAGGCACAGCAAGTTGTACACTACAACCAGAATTAACCCCCACCCCTGCTAAAACCACAGGGAAATATCCAGTATTTGGTGATCTCTACAAAGAAGTGACTCTGTTCTTTGCACACACTGTGTTCTCAGCAGCTCAGTCAAGACACTGCCAAAACATCAGAGCAAATTTTATCTGTGAACAGAAGCTCCACACACTTTCCTCTGTTTGCTGATAATTCTGTTAAGCCAGCCCCAGAAATCCATGGGAATTGGTACCAAATGTAGAGATTACAGAAAGACATGTAGCCCTTGAACTGCTCAGGGCACAATGTAACTGCATCTGGATCTTCTCAATTCCTGGATCCCTTAGTAGAAACAAAAATTAGCAGGGGAGAATCTAGCTGGGTTTTTATAGGGTTTTATAATCATCAGTAAGCAAAGTGGGGCATGGAATATCCCAAAGTGGGTAGGATTTCCCACTCTGACACAGCCACTGGATTAAAGTGCACTCGTATCCTGAACTTCCTTATTTAAGCAAAGATACCTAGGCATTCTTTCAAATCACGGCCCAGAGAAAGAGGCAGGCAGCCAAAACACAAAGGTTACACTCTACTTGATGGAACTCAGTTCACCCCTTCCATTTCTTAGACTCTGTCCCTCTCACCATGTCTCAGAGGTGTATGCTCTCTTTAAATATATATAAATAACCTATACATATATATATGTGTGTGTGTAAAACCCAATTTCTTTCAGTTTTTAGGCTGTTAGGTTTTTCAAGGATATGATTTAGAGAAGTTGGGTGTGTGCCAGGCTCAGGCCTGGCTATCTCAAATCAACAGGCAAAGGGGAGGTTGGGAAGGAGAGATTAGCTGCTCAGGGACACTGTGGGAGGGTTCACATGGCACTGCCAGATAGCAAAAACATTCGCAGAAAAAACCCCAAACGAGCCAGAAAACAACCACCCTCCTGTTCTCACGCTGGGTCTACACACTGACATCTTGTGGTGAACAACGATAAAGGGTGTTGGGCTCCTAGGACAAGTGCAGAGAATATGGGCCTAAACCCAGTAGTTCTACTCCTAGCAGGGAGTAAGGGGTGTGTTTGGAGCACTCTGCTACTGCTGTGTGCAGCAGGTTCTCCAAAACACACTGGGTCCCTACTCTTATGGCAGAAAGAGCTGGTGAATGTGACTGAAGTGAGCTCTGTCTCATCAGAGCTTCCTCCCCTCCTCCCAACACTGGATGCTGAGAAGAGCAAGAGTTTTTTCCTCTGCCTCCCAAACTTAGATTCCAGCAAGTCTGGTGGTGTCCGTCTGCTTCCAGAGGTGATCAATTCAGCTTGGCCTCTGCAACCCCGGGGTCCTGCTTCTTTACAGATGTTAAACCTGGCCATTACAAGGCTTTAATGATTTGTGGAGCTTGACAATTCTTCACATGGAATTCAAGCTCCAGAACACATTTGGATTTATGCTTCGTTTTGTTATTGCTCTCCATAGGAACTCCAGTGGTGGTCCACAGACCTCTGGGGCTGGGCAGATGATGGCTGAGCAGCACTGTACCTGAGCTACACCCACCTTCCTGACACTGTATCGCTGTGCAAACCATTTCAGTTGAGAAAGCTTTCTGGCTCAGTGCCTCTTTCTTCAGCACACAGTACAATAAAGCTCACCAGAACTAACTTCACAGATATAATACTTAAGAGAACTTGTTCATAGAGATGGTTGGTGTTCCCATATTTACAGATTGATAGTGCTTTCTAGAAAGAACACAGCACTAACATGCATTTTGCTCGCAAGTCCAACTTCACTTATCTCAAAGACTGAAAAGCAGAACAATGTGGTTTGGAATGACTTACGATTTGTAGAACAAGCTGTAGGGTGGGTTTGTGGCCATCAGTTGAGTTATAACTGACACAATTATGATGATAAAAACTGGCATCAACTGAATAAATGCAGAATATGAATTCTGAAAACAACAACAATAATTAGTGGTTAAGAAAAGATAGAGATGGGAAAGGATGCATCTGTTCACAGAGATCAGGCTATCACAGACCAACAGTGTGAAAGTGCTTTTGAATTGAAGGATGACATTTTAATTTCAAAATAACCTTTATTAAGAATCTCAGCAAACTCTTTCAAGACATTTTCTTTCAATTATATTTTCATGACATATCCTTCATCTACAGCTCCCTTCAGAAGGTGACAGAGGCCCACAGCACAGTAACCAACACAATCCAAACTAAAGGAAGACCCTGCAATTCTCACTGGGCACCTTCTGAAGTTTGCTACATGCATTCTAAAAAATCCCCATTTCAGTTTCATGGATAACATGGGTGAAAAGTGAAGGGTTAAGAGGCTGTATGTGGTGTAACTTGGGACAGGATGCACTTGGGGTTTTGCCTGAATGAATTTTGAACATAGAATGGTAAAAAACATCAAAGAAAAAAAAGAGACCTTTACTTCTGCTCTTCATTTAACTTCTAAACTGGCTTCTAAAATGCCTTTTCTTATCAGGAGCAATATATAACATGCACCTATTTAGGCTTTGCTCTCTGCTCTGAGATAGTAACAAAGATACCTGACATTGCAGTAGGTGGACTCCTTTGCCCTAGCGGAGCTGTCCTTGGGCTCTATCAGGGGTGTTTTTTCAGAGCCTGACAATAAGAGACTCACAGGGAAAAATTAATCTTCCTTGGGGAATGATCTCATTAGGTTAAAGGCTGCCTCTGGAGGAAGATTTCTGCAAGGCAGGTGGCATGTGTGTATGTGTGCCAGCAATAAATGACACCTTACATGTTTCACTGGGAGGCAGTGGAGAACAACGATGACTGCTGTATCCCATGCGTCAGTACTGAGACTGTTCTTTCTGGGCAGTGAGACTGAGCACCCTTAACAAGTTTGCCAACACCAAGCTGTGTGGTGCAGTCACACACTGGAGGGAAGGGATGGGATCCAGAGGGACCTGGACAGGCTGCAGAGGCAGAACCATGTGAACATGACCCAGCACCTGGGTCGAGGCAATTCCCAGCACAAACAGAGGCTGGGGGTAACTGCATGGAGCAGCCCTGAGGAGAAGGACTTGGGGGTGCTGGTTGATGAGAAACTACCCATGCCCTGGCTTCAGTGTGCGTGAACAGCAGCTCAGGGAGGGGATCCTGCCCCTCTGTTGTGCTCAGGGGTGACCCCCCCTGCAGCCCTGATCCAGCTCTGGGGCAGCAGCACAAGAGGGACGTGGAGCTGTTGGAGTGAGTGCAGAGGAGGCCATGGAGATGCTGCGAGGGCTGGAGCAGCTCTGCTCTGGAGCCAGGCTGAGAGAGCTGGGCTGGGGCAGCCTGGACAAGAGAAGGCTCCTGAAGAGGAGACCTGAGAGCAGCTCCAGAGCCTAAAGGGGCTGCAGGAAACCTGGAGAGGGGCTTTGGACAAGAGCCTGTAGGGACAGGCCAAGGGGAATGGCTTTAACCTGCCAGAACAGGGGAGACTGAGATGAGCTCTTAGGCAGCTCTTCCCTGTGAGGGTGCTGAGGCGCTGGCACAGGGTGCCCAGAGAAGCTGTGGCTGCCCCATCCCTGGCAGTGTTCAAGGTCAGGTTGGACACAGGGGCTTGGAGCAGCTGCTCCAGTGGAAGGTGTCCCTGCCTGTGGGACTGGATGAGCTTTAATGTTCCTTCCAACACAAACCATTCTGTGTAATCCAGACTCATCTTGCCCTAGGCTGGAAGAAGCCTGTGCAGCACCTGCACAGAAGTTGTGAGCTAATATACTGAAAGCTTAAATATGCAGTGAGGACAAGATAGTACTTCTGTGTGCATTAGGTGTCCACATCTGGACTAATTATTTTTGTATTACCAAACCACTAGAGCCTGCAAAAAGCAAGCAACAGGAAAACACCAGTGACAGAAACCCCAGGGCCTGTAATCCTATCAATTCAATGCATTTTTAAAGTAGTGATTAATAAAAGACCATTTAGCTATTGTTTAAAACATCCATTTTGGCTGCAGTGCTGCAGGACAAACACTGAGTGTTTAGGCATGGGAAGGTCTGTCCTGGCTTCAGATGTGTAAGTTGACCCCTCTACCCTGGTGAAGTATTTAAACCCAAGAGATCCCTCCTCCTGGCTACCTGTGGCATAGTTTCTTCCTCCTCTTGCTCCTGTGTCCATGCTCTTTCATTCCGGTGCCTCCGTGGATAATAGTGTGCGTCTCTGGCTACATTTGAGAACATATGGATATTTCCTGTTAACAGAAACCAAGAGAGAGCCACGATGTTTACTCAGTTGCTGGTACTCACCTGTACTTCTCAGTTTCTAGTTGATTATCCAGGCTTATACTACACAGCCTGCATTACAGTTGTGAGACCTTAGATGAAAAAGTACAAACACACCCTGAATCTAAATGTCAAAAGAAATATGTTGCTCCAAAAAGCGTACCAGAGAAATTGCGAACTTTACCCCAAGTCCATGTTAATTTAAATCAAACTGCAGAAACATGCCACATTTTTTGTTACTCTGTCTCATATTTTAACATTGGGTTGGTCACATTCACTTGCAAGGCTGTAGCTTGTGTTGCACCCCCAGGCTGTAAGCAGGAAAAGTAATTTGCTTCACCAGGCTCAGGGCATGAATTATGGTTTCCCATAATTACTCAGTATGGTCTTCTACAATCTCTTCTACTTATTCTTCTTTCAAGCTATTAATAGTTTCACTTAATGATTTTATATTAAGGAAAGAGATTTAAAAAATAGCTTTTTGAGTAACAAAGGAGAACAATTCAGGATTTCCTTTCTTGCACACTGAATGCAGTTAATTTATTTATAAGAATTCTAAAATGAGGAAAGAATTGCATCTGCTGTTTCGATTTGAAGCTTGAATTTGATTTTATCACCATATGAATACCTTAATAATGGCTGTGCTCTCCCTTTTTGCATTTCAGAATGTTTTTGTATTAGAGAATGGAAATTTATGGCCTTGCCGTAACAACAGAAATGCAAATCTATTTTTAAGCCCTGGGAAAGAGGTCACATTATTTTATGCTTATACTGTCCTTTCTCTTCATTTCCCAAAGAATTCTGCAAGAAACCTGTTGGAAGTGACTTTTGCTATTGTGTCAAAACATCTGTTTCCTTGCTTGTTCCAAGATTTGTCCAATGGGCCAGGCACGTTTGCAGGCAGTGCTCCAACAGAGACACAACCATGGGGGGGCTTAGAAGGAATGTGTCTTTCTTGACCAAAAGTTTGTTTCTATCATGCAACCCTGCTCAGACTGTATTCTACCAAGCTGTGAAAAAACAGAAGCAAGTGTGGGAGGGGAAGAATGGCTTCTGCAGGGAGCCAAGAAAACAGTCTCCCAAATTCTAAATTTCTCAAAGAATTCCTGCCAGCAGTTTCTTTCATGTGCATTTATTTTTTATAAGTTCAACTTGTAGCCTCTAACCATTGTAATGACTTAAGTCTAAAAGGTGAACAAATTGACAAGAGTGCTAAAGCACTTTGCTGCCAGGAAGACCCTGAGCTCAGCACACCTTTCAGATTTACTTTAATCCAAACCTGTGTTCCACTGATCTTCCAGTACTTTTGTATTTGTAATACAAATACAAAAGCTGAGGCTGGACTGAGACATGAACGGAGCTACTACAGGTATGGAGCTACTCTTTAGTTACTGGATCCTGCATATCCAGTAACAGCCTTTCCTGGCAGGCATCACTTTCTCAGCTAAGAGGTTTTAATTTCTTTACAGTATACAAGCTGCTGTAAGCCAGATGGACTCCTGTGTTTTCCTAGTTACAGGGGTGCTGAGACCACCACACCAGGAGTTGCTGCCATGCACACTGGAACACAGAAAGTTGTCTCGAGTACAACACCATTAGCAAAGACACCTCTGATCCTTTCCCAGTCACACTTTATTTTACCTCCCATACCATTGCTGGCTTCTGACAATGGAGGAAATAAAAGCAATAACAAAAAGAAGGGTCTACAGCTACAGCTGGTATTAAAATGCTGCCTAGTGAAGAATTACACAGCCTAACTAACCTCTCGCCAGGCTAAAGTGTTCTTACCCCTAATATACTGACACATTTCAAGAGATGCTGGGAGGTTTGGGACTCGCCCCAGCAGCAACAGCCTTTACTGTGTTGGAAGCTCTCTGTGCTAGAATTCCTGCACAACAAACCTGGGTTTTGATAACACTTTTTGAGGAACAGAGCTGCTAAAATCTTAAGTTTAAACTGTACATTAAAGGAAATTTCCACGCACAAACACCTAGGAAGGAATAAAAGAGTAAATCAAAAGAGTTTTTTTCCCTTTTCAGATGTACTGAGAGCAGCTGAACTTCCTTTATGGCCTAGTGGCAGTTCATTGCACTTCAAAAACACTGCAGATACTGACCTGTAGGAAAGTGCCCACCAAAAAACACATTGAATATTTCCTCTGGTGTAATGTCTGCTTCAAATTCTGTGTAGTAATTGTAGTGCCTGGGCTGGCCAGTGCTGACATGCTCCTGGTCACTTCCAAATTCATCATATCGTAATCGTTTCTCAGGGTTGCTCAGAACTGCAAAAGCATTTCCTATGGCTGGAGAGGGAATGAAAAGAAGTGTTACACAGCTGTATCATGCAGTATTTCAGATCTCAGACTTCTGTAAGCAGAGCAGCAATAAAGTCCACATGGGCACAGGAAATCTGTGCTTGACCACAGATTGAGCTACTTTTAAAAGAGTAAAAAAAAGTGCTACAACACTGACATTACCTGTGATGGAATTGATTCCCTGCTATCCTGCTATCAGGAGAAATATAAAAGTGTTAAAGCATATGGAGCTCTAGTGAGCTGAAGTGTTTGTAAAACTAAGGTGAGAGAATCCACTTCAGCCAAGAGCCTGAGTGAGGAGGTAACGCTATCAGATCAAACTAAGCACCGACAGAGAAGTGCACCTCCATATACAGTTAATACAGAGCTAATAACCCCAGAGGCTAATTAAAATGCAGAACCATATTCCAAGTTTTTTGTCTGCAGTGAAGATGTACAGCAGATCTATGTCACACTTCACATCAAACCATCCCAACCTCTTTGGTTCATCATCTTCTTTGACCTTTGACAGAACATGACTATACACAAGTTCATGGAGAAATACAACCCTAACACAGAAACATAAAGAAAAGCCTTTCAGAAACTCCTTCTTCTAACAGTCTATGAATGGATATCTTACTTTCCTCCTGCTGCCTTGCAGTGCTGGTGCAGGCAGCTGCAACACAGCACCCAGAGAGCAAATGATGTCAGTTTAGATGCTGTAACATTGTCATAGAATTGTTGCAGTCTAAACAGGTTTAGATTGCAAGGTTACTGAAAAGACCAGACACAGAACACTGGACTCCAATTTCACAGGCTTGCATGTATATATGTGTGAGTATATATAAAGGGTTTATTTATGACACAGAGCAGGTATTGATTACACAACACTTCACTCTCCTGCATGGCCAGTACTATTTCCAAGCATCGTTCTGTGCCTTTAGCAGTACCTAAGAATGAAATTCGGGATATGTTTTCCTTTGCTTCCAACAGAAATCTCTATTTTGAGGATTAAAAGGCAAACCTTGCCGAGCAGCAGCAGGGTTCTGTGGAGATGGGCAGATCTGTCCATAACAACACCAAGCTATGTGGGCCTGCAAGATGCCTTTATATAAGGTGCACAAGGGTATGTCTGAGGCGTCTGCCCTCATCTTCCTCTTGCTCTAGGGCTGCAGGACCGGGGCCAGCCTGCCCTCACCTTTGAACGCCTCCGTTGCTCCGGGGGCACGGTTCTTGTCAGGGTGGAATTTGAGGGCCAGTTTGCGGTACGCTCTCTTCAGGTCCTCCTCGCTGGCATCCCTCTCCACCCCCAGGATCTCATAGTAGTTCCGACACCGCTTTATCCTGTGAGCGCACACAGGGTTACCTCAGCGGCCTCTCCCCACAGCCCCTCCGCCGCCCCCCATGGCCCGCCCCCGGCTGCTCGCTGCCCCGCCGCCGCTGCCCCTCCGCCCCGGCCCCCTCACCGCCGCACGCCGTCCAGCTGCTCCGCCGTGTAGGTCATGGTGGCCGCGGCGGCCCCGGGGCAGCCACCCGCCCCTCCGTCCCTCCCTCACAGCCCCACGGCCCGGCCCGCCCGCGCCGCCATGTTGTGCGCGGAGGCGGCGGCCGCGCGGGGGCCTCTGGGTAGGGGAGGCGCGGTGGGAGCTGCGGTACCGGGTACCGGCGGTGTAGTCGGATGGGTGTACGGGTGTTGTGGTGTGTCCGGTGGGTGTACGGGTGCTGTGGTGTGTCCGGTGGGTGCACGGGTGCTGTGGTGTGTCCGGTGGGTGCACGGGTGCTGTGGTGTGTCTGGTGGGTGTACGGGTGCTGTGGTGTATCCGGTGGGTGAGCGGGTGCTGTGGTGTGTCCGGTGGGTGCACGGGTGCTGTGGTGTGTCCGGTGGGTGCACGGGTGCTGTGGTGTGTCCGGTGGGTGCACGGGTGCTGTGGTGTGTCCGGTGGGTGCACGGGTGCTGTGGTGTGTCCGGTGGGTGCATGGATGTTGTGGTGTGTCCGGGGGAGCATAGTGTCGGGACAGTGCCCATAGGGAATGCTGTCACTACATCAGTGCTAAAGCCGCCTTCCTGCGTTGGCAGCGCTGTAGTAAACGATCATAAGCTGTTGTGTTGACGCTGGAAGGAGCTCACAGCAGCGCCCCAGTGCCTCCTGGCCAGGCTTTGGTTGGAAACCCATGGTGGGCTTGTCCTATGGCTCCTTCCAGCTGCATCCGTGCTCTGCTTGTTGTTTCCTCATCCATGTGGCAGTTAAAGCAAGGCTAATGAGCTGGGCTGATGTTCCTTGCAAGTGGAGTTGTGGTGTGATGGAGCTGCTGTCTTCCACCAGTGTGCTTTGTGTGAGCACAGCAGCTTGGAGGAGGCCCCTCGTGAGCAGCAGCCGTGGAAGTTGGGATCATGGCACCTCTGTTGATCATTTCTGTGGGACTTTGCTTTGGATGCAGACTGGTTTCAGAATGGAGCAGGTTCAAGTTATTTGTGGGTAGAAAGAGGGTTAGGGTATTTGTAGGAAGAAGCAGGTCAAAGGATGGAGAACTAAAGCAGCAGTAGGGTTCCACAGGTCAGTCTTTAGAGGCCTGGGGAGATTCATCTGCTCTCCTGCAGGAGAGGACATTAGTTAAAGCTGGATACTCACTGACATGTCTGGTGTTACAGGTACTCACCTGCTGCCTTTGTGGTGTCTTCTTGGCCTAAAAACATGCTCATGATGCACCATGTCACAGGTCTCTGGTATTTGGAGCTATCTGGATCCACCTGGAATCTCCTGGGATCTTGGGGTTAAGCACATTCATCTGCCTGGGGGCGGCTGGGTGAGTGATGCTATCTTACTGTGCAGGGATTTTACCAGAAGAGCCTCATTTATTTCAAAATAGCTCATCAATTATCTGGTGCATGTGTTAAAGATAGAAAGTGTGGTGGCTCTTAGTAGGAGTTGTGTAGATGTGTTGCATTTATTTTGTTGAACGCTTCATTGCCAGCTGCAGACCTCTAGCAATGCATGTTCCAGTGAGCATCCCTTACCCATCCTATAAAATGAAATCAGCTCAAGTTATGATGTGTCATTGAGCTGCATGGAGGAGTGTGTGCAGTGATGCTGATTATGAGTGCTTGACTAGGTCTTTTTCTCCTGACTTCACAGTTTACCTTCAGGGTTGATGGATGTTGCTGCTCATGCCAGGAGAAGTCTGGAGATTTCAAGAAACCTGGAGAGGGGCTTTGGCCAAGGGCCTGTAGGGACAGGCCAAGGGGAATGGCTTTAACCTGCCAGAACAGGGGAGACTGAGCTGAGCTCTTAGGCAGAAGCTCTTCCCTGTGAGGGTGCTGAGGCGCTGGCACAGGGTGCCCAGAGAAGCTGTGGCTGCCCCATCCCTGGCAGTGTTCAAGGCCAGGTTGGACACAGGGGCTTGGAGCAGCTGCTCCAGTGGAAGGTGTCCCTGCCCGTGGCAGGGGTTGGAACTGGATGAGCTTTAAGGGCCCTTCCAACCCAAACCAGTCTGGGATTCTATGAGAGGGCAGTATCTTAGCGTGCTTCTGCCAAGTACATGAGGTACTATGTAGGTGGTGAAGGTGAAGCTTGCAAGCAGGACTCATGGTGAAAATGGGCAGAAGCAAACACAGCTGTAGATTTAGTGCTCTGGTATGTTATGCTGCTCAATAAGACAGCTGAGACCTCCAGAAATACCTGATGGCAACCTTCTCTTGTGGCCGTGTGGAGGCTGGATATTGATGTTTCCATCATCCTCCCTTGCTGAGCTTGTATTTTGCTGTAGGTGGTGAGTAGTTGGCAGCTGGGTCTGAGCCAGCTCAGGTTGTGAACCAGCTGGCTCCAAATGCAGGCTTTTGCACTGTGGAGCCTGATGGAGGACTGTTCTTGTGACCATAGTGATTTGGGGGTGCATTAATGGCTCTTGGTGCTGTGGAAGGGGGTGCAGGAAGCTCTGGAAGGGCAGTGGTATAGAAGATGGAAGCTCTCCCAAAAAACATGGGCTACCAAAGTTCAGGAGCTGAGGTAGCTCAGCATTTTGCTTGCAGCCACTCCTTTTTACACTCCGATAAAACCTTGTCTATGCAGAGACTTTGTTCTTCACTGTGAAGGCTTCTTTGAGCATGTTGAACCTGTGGGAAGATAGCAATCTGCCTGCCTGCAGCTCAGTTATTAATAATCAAGTATTTCAGATGGCAATTTGCATTTCAGCAGCACCTTTAATTTGTGGCTCTCCAAATACTTTACAGACATAGATTAACATAGTCTCACAACAAGCCTGTGAGTTAGGTGGGGGCGATGAGGATGCTGAGGATAAGGGGCTTGGAGCAGTTGTGCTGGAATTTGACACAACACTTGGTCATTGAAGTCCCATTAGGCCTCCAGCTTCAGATCATGCTATTCTAGTGCATGGGTCTGACTGAATGTGGGGCTGGACTGATTGACAAGCCTGTGACTGGCTTGCACAGACTACAGAGGCCATTAAGCTAAGGCAGCAGTTTACTGGTGAAGTAGATGGTGCCTTGGTTGTTCTTGCTGCTGGAATAATCTGAGTGTTGAAGGCATATAAAAATATAGATATCAACCACTGAGCATGGCAGGCTGTAACTGGAGAAAGCCCTTAGACCCCAGGTGGGGAAGCTATGTGGGATGCTACTGTACATGTATTGATCAAAAAGGACATAATAATTTATATATAAGTCCACTCTTGCACTTCCCTAAAGATAAAAACCCCTAAAAACATAATAAAAAGAACCTAGAAAGTCATCACTGGTGGTGTCAGCTTCAAGTTCTGGGCTCTTGGCTTCATAGCACCTACAAAAAGAGCAAAACACAATGTATCAGCAGCCTGTTCGGGCTGGTGAAAGAAGTTAAGCAGTTTGTTCTCTCAAACTCCATCCCAGCTTTAAAATGACTGAAAATGATGTGAATTACTTGTGTGGAATGAGCCTGAGGGTACAGGTGAGACTGTGCTTCAGCATCTCCTGTGGGGGAGGAGGGTGAGACCTCGATTTCTCAAAGGCTAGTTTAGATACCTCTTCATTTAATGGCAGATCCCTCTGCCTTTGGTGGCTGGCCCTAGGGGATGGCACCTATGTACATGAGGTATACTTGATGCCTTGAGTTCAGGCAGCTTGAATAGACCTGGAATAGGTACCCAGAGTTTTCACTGCTCACTAGAACCAGTTTGGACCTTTAGGAGTTTCATGGTAGCTGGGTTTTATTATCCTTCTGAAGGAATAAAAGAACAAAGAAGTACCTCAAGGGCATGTTCTTATCTAGCAAGAGAAATAATCCCCAGCTAACTCTCTAAAAAGCAAGGCTTAGAAGGGAAACCTTTTCTGATGGTGGGTAACTCATGCTGTTGTTCATGTTGATGTTCTTCATGGAGATCAGGGTGATGCTGTTATCCTTCTGGCTTGTGCCTGCTGAGCAGCTGTCGAGAAGAGAAGGCAGCATTAACCACTCTGGAAAACAAGGGGGGAAGCCTCTTTGTGCCCAGCTGGAGGCAAGAAGGTCTAGTGCATGGGACCAGGGCTGACTTGCCCTTCCCTTTGAGCTGCTGTCCTGATTCAGGCCTGTCCTTACTGCCAGATTTCCCGTCCCCATCTGAACACAGGTTTGGAGATCTCTGGGGTAACAAGCAGTGCATTGAGGCAAATCTGGATGTGATGCTGGCTTGCCCTGCAGGAAGCACCATTGTCACCTGCATCACTGCTTGTAAGCAGAATCAGTTCAGCCATTTGGATCTGGTAGTCAGTGACTCAGCTATTACCAGAACTGGAACAAAAGGAAACATCACTGTGTCCTTCTGTCCTACACCCTTGAGTTTATTTGTCATTCAAGGGGAGCACTGGGTATTTTTATATCTACTGCTGCTTATGGATTGCAGTATCTCTCTTTACAAGTCACAAGTGTCAGGAAGGTGGAATTCTCCTTTTTTCCCTACCCTGAGGGCTGGACTATGCATTTGGTGCAGTGGAGACTGGATGGCTTTGGGGATTAGGGTGCCCTTGGGAGCATAGTTCTCTGATATATGCTGCTTCAGTGGCCTCAGATCACTTAGATCGCAATCATTAAGGGTATTTGGAAACTGATGATGCAAATGTGGCACCTAAATACTTCAGGACTTTGTTCCTTGTGTCCCTTGCCCCCTGCCAGAGCAGAATTTATTACTTTGATAGGAAACAGTCAGATGGAAAAGTAGGAGCAACATATTTTAATCCCCTCCAGCTCTTGTTTCCTGCTCCTTTCCCACAGGTAGCCTCTTCTTTGGTAGCAGGGATGGACCATGGGGTTCAGATGGACCGTCCTCCACTTGATACTTCTCTTTCAAAGGTCTCTGGATTGGGGCCCCCTTATCCTGCACTTGCTAGATAACAGTAATAGGAGTCTTGGAAGATATTTCTGGGGACCTGATTTCATCTCACAGTGGCTGCTTTAAGATCCAGAAACCCAACTTCAGACCTTAAGTCTGCATCTAGGTGAAGGAAGATAAGCAAACTGCTTTTGGAGGGTGCTGAGTCTTCACAGATAACAGTGCAGCTTTGAAATGAGGACCCTAAATCTTGAACTTCTACCTTGGATTCCATCAGGCATAGGATGAAGTGCTATCAAAGCTGAGTTTGGGGTTTTTACCTCTTTCAAAGATGTTTTGAAATGCTTCTTTCCACATGAAATAACCAAAGCAGACACTTTTTTGTGCTAAAATTAGGTCTAGAATAAGATAGGCACTTTCAATAGAATATGACTAGTGTGAGCAGCCTTACCTCTCTGATACCATGGAGGTTCCTGGTTTCTGTTTGTCTGGAGGGAGAAAAGCAGTTGGTGATGGACAGGTGAGAAAACATCACAGGTAAGCAATAAAGTCAGGTATACTGAATCACCTTGTACAGGGTTATACATGAAATCCAAATGAGATTAAAGACACCATGGGGGATCCTTGAGAGTTGGTTAGAGAGAATTCTTCAACTAAGTGACATACGGGCAGGACTGATAGCTTTGCTGCCTGTACAGTCAAGTCTCTAGGATCCCTTGGTCTTTGGCAGTTACTAGCCTTGCTGTGGAGCAGCCTTGCCCTCTAGTGGGCACTGCTTAGTGGGAAATGGAATTCCCAGGGAAAAGGAGTGTGAAACTCCATAATTTTGGCTGGAAGAGCTGCTCACCTTTGGAAATCTGCACATTTAACTGCAGCAAACTTCAGGCTGTTCACCTGTGCGGATGGGTCTGGGCTGGGACTCTAAAGAGGTGGTCACACCACATCCTAACTGCTGAATCTGCGTTGCAGTTTGGCTTCAAAACCTCAGCACTGTGTAAGTTTTTTAAAAGCATCTTTTAGGAATTGCCAAATCCACATGAAAACTGATGACTTTTTGGTTAGAGAAAGACAGATCACCCCAGGTAAATACCTTCTGAGTCCTTTGAGCGGTTACACTTGAACCTCAGGCTGACCACACTGACCAGAATGATCACAACCACTATCAGGATAACGATGAAGCTGATGACACCTGGGGATGCAGAAAGGACTGTCTGTGATTGATGTCACAACGTGCCTATCCTTGGCTTCTGAGCAGCAGAGAGACTTTGACTGTCTTCAAAACTTGGGTAGGGAATCAACATTGTTATTAAAATGAGCAATGGCAGTTAATAGAGAAGTGAATAGTCACTACAGCAAATGGTTTTATCCTCTTGTGTCATAGCCTCACAGGGCTGAATTGGTAAGGCAGTGCCAGGAGGGCAGAAGTCAGCTGATTACAGTGGGAATTGACTGGAGTCAATATATCCATACTATAACTGGTAAATCTTATCCTAAAGGTGTATAATGTCAGATAAATATGTAATGTAATAGGGAGAGACAAGTTAAAGACTGTGAACGATGTTATTTGTCTAATAAACGAATGTTTAAGTCCAGATCTGATTCTGATGTCAGGCCTCAATAAATCAAACTTATCTTTGCACGTGAATCTCATACTGTTAAGATTGCTTTAGGACTTCTCATGGCTTCCCTTAGAAGATACAAGCAAATGATACTTCTGAAGTCAACACTTGACTATTAAAATGCTTCTGAAATAACACTTTTTTCCCTTTAGTATGATATAAATGAGTAAATTGGCTTTTTTTGCTCATCTTTATGGAGGAGGGGGACGGTATAGTCCAAGGCAGAATGGATCTCTTAAATCTATACTGTGCCTTCAAATGTATTGCCACATTAAGGTATGGCATCTCTTGTTCCCTCCTTCAACAGCCTGAAGCATGTGGAAGATTTGACTGCTTCCTGCCAAGCAGGGTGCAGATACACAAGGGAAAGCAGGAACACAGGGTAGGAATGAAGGGTAAAAATAATATGGCTAAGTTTGCAGACAGGTACTGTATTTACTCTAGACCCTGTCGGGGGAATCGAGGCATACGGGATGATTTGTGCCCAGGTCTTGCCCTAACAGTGAGCTGGGGCAAACACTGGTGCTGAGAGCAAGATCTCAAACTTGGGTGTAGCTGTGATGGATTCCAAATTGTCTTATATACTGGACATGACTGTTATTTATTAGGTGCTTTATTGCCTGCTGGTGAGAAGTGTTTCTTGATGGTTGTACCCTGAAAGCTCCAGGCTCAGGCATAACTGTGGAGTTATCTCCAGGGAAGTGTCTTTGAAGATGGGTGTCCAAACCAGCATGGCCTGGTGAATGAGACCCCTCTCCTCTCCTTAGGTTGCACAAGACCTTACCAAAAGCTGCCACTGTCAGTGGTGATTTATCATCCGTTGGAGTGGGCACAGGCAGGTAGCCAGAGGACATTGGTGTTGGGGTGACTGGATTTGAGGTGCCTGCAAGAGAGGGAAAAAGGTAGCTTTCTGTAAAAGGCTTTCTTTATGGGTGGGAAGAGGATTCCTAGCAGTGCTAGAGGACCTAAGTCACGCTTGAAGAGAATAAAGGTGGATCCTGACCAGCTCCATCCACGTTAACAGCAAAGTGACCAAGACCTGGGTAGGAGTAAGGTTGCCTTGGTGTGGCCCCTTTTGTTAACAGACTGAGAACTTCCACAGGGTTTTCTGCAGGGTCCCCAGTAAGAAGTCATGGAATAGTACTGGTTGGAAGAGATCTTCAAAGGTCATCTAGTTCCAACCCCCTTCAGGAACCTGAGCATGAAACCATCTATGTGTTCATGTGGAGAGTTTGTCCTGTCTCCCTCCTGTTACAACCTTTTGCCATAGGGCACCTTTCCTGATGTGGATCACAACCACTGCTCCCAGGCTCAATAGGTTGCCCTAAAGTGCGGCTTCTGTGGAGCTTTGCAGGTTTTTCAAGTGCTAAATGGGATGGAGAGCATCCCTCAGGTACTTGCTGCCCTGAAGACAGTATGATGGGCTTGCTGTTGGCTGTGTAAAGTGCTATAAAATATCTAGTGGTAATTACCTCCCTGTGAGAGAGTGGAGGAAGCACCTTGAGTTACTGATGCTGTAGTACTCTTGCTTCTTGTGGGCTCTTGACCTGCAGAGAGAAACACGGAATGTGAGCCTTGTCCTTGAGCATTATCTCATAACCAAAAGAGTTAATGGGCATGCTGGAGAGGAGAATGGATTCATGGTAATGCTGGCAGTATCTGGGAATAGGTGGAGTTCATAATCAGGCTACAACCTTTCCACCAGAAATACTTTGTACTGTTTTCCATGACCAAATATAAGCTCAGGGAACCAAAATTCAAATACTCTTGTGTAAACTCCTCAGGTTCTGTGGCCCCTGATGCAGTTTTGGGACAGAGAGAGCAATTGAATACTGAGAGAGTGAATTGTGAAGGTTATAGAGTTGCTATTGCCCATGAGCATTGAGATTTTGGGGAAGAAATTCTGCAGAATATGGGTGTGAATTGACTCTCCAGCTTGTCCTTGGACTTGGAATTAGTGGATATGCTGTCCTGTGTTATCTAGAAGTAATGAAGCGAGTTTGAGTTACACCATCTGTGACAGTGTAGAGGTTGATCTGAGCAAGGACTCCAGATCTCAGTGGGATAAACTGGCTTATATGAAGCCGTTTGGGTTGTGCCAGCTGCTTCCAATGCCTCTACAAGCAAATGTAAAGCTAGCCTGTGTGTCTCACTTTTACAGAGAGAAAAAAAGTCCTTGTTGCCTCCTGGATGTGCATGGAACTGCCAGATTATCTGCATGGACCTTATTCAACAGTTACAGGCCCTGTCAGGAGACTAAAAATGATACTTGAATGTTTCAGAAGATCATCTGTAGGTCAGGTAGGATCCTCTTTCCTCCTTTCCTGTCCCCATTTCTCAACAGCAGCATTGGCCAAAAGTATGTGATGCTTGGAGAAGTGTGAAACAGCTCCTGGCACTGCACTGGCCACAGGGTGTGCAGCTGAACTGGGGTTCCTGGCTTGCACAAAGCCTCCTGTTTTGGAATGCAACTTTGCCAAAAGTCAGAAGGAAAAGGGGAAGTGCTATGTAAAGGGGAAAGGATATGCAGTAACACATGTAACTGGCTCAGAAACCACGTGGAGCAGAACAGCCCTGAGAAGCAGGGGCTGCTGCTGTATGTTTTCTTCACCACTCATCAAACCCTGTGTTTCATTCTGGAATTGTTCTTCTAGCTGCAGGTGAGGGGCAGAAGCTGTGGTTTGTTGAGTCTGACATGGATACCCCATCCCTGAGGAATGGTGGGTCTCACACAAGAGGAGATCTCACTTTTGGAAGCATCTGTATAGTCAAAGATGTATGGAGCTTCTCAGGTATGAAGCAGGGTTATAATTAATAGCAATCTGCTCTGCTGCAAGGGGCCCTTGGCTTGGCTGGGCACAGGCATGCTGGTTGGACATCTGTGCAGGCAGAGCTGACCATGGGTTTTTAACCTTGCTTGCTTGTGTTGGAGAAGATGTGAGCGGGGCTTGGAGGGGCAGACCACTGCAGGCTTTTGTGAGGCTGAATCTTTAATGGGGCTCATGTCAGTTGGCAGATTCCAGTCTTCCCCTCCCTTGGATTCTGCTCTTCTTCTGAGAAAGGTCTCACTGAATGTTCAAGTTGGGTTTTTTTGCTTACAGGTTGGGTTAAGCAAAATGTCAAAAGCAAAACTATTCCTTTTATAAGGGTGTTAAAGGGGCTCCTTTTCTAAATGTAGATCAGTCTTTCAACTGTTCAAGTTCATCCCAGGTGAAAGATGTTAAGTGCACTTGGTTCTCTGTTTTATCACTGCTTGTAGGGATAACAGACATGATTTTGGGTGTTACTGATTGCTCAGCCTCAAGCTAGACTGGTGCTGAGGTAATCTGCACCACAGGAACTAGGTAAGTTACTTGCCATGAAATGATCTAAACTTATTGTTACTCTATAAAAGGACAAAGTACCTTGAGATGGTGAAGTTGCTGTGCTTTTGCTTCCAGTAGACTTTTCATCTGGGTAAAGAAAACATGGGAAAAGGAGAATTAACTCTTGAAGCTGCTACTGATTATGCTATGGAAAGCTGTTTGGTTTCTATAGTGTAAAAAAAGCTTTGTCTGCATGAGGCTTCCCCTCCAAACTAGTATCAAGATGCCCAGCTAGGAAGCTGTGCAGTTATTTTGGAGAGTGTACATGGGAGGTAAGCTTGGGAGAGGTCTGCTGGGGAGCCTGTAGCTCCTCCACAAACTATTACCTGGTAAAGCATGATCTGGCTCTTCTGATACGGGCTTGCTGAGTAGCTGCCACATCTAGGTAACACTTCTGTCCAGCCCCATGCTTCTAGGGAGCTGGAGTGAGCTGCTCTTTTAGCACACTCAGATTCAAAATTGCTGCTGCTGCATAAGTAGCATATCATGGACTAGCCCAGTCTTTCTGATGCCTCCAGTTTTGCTTGGATAAAGAGGGATATACAAACAGGTCCTACCTGAGCAAAATTTAGAGCTTTCCATGCTTACCTTGCACAGTTGATGTTAGCAGTGTTGTTGTGAAGGAAGAGGACTTGGCTGTAGTAGTTGGACCCACAGAGGTGAGATTCAAGTCAGTTGGTGGTGTTGATTTTATGGAAGGCTCTGTGGAGGAAGAGTAGTGTTACTTCAAAGGGTTCTGCTCACCTCAAGCTCTGCTCAGATGCAGCTTGGAGTGGGGCATGGCTATTGCAAAGAGTCCTCAAGCTCCTTGGGAGCTATGGATAATTGCTAGGAAAGCATGGGCAGATTTCCTTGCATAGAGAAGGAAATAGCCTTTGTCCTGCTCGGAGTCAGGGAGCTCTTGTTTTTTGGCATTAGCGTTTGCTTTCTTAGTGTATGGAGATGCTGAGCTCACAGAGCTCAGGAGACATGTAGATAAGGTCTCCATTTTGCCACTGCTTTTTTCCTGCTTTGAAAATGAGGGTATTTTTATCACTGGACACTCTATCTGGCTGCTGGGTCCTGATGTATTTGCTTGCTTGTTATCTGAAATACTAACTCCTGTGTTATATTTTATGGAGAGTCTCTTAAGCACAGATAATTCAGCTCTGGAAGCTCTGTCATCTTCCTCAACCTGCTACCCAAAGCTCCATAGCAAGAACATGATCCAGAGCAAGACATGGAGGGGGGAAAAAAGCTTTCAGTAAGCCCATTGCAGGGAAGAGTGGGTTGGAATTCACCAGCTTGGAATTTTAGGGCTTGTCTGGACTTCTCTTGGCTTTCCAATAAAAATGAGAAAAGAGTAAAAAAGGTTTTAAGGTTTTCTGGGGGGAGTTTTGGGGGTTTTACTTGTTTGTTTTTGTTTTGTTTTCCCTGTGAGGGTGCTGAGGCGCTGGCACAGGGTGCCCAGAGAAGCTGTGGCTGCCCCATCCCTGGCAGTGCTCAAGGCCAGGTTGGACACAGGGGCTTGGAGCAGCTGCTCCAGTGGAAGGTGTCCCTGCCTGTGGCAGGGGTTGGAGCTGGATGAGCTTTAAGGTCCCTTCCAACACAAACCAGTCTGGGATTCTATGATGATTCTGTGAATTAGAGCTAAGGCAGAGTTAGCCTACTGACTCTGCTTCTCCCTATTCAGTTTAGGGATTTTTTTCTCCCTGTTCTTACATCTGTACCTTGATCCCTCTCCGGTGAGCTGACTGTGTCAGAAGCCCTTATATCACAAGATTTCCTTCTTCCCCACCACTGTTCTCATCTAACCTGCTGTTGCACAGCCCCATCTATTGCTGGATGGCCCAGCCAGGCTGAAGGTCAGAACAGTTACAAGCCAGGACACCCCTGAGCCATGTTCTGAGGTCTCCAGGTGAGTATTACCTGAGGTATGGTTTTTTACTTCAGGGCTGTTTGTTGTTGATTGGGATTGACCTGTAACACAAGCAGAGAGACACGGAGGTAACTTCTCCTATGCACGTTCCTTGTTAGCGGGTTCCCCATGGGGAGAGCTGAAGGATGGGCCAGAAAGGGGCTGTTGTAGACAGTGACAGCTGAAAAGGTGATGGAAACATGAGATGGGAAGGAGGGGATTTGTCACTGGTGTGGCTATAGGGACACGTGGATAAAGGGACCTTGGCTCTGGGGATCCATGGAGGAGAGTGTGTTAACTGCTAAGAAATGGGCACAGTGGCTTCCATGGTCCCTGGAGATCTGGGGGGCTGAATGATAAGTTGGGCAGGCAGAGGTGGACAATGCAGGGTCCTTGGAGAATGTCCTTCAGTGGGGGGGAGTTCCTATTTAAGGGTGCTCTATTTGCATCCCCATCCAAATAGACATATAAGCAGATCACAACCCAGGAGGTACCTGTAACAGCTTGGACAGAGGACTCTGTGGAGGCTGTAGTACCTGCAATGAAAGAATAAGAGTATTAGCATGGCTAATCTGTGGCTGTCACTAACGCACTGGTGTTCTTGCTGGTTGCATGGTCTGGATTTTCCTCATCTTCTGTAGTATTGACTTTAAAATACATGATTTCCCCAAAAGCATTCGCAAAGAAGTAGTAGCAAATACTGAGTGCAAAATCACAAGGTTCTGAGTAATTTAGGACTGGAGTTTATTCAGCCAAGATAAATGTTCTCCTTCCCAGACAGAGCAGGACCCTTCAAGGACATGTCATCTTCTGCTACAGGGGAAATGCAAGGCCATATTGAATCAGTGGGGTCATTTGCTCCCCATGAGCCAGGGATGGGGCATTCACAACCTCCCTGGGCAGGCTGTGCCAGTGCCTCACCACCTGCAGCATCCTATTTCTTACCAGGAGCCAGTGTGGGTGATGAACTTTGTGGTAGGTCCCTGTGCTGTAGGTGCCTGAAAGAGGTCATTGTGTGTATCTGGGATGAGATCTTCAGCATTCAGCATGTGTGGGTTATCAGGGCTTGGCTCAGAGCTCACCCCTTGGGACTGTCTGGGTATAGTGAGCTCCTGATTTGATCTCACTCTTCTCATCTAAGTGAATTGGAACTGTAATTGTTTTTTTGTCTGAGGCTTTATGACAATGATCCCAGCCAAACAGGAACCAAAACAATGTGTAAACACCAGTGAGTATGTTATAAAACATGGTCCCTTTCCAGATAGGATTTGGCTGTAAAAACCAGACCTGACTTTTCAGATCTTTCCCATGCTTTTCTCTTCTGGCTTGCTAGCCAGGCAGAACTCTCTAGTTTAGTTGATAAGAGACAAGGCGTGATCAAATCTTTAATTACAGCGAAAGGAAGGGACTGATTTGTTTTCTAAATCCATTTGGAACAGGCCCAGAAAACAAGGACTTTTAACTGCAGCAAGGAAAAGGGAGGCTGGGCAATAGGAAGCTGCCTTAACGTAAAGATAGTGAATTGCTGGGAGTGATTGTGTAGGAGAATTGTAGGATATCCTTCTCCACAGGGTTTGAAGGACATGTTAACGAGCATCACTTCAGTAACATAGACAGGTTTATGGGTAGATGTAACCTCACTTCCTAAATCAACTAATATAATGGAGAAAAAGATCTTTCAGGGCACAGAATTGCCCTTCTTAAAGAGGTAGAGAAGCTCTTTTTGAGGGAGCGGGATGCATCCCTGTTGCCTGGGAGGCTGTTGGGCACTGCTGCCTCCCCAGTGCCCAGCATGTGATGAATTGGGTGTTTCCATTGGTACTGAGAGTTTGCAAGTTTTCTCTTTGTCGCTGGGCTTCCTCTTCTTAAATAGCATTAAAAATCAGTTTCTGGACTTTGATTTCCAAATGCCATAGGATACTCTATACATTCAGCACAAAACATCATCATGGGAGCCAGTATCCTCTAGCAGCTGCCAAGCTCCAACAGCTCCTCTTTCTCCTAAATTCTCTTGCAGAAACCATTGTCTTGTTTTCCCATGAGAAGTAGCTGCTTGTAACACATTTTCTTCTTGAAATTATCACAGGTGCTTTTTTAAGTGTACCTGGCACATAAAAGCATCCCAAATTGCTCAAGAAAGAGCTATTGTCTACACTTAGGCTTTGTCAAAGGAAAAGGGGAATAAAGGTGCTGGGCTGGCTGCTTATTCCACTATTTTGGTGCAGTTGAGGAGAAATCTGGGAGCTTGAACAGAGACTCTAGGGATGGGAAGAAGCTGAGGGCAAGGAACATGACATTGGCCTGTATGGCCATCTGTGGTGGGGCTATTCCATGGGCTAGCTCCAGTGTTCCTGGTGCTAGAACAAAAGGAAGAGGCTCGTGCTCAACACTTTCTTCCTCCACAGCTCAGCCTTTCATTGCAGGTTACACCAGAGCACTGGCTCATTGGAGTTCACCCTTTGCAAAACTAAACCTGGGGGTTATTGTGACTAAGATTTAAAAGCAGGATTTCTGAACTAGCTGATCTTAAGGGCCTTTCCAACCCTATATCAGTTCTTGAGGTTCACCTGGCCAAGTGTGTGCTCACCGTTGTTTGCCACATTTGAGCTTTGCTGTGAAGAGGCCAAGGGATGGAATCCTAAAGATGGATCATAGAGATCCCCCTTTTGGCACTTTACTTGGGAATAAATGGCCCTGGCTTCTCTAACTACAACCACTGTTATTTCAAAGTGGAGCAGGTCTGGCTCTGACTTCTAGCCACTGCTGCTTGCTATGCCTGCCTTGCCAGCCCTGATCAAAAGCTCTGTTCTATTAGGTGTTTTGTTTTGGTGAGGGTGCTTAGCATCCTGGTGGGATAACATGGGAGGGGGATATACATGTGCAAAGCAGGAAGAGACACGAGCCATGTCGTGGGGCTGGGCAGCAGGATGGGTACCAACAACGCCACGCGTCATGGCTCCCTGCAGACATCCCTGGGGACTCTCGTGCAAACTGGGCTGGAAACCATTTCCTCCCAGTGCTGCTGCCAGCAGAGCTCCTGCTCCCGTCCATGGAGGGCCCTGGCTGTATAAACAGCTAACAATAATAACCGGGATGCAGCCAGCGCAGCTGGAATTGCAATAAACATCAAAGCCATTCAAAGGATTTGCCACTGAGCATAAACACAGCCAAGATATTTGTTGCTTGTTTGGGTGCAAGTGATTTATAGCTGGGTCGTGCAGTTCTAGGTGGAGATAGGGAGTTTGTGGAGGGATTTACAGCGTTCTGCTGTTGCTGGAATGGGAAGCTCCTGATTATGGGGACTGGTCTTGTTCAACGTCTTTGTCGCTGACATGGATTGAGTGTGCCCTCAGCAAGTTTGCCGATGACACCAAGCTGTGTGGTTCAGCTGATAAGCTGGAGAGAAGGGATAGCATCCAGAGGGACCTTGACACACTTGTGAGGTGGGCTGATGCCAACCTCATGGAGTTTAACCATAACAAGTGCAGGGTCCTACACCTGGGTGGGAGCAATCCCAGGCACAGCTACAGGTTGGGCAGAGAAGAGATTCAGAGCAGCCCTGCAGAGAAGGACTTGGGGGTGTTGGTCAATGAGAAAATGAACATGAGCCAGCTTCAGTGTGTGCTCACAGCCCAGAAAGCAACTGTATCCTGGGCTGCATGAAAAGGAGCGTGACCAGCAGGTTGAAGGAGGTGATCCTGCCCCTCTACTCTGCTCTCATGAGACCTCACTTGGAGCATTGTGTGCAGTTCTGGTGTCCTCAACATCAAAAGGACATGGAACTATTGGAACAAGTCCAGAGGAGGCCACGAGGATGATCAGGGACTGGAGCAGCTCCTGTATGGAGACAGGCTGAGAAAGTTGAGGCTGTTCAGCCTGGAGAAGAGAAGGCTGTGTGGAGACCTCATAGCAGCCTTCCAGTATCTGAAGGGGGCCTACAGGGATGCTGGTGAGGGACTATTCATTAAGGACTGCAGCGACAGGACAAGGGGTAATGGGTTAAAACTGAAACAGGGGAAGTTTAGATTGGATATAAGGAGAAAGTTCTTTACTGTAAGGGTAGTGAGGCACTGGAATGGGTTGCCCAGGGACGTTGTGAATGCTCCATCCCTGGCAGTGTTCAAGGCCAGGTTGGACAGAGCCTTGGGTGACCTGGTTTAGTGTGAGGTGTCCCTGCCCATGGCAGGGGGGTTGGAACTGGATAATCTTAAGGTCCTTTCCAACCCTAACTATTCCATGGTTCTATTATTTTATGATTATCCACAGGGCTGCACAGGAGTGCATCAGAGCTGTGGGTGCATTTCAGCTCCAACATGGTGCTAGTCGCTTTTGGATTATTTTTTCCAGAAGATGAGCAGGGAATGTTGGATTTCTGTTACTTGCAGTAGTTCCATGAGATCAGATGTGAGTGTTAGAGCAGAGAGGCCTTTCCATGGGGCCTTCTCTCATAGTGTTGTTCCCAGAGCTCACCCTGCTTACTCCTCAGCACAAAAAGATGTAAACCAACAGAAAGGTGAATTTTAGGTATTTCTGCTTTGGTATTATTTTTGGCAATCCCAGACATTTAAAACATGGTTTCTGCAGCTGCAGACCTAAGAGAGGCACTGACTAAAGTCCCAAATGTTGCCAGAGACACTATAGCAGCACTCTGCTGTAGCAGAGACCTGGGCCAGCTCTTGGGAACGCTTCAGCAAGGTTTGGGTCCAGCTCTGGGAGGGCTTGTGCTGTCTAGTCCATGCTCATAGAGGGACAGAGCTGCAGGGGACATCTCTGGCAGGAGTATGAAGGTGCAGGGCCTGGGACTGGTCCTGTCCTCTCAGAACTGGTGATAGATAGGAACCATCTGCCTTGATGTGTAATCCTGGACTTGTATTGCTCTTGTGTTCCCTGGCAGTGCTGGGAGGAGCTGTGGTGATGTTCTACATTGCATGGCAGGGAGCTGTACAACCTCTGCTTGCAGGTCGCATGAACACATGCTTCAGAAAAGAGACCCAGCAGCTGAAAACCAGACTTTTCAACTCACTTCTGTCAAATGACCAATGACAGAAACACCCCAACTGCTTAAAGCAGGGGCAGCTGTTTCCTGGGTGAAACACAGCAGCTGTGGAAGCAGCAGAGAGCAGCAACACCCAATTCTTAGGGCTTCCACAGGAAAAAAGAACCCTCTATTAGGAAACCTGGAAAGCAGAGAGCTCTGCAGAAGCCTAGATCCCATTTTGTGAAGTGCCTAAAAAAGCTGCCTCTGCCTTTAGGATTGTGCAGCAGATAATGTAGAAACTGTGTGAGAGAGAAGTGCTGTAATGCAGGCTGGATAACTGACAGCCACAATCAGGTCCCAGATCCGCAGAGTGTTTAAGAGTCTAATTCCCAAGTAACACAGGGGGGTTGGGAGCTTGCTGCCAAGTGGTTCTGAATTCTAATGACTTGGCCAAAGTGTTATGGAAAGTTTAAAGAGCCAGGAATGGAACCTGGATCTCATCAGCAATTAAAATCAATCTCAGCCTTCCTGTGTTCCTCCTCAAGGGCAGTGCCCAGGCCTGAGCATCCTCTGGGAGCATCATGCTCTGTGCTCCTCACTGGTGAACTCTGCTGAAAACAGGTCTTAGAGGAAGTCAATTAAAAACCACTTGGATGTAGAAAACAAGCCAGGAAACAAACAGTGTGTAGGAGAGGATCTGGTTCGAGACCATCTTCAAAACCTGAACTTACACAAGTCCGTGGGACCTGATGAAATCCATCCTTGGGTCCTGAGGGGTGAATGAAGTTGCAAAGCCACTGGCCATCATATTTGAAAAATCATGGCAGTCAGGTGAAGTTCCTGACGACTGGAACAAGGGAAATATAACCCACATTTCCATGGGGAAAATGGATGACCTGGGGAATTACAGACCAGTCAGTGTCACCTCTGTGCCTGGCAAAATCTGGGAGCAGATTCTCCTGGAAGGCATGCCAAGGCACATGAGAAACAACAAGGTGCTTGGTGACAACCAGCATGGCTTCACTAGGGGGAAATCCTGCCTGACCAATTTGGTGGCCTTCTATGATGGGGATACAAAAGTGATGGACAGGGGTGGAGCAGTTGACGTCATCTACCTGGACTTGTGCAAAGCATTCGACACTGTCCCACATGACATCCTTGTCTCTAAATTGGAGAGACATCAATTTGATAAGTGGACCACTCAGTGGATAAAGAACTGGCTGGATGGTCACACACAAAGAGTTGTGGTCAATGGTTCAATGTCCGGCTGGAGACCAGTAACGAGTGGTGTCCCTCAGGGATCGGTGTTGGGACCAGTCTTGTTTAATGTCTTTGTCAGTGACATGGGCAGTGGGATTGAGTGTGCCCTCAGCAAGTTTGCTGATGACACCAAGCTGTGTGGTTCTGTTGATATGCTGGAGGGAAGGAATGCCATTCAGAGGGACCTTGACACACTTGTGAGGTGGGCTGATGCCAACCTCATGAAGTTTAACCATGACAAGTGCAAGGTCCTACACCTGGGTTGGAGCAATCCCAGGCACAGCTACAGGTTGGGCAAAAAGGAAATTCATGGTAGTCCTGCGGAGAAGGACTTGGGGGTGTTGGTCAATGAGAAAATGAACACGAGCCAGCTTCAGTGTGTGCTCACAGCCCAGAAAGCAACCGTATCCTGGGCTGCATCAAAAGGAGCGTGACCAGCAGGTCGAAGGAGGTGATCCTGCCCCTCTACTCTGCTCTCGTGAGACCTCACTTGGAGCATTGTGTGCAGTTCTGGTGTCCTCAACATAAAAAGGACATGGAACTGTTGGAACAAGTCCAGAGGAGGCCACGAGGATGATCAGGGACTGGAGCAGCTCCTGTATGGAGACAGGCTGAGAAAGTTGGGGCTGTTCAGCCTGGAGAAGAGAAGGCTGCGTGGAGACCTCAGAGCAGCCTTCCAGTATCTGAAGGGGGCCTACAGGGATGCTGGGGAGGGACTATTCATTAGGGACTGTAGTGATAGGACAAGGGGAACAGGTTAAAACTGAAACAGGGGAAGTTTAGATTGGATATAAGGAGAAAATTCTTTACTGTGAGGGTGGTGAGGCACTGGAATGGGTTGCACAGGGAGGTTGTGAATGCTCCATGCGCCTCAGCACCCTCCCAGGGAAGAGCTTCTGCCTAAGAGCTCATCTCAGTCTCCCCTGTTCTGGCAGGTTCAAGCCATTCCCCTTGGCCTGTCCCTACAGGCCCTTGTCCCAAGCCCCTCTCCAGGTTTCCTGCAGCCCCTTTAGGCACTGGAGCTGCTCTCAGGTCTCCCCTTCAGGAGCCTTCTCTTGTCCAGGCTGCCCCAGCCCAGCTCTCTCAGCCTGGCTCCAGAGCAGAGCTGCTACAGCCCTTGCAGCATCTCTGTGCCTGAGACGAGCAAACCCTGAATCTCAGGTACTGGGTTCCAAGTCACTGTTTTCTTACCAGCAATGGGTAAGAAGTTTCTCCCTAAGCTGTGCAATCCACCTGCTAGCAAGGCAGGGCCATTGAACCACATCCCTGGTGTTTTCAGGTTTGTAGCATTTTCATATGCTACCAACATTAGGGGCAAAGTCTCCTGGAACCTTTCATATCTCCGAACACCACCTCAGCCAAGAGGCATTGGAAGTGACTTTGATCCTTTCTGCTGTGCTAGGATGATGCAGCTGAAAGGCAAAACCAGCACTCCCAAAATCCATAACTGTGAGAAAACCTGAAAGGAGGTTCCTGCTTGTTGTGGTGGTTTGGTTGTGCTGAGTGGGCTCCTCTCCTAAGTGGATTATTGAGACCACCTATCTGAGGTACTACACAAGATAAAGATCTCCCTTTTCCAGTCTTGGGCTTAAGCCCACACCTTGATTTTGCCAGCAGTTCCTGGCATTCCTGGTGTTGGGTTACCAGCACCAGCCCCTCCAAGGACACCTGGTGTTGACTCATGTATTGTAAATGGGACATAATTCCTGGAAACCATCCCCGACTGCTTCATTCAGGTTTGCAGTGTCATCTGTGGGGTTTTGTGTTACTAGAAGGGAGCAGTTTGTTTTGTGAACAAACATTTCTCCTAACCACCTCCTGCTTTCCCTTCCTTGTTCACCACGTCAGGGTTGCGTTGGCCTCTCCATTGGCCAAGGAATCAGCTTCAGAATGCACTGGATGCCGTGGTTGAAGGATGGGAGTACTCTCTCTGGAAGCTCTTCTCATAGCTGAAGGTCTGTCCTCTAGCTGCACCGCATTTTGATTAGATCAAATACATATATATTGGAATGCATACATGGTTTTGTACGCTGTGCTTCTCGTGGCATTATCTGTTCAGTGGCTGTAGCACAGCCAGTAAGGAGAGCAGTGGGAAAATCCTGCTGGGTTCTCATCAGCTTGGACAAGGAATTTTTCAGTGGAATTCTTTTGTCTGGAAAATGCCTGCCCATTGTAATGGAAACGGTTCATAGGAAGAGGTTTGTTTGGACAAAATTACTGTTAAGTGTTTGTGGGGGAGGAAAACCAGGTTGGGAATGTTGCAAACCTTCCCACTTGGGCAGTTTCACAGGAGCAGTGTTTGAGCCTTCCTTTGGAAACAACTGAGAGAGCTGGGAAGTTGGATTGAAGTGCTGATAAATTCATTAATAGACTAATGAGCAAAATTAAGACAAGAAACCCCTAACAACAACAGCAACAAGGTCTGTGTGGGAACAGGCAGGTATTAGCTTCCAGCCAAAGCAAATTCTGTCTCTCTCTGCACTCTGCTTGGGTGCAGGGAGACCACTGAGCTCTTCTGAGGTCCTTCATTCCCTTCTCCAGCTGCCTATGTGTCAGGGAACCGGTGACATCACTGGTCCTGCCTCTGCCCCCTTTGCTAAGCCTTGCCTTGCACAGAAGCTTTCCCCCCAAGTACTACACCCCCTTAGTGCTTTTGGTATAAAATTACACATACAATTAAAAAAGCCATTTCAGAACTGTTGGATCAATGCAGAAAACCCAAGTGAGACAGCATACGTGATGGGGGGGGGGAGGATGGTGATTGTGATTGAAGCCAGAGGGGTGCAACCACAGCATCAATGGATGCACAGCGAGCACCAGCACTGTGTTATCATCTGTAGGACCCTGTTGGGTCCAGCACTGGCTGCCAGGCACACACTTGGTGAGATCAGCCTCTGCCCAGGAGTTCAAGCAGAGTGCAGAGGACAAAGTGATGCCCTCAGGACCGAGGATGGAGGATGGCATCCCTTCCACCTGATGCTGCAGCAGCCAGGGTCCGGCACTGACAGTGGGCTGGATCTCAGCCTGATACAGAGAAGGTGCCTGACCACCCGTGGGCATTCCTGCCCCACACCAACCATCCCAGTTAGCTCAAGAGGTAAATCAGCATTTAGGACAGGCATTAAGGAGTGTCACAGTATGGCCAAGGGGCCTCGAAGCCCTTTGTCTCATACCAGGCACAGTTCCCCCCTCTGCTGAAGCCAGCAGTATTGCCCTCTAATGAAGGGAGGAATTTTCCAATCCATGTGCTGTTACTGCTCAGAATTACACAGCTACTGACTGAATTGGTTTCTACATTCTCTGCCTTTTAAAGCTGCCATTATTAATGGCACAGCAGCTGTAATCCATAGGCAACTTGTATGGTTTAATGATAAAAACTTTGGATTGGAGACACATTATTTGTTAAGTGTTTGTCTATTAGAATCAGTGATGCTGTTTCAGCCTCTATTCCTTTGCATGTGTTTCAGCTCCCAGCTACTACAGCTGTCAGCAAAGCAAGAGGTGCCTGATGATGCAGGAAAAAACAACCTGTCACCCTTCAGAGCAGGAAACCCGTTCCGTCATCCCAAACCACGACTCACGTGGGAAAGAGAACTTAAAGCACGGTTATCACAAAGGAGCAGGGTTATTACAGTAAGGACAAGGTATGGTCTGTGTGAGTCCTGCACATGGGTTTTGTATTTATATTGATGAGAGGAAGAATTAAAATGTGTCAAGGAAAAAAGGTTATTGAAGAAAACAACATCCTGTATGTTTAAATGTTGTAACTTTTGTCAAATAGGAGTAAAGTCACTTATAACAAAATGCTTCAGCATCACAAAACACAGCAGAAACACTCCTTTTGTTAACCAGGGCGCAAGTTATTTCATTCCAGTGCTTCCAAATAAACCCTGTAACCCTGCTACAGCCACACTTTTCCCATCAACCTGACCCCTGCCACCCCTGAATCTAAAGGCTGAGCTTTCCCATGGCAGCTGCTACACATTCAAACCTCTGGCAGTTCCCTTTGGTGCCCCCCATGAAGCCGGACACCCCAAATCCCCCCATCCAGCCCCTGAGGAGCGCCTCACCTCGGAACAGCACGCAGCCGAACAGCCAGAGGAGCGGATGGATGGATGGAGCCAGCATCTTCTCTGTGGCTTGTGACTGTGCAGCCCTGCTGAGGCTCTGTCCATCCCGGGAGGGACAAGAGGGTGAGGAGCGATTTGCCTGCCTGGGCTGACTCTCACAGAGCTTCCTGTTAAAGAATAGAAGGAAACGGGCTGAATCCACAGGGGAACTGTGTTTTTTAGCCCATTATGGTCGGAGAGGATGTGAGACATCGCCTGCCGATGCAAAGGAAACCTCGCCATCAGTTGGTGGGGGGATTCAGCTCTTGTAGTGGGGGAGAACAGTGGCACAGTGGGTCTGCCCTACCTTGGGCCTTGGCAGCTGCCTTATGGTGCTTGGGGTTTCTGGGAGATGCTTTGTTTGATGCCCATGCCTGTACCTACCTGTGCAGCTCCAGTGAGTCCGGGCACCTGGATGTTCTGGGTTTGGGATGCTGGCTCTGGGATGCTGTTTTTCAGGTGGCAGCAGCATCCTTCCCTACAAGACATGCAGCACACAGCACTTTGGCTTATCGTAATCCCTGTTCCTTGCCAAGAAGCAAAACGGGGAAACTGGGCCATTTCTGCCCCCCATCCAGCATAAAGGATTTGGGGCATTTGACTTCTTATCCCCAACCTTGCAATGCACTTGTCTATGCACATCCTGTTTATCCCATGCTGGCATAGGTTGAACTTCAGAGGTAAACAAGTTGCCCTGGGTTAGATGTAAATGAATGTCTGGGGGGAGGAAAAGGGTCTTGGTGTCCCCGTGTGGGAAAGATGCCTGTGTCCACCTGGCTTGGAGGGTCTGTGTGGGTGTTGAGGATACAAATCCACAGCACTGTCTCCTGGCTCGAGGGGCTGATCCAGCCTCTGGAAAGCTGCAGAGGCTCAGCTGAGGGTGATGGAGCTGATCCTTTACTGCATGCAGCACATCGAGGGAGGGGGGGTGATCTATGCTGCTGGCAATGTCTTTGCTTTCCATGGCTAGGAGAAGGCAGGAGGAATGAAGGGAGAGATCTCCTGTGTGCTGTGCAGCACCTTGTATTTCAGTGGGTCTCCTCAGATACCTCCGTACCCGCAAGCAAACCATAGGCCAAGAGCAGGCAGCATCCCACAGGTTTGCCTTTACAAAACCTCTGTCAGCAGCCTCCCCCTTCATTTTCTCTCTCCCTGGCACAGATGTGATGCTCAGAGATTATGCTGTAGATTAAGGTTTTACTGAATCCTGAAATGAGTGCAGATTCCCAGAAGCTCTAACGTGCAGGCAAATCTCTGCTGGATGCCGGGCTGGATGAGGGAAGGGGTATTTCCCACCCCATCTTCTCAATGTGGAGGGAAGACAAAGCCCATGTTCTCACCCCAGCTAGTCTTCTGAGAGCCTCCAGGTAAGAGCAGTGTTGTTTGGGGATGGAAAGATGGGAAGATGTGTTTTGTAATGGCGGAAACACCCGAGGATCCAGCTTCTCTGCTCTGAGATGTGCTCAGGGTCACTTCAGGTAGCAGAGGACCTAGACTAGCACAGCATCCTTGGACAAGAGGGATGGTACCTAGTTGCATGCAGGCATAGATGCTGCCATGCTTGAAGTCATCCCTGCAAGCTTGTGTGCGGGAAGAGATGTGTGAGCACTGCCTTGGCACTGGCTCCTGCCTGTCACCCTGAGCAGGTCCCAGTGTCCAGAGCTGCACCATGTGCTCATCCCTCTACTGGAATGGTCTTTCCACAGCAGCAGGACCCCCATGCAGGAAGAATCAACCCTGGATCTGCCCCATCCCTCGGGATGAGCGTCCTTCCAGCCCTGAGTGCTGTGTGGATGCTCTGTGGGGCTGTGCAGTGCTCACGTGCAGGAGGGTGCAGTGGGTTCTGAACCACCCCACAGCTCACACGTGGAAGGAGGGAGGTTTCCTGCTGCCGTGGGGCCTTCCTGCCGCACAAAGGGCCCTTGTGCATGGGCAGAGGAGGGGTTTGCAGCCGTGGGTGCTGTGCCGTGGGAGGGGGCGCGGCGCTGATGTGGCACCGGGATGGGTGGCGGTGACCGGAGCACCCGCGGCATGAGCTGCTTCCTCCTCTGCCCCGGGGACTCCCGGGGGGTGCGGGGCCCGCCCGTGACGTGGCAGCTTCCGAGGTGAGTGTGCTCGTACCTACCGGAGCCGTCCGAGGCTCTGCTGCCGTCAGCGGCCCCGGGAGGTGATGGTTCCGAGGGGACACGGAGGTACCGCTGTGGGGCTGGGGAGGGCTCCCCCTGCCCGTGCGGGCTCCCGTGGGTGCTGTGGCTGCGGCAGGGGGTGCCTTGTGGTGTGTTCTGGTGGGGTTGGGTCCCTGTGGGGTTTGTGGTTGGATGAGCACTGTGGGGCTGGGGGAGAGGAGGGGAGGGTGAAACCCCATGTACATGAGGCCCTTAGTGACGTGGTTTAGTGCTGGAGTTTTGAGTGCTGGTTTATTCTATGAGTCTGTGAAGTTGTGGAGAAGGAAGAGCTCCCACTGAAGGTGTCCAGGACTAGGGGACACAGAGCACCACCCCCAGCTGCACGTTTCCAGGGCAGCATCCTACAACCCCAGATAAACTGATCCCATCCCACAGCACTTACAGCACCACCCCATTCCCCAGCAGCTGCAGGTGCAGAGGGAGCTGCCGACCCACGGGCAGCCCACCAGGACATCAGTGGCCTCTGCTCAGTGCTCACCCTGTGTTTCCCTGCTCCAGGTCATCCTGCTCAGCCATGAACACCTCTGCTCCCAGCAGCCAGCTGAGGCAGCCTGAGCCCCAGGATGTGGCTGCCTTCACCCCCATCACCATCGTCAAGAGCGTGACGAAGAAGTCCGATGCCCTGCCCATGATCTCAGTGATCGTCCTCATCTTCGTGCTCTTGGCTGTCTTCATCATCATCGTGGTGCACTATGGCCCGCACCTCCGCACGGTGCAGATCACCCTGTACCACGAGCCCATGCCGCAGGACATGGACAACGGTGTGCACCTCACGGACTGGAGGGAGCTGGGCTCCCAGAAGCTGCCTGCCCAGCCCTGCCCATGGGACCTGGCCGGTGTGAGCTGCCAGTGCTCCTGCAAGCACCACCTCACCTGCGGGAGTGTGGAACCCAATGTCATCGAGATCACGTACCTGTGATGGGTACCTGGGCAGGGCTGCAGGGACCGTGTCCTGTGGGGTGAGCAGTGATTGGGATGTTGGCTTAGCCTGAGACTCAGCGGTTCCTGCTCCCCAGGACTGTGTCTCTCCCCAGGCAGGCTCAGCCAGGGGGTGAGTGTCGCTGTGCTGACCCATCGTCAGCCCCCACAAGTCCAGCCTTGGGGTGCTGCTGTCCCCAGCCCAGGCTCTGGGGCTGGGTCAGCCTACATGGGACAGCATTAGCATCTCTTCTGGTTTTTCTTGCCCTGGTTTTACCTGTCCCACGCCGTGGGAGTGGTCAGGAGAGCTCCTGGTCCTTGTCCCAGCTGGGGAGCTCTGGGTGTGGGCTCATCCCCTTGGCAGGAGCTGGAAGTTGCATCACCTTGGAATTGCTTTCCAGCTTAAAGCTGTTTCCACATGCACAGTGTCCTCATTATGGCACAGGAAAGCCTCCAGCCCCTCTTTTCCTCCCTGCCATAGCCCCTTTCCCTCTGTTGGAGGGGTGAAACACTGTTGTCCCTCCTGCAAACAGCCACAAGAGAGGAGGCAGCTCCTGAACCCATGATGGTGCTTCCACACTGGACCCAGCAGCAGAGGACAATGTGTCTGGTCCCCCTGTGGAAGCAGGTGAGAGAAGAGGAGACAAAGGATAAGCAAGAGAGGTGGTGATGGTACATCGGTCACCCCTTGCAGCTGGCTGAGCATCTGGAGGCGTTGGCACTGGTAGAGGACCATGTGCATATCTGGGCAGAGCCTGCAGCATCTCTGTGCTCAATGGCAGGGATGGGGAAACCTGAGCTCATCTTCACTGTGGTCACCTTCATTGTCCCCTTTGCTGTGTGTTGTCCCTGCACCAAGCGAAGCAGGGACCTGGTGACTGGATCCAGTGTTGGAAGCAGCAGTGCACATCCCACCTGAGGAGGGAGCGATGGTGGGGCTGACATGGCCAGAACAGGCAGACCCACGTTGTTCTAAGCTGCATCCCTGGCACAGATCCCTCTGTGTGCTGCTGGACAAGAAGCGAGGTAATGTACCTGTTCCTCTGAACACTGGGGGTATTTCTGACACAGCAGCTGCTCCAGCCTCCTTCCTTCCTCTCACTTATTTTAAAGCCAAGCAGTAGTTGGACTTGTTGGGAAATTCTGGTCTCTACAATAAACTTAATTTATATTAATTTTGGGAGTGTTTTCTGTTTTGATTTTTCCCCTTCTGTTTTCCACAGGTGACAGTGCATTATCAGCTTTTCCATGTCTCTGTCAGGCAAAATAAGGTGTGTCATTTCCATTGGAAATCACTGTGAGTCCCACCTCCCTCTGTGCGTTAACAGAGGGCTTATCTTTTAACATATGCCTCCCTGAGCAGTAAGCACCACCTGGAGAGCTGAACACCTTCCAGGGGCACCTCTGAATGACACCATAGAATCCCAGACCAGTTTGGGTTGAAGGGACCTTAAAGCTCATCCAGTTCCACCCTGTGCCATGGGCACAGACACCTTCCACTAGAGCACGGTTGCTTGAAGCTCATTCCTATCCCTACAGGGCTGCAGGGGGGTCTGCCCACAGCACAGCAGAGGGGCAGGATCCCCTCCCTGAGCTGCTGCTCACGCTCTGGGGGTGCAGCCCAGCACATGGGGGGTTCTGGGCTCAATCGCACACTGAAGCCGGGTCATGGGGAGCTTCTTGTTACCCAGCACCCCCAAGTCGTTCTCCTCAGGGCTGCTCCATTCAGTCTCTCCCAGCCTCTGTTTGTGTTGGGGATTACCCTAACCCAGGTGCAGGACCTTGCACTTGGCCCTGTTGAAGTCTATGAGGTTCACAGGGTCCCATCTCTGCAGCCTGTCCAGGTCCCTCTGGATCCCATCCCTTCCCTCCAGTGTGTGACTGCAGCACACAGCTCTGTGTGATAATCCCGGTTGTGATAACCCAGCTGCTCCCTCATAGCAAGCATGGGGCTCAGTCCAAGAGCTTAAGAAACCCCCTCATATGCTGAGCACTGTGGTACCCAGATTGGCCACACCGTGTCCCAGGGACACTGCCTGTGTCCTGACCTGGTCTCACCCATCAGGGGAACTGGTGGAGTCATCACCCAGCTCCTGTGCTTGTAGCGTTTCCGATCTGGGAGCAGGTTGGTTCAAGGCAAAGCCTTTGCTTGCAGAAGCAGGAGCTTGCAGAGCAGCTGAAGGACAAGCACAGCAGGGAAACATTGTGTTTGCAAGGAAAAGATTAAAAATGTCTAAATATTAATAATGAGAAAGATAAAATGGGTGATTATCAGTAGAACTCATTGATTTGCAGCCACTGGGGACTCATAATAGTCTGATTTATGTTGCAGCGTGCTGTGCCCTAGATCTATCACTTGCACAGAGAGGGAGCTGGGGAAATCCCGCTGGTGCAGAGCACTTTGCCAGCGCTCAGGGGCTCCAGGGTGTCAAAGCAAATAAAGCTGGCAGTGAATGTGGTGCTGATGGGGCTCCAGTTTCCCCCAGATCTGACCCTTCCAGCGCCACCCAGTACAGGAGTTCCATAGAATGGTTGTGTTGAAGGTACCTCAAAGCCCATCCAGTTCCAACCCCTGCCACAGGCAGGGACACCTTCCACGGGAGCAGCTGCTCCAAGCCCCTGTGTCCAACCTGGCCTTGAGCACTGCCAGGGATGGGGCAGCCACAGCTTCTCTTCTTCATCTATGTGACCTTTTCTGGATATATCTCGTATTGAAGTCCTGGCCTCAGGATTTTTTCCATGTATTTCATTTGCAAACTTGCTGTTATAAGCAGCACTTCCTTATACAGTCGTTTGCAGCTTCCTTGTTCAGAAGAACACCAAAGGTTACTCTCCAACTCTGTTCCTCATTGCTTTCTCCTACACAAAACCCCATTGTTGCTATAGATTCTCCTCTCTCACATTTGGACAGCTCTGCTACTCTCTGCTTATAGCTCTTTGCAGCTGTCAGAGAAGACATTCGGGCCCTGGAGTGGCAGAGGCTGCGCATGCAAATTCCCATAGCAGTGTTACTCTATTCAAACACTGAGCTCATCCCAATTTATTTCACTTCTCCTTAACAATAATCTTTTTCATATGAGCTCAGAGCAACAATAACCCTCCTTATCACACCCTCTGCACAGGGGAGTGCTGGAGCACAGTGAGACAGAGCTGGCACAGACTTTGCAGGTAGTTGCTTTCCTCAAAGCCTCATTTGCTGCTTTGGAAGCTTCTAAAAGCAGCAGCAGAAGCAGCAGCAATGAAGTCTCTAATCAGGGTGTTCACCTGCTGCAGGGCAGCACCTACATAACACCTGCAGAGGCACACAGCTCCCAGGGGCATTCAGCAGGGATCCAGGATGCTCCTGATGCTGCAGGGTTGCCTGGAATTGAGGGGTGCATCAGGTGGGGATGAGGGGAGCTGAGGCATCACCCAGAGCCTCCCTGCAGCGCTGAGACCCCCGCAGTGGGGTGAGGGTGATCGCAGCTCCTGTTGTTGGGGTTCGGTGCTCGGTGTCTGCCCGTGGGACGGCAGAGCCGGTGGTGGAGCAGCAGTGGGCTCCAGTGGTGGAGCAGCACTGGGCTCTGGTGGTGGAGGCAGACAACTGCACGCTGCACAGCACCGAGCGGGGGGATGTCGCCGCCTCCCTCCAGCTTTGGGGTTGGTTGGAAGGATGCGGCTCATGTGGGGCCCCTCGGAGCAAGGAGGGCAGTGCTGGAGGAGGCTGAAGGAGACACAGGGAGAGCTTTGCTGTGATGAAGGATGAGCGCCCCAGCCGAAAGGGACCTGGCTGCGGTGGGAGGTGGAGTCACTGGCCCCAGTGTTACCTGCTGGTTGCCTGGAGGAGATGAGCACAGGTTTGTCCCCTTGCCGTTTGGTGTTAGGGTGAATTGTTTCCTTCCTCCCGAGAAAGGTCCCCCCAAAGTCTCCTCAATCCCTGCAGGTCCTGGGCCACGTTGTGCATCTGCACCCAGCTCCTGAAGCACTGACTGCACAGAGATGGGATGAGAAAAGGCTTTTTCTTGCTGAAAAGAGAGTGTAGAGAAGCAATGCTGGCTTAAGAGGGCTGAACACTGGGAGAGATGAGCATGAGCCCAGACTGGAGAGAAGCAGCCAGGCTTTTCCCTGCTCCATGTAGGTTTTGCAGCCACCCTGAGGATGGTGCCCTGAGCTACAGAGCTGGGAGATAGCATTCACCTCAGGGAGCATCCTGTTGTCCATCTTTGTGTCCTGACCCTCCAACACCATATCCCATCCCATGGAGCAACTGTAGAGCAGAATGAGACCAAGTCCTGCCCTCCAGGTAAGCCCTGAGCACCCTGATGAGGCCAAATCTTGGTGTGTCTTCAGTCATGCTCATTTTGAGCTCTTTTCCTTCTGATGTTGTTTTTTCATTATTGGATTAGAAATAACTTCTTTCTCACTTTCATGTTGCCCTGGGCACCCTGCTGCTGGTGTGCAGTGCAGCTGCTGGTGTGCAGTGCAGCTGCTGGTGTGCAGTGCAGCTCCTGGTGTGCAGTGCAGCTGCTGGTGTGCAGTGCAGCTCCTGGCTCCCAGCTAGCACCAAACCAACCCATAATGACAAACAGTATTTGAAGACCTCCATCTGTGATGAGCACCTTGGAACAATGTGAGGCTGCTCCATGCCCTGTGATGGATGGAGAGCATGTAGTGCACCCAGGACAGCTTTGCACCCCTGCAAGAATTGGGTGTCTCCTGTGCCCTTGTTGCTCTGGAGCCTGGAGAGCAGCTGAGCTTCAGAGGAGCCAGACCCACACCAGTAAATAGCAGTTACATCTGCTTGGGGTGCTTATGGCCTCGTGCAGAAGCTGAGGAATACTGCTGCAATAACTGAATATAACTGATGCTCTTAAACTGACAGAGAGAATGGCTTTAACCTGCCAGAACAGGGGAGACTGAGATGAGCTCTTAGGCAGAAGCTCTTCCCTGTGAGGGTGCTGAGGCGCTGGCACAGGGTGCCCAGAGAAGCTGTGGCTGCCCCATCCCTGGCAGTGTTCAAGGCCAGGTTGGACACAGGGGCTTGGAGCAGCTGCTCCAGTGGAAGGTGTCCCTGCCTGTGGCAGGGGTTGGAGCTGGATGAGCTTTAAGGTCCCTTCCAACACAAACCAGTCTGGGATTCTTTCTGAGCTTTAAATGAAAGGGTTTAGGTGCAGCCAACCTGCCAGAGGGGGAATTTTATCTTCATAGACACAACAATGTCTATGGAGGTCTTGAAGCACCTGCACATTGGAAACCTGCCTGTGTGTGAACAGCAAACAGGAGGAGACATGTTCAGGTCTAGCACCAGATTTCACTTTGCTGTCTGTGCTTCTAGCATACTCCAGCTCAGCCCCATTGGTCTGTTTTCATTGCATCCTTTGTCCATCTCCCACCCAGGTGGTTTGCAGCTCAGTGATGCTTTCGCAGCATCCTGCAGCTGTTCTCCCTGCAAACTGCTGATGTCCTCATGGCTTGGGTCACAGGTCTGCTCTACAGAGAGTCATTCCTGCAGCACTGTGGTAATGAACGTGTCAGCTCCTCTTTGGGCAGTGCAGACCTGTTATCAGTGCTGGCATCTGCACAGCCAGACTGGGGACAGTGCTCAGGAGGGAGTCATAGCCCTTCTCTTGGTGACTGTGACTTCTCCCAGTGTCAGGGTTGTCACATCAACATCAGCCTTTCCCTATGACGCCCAAGCAACCTGCTGCTCAAAATCCCCTCTGCCTCCCTGCCTTTGGGCAAGAAAAGGAGCAGTTTGGGTCTGCAGCAGCCTGAAGGCACATCCTCCCTCCAGCTGGTGTATTGTGGGCTGCACCAAGCAGAGTCCAGCACCCATGGGTGCTGGTGTCAGGTGGAATACACCTCCCATTACACCCGTGGTGGGTTAAACATGGGGCACTTGTTGAGGCTGGATTGCTGTGCAAGTGGCTTGGGAGGTGCTGGAGAGGAGATGTCTCACAGGACTCTATGGGGAAACCTCACTGATTGATTTCCTTTCTGTTTTGGTAGGTCCATGCAGTCCTTCAGTTTCTCTCCATCCCTGGGGGGGAAGCCATGAAACGGGAATGGGAGGATGAGCCTCCCTCAGAAGGAAGCATCCTGAGAGCAGGGCACGGGGCAGGAGACATCCGCTTCTCCATGCGCAGCGCAGCAGGAGCGCATCCCTGCGGGAGTGCTGCTGGCCTGGATCTGCTGAGGAGGAAACCACAGCACAAAGCAGGGAAATGACTTGGCAAAGGTCACCTGGAGCTGGGGCTGAGCCCAGGAATAGCACCAGGGCTCCTGGAACCCCCAGCACAGCTGAGCTGCACTGTCCCTTCCTGCCATGTGCTGAGTGGTGCCATTGACCTGCCTGCAGTGAAAGGGCTGCTGGGCACAAGGTGGGTTTGATTCTGCTGCTCATTGTGGTGTTAAAAATCTGTCATAATAAAGAAAAGTGAGAGCAGGAGGTGAGGGAGCCTCAGCTGGGAATATCAGAGCAGGGAGAGGAGGAGGGAGGGATGGGGACAGGATCACAGCATCCCAGACTGGTTTGTGTTGGAAGGGACCTTAAAGCTCATCCAGTTCCAACCCCTGCCACAGGCAGGGACACCTTCCACTGGAGCAGCTGCTCCAAGCCCCTGTGTCCAACCTGGCCTTGAGCACTGCCAGGGATGGGGCAGCCACAGCTTCTCTGGGCACCCTGTGCCAGCGCCTCAGCACCCTCACAGGGAAGAGCTTCTGCCTAAGAGCTCATCTCAGTCTCCCCTGTTCTGGCAGGTTCAAGCCATTCCCCTTGGCCTGTCCCTACAGGCCCTTGTCCCAAGCCCCTCTCCAGGTTTCTTCTCAGCCTTTTCAGATATTGGAGGGTTGTTATAAGGTTTCTTCAGACCCTTTCTTGCTTCTATTTATTTCTCATTGTCCAAACCTGCTTTGTAATCCCTGCTCCTTGCTCTGCCTTTTGCTCTCACATTGAGGGCACTGTGCCTATGTCAGCTTTTCCAACATGTGGCTTTTGATTATGTCACTGCTTCGTTTTCATCTGGACACACCAGGATGAGCTCATGAGTCACTGGGAGTGTTGCCACATCACACACTGGCAGGCACAAGGGAAGAAACAAATGCTGGCAGATGTGAGCCGTGTCCTGTCAGGCCTCTCCCGTTCCCTCTGTCTGTCTGTCCTGGCACATGCTTTGTCCTGTTTGGCTCTGCCTTGATTTTCCCAACGTCATTGCTCACCCAGCACTGATTTTGCACCACCAAATCCTTCTGTGCCTTATTTCACAGACTCCCAGACTGGTTTGTGTTGGAAGGGACCTTAAAGCTCATCCAGTTCCAACCCCTGCCACAGACAGGGACACCTTCCACTGGAGCACCTTGCTCCAAGCCCTGTTATTCTATGAGGTTAGAAATCTAACAGTGTAGGGAACAAGCTAATGCAGGAGCATCACTGGTCCTTGCAGGCATCTTCCTGCAGCACACGTGAGGCTTTGCAGATGGGACAGGGGCTCTGTGCAGGACTTGTGCCCTCTACAAAGCGCACTTTGCAGGTGACAGCGGCAGTGGTGGTGGTCCCTGCAGGCTGGAAGCTGAGGGCACCTCCACAGCCCTCTCCCAGCTGGGGAGCCCCCCACCCCACAGGCATTGTACCAGCCCGGTCCTCCCTTTTCCTGTAGGTGGGGTTTCCATAGGAAACACGGCTGGTCCAGGGCCCGGCCCCGGCCCGGCCGGACGCTGCTCCGGGCTGGAGCTGCGGCAGCGCTGGTCCCTCCGCTCCGGGCTGAGCCGCTCAGCCCTGGGAGCCGCTGGCCTCGGCTGCTCCCGGTGATGGCAGGGACGGGGACAACCGCTGGGCTCGCTCATGACTTCCCCTTTCCAACCGGTGGCTGCCGCCTGCGGGACGCGGCGATGGGAGAGGATGCTGAGCACCCGCGGTCACCCTAAGGACGGGCGGGGAATGCGGCGGGCGGAGGGGCAGCCCTCGGCTATGTGCTGCTTGGCCAGCGGCGTGCTCCTGCTGAGCCGCTGCGCTCTGCAGCTCCCGGCGCTCTGGTGGTACCTGTTCCTCTGCGCTGATGCCCAGGAGGTGGCCACGTTCACGGTGCAGTACCGGGTGTTCGAGGAGGTGCCGCCGGGGACCGTGATAGGGACCTTGGCCGAACACTTTGAGGGGGGTGAGAGCGGAGATGCAGCGGATGCCTTCCAGCTGATGGAGACCCCCGGGGGGTTCCCTCTGCTCGTGGGGAGCGGGGATGGGATGCTCAGCACGGCCGGGCGGGTGGACAGGGAGCTGCTGTGCCGGCACAGCGATCCCTGCTGGGTCTCGTTCGACGTCCTGGCCGCCCGGAACCTGGCGCTGGTCCATGTGGAGGTTCAAGTGCTGGACATCAATGACAACGAACCGCGGTTCCCCACGCCCCAGCTGGAGCTGGAGATGTCGGAGAGCGCATCCCTGCGGACGCGGATTCCTCTGGACCGAGCTCTGGATGCTGATGCTGGCCCCAACGCCCGCTGCTCATACACACTCTCCCCTAGCGAGCACTTTGCTCTGGAGGTTGTCTCCGGCTCCGATGGGACAAGGCATGCGGAGCTTGTTGTGGTCAAAGAGGTGGACCGGGAGCTGCACTCCTCCTTCGACCTCGTGCTGACAGCTGCTGATCATGGGGAGCCACCAAAATCAGGTACTGCTTTAATCAAAGTCATTGTCCTCGACTCCAATGACAACAGCCCCGTCTTTGCAGAGAGCTCTTTGATGGTCGAGGTTCGGGAGGATGCTCTGCCCGGGACCCTCCTTGTGACAGTCACAGCCACAGACCCCGACCAGGGTCCCAATGGGGAGATCGAGTACAGCCTGAGCAAGCACGCACCCCCGGAGGTGCTCAGCACCTTCAGCATCGATGCCCGCACTGGCAGCATCTTCCTGAGGCACCCACTGGACTATGAGGAAACCCAGGCCTATGAACTGGACGTGCAAGCCCGGGACTTGGGTGCCAACCCCATCCCAGCCCACTGCAAGGTCCTGGTCAAAGTCCTGGATGTCAATGACAACGCTCCTGATGTCCACGTCACCTGGGCTGCGCGGGTGCCTGTGCTCTCTGAAGCTCTGCCCAAGGACAGCTTCGTGGCTCTGGTGACAGCCAGTGACCCCGACTCGGGGAACAATGGGCAAGTGCAATGCTCCCTCAGTCAGGGGTACGAGCACTTCAGGCTGAAGAGGACCAACAGCCACAGCTATGTGCTGATGACCAACGCCACGCTGGACAGGGAGCTGCGTGCCGAGTACAACCTGACTCTGGTGGTGCGAGACCAGGGTGAGCTCTCCTTGGCCGTGCTGAAGCACCTCACTATCTGCATCAGCGACGTCAATGACAACGCTCCCTCCTTCGATAAGGCCACCTACGAGGCTGCTGTTGCTGAGAACAGTGAAGCACCCACCTTGTTGCTCACTGTCCGTGCCACAGATCCTGACCTGGGTATCAATGGGAAAATCACCTACAGCATCCCGGACTTCTCTGCCTCCAGTCTGGTCTCAATAGACCCCACCACTGGGGATGTTTTTGCTCTCCAGGCCTTTGATTATGAGCAGATGAGGAACCTGGAGTTCCTGGTGACGGCAGAGGATGGTGGTCACCCCAGGCTGGCGTCCAGCACCTCCATCAGGCTGGCTGTGCTCGACAGGAATGACAACGTGCCCATCATCACCTCACCAGCCCTGGTGGGAGGCACAGCCACGCTCTCCGTGCTGGTGAATGCAGACACAGGGTGCCTCTGGGTGGTCCCTGGCAATGGGAGCACCCAAGGGACTGCAGTGATGACCAATGCAACGCTGGTGTCGTGTGCTGGCCCTGCCTTCCTCTTCACCATCGTGGCCAAGGATGTGGACTCGGGCACCAATGGGGCTCTGCGGTATGAGCTGGTGGGGGGGGAAGATGTGGGGCTCTTCATCCTGGACCCCCTCTTGGGGCAGCTCTTCCTCAACAGCAGCAATGCCAGCAGCCTTGCGAGCAGCGAGCGGGTGCTGCTGGTGCGGGTGAGCGATGGGGGGGACGTTCCCCTGCACACCCTGGGCCGGATCCACTTGGTTTTCCGGAATCATGGAGCGTTCTCCATGATCTCAGGGCAGGATCCCGAGTGGTCGAGCCCACCTGTGGTGGTGGTGACCTGCATGGCTGCTCTCCTGGGGGGGGTCCTTCTCCTGTTGGTTCTGACCCTGTCCTTGCGTAAGAAGGAGAGGAAGGATGGCAATGCCTACAACTGCAGGGAGGCAGAGGACGCCCGCAGGCAGCAGCACCTCAAGAAGCCACACAGGCAGATCCAGAAGGCAGACATCCACCTCGTCCCACTGCTCCGTGGCCGGTCCCAGGATGCTGAGCCCCCCCAGCCCTGCCAGGAGGATCAGCCTGGCACAGCCTCACAGGCACCGGGGGCTCCCCTCCACCTCACCCCCACCCTGTACAGGACCCTGAGGAATCAGAGGGCCCCAAAAGACTTGGATGAGCAGCAGGAGAGCTTTGACCTTCCCATCCTGCAGCGCAGGCCCTGCCAGCCCCACAGGCAGAAGAACACGGTGAAGGAGGAGGCACCTCTGCACAGCAAGAGCTTGGTGAAGCCACTGCAGGGGCCTGTGGGAGAGCCCTCGCTGCCCCCCAGTGAGCCCATGGGTGCTGGGGCCCCTGGACAGCCCCAGCCCCACCAGCACATCCTCAGGAGCCTGGTCCGGCTGTCGCTGGTGGCACTGGCAGAGCAGAGCCCCAGTGGGGAGTTTGCAATGGAGTCACCCCCGGTGCAGGTAGGAGCTGCTCCTTGTGTTGATCCCCTCCACATCCCAAATCCTTCCTTGCCCAGGGCTGGGGCGGTGGGAACGTAGAACCCCAGAGTGGTTTGGGTTGGAAGGGACCCTAAGGCTCATCCAGCTCCAACCCCTGCCACAGGCAGGGACACCTTCCACTGGAGCAGCTGCTCCAAGCCCCTGTGTCCAACCTGGCCTTGAGCACTGCCAGGGATGGGGCATGGAACATGGAACCTGATGGTCTTTGGTTGGTCTCTTGTACCAGCAGTGGGGCTGGGCAGGTGAACGAGCACCCCACCATGGGCAGGGTCTCCCCACACCTCCCCTGGGTGCTGTGATGGGGAGAAGGGGACTCACTCACCCACCTCCCCAGGGCAGGGCAGGGATGGGATGGGCAGCATGGGGGGGACCAGGTGGGCTGCCCAGCCCCTTGTTTGTGCCTGTGTGGGGATGCAGAACCAGCTGCAGGAGGAGGAAACGCTATTAAAAGGCCGGGGGGGGATGTCCTGGCAGGAAGCAGCTTGAGCAGCCACCGCTGGGGCTCAACAGCCTTTTCCTGCCTTGCAGCAGATCTCCCAGCTGCTGTCCCTGCTGCACCAGGGCCAGTTCCAGCCCAGAACCAACCACCGCGGAAACAAGTACACAGCCAAGAGCGGCAGCAGGTAAGGCTGCGCTCAGCCCCATTCCTCTGCGTCTCTGCTGCCTCTGCTCCAGCCCTGCTGGTCCCAACAACCTCCCAGGGCACAGATACACAGGGCAAACCCTCACCCTGGGTTTGCTGACCAGTGGTCATCCTTCAGGGGATGAACGTGCTCCTCTGGTCCTGGCTCCTGTTGGCACCCAGGGCTGCTCTTTGCCTCCTTCCTGGGGCACCTTTGACAGCTCCTTCCTTACCTGAGCTCCTCCATGGCCACAACCTTGCTATGGGAGCACTGATGTGATCAAGCATGATGGAAAGGTGAACTCATGAGCACATCATGGAAGGCAGCACCATAAGGATGAGTTTTATTGTTGCTATGGGCACGTTCTTAGATATGCTGTTGCCTGTTGACAGGAATTCAGGGCATCTGTCTCAAAGCCAGGAGGTAATTGAGGGAGACACTGCCGATAGGGATGGGAATGACTGAGGTATCTCAGCTGTGTGCTGAAGATGCTCCCAAAGACAAACCATGGCTTTCCCATTAAATTATGCTGTTGACATCTCTGGGTGAATGCTCTTGAGCATGCCAGGGCTTCATCACTGACTTGCCATGTCCCCCTTGTCCCCCCACATGTCCAGCACGTGGGCAGACACAGCTTTTCCACCTCCATCTGCTGAGGTTGAAGGGGGATGAAGAGGGAGGAAGAGCTGCACTGAGCACTGGGGCTGCCGGGGCTGGGCTGTGATGCTCCTCACCTGGAGCCTGAATTCAGCTCCTATGAGCTCACAGGGAAGAGCCAGCAGCTCCCTGCGTGCTCAGGATATCCCTGCAGAAGGTTAAAACCCCCCTGGAACAAGACGTGAAGCACCCAGCACCCATGCAGGACCCAGCTCTCAGAGGGTCTGTTGCACTCCTGGCCCCAGTGCTTTTGTTCATGTGTTTGCCCATAACCCCAAACCAAACAGCCCCAGACTCGTTAACTGGTGGGCACCGGGATGATCATTCCTTCTATGGGAACGATGCGCGGGGAGGACACCCTCACCCCCCCCTCTGGGCGGCTTCACGGGGGATAGAGACAACCACGTTAAAGGAACCCCTGGGGCGGTGCTGGGGCTGTGACCTGGGCCGTGTCCCTGCAGGGCCGCGGGGCTGGACGCTGACTGCGGGAGCACCAAGGACAGCGGGCACGGAGAGAGCGAGGCCGAGGACCGAGACTCGGAGAGCGGCTTCGAGCTCTCGGTGCAGCAGATGGTGGGAGAGGAGCTGGAGACGCTGCTGGAGCCGCAGGCGGGTGAGGAGGGGATGGGGGTGCTCGGGAGCAAACCGGTACCGGGTGGGAGGTGGAACCGGCTGCAGTGAGCGGGGGGCAGCGCAGGGGCTTAGGACACGTGTGGGGTCAGGCGGAGAACACTGGGGCTGTGCAGCCTGGAGAGGAGGAGGCTGCGTAGAGACCTCAGAGCAGCTCCAGTGTCTGAAGGGGGCCTACAGGGATGGGGAGGGACTGTTCATTAGGGCCTGTAGGGACAGGCCAAGGGGAATGGCTTTAACCTGCCAGAACAGGGGAGACTGAGATGAGCTCTGAGGCAGAAGCTCTTCCCTGTGAGGGTGCTGAGGCGCTGGCACAGGGTGCCCAGAGAAGCTGTGGCTGCCCCATCCCTGGCAGTGCTCAAGGCCAGGTTGGACACAGGGGCTTGGAGCAGCTGCTCCAGTGGAAGTTGTCCCTGCCTGTGGCAGGGGTTGGAACTGGATGAGCTTTAAGGTCCCTTCCAACCCAAACCAGTCTGAGATTCTATGGATCATCTTATGCTTTTGGTATCAGGTAATTTACAGCAAAGGCACTTGCTGAGCTTCACCTTGGGTTTCATGAGTTTAATCCTTCTTGATAGATCTTTCCTCCTGTGCATGTATCATGAATAGGGATGTTGGGAATGGACTCTTCGTTAGGGACTGTAGTGACAGGACAAGGGGTAACGGGTTAAAACTTAAACAGAGGAAGTTTAGATTGGATATAAGGAAGAAATTCTTTACTGTGTGGGTGGTGAGGCACTGGAATGGGTTGTACAGGGAGGTTGTGAATGCTCCATCCCTGTTGGTGTTTAAGCCCCAGTTGGATGAAGCCTTGGGTGACATGGTTTAGTGTGAGGTGTCCCTGACATGGTTGGAACTGGATGATCTTAAGGTCCTTTCCAACCCTGACTATTCTATGATTCTATCAGCTCCTTTCCAGCTGATTCGTGAGACTGACCTCTGTTGCAAGGGGATGAAGTGCAGCTTATGCACCATGTGAACTGCTTCCCACACTCACCTGAGCCCCTTTGTTTCATGGTCTGCTGGTCCATGCAGAGTGAGAAAGGTGAAGCTGCCCTTGTCAAGCCCCTCAAGCTGTTACATGCCCTCTGAGCCCATCAGGCTCCTGTTTCCGTCCAGGCTTGCCTCCTGTGAGTGGCCTGTTACTAATTGTAGTGTACCTTCATTGAAATGCAGTGGCCAGAACTGAGCACAGTGTTCAGGATACATCTACACCGGTGGTATAAGGAGGTCTTCTTGTTTCTTCTTCAGTCCTGTCTTGCTTGAGCCCCATGTTGTTACCAACCTGTTCATGGTAACTCCCAAATCCCTCTTCTGCATGGTGGGAGAGTCATATGTTGTGCTGTTCCCCATGGCAATAATCCAATAGTTGGTGACATAGAAACTCACCAGCCACTTTTTGCTATGGCACTCAGTACTATTAGGTCCTTCAGTAGCCCTCTGCTTTTATGACGCTGGGTGTTCTAGTGGCATTGAGTGTTTTAGTGGCCTCAACACCAACGCCATCCACTTCTCCACATCATTTATCACTGTGTTGAATGGATACCCTGGGACTCTCCTAATGACCTCCCTTTGAGGGAAAGATTTATTCCTACCCTTGCTTCGAACACGTATTAGTCTGTAACAGAAGCTGTTAATGCAGAGGCAGCTCAGGCCCCTGTGAGCTTGGCTGGTGCAAGCTCAGGTGTCCTCTGTCAACCAGGACTCTTCATCCACCTCTTCCAAAGGTGCCAACAAACCTACAACTTCCCCACCTTGCAAATGTCACTTCAGCTCTCTGCCGAGTGTTGCACGTAACGATTGCTGTGATTCTGCCTGCACCACATTCACCTTCATGCGCTTAAAAAGCTCCTGTCACAGTTTCTACCTTCCCTCCCTCTGATCCCGTATTCATCTGAAGCAGTAGTTAACCAACAGCAGCTAATAAAGCAAGCAATTTCATATCTGAGTTCCTCTGGCACTCGGGGTGAATCCCATCTGGGCCTGACATTTTCTACATGTTCCTTTTATTGATTTGTTCTAAAAATCTCTTCCACTGGCATTTCAATTTGAAGGAGTTGGGCTGACTCATGTCCTGTAGCAGGGATTTCATTGTGCAGCCTCTGTGCTCCTCCACAGCAAGAGGAGCTCATTGAGCTTTGCTGCTGTGTCTGTTTTGATGCCAGAGCTGAGCATTTTCTGTGCTCCTGTGTAGGAGAACCACACTGCTGCTCTCTGTTTGCCTTCTGCTCTTTTATTCTAACAAGGAGCAAACGAAGGACTGGCTGGGTCAAATAAGAGCTATCAGCTTCCTTGGATTTAAAGGTCCTGCAGGCAAAAGCAGGGAGCAAACAAAACAGCTGCCCTGCTCCATCCCCACCATGGGTGCATTGACGTGCACCAGTCCCACTGGAGGGACCGGTGGATCTGCTCAGCAGATCTGTACGGATCCAGTCCTGCCCAGACAGGTAGCATCCTACCAAATCTGTGCTCCAGGGAGGCATATCCATGAGGTGGCATCTCCCATGCTTTTGGATTTGATAGCAAAAGAACCTGTTTGCCAAATGACTGTAATTTCACTGACCACCAGTGCTGAGGATGTGCCCTGTGGCTTCCTGCCCGTGCAGTAGTGTTGGACATGACAGAAGCCCTGGGTCAGTGGTGAAGAACCTTAACCATGAGCCCAGATGTTCCCAAAAAGGCAACAGAACAGATGACGGAGCTGCTGGATTCCTTCCTCCTCTCCCAAACATAAACAGAGAAGTGGACTTGCATCCTGAGAGAGGGAGGAAGGAAGCATTGCTTGTGCTCTGGAGAACAGCTGGCTGAGGCTGTCTGGGTCTTTGTGCTACTCTCAATGGGGGGAACTGCATGAGCCATCTGTCCCAGCCAGCTCTTGGCTTGTTTATGCTACAAAGCATCGTGCTGTGGGGTGAACTCTCAGCACTCGGTACCATCTATTACCACCTATCCCCTACCAGTGAAACAGTGTTCACAGCAGCAGATGAGAGAGGGAACTTTATTGATTATAAAAACAACCCCTGCTCACAAAACACCATTAAAGTAAGGCAGTAAAGTTACTGGTGTTAACATACCTAATGACAAGGTTTCATGGTCACAGGCCTGTGAGTCCTGACTCTTCCCGCAGTGAGCAGTCTACTGCTGTGCCCTGCACCTAAATATTGTGGGAACTCAGTGGCTTCTTGAGGCTGAGAGAACTGAGGATATTTTAGAGGAAAACCATTGGAATTCAGCTTGGGAGATCTATGGAACAGTCACTGTGACTGAAAGAAAACAGTCAGATTGCAGAGAGAAATCCTGGAGTTAAGCAACACAAAAGAATTGTGGGGCTTCAGCTGAAACACAGTGTAAGCAATGCATCTCTCCTTCCTGGGTCTGAATCCCAGCTCTCACCCCCATCCTGCCCCAGGACACACTGGTTTTTCAGAGAAAAAAGACTAATGACTTAGTTGGCTGAGGAAGGAGACTTGTCTCAGTGATTGAGTAGACCCAGACTGAGGACCACATGTTCCAGGCTGTGGAGGGTATTGATTACCTTCTGGAAGCAGCATGATAAGTGCATCAGGATGGGGCCCCTTGTTTCAGAGGTCACTTTGTAAGTCAGAGCCACGTAATTATTATCATGACACCATCTCATTGGACTGCTGTGCTTTGTGAACAGACACCAATGCCTTGTTTTACTGCTCTCTGTCTCACAAGCCTGGAGGTCACTTCAAACCTCCCAGGGGTTCCAGGTTACACGTTGGAAATGCAGCAGTGTGGGGCTGGAAGGCAGCATCTGTGCACTGTGTCACGGAGTCTTGTTTACCAACTGCAAAGCTCTATCTTAAAAACAAGAACCCCCATTTCCTTCCCTGCTGTCTGATGAGGAAGCTATTCCAGGCTCACCCTACTATGGGGTCCTTCCTTAAATTTCCCAGTATATGTTTATTAATGGACAGTAATAATCACTTCTTCTTTTGCCAACACTATTTTAAGCATAGAGATTTCCTTTGTTGGTGCTTAACTCCTCAAAATACTGATAGGTTGCAGTCAGGTCCCTGGTGAGCTTCTGCTTCCTTAGGCTAAGCAACCCCTACCTTCTTGTGGTCTCAATCACGTAAGCCTGGGCTCATTCCTCTTTTAATCTCAGCACTTTCCTCTGTGCTTCCACCATTGCAGATCCTCCTTCCTAAGGGTGCATAATCAGATTTCTATGTAATACTCCTAACCAGGTCTTGCCAGACCTACTAACAATACCATGGCTGTGTCTTCATGCCAACAGGGAATACCTTGACCAATATACTACAATTCTGGGGCAGAATCACATTACTGGTATGCTAATGAGCCTGCAGCTGCCACCCACGCCAGCTCCCACTGCTCCTCATCTGTTTCCAATTGATGAACAACTACTTTATAGCTCAGTTTTCTGTTCCTAGTCTTCAACCATCCAGCTGTGCATTTTATAATCCAGATTTTCATTCTACTTGTGCTACTGTTTTCACAATAACCCGTTTCTTTTCGGTCTCAGCATGCTTGCTTAGCAGTGAATTCCCACCCTAGAGAAGTCCACAACTGACCTTCTCCCTGGCCAACACCTCCCCCTTGAAAGCTTTCCATTGCTGTCTCCCCTTTAGCCAGTCCTAACCCTCATTCTGCTAACCATTTAGTGAAGTGTCACTTAAGGCTGCAACAAATGAGGAAGCAAAGTAATCCTAATGGTTATTATATTTAAAAAACAAAACAAAAATCCAGTAGATAGAAACCAACTCTGGTTGGTTTGGGTTTTTTTAGCTGCTGGTTTGAACGATGCTGCTGGTAGCTTATCTCTAGACCTGTTCACAATCAGTCTTCCCACAGCTGATTTCAGGAAGTCTCCTTATTTTGCATTATTATTCCCACCCCTTTTTCCCATGGTCTCCTCTAGTCTACGTCTCACCAGCAGTTCTTGTTCTCACTCCCTGCAGAGCTGGCCCTCAAGAGGCTGACGGCTGCTGACCCAGCATGGGTGGCTCGGCTCTCCTTGCCACTCACCAGCAGTTACAAGGACAACGTCTTCTCCCCTGACTCTCTGCATTCACCTCAGGATGAGGAAGCTGCAAGGCAGGAGAAACCAAGGACCTTTGAGACCTTTGGCAAAGGTGCTGGTGCTGACTCGAATGCTGCTGGGACAAGGCTGGCCAGCACCTTCCTTTCAGAAATGAGCACCCTCTTTGAAATGATTTTGTCCCAGAAGGTCCAAGTCCACAATGAAACAGGCTCGGGGCTTCTGCGGCAGCTGTCGGCACGTGGGAAGAGCCTTGGACTGGAAGATGATGCTCCTGTTCTGTAGGCAGCTTGGTGGCTGTGATAAGGAGATAAAGAGTCAGACTTCTTTCTGCACCTGGGGTGCCCATGTGGGCTTTGACCGTGTCACTGTATTATCTGTGTCTACACTGATCACAACAGGCTTATTTCTTCCTTTGCTTCATCCCATCTAATTTCTCTACAACTGATTTCACCTTGTTTAGTTCCCTTCTACCTGCCCATTCTGGCATTTCCAGCTTTCCTCCTCTGTCATCCTCATCTTACACCTTACTTACCATCACATTCAAGTCACACAACAGCAGGAAGGCCCTTTCCTTCCAGGGCAGGCTGACTGAGGGGATATGCTTGTTAGTTTAACTGCAAGCACAACCCAGTCAGCTACATCCATGTGATCACAGACTGTGCACCATGGACAATGAAATATTGCAGTCCTGGACTCTGCAGCATGTTGCAGAGTTGGGCTCCAGGATCTCAGCTCTTATTTAAATAAAACTGTTGGTTTTTAAACACTACCATCTCTAGAGCAAGATGCAATGTATCTGACATGATGATGTATTTGTAGAAAGGCTGCAATGTCATCTCAGAAAGAGGAGATCTGCCTCTTGTCTCCCACTGATGTTTTCAGCTTTTGTGGTTCTACAAGTGTGAACTTGGCATTCTGTAAAATGCCCCAAAATCAGCACTGGCATCTCTCCTATGGCTGCACAAGGTGCCTACAGCTTCTTTCTCCATGCTCTCTTTTGAGGCCATTGGATTCTGGAGCAAAGTCCTTGCCCAGAAGCAGACAACAGAGAGCTGGAGTCTGCCAAAGGTAACCTGGGAAAACAGAAGCATGAAAACTGTGTTTTGGAATAGTCAAGTCACAAGTTTCAACCATACTACAGGTTTTCACTTTGATCTGTGTGTACATGAGTTATAAGACAGTTTTAGGCTAATAGAATGCATAGGAAAACTAAGGTACAGGTATTAGTAACAACAGAAGGAGCATGCAGGTCTTGTTAACCATAGGGATTTGTACTTGCAGAGGTTGGAAAGACAACATAAGCATCTGGAGTGCATCTGCAGGCTTACACAGCAGTGCATGATGGCAGGTAAGTGCTTCTGGATCATGTACACATGGCACTCTCTTCTGTACCACAGTCTGGGGTGTACTGGCAATGCAGCTGTACAAGTGAGAAGAGAGTCAAGCTACAAGGAGGGTAAGCCATGGCAGCAGCACACAACAGCATTGCTTGCAGAGTGACTACAAAAGGGAGGCTGAGAAGAGCTTTCCTCCACCACAGTGCAGGGCCAGCAGTGCTTTATACACACTGCTTGCTTACTTCACCAGCTCTACATTGAAAATACTGCCGTGGCTTCTCCACAGATGCTGCAGTTCACAACACAGGTTTATCCAAAACTAATCTGCTCGTGGTAGGGCTGCTACCTCAGGTGTCTTTGGGTGGTCTTTTTGGCTTTTGTTTTACTGTTAAATTTAAAAAGAATAGGAAGTACAACCCAACAGATGTGATCCTGGAGCATCTCAAGTGTCCTACCTGTGTTTCTTTCCATGCAGCTAGAGGTGACAGTCCCCTTCTTTTAGTGTGGACACACATGAGCCATAGCAGCAGACAACCATGCAGATAATTTAAAGAAGAGGAAATGGGAAAGTTATCCTTTCCTGTTGCTCTTGGGACCACATGACAAAAGCAACAGAGTAAGATTTCCCCAGGTAGACTCTTTTAATATCCCAAATACCCACTGTTGTATTTAGAGACTCCAAAGTGATTTACAGATCACCTCATCTTTGGCAATAAACTACACTGATGGGTTTGCCCCAGCCTGCTTAGGCTGCTGCACTGCTAACAGAAGTACCTTGCTGTTCTGCTTCACAAACAAAACAGACTCTTGCACCAAAACACTGACAGTGAGCCAAATTCTAACTGAGATGCAGCTGTGCAAACCACAAGGGAGGCAGATCTGTGACTGTGAGGAGCTGGAGCCCTGTGGGATTCCTCTGCATCTTGGGAACACACACTGAGGACAAACACACCGCACAACCTCACATCTTCCTCTGGAAATTTACTTTGATGTGCCTATTAAAGGACAATCTTTACACAAAAATACACTATAACAAGCAGGCTAAAAAGGAGACAAATTCCTCTCTCTCGGTTCAATTTCCTGATTCTGCAAACTATTTTCAACCCCCTACACAACCCTTACCCTGTCCTGACCAATGCGTAAGCATGCTGTGGATTATCACAGAATAGGAAATCCACCCGAGGAATTTCCTGCTAATTGTATCCTGCTTGATAAAGGAAATGGTCTAAGAAAGTTTGGTCTGAGCAGAAAGAGAGACCAGACCAGAAGAACAATCAGATGTGTTGAGCTCTGGCTGTGCCCCTCCCTTTGCTGAATGGAGACCACAGCAAGTTCAGGATGGGGCCATTGCCTTTGTTTTTCACAGCCTGATCTACACAAAGCACCAGAGCACCGTGGTTACAGGAAGCCAGATAGTTTGTACAGATGCCCTTGAACCAGTTTAAACTGGTGTGGACAAATGTCTTTTTCCGGATTCAGCTGCCCCAGTGGAAGGAATTATCATACCAGCTGCTTGCCACTGTGTGCCTGACAGTGGTGGCTGCCCACTGGGAGCATCCCTTATCCACTCCAGTGAAAATGAGCTGGCGTGCTTAGCAAACACACACTATATAAATTCTGAAGCAAACTTTGCTTGTTGTGACTCAAAGAGGTGTACCCATGGGAACAGCTCACTGCCAGAGCTGAAGGAATAAGAACTGGGGACCAAAGGACACTGAAAACAGTGCAGGATGGCTGAGGACAGCCAGTACGCTCACCAGTACAGGTGGATCCATAAGCCATATCCCACAAAATCCTGTGCCCTAATAATAATTCACTCTTGCTTGCACAGGTCTGAAAGCAAATTAAACTGCCACAATGGCAATATAGAGAGAATCCCAGACTATGGGAATAGCTAGCCTTGAAGTGAGATCAAATTGCCTCTGAGGGTGCAGGCCAGGCCCATCACAAAGTTAGCTGCCAGCAACACCATATGGTGGTTTGTAAACCTCACTGGGGGACTATGTGCAATATTCACAGGGCTACTGGAATGACAGCCCTAGACTGCATCACTGTGGGATGGTGGAGCTCTATACAGAAGTGTAAGTGCATAAAAATCTCCTTGTATTGGAAGGTAGAGAGACAACATCGCAGAGTAAGAATATCACAAGGTTTGTTCTCAAAACCCTGTTATTTAAAATTGCCTCCTGTTCCATTAACAGCCTTCACTTTCCACTCACTGCTAGCCTGCTTCCAGCTCCACAGACTAAGAAGGGTTGCCTCCCCTTCTGCCTGCTCATTTCACTTACCTACTGCACTAGTAACAGCAGTGGTTGGGCTCCAAGCACTGCAATTCCAGTGGCCTTGCCCTGTTTCCGAGGGCACGGCTCCATCCTGTACCACTGAGCATCATCATGTGGAGTCCGTCTGCGCTCCACGAGTGGGGCAGGGTTAGGGCAGATTGTCTTGGCTGGGTGGTGTAGTGGCCTACATGCATAGGCTCAACAGCCCAGAAACTGGGGCTAGAGGAAGAGGCTCTCATTCCAGAAGGGAACGGATGCTTTGTTTGCACATCTGAAAGTACATTAAACCGAGATATTAATGACACATTAATGTCTATGGGAATGGTTTCTCTATAGAAACATAGAATATCAGGTTGGGAACTCAAGGATCACCTAGTCCAACTCTTCTAGGCAAAGCATTACCTAGACTAGATGTCCCAGCATGCTGCACTTCAGCTCAACTTGGAAATAGCTGGTAAGAAGAAGAATGAACTGAAATTGTTCCCTTCCCTTCAGCAGAGGACTCCTTTTTGCCATGGTTCTCTGCCACCCTTCCTCTGGCAGTACAGGCCCCACTTTTACGGGTCATGTTCCCATGCAGTCCCACACACCCTTGTCCCCTGCTGCCCATGGTACCTTCCACCTCCTCTTGTAACACTCGAAGTCTCTCCTGAGCGCTCCTGTTCCCTGCAGCAGCTGACTGCTGGTAGTGTCTCATTGCTTCCGCCAGGTTCTGCTGCACTCCAAGGCCCTTCTCATAGCAAACACCCACATGGTATCTGCTTTGGGCATCCTAGCCACAGAGATAGCACAGCAATCAGCCCCACACGATGGAGAAGTGATGACAGCACATGAAAAGAGAACAGAAAATCTTTAGACCTACTTTAAAGTTTACTCCTTTATCCCTCAGACCATACCTTCAGTAACTTAGTCCCTTCTCTGAGCACACAGTGAAGCAGAATTTCTTACTAGCTCTCTTGGACACCACTCCTTCCTATCCCTTTCCAATGGTATTCACTGATTTCCCTTCCACATCCAGGTCTGTGTCATGGGAACAAAGGAACAGCTGCCTCTGCAGAGCATCCCGATTGTCTCAGGGATCAGAGCTAAGGGGACATGGGCAGCCTTGACTGCACCCACATCCTGATCACACCCAAACTCTGAGCACACCCTGCGGACTGCCCAACTACAGTTCACACTGAAGACTTGTACAAACATAACAAATGCCACAGAGGTACTTGCTGCCAAGGGTTGAAAGATTCCCCTTGGCAGCAACAGGTCATCAGTGCACAATAGTGCATTACTGTGTTGCTCAGCCTCACTTGATTATATTCCAGAAGAAATCTCAAGCAGCAGAAATGAAGTCAAGTAAATAAGTGCTAGAGAAAAAGCACCTAAAACTACTGAAGACATATAACTGCTGAGAAGGAACGAGAAAGTAGAGGATGTCACTGCAAGTGTGTCAGTGAAGCCAAACCCAAACCTGTGATATGCTTACATGTTGGCTGTGCACTTTATCTTTGAGACCCAGTGGGAGAAAAAGGATCTCAGCATGAAAGTAAGATGATGGTCTTGAAGACACTGAAAAGGCAGCATGGGCTAGTGGTCACACAGACCCTTTCCAGCAAAAAGCCAGCAATAGAACTTGAAGTGTGTGACTGCCAGAAACATGATCTAAGCAAGGCTTTGCAAATAAAGAAGGAAAAAAAAGCAAGTAGCAAGTTTTAATAAAGCCATGAGAAATGAACATATTGCAAGTGTTGCTGTCTGAGATGGAGCTCGTAGAGGCAAGCGGAGAACTCAGTGAGTGGGTGCTTTGCAAAATGTTGCAAGTCTCAGCTTATGACAGCCATAAACTTCTCCAGAGATGAGATAAACACGTTGAAGGATTGGCACTTCAGATGTGACAAGAGACAGGGTGAAATAAGAAGCATTCCAGTAGCCGTCTCTCAGATGACGAACACCTCTAAGAAGAGACCACAAGGAGAAGAGATCCCCAGATTAGCATGGCATAAGTGACTGTGATATCCTTTGACATGTGAAGGTCAGACTCAGTTCTACAACCCTTTTCAATATGTTTTTCTATATTCTGTGGTTGCACACATAGAATAAGGGAGGATAAAAAGTGGTAAGCAAAGTAGAACGCAGCTCTCTGAAGCGCTGTTGTGTTTGGAAGAACACTTGTCAGAGCTCTCAGCTCTGAGAACAACAACCTGAAAGAGAAACACTGAACCCACGACTTCTTGTGCTTGTTTTCCCTTTCTGGAGTCGTAGCTGAATGGTGCTGTCCTCGCTTCACCCATATCCAGTGTTTTTTTACCCAACTAAACATAAACTCCTGATCCAGGGTAACAGGAAAAGAACTATGCTCCCAGCAGAACATGTTGGGGGGCTGATGCACAAGCCTGTCACCAAAGATGAGGCTGTGGTACATCCACAGCCAGCATCCATTGGGAAGCAGAAACAGGGAAAGATGACTGGGTTCTGAGAACCACCATGGCTGTGACCAAAACACTGACCTACCGAGGGGTACCCCTGGGACCTGCAGTTACCTGCTAGATTGCTGTTTTCTTACAAGGCCTTCAGTAAATGACACTTATATTGAGCAGCATCCACATCTGAGGTCAGCCTGGAAGAAAGGAGTCAATGATGCAGATTATGAGAGGTCTTTAGCAGATCTGGAATTAAATCTTGTTATCATGGTATCTGAGCTGCTGTGGCTCATCAGGCCTAGTGCATTCTGAAAAGTGGGTGAAAACTGATGTGGCAAAGTTTGCAAGTGAGGTAATGTCACTCAGAGTGCTCAAACTTACTGTCAAGAATTAATCAGAGAAGATCTCACAAGATGTAAGAGTGGACAACACAATCACAGAGGAAAACTTGCTGTTGACAAATGCCAAATAGTGCTTATAGAAAGAAATTTGTGAGTCACTGTGACAGTTCCCTGAAACCACCAAATCACTGCTCAGTGGCAGGCAAAAGGGCCAATAATATTAGCGATCATCAGAAGGCTATGCAGGACAAAGCAGAGGATCTCATTATGTCAGATCCCTGCCATTCCTCCATTCTGAGTCCAGCTTTAGTCCAAGCATCTTAAAATGGTCAAAGAAGACCAAATTAAACATAGACTGACAAGCACAATGAAACAGCTTAACTACACGAAGAGACAAACTAAGCTAGCACTCTGCAGCCTGCAAAAGAAATGACTTTGAGAAAACATACTAAAGGGTGACAGAACCACAAGTATTAGCCAGAAGAAAGAATAGCTATTCATTATTTTCCATTGCACAAAAGCTGTGGGAACTGAAGTTAAAATGACCAATTCTTCAGAAAAACCTAGCTATTACAATGCAGTGCAAGCTGAAAACGAGTGAACAATGTTGCCGTGCTGTAAAGAAACAGAACTATGGGATGCAGAAACCTGGCTGCAAGATGTGGGATGTCATTCTGCTGCTCCCCTAAGTGCTGGTGCGGGTTCAGGAGCAGGATTATGTCAAAACTGTGCCACTGCCCATCAAAAAAATGAGCCACGAGGGGAAACTGCAAGCAGGAAAATGATCTGGGATCTCGACAACACGAGGCGTGAAGAGAAACTGCAGCAATGAGGGAAGGCTGAATGGAGACTCAAGTATGTTAAAGGTTCCTGCAAAGAAACAGCACTAGTCTTTTCATTCTCTCTGCAGAAGGCAAGAAATAATGGGCCAATTTTGAAGCAGATTTGAGAAAGACACAGCAAAGTTCTCAAAATGATACAGTAGTGCAAGAATTTGACTGAAGAGGGTGTAGATGCTCCATAACGGGAAACCTGCAAAATTATGCTGGATGAACACAAGCACTGGTGCTATAAGAACTACTCCAACCCAGTAAGGCTGTTCCTAAATTCGTATTTTGTAGGGTCTGTGCCCCAGGGCCTCCTTCCTCTCTAAGATGCACCACACTGTCTTTTCAGACTGTGGGGTAAGATCTTGTCACTTGCTCCCATTTCCAAGAAGCCCTGAAATCTGCCATCTGTAATCCGTGGTGATCCTAAACTGACAACAATCATAGCTTGTAGAGGGATTACTTACACCGTTCTTTGCTGCCAGCAGCAGGTACTTCAGACCTCTCTTTTCCTTAGGTTGCAGCCCCCTCATGTAGAATACTCCGAGATAAGCCTGTGCCTGCAACAAAGCCACATGGTAGAAATCAGCCAGGATTTCCCCCTGCATTTTCTTTTACTGATTTTGCAAGTTGCTCAAATGCTGGGTTACTGTGGCAAGATGAGGGTGCCAAGTATCCTGCTTGCTGCAGAGCCTGGGGAGAGAAAAAGGGACTGTCCTAGAAAGAATCAGTTTGACATAGTCAACACAAAAAATCACACTGGATCTATAGAACTGCAGTACAGGTGCAGTTAACATCACCTTAAGACCCAGAATCTAATTTCAAACTGTACTGTGGAAGTCAGAGCCAGAGAACAGCTCCTACTCGTGAGCTGTCCGTAAGAGACAGCAGATGCACTTCCTGGAACAGTGTGCTACATGAGGTACAGTCACTGCCAGAACGACTGGCGTTCGCCACACAAGATGGCACATGCCTAAATGCATCTCCTAAAGAGTGGGAAAGGAGGGCAGGCATATCCATGCAGATGAATCATCTTGACAAGTCACAGATACAAAATGAGGATCTGTTCTTATTTAAAGCATCTCATGGAAGTTCCTCCACCCAAGCAACCTGTATTCTCGGAACTGAGAGGAGGTGAAACACAGAGCTACATCTGCAACTGTAGGTCAGTCTTCCTAAGGCAGTTGTATGATCTGGGTGTTTGATCTAAGAGCCCCATTAAAAAGCTCAACAGCAAAACAGACAACCAACACAGCTGACACAGTGGGTACCCAGCTGCCCCCCATGTGTAGGTAGGGCTGTCTTCCATACTCTAAGTGTAAATATATTGGAAGGATTTTGCTTCCACTCCCACAGATGCTGCTTTCCAGGATGTCTAGGTTTAAATCCTTTAAACAGGCATCTCTGGTGGCTCTCTTCTATGAACTCCCATAGTGTAGACACTAACCTCTGTAATGCCAGCCATTGCTGCTTGCTCCAGGAAAGTCACTGCCTTCTGATGCCTGTCCCACTCATTTTCAGGTCTGTGGCATAAGAGGCATCTTGCGTAGCGGTACTGTGCCATGGGGTGACGGCTGCTGGCTGCATGGTAGTAATATAAAGCTGCCTGGAAAAAGATAAACACACTTATGTGTTTATCAGGTAATACATGCCCTCAAACATGACACGACTCCCCTCTGGCCAGGACAAGCTTAACCTCTCTGTCTAGATCTATCACCAGCTGGACACACTTACCCCAGCAGCTCTCCCACACTTCCCTGCTGAAGAGCATAAGATTGTTCAAGTGAGACAGTGAACTGCAACTATCTGAGAGCCCTCTAACCACACTGCCTTCTCTAGTCAAAACTCCCCGTGTTGAAGAGGCTGGCACTGGGTCAACAATACTCAAGCTTACTGTGTGCTGAGGGGGATCTGCACAATTACTCGAAACAAGCCTCTTGCAGATCTTTCCAGCTACAAAAGATGCTGAGTACACCCAGCATGCACTAGGTGGCAGGCTGTAGTTAAGGTACCCAAACACGAAGGCTCAAGATGTAAAAATCCCCTCAGATGTGGAGTGGTGTTTTAAATACAGCAACATGACAGGTTTCTCCTTGGTACTCTTCTGGGTGTTAGTGGCATAGGCTGAGTACGTCTGAGAAGACCTCAGCAGCTATGAGAAAGGAGATTTCAGGAGCACATCTCTGAAGGGATCTATGATGCTGAGGCCAGCACTGCAAACCTACACTGTATTATTTCCAGCATTTTCTAAGGGACTTCAGAGGCTGTCAAACCCATGCAAAAGGAGAAAAGTGCCTGTGTAACCAACAGAGACCACTCTCCTGGCCTGTGCCCACATACACAACCCTACAAGCCATGAATACCTTTTCCAAGTCCTTTTCCGTGCCTCTGCCATGCTCGTAACACAGACCCACATTGAACTGGGCTTTGCTGTAGCCTCGATCTGCTGCCAGTTTGAAGCAGGTATAGGCTATCCTGTAATGGCCAGCTCTCATGCTTTCAATCCCTGAGAAGAACATCATGTGAAAACAGGGGAAAAGATCATGGACAGAATCAAGACTCACATGCAGCAACCTTCCCCACAGCTACTTGGTCCTCCTTTGCCCATGCCAAGTGCTCCTGGCCATGTCCAGCTGGCTCAGCCACCCTCATGCCACAGAACCAAAGTTTCCATAAGGAAAATGGCAGCATTGCCTTTCAGGGATTTTTCTAGGCTCACTGCAATGGAGGATAATGGGCTAACACAATGTATGGCTTGCACAGAAGCAGCTCACTTTTCACTGCTGCTGCTAGTGGTGTGTATATAGGGCAGAGCCTTTTTTCTTAGGTCATTACATCTTCCTTCGTCTCTTCTTAAGAGTTGCAATTCTGCAATTGCTTTTTCAGCTTGCTGGGGAGACTGAGATCTCAGACAATAAAAAAGGATAAAAGGAGATGACATCTCGTGCTGCAAAAAAGACAGAGATGGCTTAATTTCCAACTACAGATGTCAGGACAACAGTGCAGGCTTCAACCAAGCCTGGATTTAAATATGCTGACATAAATCAGGTGGCAGGATGGGACAAAGGGCAATAAATCTCTCAAAGCACAGTTGAGTTTGCTGAAAGGAGGCTTCAGCTTGGGTATAAGCCATCTCTGCCTTCACAGAAGACCTGCAACGATCTGGAGGTCCTCCAAAAAGAGAAATGTGTGGTTTAAGGACGCAACAAATCCAAGTGCACATTACCGAGGATATTCAATGCAATGGAAATGTCAATCCGGAAAATCTGCTGCAACTGGAAAGCAGCTTCCTCCAAATGCCCTCGCTGGGCTGGGTCACCCTGAGGAGTTAAAGCAGCAAGCTGTTAAGACAGCAAAACCATACAAACCCTGTAGGAGATTCTTTCTTAGAAACAAGCAGTCAGACACTGTACTAGAGTTATCAAGAGGGTGATGCAATCTGCTGTCATGTGTCCACAAAAAAACCCTCCCTGTCCTACACAGCCATCTAGTTAGGGAAGCTGTATGGACATCGCTTACTTCCCCTCTGGCCAGGGAGCTCGGCTTAGCCTCTCAGACATCATCAGACCTGTCAGAATTCAGCAAATACCTGATATCACTCCTAACTCTCCCCTTCAAAAGTAATACTAACCCTTGTTTGCTCTCCCACATCATGTCAAGAGCACAAACAGACACTGATGTATCTGTATATGCTTTAAACAATTCAAGCTGAACCCACACTGTCAGCTTACCAACCACTGCACATGCCTAATGAAACCCTGCACAGCAGAGACAATGTCTTCTCTTTCTCAGTAACGAAGTGTTTTCTCCCTCAGCACAGCTCCGGGAGGTGGGAGGAGGATTAGCCTGGCTGTAGCTTCCCAGCTTGCGTACAAAGGTAGTGCCATGGAGTGGCAGCAGCACACACTGCACATGAGCTGAGGTGCCTCACTGCTCGGGAAGTCATGCAGCAAAAATGTCCCTTGTCACCCAACAGCTTTACTGCTCGCCCAGCACTCGGAGCTGCTCACTAAAGGACAAGGCATGGACCAGCTCCCCTCCTCTCTCAACACCTGCCCCACAACCTATGAATGAGCTACAGACTCTTCCTAAGGCCCTGCAGAAATGACACCTCCCAGGATGGACAGCTCAATGGTCACCCCTCAGCAGATCAAGAAAATGCCTTCCTGGGGTGGGAGCAGAGTCACTGCCCATCTAAGTGAGGAATCTACTCTGTTAAACACCGAATTTGTTCCCTGCTCTGTTCACTGTGTCCTTGAGCAATAGCCCAGCTGACTGATTTGTAAAATAAGGATTGTCTGTACCCAAAACTGTGAATTGCAAGGAATTAGCAGGTTTAATCACAGCAGGAACAATAACATAATTTATGGCCTTGTGACTCTCAAGCTGATGCACCCTCTTCAAGCCCAAAGTGTTTTCCTCTCTATAACAGCCGACAGCCAGTCCTGATTTGCAGCTTTAGGCAGTGACAATACCTTCTCCAGTCATGGGTTGTCTGGTAAAAACCAAAATAGCAACCACATGTAATCACCTACTGAAAGACTGCATCAAAATGCAAATACACAGGATCAGACTGGTGCTATTGAAAAGGGGTTTTCCATTTTGTTTCAGCTCTTCTCTACTAGCAGCCCCATTACACAGACAACTTAAAAGGACGGGGATGCCAGTTTGTAGCTCCTGGAACTTTGCTCTGGCTAAAGCAGAGGGCAGCATATCACATCTCCCTTTCTCCTGGCCCCCAGCTGCACAGGGCAGAAAACAGTGTGTGGATTGCTCAGGCTGTGCTTGGGGGTCACACTGGGATGGCTTCCTGTAGGAAAGGGGTCTCAGGTACAGACAGAGGGTGTGGAAAATCAAAGTATACCTTTGCACAGTGGAGAACTGGCCCCAGACTGGAGCTCTCAGGTATGTGGAACTCTCCTGCTTTAAAAAACAAACAAAAAGAACAAAAAGAAGGCAGGATTAAGCAATGCTGTACCTTTGCCTTTCCCTCCTCTTCCCATCCTCTCTGTTCCACAGCTCTTTCCTAGAGGACTGATCGCCCACTCACTCAGGGGCACTAAGAACAGAAGGAACACCAACGAATTTGACCTCTGTACCAAAGCAACCAAGTGCTACATGATTACAGTCCCATAGCCTGCAGCAATAATACACCTCCTCCAGAAAGGCCCCATTCTTGATTTGAAGCCACCAAAAGGTAGAAAATCTCCTGCTTCCCCTCAAAGATTATTCCAGGAACTTGCAGTTGCTGCTTAAAGCTCTGTGCTTCATTTCAAATTAAAATACAACTGGTTTCTGCTACCAGGCACTGGCTTTTCTAGGCTTTCTTTTTGCCTCTACTCAAAAGACCATCCTCCTTTCGAAAACCCTGATATGAGTAATCAATCCCTCTGGATTCTTTCTGGGATTCTAGACAGACCCTGCCCTGTCCATGTCTTTCAACTGAAGTACCTTTCTGCCCAAGTTGATGAATTTTAAGACTTTCTGCCACTATTCCTGGAATTTCTGACACTGTTACTGAAGTGTGAGCCCTCTCCCCAGTGTCACAGGAAGGGTAAAATTGCCTCCTTAGTCACGTTCGTACCTGCCTAGTTTGCATCTATCAGAACTGTGCTCCAATTACCATTGCTCAGAGCATTGTACCTGTAGGTGTTTTGCCTCCCTAGCTCCTCTTCCAGGTAATTTCTTTCCAGGTAGAGTTCTGCTTGTGCAAGGAGATAATCAGATTCTGGATGCACCGGATGCAGGCCTGGGTTATCACCCCAATGTTGCCCACTTGCTCATCGCTGCCCTCTCAGATACGGTAGCACAACCACGTGTTCAGTCACTATCTGACCATTTTCATACAGAATTATCTAATGAAAACATCCCCAGCAAGAGCTAAGCCCCCTTGCTCTTAACAGAATTGGGCTGGAAGTGATTACACAGCTACTCCAAGAGGATGGTGACCTCCAGCAAAGAGGATGAACAGGTGAGGCCTGACTAAGGCTAATTATTTTTAACCTGAATAACCATAAGGAGCTGGATCCCACCAGGCACCTAACACCAGGTGTTGAAGCCTGGACCACTTCAAGCCAGTGCTATTAACACAAGAAGTAGCTATGCTCTCCCCATGTTTCCCTCTCAAGCTGTGTGGCTGTAGAGCAGGGAGCTAATATGAATAAAAAACCATTATCAGTCCTTTCAGGGGGCTGACCCCTTGATTCCTGGCACTAAATGGTTACACAAGCACTTATGCCTGCAGAAACAAATGTGCAACAGGCAGGATTGCTTCTTGCAGTGCCTGCACCTTCTTACAATGCACACAAAGCTGTGGCCTATGTTCCAGCTGCAGTCTCATTATTCCCAGATAAACAATTCCCCTTTGGCTGTATTAAAACGTATGCTATCGGAACAAGCCCCACTCACTCAACAAGCAAGGTCGCTATGGCAAGCATGACTTCTATTCATAATTCCACCAAAAGTAATGTAATCTGTGAATTTATTAGTTATGCTTTACATTTATTTTCAGACCAGGCATATAATTATCTGCTCTTTCTCACTGGAGGACTATCTCTTGCTCAGGTATCTCCCTCATGATGCAATTTGTGTTCTTTTGCTATAGGTACAACAGCAAATTCCACGAATTTGTTTCAACAACATCAGTACATTCATGCTTTCAAGAAACTTCACTTTTGGCACAGACAACTCCTTCTGAATCAGAGACTCCTCAGTTACTGAGAAAACACGGTGCAATTTGGATAAACCCCATGAACAATAAACAAACTCATTCTAAATTCCATCAGCCTGTGGTACTGTCTCATCTCCCTCTACCAGCAGAACCTTCTCCTCACCCTAATCCCAGTAATCTCCCCACATTATGAGTTACCAGCCCCAAAGAACATAAAGTCATTTAAAAGAAAACACAGGGACCAACTGATCTTGGCACCCAGTCCCACCTCCTGAAGAAGCAGATTAGTGAATTCTCCCAAAATTCACCTTTGAGGCTGAGCAAGCCATAAATCAAACCTCTGAATGGATATTGTGATCTGTAACACTTGCTTGTTCCAGAGCAGCTGCCTCAGTCCCAGACACAATCTAAACACAATGCTTAGGTTCCTTCAGTAGGAAAGAGAAATAAAAGCACCCCCCCAACAGCAAAGAATCTCATTGCACTTCAGCAGAGTGCAACAACTAGCTTAGGCTATAGAATCACCATAGAATCACAGGCTAGTTTGGGCTGGAAGGAACTTTAAAGCTCATCCAGCTCCAACCCCTGCCATGGGCAGGGACACCTTCCACTGGAGCAGCTGCTCCAAGCCCCTGTGTCCAACCTGGCCTTGAACACTGCCAGGGATGGGGCAGCCACAGCTTCTCTGGGCACCCTGTGCCAGTGCCTCAGCACCCTTGTAGTGGTGAAAATTAATCTTCAACCTAACGTTAGTTAATACCAATTCACCCAACTGTTTATTTCTTATTTCTCTAAGAATGCTCAAGCTTCAACACAACTTCACAGGAACCAGTCCTTCAACAAATTCATTGCTACACTGCACCCACAGAATCACGTTCAATTATCCTTAATGCTGTATGTTCAAAGCACACAAAAGCTGGGAACACCACAGTTGGAATTTTCAGTGCAACTTTATTCCTACTTCTTCAAACACACATTAGGATCTCACATGACTACACATCCTTTTTTTCCATGCAGTCCTACAGCTTTCAGTGTACTGGATGCCCAATGTGCACATATTCAGCAGCTAATAAATATTTTGTATTTCCCCACTGTTCACCCTGGACTAATCAAATGTTGCTCAAAGCTAGCTCCAAATGAGGTATTAATAAACTCATAGCCAGTCTGGATTGCTCATCCCAAAACATCCAAACACTTCACAAGAAGGAATTCGCAACAAGAGCTGGACCAAATCCAGGATTTCTGCCTCACGGAAAATTTTTGTGTTTCCAATTGGTTTTCATTGTGCTCTGAAATGAAAACACACTTGTGCAATGTCTGTAATCTCAGAATTGAAATAATGAATTTTACAGTTCTGCCAGGGGTGAAATACAACTCCCCAGGGCAGCATTCAGCTGCTGTAACACCGAGACTGGCTGTAATCACCTGCTTGCTCACTACGTGCCTCTAACTTCTGGTAAAAAAGCTTTGAGAGAGGCAGGAACTGCATGAAAAAATAGGATATGCTCATACAGACAAGGACTTGCTGATAGTCATATCCAGGATGCTATTTAAAGCAACTTTTAAATTAATTTCCCAAAGTTTGCTCTTTTTTTCACAGTAAAAGTAATAGATTCTATCATATTGTGTTATTTTAAAACTGGAACAGCTCATCTGCAATGCTGGGATGTTTGGATCCGTCACAAAGATCTTTGCCACTTGAGGTAATGAAGTAGCTGACAGCAACAGCAGATTGTCACTGTAGCTGTAGACCAGCACAAGCAAGCCTGGAAATTAACTGAAACACTGAAAGAAAGGGTGAGGACATAGAATTCTCTCCAGAAGGTCCTTTTGCCATTGCTGGCAACAGCAAACTGGAGAAGTGAAGGTACATTCTGCTCCATTCCCAGTTCTGGAGGTCTGTTCTTTAGTGGCAAGACTTTGCTATCAGATTCCCCGGCATCATCTGCCAGGTGTCTGTCCTTCCCTCCCTTCTGCTCACCCCAGCTTCTTGCTGCATTCTGATTTCACCAGTCTTATTCTCTTTTGGTTGCTAAACACCAGCAAAAAGAAATCCTAAACCTTAGGCAGCTTTTTCTGTAGAAAGCAAAACACACTGTGAGAGGAAGGACTTCACTTTAAAGCTTCCCTTTAAAACTTTCCATGGGAAGCTTCCCAGCACTTCCCACATTACACAACCATGGATTTTTTGAGGCTCTTCAGTGACCATTACTGAATCTCTTCACCTTGACTTTCCTCAACAAATTCCCACCTAATGGATGCACAGAGTAATGTGAGAATGTAACCTGAGGACTTATGTATTGAGCAAAATCAAATTATTTCTGACATATATTATCTCTGACAACTGAGAGCTGTAGATGCTTGGGCAGAAAGGGTAAGGAACAGGGATTATAAAGTCACGCTCTTCCTGCAGAACTTTCCAGCAATCAGCTGTTCTGCAATCTTCTGAGCAGGAGGTTTTGGCTGGACCAATTAAACCAAATTGGAACCTGCAATTTTACCTAATCATTTCTTGGAACCCATTTACACTTCTGGCCTGGAGCAATGAGTTCCACAATTTGCCTGTGTACTGGCCAAACGTGTGCCATCTTTTGCCACTTTTCAGACTTGCTGCCTGATTCTTTCTGTGCTACCTATTAGTATGTGTAATATGAAAAATATTGCCCCATTTCACCTTCCTGCAACACTTTTAGTTTCACAGAGCACTAGCACACCCTCTGCCACTTCTTTTTTACGAAGACTCTGACTCTATTTGTATGTCATTGTCTCCTTGTCATCATTTTCTATGCCATTGTTGCTACTGTTTTTAAGACACTGTCTTTTCCTGAAGCATTCAAGATGTGGCTGCATCACAGACTCACTCAAACCTACAATACTGTCTTTCCTCAGTTCCTTCCTTTACAATAATTAACATTTAATTGGCCTCACTGCTGCTGAGCATTGACTTAACCTTATCAAAAACGTATCCATGGTGTCTTTAAATGTTCCCTCTGCAATATAATTATTAACTTGACACTCCTCATTCTGTATGTGTATTTAGAGCTACATTCCCCTGTGTATCCTAATTTAACCTACCTTGGGATTAGCCTGGGTTTAGTTCTTGTGCAATTTTTTGCTCTGCCTTTCAGATTTGACTGTCCTGAATAATTTTATACCATTTGCTCCTTCTGTCTCCTCACTCTCTTTTTTCCAGATCACTGCTGACTGCTGAACAGGTTTAACCAGTTCTGTTCCAGTTACGGCTCTCCATTGTGAAAACTATTTCTTGTACTTACTAGCCCAAGAGTAGCCCCCCTGTCTTCCCTCTCATCAGCTTTATTTCTCCAGATAGCTTGATTTTAGGTTCTGGCTGAAAGATTTTCAGAAAGCTAAAGGCTGGATAATCTTGCTCCACATTCCTCTTGACTTCTCCAAAGAACTCATAATCGATTTACAGCTCTCTTAAGTCTCTGCAATAGAGCAAGATGGCCTGAGAAATGGCTTCCTAAATCCTTCCAAGACCTTTGATTCTTTGATATAGCACGCTCATCCAGGTATCTGACATTTCTATTCTACAACACAGTTTCTATCAACTTAGAATTACCTTTTTTTTGCAGTTCTGTACCTCAAACAACCCCCCCTTTTTAAAAGCCAGTGTTCAATTTGTCAGTGTTCATTCTGGCTGTACAACAGATTTAAGCACTGGATTACATATCATCATTAGAGGCTCAATGATTTCATTGCTTCTGAAGAACATCTGAACAAAGAGCACATGGCCTTAGTGACTTGTCACTGTTCAATTTATCAGTTTGCCTAAAAGGTCTTCCTATTGACTCTCGGTAGGAAACTGTTTGTCAGACAGACACACGTTCACTCCTGAATGTTCAGCTGTGCCAACTGAAGGCATTGCTGTCTCCACTTATTCCCACCACTTCTCTCAGAAGTCCATGTCCAGTAATCTGCCAGTGAGGCAGTGTGTTTGAGTGCTTCTTAATATGCTCCAGGCAAAAGCAGATGGGTTAAACAGTCTAATTAGCAGTCTAGGTAAATTAACCTGGCTGTTTTCCTGGAGCTAATTAGGAAACATGGAAACAAAATGCTCCATTTGCCAACTGATGGGACTGGTAACCTCTGGCAGGCGATGGGTTTGATAAGCAGTAGTGGGCAGTAAATTAAAACACCACAAAAGAAAGCCAAAGATCTGGAAGAAAGCCTAGAATGGGGAACCCCTCTGACCTTTTCTGCAGCATCTTACATTATGTAGCCAGTGTCTGTGGGCTGGCTCTTTTATGTGCCTCATTTACACCACGATCATATGTTGTCCCACTTTCTACTGGCTCCAGCTTCTAACAGTCTTCCTGAAGCCATTATTAGTGTTCACTTGGTGAGTAGCCCATATGATTTTCCTTGATATGACTTTAAATTTAATATGTAGGACTTGCTTTCCTGGGTTGAGACTCTATTCTTATAGAACTCGTTTTAAGAAGAATGTCTTTGATACCTCCTTCTACTGTGCTATCTACAGGATAAGTGCTCAGAAATACATCATCATCTTCCACGAAGAGAATAATTCCTTCAGTTTCACACCATGTGCAAGGTCTCCCAGATCAATGGTGCTGTATTCTCCTGAATTCTTGTGGCTGCAAACATCTGTCCACAATAAGAGAACAGCAGCTGGATGTTGTAATGAGGTCGCTAAGGCAGAGCAGTACTGGTAAAGCTGATGTCACCTGCAGTTACAGCACACTCCTCCCTGACTTCAGGAGATATTTTTCCTCCTGTCTCTGAACTCCTTGATTCATGTCTCTGAAGTTTTGTCTTTCCACTCTCACCTGTGTCCTCAAGGGTCAATAAATGGCTCTACACTGTCTGGCTCCTAGCTCTGCTGTGGGAAATCTCAAAACTCAGAAGTCCTTTTGCCACAAGTATCCTGCTCCCCAGCACATTGCACATACCTACTTCAGCCCAGGGCTGGCTCTCTCCTTGCCCTGAGGGGATGCCTGAGGATGCATTCTCGGGTACAACCTCTGGACTTGCTTTCTGCAGGAAGCAGGACCCCAGCTGCTCAGTGGAACAGCTGGTTGAGGCTTCAGTCACCACTGTAAGACAGAACACAAAAGCACTGTCTGCTTTAGAAGACAACACTGCACTATGTATCATCTACCTAGCATCCTTCTCTGCTCTGACGGGAGGGAACTTCATGAAGCAGACTCAGAAGAGAAAATAAAGGTAAGGGAATGCAGGATGTAAAGTGGGATTGAATCAAATTGTTAAGGAACAGTGAGATTCCCCTGACAGCCACCAGCCCTCATTCCTTCCCCCTGCGAGCCTGAAAGCTTGTTCTCAGCTTCTCACCGCAGCTCTTCCAGCTTCAATCTATCAGCAGGCAGGAACCCTGCCCGGCAGCAGGGCCCTCCCACAGCCCCTTCTCACGCCAGCGATGCCAACCTGTGTGTTGCGAGGGCAGCCGCAGAGCCCTGTGCTCTCTCCTGGCGTCCGGCAGGGACCTCAGCCATGCGATCTGCCTGAGCAGCTGCAGGAGCAGCGCACCCAGTGCCCCCTGAGGGAAAGCAGACACAAGTCAAGGACACCATCGCCGCTCGCCCCCGCTGTCCCGTTCCCATGCAGCCGCTCGTCCACAGCTCTGTGCCCGCTGCTCCCACCCGTCCCACAACACAAGGTCGTGCGGTGCCAGCGCTCCCAACCCAGGCCGGCCCGCCGCTCCTCACCCAGGTGACTGCCTCCAGCACGGAGTACCGGGGCACCAGGCCGGGCAGGGTCTGCCGCCTTCCTCCTCGCTCCCGACCGTCCCGGGGCCGTCCATCCTCACAGCCGGCCGCCCTACACCAACCAGGACACACGACACGGTGAAGGCCGCGGGCAGCCCTCGGCAGCCCCGCTGCGCACAGGGCTCACCCCGCTCTCCCTGCAGGTCCTCCCCGCCGCACTCACCGCTCGGGGCCGTCCGGCGGGGGAGCGGCGCAGGCAGGGCGGGCGGGGGGCGGCCAGCACCGGCTCAGGCCGCGGCCCAGCAGCAGCCGCCACATCCCGCCCGCCGGACCATAGAGAGGGCGCGTTGCCGAGCGACAGCAGCTTGGGCCATAGAGAGGACGCAGCTGCTGAGGGTATCGGCCGGTACCGGCGGGCAGCGGTGTCCGGCACCGGGCGGCACAGCACCGGGCAGCGGGGCCGAGCGGGCCCCACACGGGCAAAAGGCAGAGAAGCGGCTTCGGGCAGCCCGAGCCCGGCTGCCGGGTGGGGATAGAGCGGCACCGCACCATGGAGACGGGCTAGAGCGGCGCCCGGCGGAGCGCAGGAACGGTGCGGCGGCCCCTGCGCTCCGGGCGGGCAGGGCTCGGAGGGGGCCGAGCAGCGGCCGAGGACAGCGCTGTGTGATGGGGTTACCGGTTGTGCTGCAGGTCCGGAGCCCCGAGGGGAGCCCTGGGGTGAGGGCTGACGGCGCAAGGCCAAGTGTGTGCCTGAGCAGGGGAGTACCGGATAAACCGTGCATTTTCCTGACCGAGAGCAGCTTCCAGCAGCGGGGTGGGTGGACACTGGGCTGATGGGTTGAGGAGAAGGACTTGGGGTGCTGGTTGACGAGAAGCTCCCATGCCCTGGCTTCAGTGAGCGCTTGAGCCCAGAACCCCTCCGTGTGCTGGGCTGCACCCCCAGAGCGTGAGCAGCAGCTCAGGGAGGGGATCCTGCCCCTCTGCTGTGCTCTGGGCAGACCCCCCCTGCAGCCCTGATCCAGCTCTGGGGCAGCAGCACAAGAGGGACGTGGAGCTGTTGGAGTGAGGCCAGAGGAGGCCATGGAGATGCTGTGAGGGCTGGAGCAGCTCTGCTCTGGAGCCAGGCTGAGAGAGCTGGGCTGGGGCAGCCTGGACAAGAGAAGGCTCCTGAAGGGGAGACCTGAGAGCAGCTCCAGTGCCTAAAGGGGCTGCAGGAAACCTGGAGAGGGGCTTGGGACAAGGGCCTGTAGGGACAGGCCAAGGGGAATGGCTTTAACCTGCCAGAACAGGGGAGACTGAGATGAGCTCTTAGGCAGAAGCTGTTCCCTGTGAGGGTGCTGAGGCACTGGCACAGGGTGCCCAGAGAAGCTGTGGCTGCCCCATCCCTGGCAGTGTTCAAGGCCAGGTTGGACACAGGGGCTTGGAGCAGCTGCTCCAGTGGAAGGTGTCCCTGCCTGTGGCAGGGGTTGGAACTGGATGAGCTTTAAGGTCCCTTCCAACCCAAATCAGTCTGGGGTTCTGTGATTCTATGAATTAGACAAGAAGAAATCGTGTACTGCAAATTCCTTACAGCAAGAAAGTAATTTTAGGTTTTATCAGAAATTCAGTCAGTTAATCTTCCTGTAATCACTGATGTGATTAATTATATATGGGAAATGGGTTTAAGTGGGAAACATTTGTGAACGGGAATGTGTAAAATATGCATCAAGATGCAGTTGCAGTTTGGGCTGTGCATGAACTTGCCCCACCCCTCGGTGGTGGTCCCTCTTACTCTGTAAGAGGCCAGATGCCCCACTTGTCTTACATGTGCTGTATGTCTGTCTGTTTCAGTGGCATTGCAACAGAAGATGGCAGAGTTCCCAACCGAGAGCATGCCATGCCAGCACGAGAAAACTATAGACTTCATATTCTCCTTTCCCTGGTGGTTTCCTTCAGAAGTGTGACTATTGCCTGCCCTGTGCTCATTCCAGATGAACAATGTGCATTTCTTGGTCATTTCTTCATTCCACCAGCACAGAAATTCTTGGTCATTCCGTCAGTTCGTTTCTCTTTGCAGAATACGATGTTCTCTTTGCTGGTAATTCCTGTTAGGAACTTGTAGTTCTAGTTCAGCATTATCCATGTTTTATGCTTGAATGGCTGCAAGTTTGGCTCGGAGTGTGGCTTTCCAGGAGATCTGTAATCGTTCTCTTTCATCAGGCTGAGCGCTTGCTTCAAACTGCCAGATTTCTTCTGGTTTTCCATAGCTTTTATTTTGTTGTAGTGTCATGTGGGACACAAATCCGTTATCCTTTTCACCCCAGATTTGGCTTAATACCTTAATTACAAAGTCATTTAGTTGTCTCTTTTAGTAAATGTGTCTCTAATTGTCTCGTGTTAGTAGGCTGGTATTTGCTAAGCTACTACAGTTTGTTTGGGGATGAAAATGACATGCAAAATAGAAATATCAGCATCTCCACTCTATAATCTTGCCTTAATTTTCTTGCTCATCAAGTTGATATCAGTAATTAATGCTCCAAAAACTAACACTGCATTTGTTGGTATTGGTTCATCCAGGATCTTCTCAGCTAATCACTGTATTTTTAATGCTGTTTAGTCCTAATTTCCTTCCAGGTCCCTAGCCGTTTGGTGTGTGAAACTCTGTCTTTTCTGCAACTGGCAATTCAATAGCAGAGCTAATCTGGTTTGATTCATATCATGAGGGTGCCACAGGAGCTGAGCAACATCTGTTGAACCATTGCTGCACATTTGTGTCTTTTACTTTGGAGAAGAGCCAAATGCAGATGGGATGGGAGGGGAGTTCTGAGACATGAAGACGACTGTCCAGAGCAAGACAAGTTGAGAGATCTTTGTTGTGGATCTAAGCTGTTGTGGAGTAATGTGACTGAGGGAGTAAATGTCACAGAGAGAAATTACTTGAGCTACGCAGGCAGAACAGTAAGTTCTGCACAAGGGCTGCTTCTTGTGGCTTTCCAGCTTGACTAGTTTGTGTCCTAGCAGCTTGCAGTCAGAGGATGGAAAGGATGTTGAGAAGGAAGAGGTGATAAGCCATGAGGAGTTACTGCAGATGCAGAGGGCCTTGCTACAGCTTTTCTGACCAGGCAGAGACTGGGTTGAGAGCAGCCCTGAGGAGAAAAATTCTTCCCTGTGAGGGTGCTGAGGCGCTGGCACAGGGTGCCCAGAGAAGCTGTGGCTGCCCCATCCCTGGCAGTGTTCAAGGCCAGGTTGGACACAGGGGCTTGGAGCAGCTGCTCCAGTGGAAGGTGTCCCTGCCTGTGGCAGGGGTTGGAGCTGGATGAGCTTTAAGGTCCCTTCCAACACAAACCCTTCTATGAGTCTATAAATCCATGACTGTTGATGGTGGGATTTTGCTCTGTGCACCAAGGGTGCTGGGGAAGTGGCCCATGTCATTGCATGGCCACTTTGGAAGGCTGCAGTAATCGGGAGAGGATGATGATGACTGAAAAATGTCAAATCTCACACAGTCATTCATTACTCAAGGGTAAGAAGAAGGATTGGACTACTCTGAAACCCTCTTATTTAGCTTGTGCCTCTGGGAGGCGACTGGGAAGAGCCAGAGTGGATTTGACAAGGGCAATCATCCCTAACCAGCCTGATTGCCTTTTGTGATGAGACTGTCTTGGACAACAAGGGGAGAGCAGTGGGTGGTGTTTACCTTGTTGTTAGCAAGGCCTTTGACATGGTCTCCTATAGTATCACCTCACTAAACTGGTGAGGTGTGGATTGGGTAAATGGACTATAAATTGGGTAGAAAATTGCCTGGATTGTTGGGCTCAGATGATGGTGATCAGTGGGCTGGCACACAGAATGTGTGAGAAGAGGCTGAGAAAACTCTGTTATCACACAATAATTTTAAGAAAATAAATACTTTGTGCCTTAGGGGAATAAATACTGTGTTCCTTAAGAAATACATTTATTTTGGTGGAAAGAGAAAACCAGACTCGTAGAAAGCAGGTTCTAAAAAAACATAAATGTCTTCACAATGTATATAACCTTCTAGAGCTTTGAAAAACCTTGCAGTAGAAGGCACTCTTTTATTCACCCTAATGGGTGAATGCCAGTCCCCTTGAAAGTCCAGACAAAATCAATGTATCTCCAAGTTATTGATTATTGCTTTGAGGCACATTGGCCACTGGAACTTTGTTCCCTGGGTGCTGGAGCTGTCACCTCTTGTCCCATAGTGGTCTTTTGGTAACTTGGGTTTTCATCTGTGATTTTGTGTGTCTTGAACAAAGTCACTTGGTGGAACCTGAAAGCTTTGACACACATCAGTTTTTTTTCTAAAGCCAGAAATTTATGCCTACAAAACTCAGTGTACAACTTTGATGAAGTAGACTTGAACCACTTCAAATTACAGATGATCCAGTTTCACAGCTCGCAGACAAAAGAAAATGTGTTTGTTTTATTTTATTAGTTTGCTTATAATACGTTCATACAAACCCAAATGTGCATATACCCACTTTGTCAATACTGCCAACTGCAATTTATTAAGTTTTATAAATGTTTTCCACTAGGTCATTGTATTGGGAAACACAACAAATGCAGGATCAATGCTAAAGATGGGAAAGCTAAATCTCCAAGTAAGCAATTTCATAATTTCTCTTAATAAGTTCATAAGGGGCATTTTTGAGGAAGGCTTAATTAATCATAAGCCTAAACCCTCTCTTAATGGGGTTGCATTTTTCTAACAAGGAAGTAAGAAAAAAAGAGGTATTTGGGCATAAGCTGTGGCTCGAGCTGCCCTTTCGCTCTCCCCTGGCTGCTGCAAAGCCCCTGAGTCAGTCATTGTAATCCAGATCTGGAACTGGGAGTGTGTTTTGGGGATATATCTTGTTGCTTTGTGATGAAGGCCCTGGGAGAATCTCTTGGTGTTGACAGCCCCTGACAGTAAATGTCACATGAATTTGGAGGGAGCTCAGGGCCTTCTGGTGACTGCTATGAGAAGAGACATGGTGACAGAAAACCTGATTGATGAGCCATGCCACAAGTAGAGGGAGCACTGAGTGGTGATTGCCTATAATTGAATGGTCCATGGAAGTTATTTCTGGGGTTCCTCTGAGTGGTGACATGCACTCCAGAAGTGTTTGCACAGGGTAGGACTGCGGATTTTAACCCTGGTACTCAGCAACTCCTTGTTAATGCAGCGTTAACAGACTTTAAAACTTTAACGGGCTGCTTTAGCTTCATGCCCAGCATAGTAATGAACCAGTCGACAATCAGAGATGGTCACTCAAGCAATTACCTTTAGAAATGTTCCTTTGCCTCCTCTTTTTAGTGCTTTCTCCTCATGGCTCAGCTCTGTGATCTGACAACATGGAGACGCTGATTATCAAGGTTCTCCCTGACTCTTGTCAGTGCACTCCTGTGACATGGGCTTGTCGCAGCCATGTTAAACTGATGCTCCTGGCATTAAATGGGAATGGGAGATGTAGTAGCCCACTTACCCAGGAAAACATCTGCTCACACTGACCAATTAAATTGGCTTCTCTCTCATTAAAACCCTTGTGCAGGCTCTGGTATGTCACAGATCTTTAAAATCTCCATTATGAATTCCACTTTCTTCTGGGTATTTTTAGCTTATACTTGAAGAAATGGTTATTGTCTCTTGCACTTAAATATATCAATTTTGGCTCCACAGACATCTCCTCTGGGCCAGATTCAAAGACCTGAGCTGACTCCAACTGCTGAATCCGTAGGGAGGTTTTCAACACAGCCTGAAGCGCTCGGACATTGGAGCCAGGCAAGAAGGAGGAGGGAGAGAAATTCAAGCCCTCCCCCCCTTCCCTTTGGTAAATCAGGAGCACATCCCTTACAGATTTACTTGGTTGTGCCAATTTAATGTGATTTCTTCTGAGGACTAGGAACCACTCAAGGAAGGCTGACAGGTTTTATCAACAGAATGGAAACTGAAGTGATAAGGTGAGAGTTACTGACCTGATAACTAACAAACAGAAAACTTCAGTGTCCCTCAAGCTAAATATTGCACTCAGCAGGTAAGTAAAAGATGGCAACAGCTGTGGTCTTGTCACTGAGTGAGAGTGTGTTTTAGTGCAGAGGAGCAGGAGGTGAACTGTGACAACAAACACATTCAGTTTGCTACAGACTATTTCCCTCTATTACTTTTAATGAGAACTAAACTCCAAAATGCACAATGGGACAATAATATTTTAGATAGAAGGAACTCTTTGTATAGCTCCTAAATTCTAGACACCCGGTTGCAATTAAAATCATTGCTTGTGTATTATTAATAGCTTGCCAGTAGTTTAAGGCTGTTATCAGGTATGGGACCAATTGGTGCTGGCCACTGCACAGCTGAATGAAGAGTAGTGCTGTCCTTGAAGGAGTGAGTTAACAACCTGAACCCACAGTGCTCAGAGGAGTTTGAAAAATGAGAGGAACGTGGACAGGAGCTGTGTTGAATGCTGTGGAAGCTGGCAAAGCAACATGGCTGGATTGCTGTAGTCAGATGTTAGTGAATGCTGCCTAAGTGGGGTTTCATTTAGTTAAATTCTGAAATTGCAGTGTGGGAAGGGCAGATTGGAAAGGAGGCAGAGACCTAATAAATGCTGATTTACAAATGATGGGCACAAAAAGTACTGTAAGTATGGCAGTCTGTTGTTCTTGCTTTTTCCCCTTATATTTTTTCTTTTCCTGAGAACATGCTGGGGTTGTGCATGAAACCTAGTTGTCACAAGTCTCACACATCCCTTGAAATTCCTGTCTGACAGAATATGAAGGCTGCAGCAGCTGAATAAAAAGGCACGCGACAGAGCTCTTGTATGATGTCCGTCTCCCCTTTCTGGCACCTGGCCCGCTCAGTACAATTGGGAAAGACAAATGGCAAGTGATTGCTTCCTATTCAACTTCTGCAAGCTAATTTTGTTTTTCACATGGCAGCAGTTTTGTACTCACTACGTTTGTCATTCTGCCATGTATTTTTTCTTCTCCCTGTTACAGTTCCTTTCCTGTTACAGTTCCTTTCCTTTATAAGGTAAGGGCACCAGAACTACATTTGGTATTTGAGAAGCAGACGCACCATGAATTCATAGAGTGGCAAAGTCATACTTTTGTCTCCTAAGAATTCTGAACTTTTGCTTTTCTTTTCTGCCTGCTGTTGAGCACTGAGGTGATATATTCATAGAACTAGCTATTAGAATGTCAGGATGCATTTTCTAAATTGTGCAAACCAGTTCAGAGCCCATCATTCTGTGTGTAAAGTGAGTGTTGCTTTTTGTGGATAGGTAGATTATAGCTGTCAGGGCTGAAATTTATCTCCCACTTTATCATGAGGCTTACTCAATGTCATGAGATCTTTAAGGTTTGGTAGTAAATATTATCCTAATTAATTGATGTTTTCTCGGAAATCTTCACTGTTCCACCTGCTTTCCAGGTCACTTCTGAACACAGTGAACGCCATGGACCTTAATCCCCATAGGATTCCACTGATGATCATCCTCTCCTGTGAAAACTCATCCTACAGTCTAATCTTTTTTTCCCCAGTATTATTTAACTCTGTGAGGGCCTTACCTGTAGTCCCTGGCTTTTTAGTTTATTTAAAAGCCTTTGATGAGACCTTCAGTGCCTGAAGCTTCTGGAAGCTTGGTGAGAGCTGGAAATGCAAGGGAAATTTCTCAGCTGGATCTCTGTTATTTACATGCTTTTGACTCCTTCAGAGAATTCCAGCAGATTTAGGAGGCTCAGATTCCTTTCACAAAAGTCATGTTTACTTTTCCATAATGTGTTACTTTTATTCATGTATTCAGTCATTCTGTTCTTTACTAGAGCTTCAGCCAGTACGACCAATATGGACATTAGACTTAGCAGTCTGTGGGTTCTTGAATCACCATTGGATTTCTTTTTAAAAACTGATTTGTTATTAGTTACCTTCCAGCCCTTTGATAATCACAGCAATTTTCAGCAAAAGGTTACATACTAAGGGGATTAGCTCAGATGATTCATATTTAACATTCTGTAAAGATCTTGCATGAATCTCATCCACTGATACGTTGTTATTCAGTTTGTCTGCTTATAATCTACACTTAACAACCTTAAATTAAGACAAGCCTGTTGTGAATGTCTTATAAACAGCATCCTGGCCTCAGAGTTTCTCTAAGGTTCTCCAGGTGAAGAGAGATGTAAAAGGAAGAGTTTGGAATCTTTTGCAATGGCATTATCTTTTCTGAGTGCTTCTCTCATACGTGTCTCTTGCAAGCTTCATGCTCTTGATGTGTTCCAAGAAGGATTTCTTGGGGTTTTTTATTTCTTTAGCAAATAGCTTCTAAATTCTTTCTTCGGTCTATGTTATTGTGCTTTTACATTTAGTCTGCCAGGATTTATGTTCTTTTTAGTTTTCCCTTTTCAGACACCACTTCAGCTTTTTGCAGCGTACATTTTAACTTCCAACTGCCTCCCTGATCCTGCTGTTTTATGCTTTTTGTTTTTCTCTCAAGTCTTTTTTGACAGGTTATATGCATTTGCTTTGAGCCTCCAATATAGGATCCTAAAATAGTCTACCTGCCATCTGAAAACATTTTACCTTTCTGGCTGCCATTCTGAGTGTTTTTTTTAAACAAATTTCCCCATTTTTGAATTCCCATTCTCTAGAATCAAGCACAACCACTGCATTTGCCAACATTTCTTCATTTCAGAATATGTAGTCATGAATCAGAGAAAAGAATTAAGGGTTTGGGCCTAGCCCAGTCTCTAGGAAGCCTGGAGATATTTGTCATTAACTTTTCACTGATGTTAATGTCACTAAATTCACTAACTGAGAAACAGGGAAGGAAATGGCTTTGCCAGGGTTGGAGATGGTGGGAATTCTCATCCTGGAACATCAGCTGCTTTCTCCAATCTACAACAGAGAAAATGATGGGTAATTGGAAAATAAAGCAGTCTGGGCTGATTTGTGCTACTTCAGTTTGATGCTAACTAGCTGGGGTGGTTCGGGGCAGAGCCCATCTACACTGTACTGATCGGAACCAGAGTGTGAAAGTAAAGTCACAGTGACAGCGTCCAGTTCCCACATTAACAGATGCAGAGTGATCCAGTGCACCAAGAAATCTAGCAGGACAGTGTGTGAATGCAAGTAGCTCTTCCTGTGATAATGCCAGGGAATCAAGAGCTTAGACTACTTCATTATTTCATCCTGCATATAACAAAATCTTAGATAAGGTTTGACCAAAAAAGGACTAAGACCACAGTTAGTAGAGCCTGCTTTGGTAGCTGAAAGTACCTGTAAAGCCAGAGTGAACCAAATGATGCTGGCTACAGTACAACTGCTGCCTAGCATTGACTGCTTAGCAACAGGGAGAGTGATATGGTTGCAGATGAATTGAGTGTTTTCTGAGCAAGCTGGGTAGGAACAGAAGTAATTAGCTGCTAGCTGATGAAAAGGCATGCTTAATTATTAGTATAATTATAGATATAATAGACCAGGAATTATTCAGTAAAAGTAAGAAAGCCAATATGTTACAAAGAAGGTAATCAGAATAGGAGAGAAAATGACAGCAGTGTGAATTCTGGAGAAGAAATGTAATGGATTAAGGTGATAAATCTGGAATCTTTTGGGTTTCCACTCTCTGACAGAACCAAGTTTAACAATGGTGTAGGGGTCTCCAGAGCTAACAAGGTGTATGGCTTGTATTATTTCTGGTTTTATATAATGTTGATTTATCTGATTGTATGCCAATGAAATTGAGCTGTATTTTCATAAATCTCCAAACCTGCACAACTTCACGAAGATCTCTGTTCACCTTCCAGCAATACTAGAAGCACAACCATTTAATTTGATGGATCCTGTCAGAATCTCAGCTATAGCTGGTTTTGCTCAATACTGGTAATTGATTATAATTATTTGAAAAGGCAGCATTGCTTTCCCTTGGCACCCTGAGAAGTAGTTGTGACTAAGAAGCAGACATGCTAGCCAGCTGCCCTGCCTGGCCAATGCATCTTAAACTGTTTTCAGTGTCTGCTGGGGAGATGGCTGGAGATAATAGGCTGAACTGTAGTAACAGAGATGTTAGCAAGATGATGGATAATCACTGAAATGAATAATATGGGGAAGGTTTTAAGTACATCTCTTCCAATGTCAGAACGGATGTAGATAGTGCTGGTCCTGCTTTTGTGCCAAGGCTTGGACTGGGTGCTAACAGCAGCAGCAGTGATCTGATATCTTCTATAAGGATCTGGAGTGGAGAGGTCCAATATATATACAATTTTGTCTAAAATTGTAGTGGTTTCTATGGCAGTGGAATGGCTGACTCTGGCACCAACAGCTCTAATCTAGACTCTTGAGTCTGAGAGTGGTGGTGCCGAATGATTACAAACCCTTTTTCCCATTGCGCTGGTTGGAAAAGAAAATCAAGATACAAAGATTTTACTGAATTACTGTTTGAGGACTAATTATTAAAATGGTTTTTGATTAATGAGTTGTGAGTGAAGCTGGTTTGGCAAATAGCATTTTGATAAGGTATTTGCAAGACAGATAGTCTTAAGATGGTGCGATGAACGTAAAACACTCTAACCTTAATGATGATGTTAATGCAGAAATGATGTAAATGTGCATGAGCAATTACTCTATGAAGTCACTGGGGTACATCAGGACAAACTGAGTACAGACAAACTCTAATCAGCGCAGAATCATTGCAAAGTGAAGCTGGAAGCAATCTCAGGTAATCAGTTGTTCCATCTCCTTCTTCCATAACAGAATCAGATCTGCTCATTACATTCTTGGCTTCTTTCTCTTACATTTTTGTTGCAGACTTTTATCTGCTTCGAGGCTGTTACTGCGCCTGACGCTGTCAGGCCTGCTATTGCATCTCTCCGTGGTCTTCTCTTTTGATCATCTCCTGTTCCAAGTCTCTTGATTCAGGACATGGTTTCCAGACCTCTAAGTGTTACTGTTTTTCTTGCTGCTTAGCCTGTCAGCCTTTCTTGAGGAGCAGTACCAAAGACGGGATGTTCCTCTGCACTGAGGCGTAATACTGAGTACAGCAAAAGGACGAGCAAGATGTCCTACAGGTAATTCTTCTGTTAATATATCTGTGTAGTATTTTCTCTTTGCTTAGGACAATAACCCCTATTCAGCTTGTAATCTATCAGAACCTTCAGATCTACCTTTTTTCCAGACTGCTTTCTGCCCTGCTTTCTGTGCTCTGTTTGTGCGCTTTACTCCTGCCTAAGTTAAAACACTACGCTTTGTACAATTGAGATGATTCCTGTATTTATAGACAGCTTGTCCAAGTTGTCAAAAATTTGTAATACTGCTATCCCAAATGTATTTGTAGCCACTCTTTGCAGATTTAAGCTTGGCAGATTTAATAAACCCACAAACCATTCCTTCATCCAGGCTATCAATAAAATATTGAATGGAACTTATGAACAGCCGAGTAACCATTCAATTTGTCCTTTACATTTCACAGTGAACCATTGGAAAGTACTCTCAGAGTGTGGATTCCAGCCGGATTTGTGTCATGACTTCAGCCAGGGCGTTATTGTACTCATCAATGTTGTGTGGGCCTCAGTGACATTGAGGTATGTGATATCTGCTTCTGATTCTTTATCCACAAAGTGTCATCCATTGGAGAGCGAAATTAGATTGAGTCAGCTTGTTTTGTTCATGAGGGATTCATGTTGACAAGTACTCATTTCCTTGGTTTCCGTGTGCTTAGAAATCATTTGTGTTCTTCTGGTGTTTTTCTTTTCCTGGGTGTTAATTCTTTTGGTATCTTCGTTATTCTGTCGGGCTTGAAGATGACTGCTGGTTGTTCCTGTTGTTTGAAAGTGTAAGGACTTTGTGGACAGTTGTGAAGGCAACAGAAACAAACCTTTCAGTAGGAGAAACCCTGGATCAAATGTGACCTTCCTGCGATAAAGCACAGAGACACAAAAGGTTCTCAGCAGAGTGGTCAAGGAATATTTTAACAAAAAGAAATGATTTTATTTCAGTCTGAGAACTTAGGATGCAAATCAGATGAATTTGAAAAACAGATTTCAGGCCAGCTTGAGAGAATTCCGAACAGTCTGAACTACAAGTCTGAGCAGTCTTGTAGGAATGTGGCCAGGGTTACGTGAAAGAAGTTGGGGAAACCTCAATTATGAGCTGCACTGACTTCATAATAGATTGGTAGTGAATGTTTAAGAAAGTAGGAATAGAGATTAGACTAAATTTCATAACCTTTTAACCCAGAATGCCTGGATCTCCTCAGCAAAGGGTTTTCTGAACTCTAATATATGCTCGCTGTTGACACGGGCTTATCCACAGAACAGAATGACCTTTGCACAGCTCTATGAGAAGTGCCTGAATGCTAAGTTTTAGTATCTCCTGTTCACTGTGCCCATGTGACTCTGTGGTTGATCTTGCCAAAACAAGGTATTAGACTTTGTCTTGTAGCCCTTCTTTCTGCTGGAGTGTTTGATACTGGGTGTATAGGAAGTGTAGTATATTTATATAAACACTTCAGTGTGTGAGTCAAGAAAAACAGAGTATACATTGCATTGGTATGAATGATTTGCTGTTTTTCAGAAACCTTGATTTCACAGAATCCCAGACTGGTTTGAGTTGGAAGGGACATTAAAGGTCATTCATTTCCAACCCCCTGCCATGGGCAGGGACACCTTCCACTAGGGCAGGTTGCTCAAAGCCCTGTCCTAATTTTTGCCTCAATTCAGTATTCTAGTGGGTGAAAATATACCACTCTTACCTATGTTGTGTGTTAACAAGTCTTTGGGTCAGTACCACTTCCACTGTGCATTTTGTTATGTAGAATTATCACCATGGTTGTGCCTTGAACTGTCTGAAGATTGCACTGCTGGCAAATAAGGGAGCTCAAAAATGTCATCAAACTCCTAAATAGAGGCAGATGTGTTTTTCCATACTGGCTGCTGGAATTAAGTGTGAGCAAGGGACTCTTGTATGACTCTTCCTTCTTTCATCCTTTTTTTTCACCATCTTCTGCCATATAGATTCCCTTCTACTTCCTGGTCCTTTACAGTTAAGCAGCTGTAGAACTACTCTAGGAGTCATTCATGTGTGGATGCATTCTTACTTTCTGTTATCCTTTGGTTTTGCATGTACCCTCCACAGGCAGGGGACGAAATGTTCTTGGTGATGAAGCAGAGACACATGTGTGTGTACTGAAGACAGCATGCCAGGCAGTGCAGTACAGATTTTATAACACCCAGTGAGTCATTTCTTAATAGTGAGGAGTTCTGAGTATTAACTCTAGGTGACTTCCACCACAAGGCAGCTGTTAACACATTACTATGAATTTGTTGTGGGGGAAGAATAAAATTGCATAAGTAGCTACATTTTAAAGAGACAGAAATAATAATGACATTAAAATTGGCTGAAAAAGCCTGAGCTACAGTAACAATGGAACGTTTTAAAAATAAATGGGTAGCTAGGAAGGGGTGTAGGGAGACATGCTGCTTGGAGATCACAGAGGCACCTAAGCTTGACAGTTTCTATGACTGCATGAAACAGAGAAACACAGCCAAGCCTCCGCTCTCTCCCAGCATATTCTACTGCACAACAATCAGGTTTAGTAACACATAGCTGAGAAAAAGACTCCCACTATTTAGTATTCATTATAGATGGCATTTTTCAGATTGCAGCTCAGCGGTGTAAACAAGGCACACTGGAGGAAGAGTGGAGAACAGCATTTCTCCAAGCTCTGATTTATTTCTTGTTGATATTCACTAACTACACAAACTTATGAGAGCACCAATTTTTCAGAAGGGAAAGTAACTCTCAACCCACCACCATTTTCCAGCTTTCTTACAGGAAGCCAACACAACAGGAGGCAAAACACAATTCCTGCAGTAGGACAGGCGTGTGGCTCCCTTGTGAGGCTGAAACATCTGGTGGATTTGTTTCTGTGAGTCGTGGATCTGCAGGCCTGCCTGGGTTCTGCCAGCTGCCTGCTTTAGATTCCATTTATGTTGCATTTTGTAAACCTTGTCTGTGTGAGGAGGGAGCCTTTTCCCATGTACAGGGTGCTGCTCTGCTGGGACACCTACACTTGTGAGCAAAAAGCTTCCTGGACAAACCAGTGTCCTAACACGGAGCAGCATCCTAAATACCACGGGGTTGAGCAATCTGTGTCACGTCCAACACCAGTCAGTGACATAGCAGCCAGAGAGCTGTCCTGCCTGTGTGCTTGCCCTGGCAGAGAGGTGCATGGCCCACACTGCATCCCATGGGAGCTGGCCCCTCTTTTTTGGAAGTGAGGTGCCATTTTTCCAGGTGAGCTGAATGCCAGCAACCCAGAAAAGCAACACAGCTTTTCCATCATCCATGAGTCATTACTTCCTGTAAGCCACAAGGATACCAAGCCCTGCAGCAGAGGTGGGAGCTGTGCATAGGGAAATGCACATGGGCTTTCACCCCAAGCTCCCCATGGTCTCCCCAGAGCCTGCCTAGCAGCAGAAAGATCTGTCGTGCTGAAGAAAGGCTGCATATGACAGCTCTGCTCCATCTGCACCACCTGTGTGAGCATAGAGAGCCTGTACTAATATAATAATACAGCTCCCTTCCCTGAACGAGTGAGTTCACATCATTCTGCTGACATAGGTACAGTCTTACTTTTGAATGCGAATCCTCTTTTGGGAGTTGCTTCTCCACATTCCCTACCTGTCTTTTACCTGCCCCTGCTACAGCCTCCTCACAGACCCTTTTGAAAGCTTGGTGCTAGAGGTTCCTCTGCCCACCTCACCCAGCATCCAGTGCCGTGGCAGGGGCCTCCCCATCCTCCTGCTTCCAGCTGGAGGTGTTAGATGTACTCTTTCCTCCAAAGCCCCCCTTCTTTGAAAACACCTTGGTGAATACCTGTATTTTTTCAGAGAGATTCATGGCAGAGTATCTTAGGGGTATTTGATTTCCCCCACAACTATTCACAGTAATACCTACCTTAAAAATGGGACCTATTCAAAAGTATGTGAGCTTCTTAAAAGGAAATTAAAAGCAGCCTCTATAAGGATGCAGAAGATGAGAAGCTGGATAAAACCACCCTATCTGAAGCTCAGAGCAATATATCACTGAGTGAAATAATTCTACAAGGGACCAAAAGGCAATATTCTAGCAGCAGAATGGAAGAGAGTATTCGAAATTGGGGATTTCTGAGCAAATAAAGAAACTATTTAAATAAAAAAAGGAAAGAAAAAAAAAAGCATTAACTGTGAAGCTGAATCCGTAGGGCAGACAAGGGAAGATTTTAAGGTGCAAACTCACCAAAGGAATAGTAAAAATACTAGTAAAAATGTTTTCAGAATTGCCAGGATAAGGTACTTTTTGCAGAGGATTGATCAACAGATGACCAGTCTCTACAAGGATTATTGTAAGAAAGGAAAGTTGCTGTTGGAAAGTAAACTGAAGCTTTGTGTTGGTGCTTGCTGTGGTTGAGATAGGTTATTCTCCCATGAGAGTCAAACTTATGGGGACAAGTATAGGGAACTGTCTCAAATTAAATGACAATAAAATGCATTTTAGGACTAATTGATAAGATGAAGAGTCAGAAATTGCCAAGACCATATGGTAATCACTCAAAAGCTCTGGAGGAAAACAAATATGCAATTATGGAGCTACTATAGTATGTAACCTGTCACTTAAATCAGTCTCTCTGCAGGAGGGATGGAAGATGGTAAATGTGACAACAATCCCACAGAAGGTCCCCAGGAGCGAAGTGGAGAATTGCATACTGACACACTGCGGTCTGTGCTTAGCAAGTGAGGAGAAATGATAAGAAAATAATGATGAAACGGATAAACACCAACATTTTAGCCTGGATTCTAGCAAAATGTCTTCACCAAAAGGGTTGTCAAGCATTGGAACAGGCTGCCCAGGTCAGTGGTGGAGTCATCATCCCTGGAAGTATTTACAAGATATGTAGATGAGGCCCTTAGTGGCATGGTTTAGTGGTGGGCTTGGCAGTGCTGGGTTAATGGTTGGACTTGATGATCTTAAAGGTCTTTTCCAGCCTAAATGATTCTGTGATTCTATATCAGGGAAAGTTTTTCTAGTGAGAAACCACATTTCACAAACTTGATGGAGCTCTTGAGACAGTCTTGAAGTTGCAACTAGGGTCACTAGGGTCATAACAACATAAGAAAGACTCTAGTGGGCTGGCCCAGTGGTCCATCTGCCTGCACCGTCCACCTACTGTTGCTGTGACCATGATTTTATAAGTCTCACTCATATCCCCCTTGGTGCCTTCTCTCTGAATTGAGAAGCCCCTTTAGTGTCTCTTCCAAAGCAACAACTAGAAATCAATTTAATCTGGTTGATGGTTCTTTACAAAACTCGTAATTGAACTGTAAAATCCCTTGCTGTAGGATATTATGGATGCTCAAAGTTTACTTGTGCTCTGGGGGTAACAGGAAAAGTTAATGGAGAGAAGTTAAAGCATAACCTGTTAAATAGTAAAACCAATGATCGTGACTCAAAAAGTCCCAAGACACATATTGTTAGAAACCAGAATAATATTCCAGGAAAGCACCACTGCATACCTGGTATGTTCTTAAACTCCTTCCCCAGGCATCTCTATTGAAAACCAGATGCTGCAGTAGAGGAACCTTTGATCTGACCCAGTGCAGCTTGTGTGCTTCGTTATGTGCTGTCAAAAGCAAATGAAACATGGGTATGAATGTAAACACTTTTGATGGCACCGCTGAACACTGAATAGTGAACGTTGAACTCATCTCCCCACTCTACAAGCAAACAATGAATTTTTATTTGGATGCTAATGAAGATCTCACCACGGTGCTGCTGGGTCTCATCTAGGAATATAAAAAGAAAAGCTGGATGGTGGAAATAAAGAAAGGCTCTTTAGAAAGGGATGTAAATGTATTGCAAATATTGATGTCATTAACCAGTCACAGGTCAAAAATATACTTGAAACTACTAATGTAATATGATGTAGATAAACAAGTATGAAGAAAAAGTTTTCTTACAATTAATGCATCTGTTCTGAACTGAAAAGGAGAAATGTGTATTTCCTGTATCACTTTAACTCCAAATAAGCCACGGTTTGTAGTCAAAAAGCAGATCTTCCTACAGCCATCTAATCTATTCCTGATCTCTTTCAGATTTTGAGTCAGAGCTGAGGCAAGCTTCTTTTACAAATTGGTGTTGCAGTCTTCTAAAAGAGCTGTTCCTTGCCAGGAGAATATTACATAGAGTTCTGAGAAAAATGCAGGGAGTCAGCTTGTTTGAGAGCTAACTGATGCTTACTCACAACACTGATAAGCCTGACATTTACGGAAGAGTGCCACAATTCTCAGTCCAATGAAAAATCCCAAGAGGATGTTTTTTTTCCTCAGTGATGCTTCACATTCTATTGACTCAGAATAAACTGGAGTCTTCTCAAATGTTTTACTCAACAAATATAATGTGGAATCCAACTCTTCTGCTTGAATTACGTGCAGATGTACTGGCTTTCCTTGGCATACTTATTAATGGTTGTGGTATGTTTAATGATGCTCTACAAGATGTCAGTGCCTTATGTGTCATATTTCATTCTGGTAGTGTATTAAAAGCATTTATGCAAGAGTTCTTGGTGCCTTAATTGCAATTACAAAAATTATACTTGGAATAATGCCACTTTGCACCTCCATAGGAAAGCCAAAGCTTGTAGTAAATACCTGTTTATGATATTAGGCAGTTTTGTGGCTGTTAGTGGCGTTGTTGCATGTTGGTGTGTGCTTCGTCTTCCTGTAGCAACCATAATACCTGTCTGTGCAGGATTCTTCAGGAATAGGCCCTGCCTGAAGAAGCCTGTCAGAAGCCTTTTGAATGTTCAAGTAGATTATGTCAAGCAGTTCCCTTTTGATCATTATTATAAAGATATGTTCAAATGATTCTGAAACATTAGCAATGCACAACTTTCATTGCAGAGACTGTGATAATTAGCTCCCACCATATCATATTCCTTATCTAGGAATTCCATTATTCTTCTAATTATCTTTTTGACCAACTCTCAATGTACAAAGCTTATTTCTCTGTGGCTCATCTTTTAAAATAGACAAGACACCCAAATAGTGGCTAAGAATTTTCTGACAAAATTGTTTTCCGGGGGGTGGAAAAATTATCTATGAAAACTTGAACTTTTCACAGAAACATATGTTCCAGATGTCAGGAGTTGCAAAATCCATCACTTCAGGTGGTAGTTTGTTCCCAAATTTAATCATCACTGCTCTTAAAAAATGTGTGTTTCATTTCTGGTTTGAATCGCTTTCATTTTTCAGCCCTTAGTCTTTCTTCTGTCTCTGCTAGATTAAAAAGTGCTGGTTGATACTTTCCCCTTGTGAAAGCATTTATGGAATCGCCCCACAATTGAGCTGTTTAAGTTTCCCGGTTACATGTTCTTCTCTCCTCATATACTTTTTTATGACTCCTTTCTGCCCCCAATCTAATCTTTCAACAGCTTTAAATGTGAACATCAGAATCAGATATAGTAGTGGTTTCAGTGATGCTGTACCCAGAGGTTGAATGGACTCCTTATTTCTAATCACTTCTCCCATTTTATCACACTTTTACCTTGAGCATTTGTGGTGAGTTCCTTGCCCATTAAGACCTCTAAAGTCATAACCATTGCACTCCAAGATAGAGCTTTCTGTTCTGTAAGAGCAGCCCATATTCTCCTGTCAGTTCACTGACTGCCTCTTCTTGAACTCACTCCTCTTGTACCTTGTATAATATTAAGTAGGGAACAGCTTCTCTCTTCTTTGATGTTCAGGATCTAATACTACTAAAAGCAGTCATGCTAGCTTCTATAAATTGGTTCTCTAACTCTTTTTTTCCTTTGTGCCATTATATGGATTTATTTATGAATGATAGAGGTCCCCATGTTTAGTATTTCACCTCTCAACGCGAAGCACTCAGTCTTCTTTCTCTGGTGACTGATGGGATGACTTTACTCATACATTTACATTCTTACTGCCAGAGAGGTTTAGTGTATTGTGTTTTCCAGTAAGAATTTGAGTCTGACTAGATTCCTTAGAATGTTTTCTTTGACATAAAAAGAAATTCATTCACTTTTGTAACTTAAACTATCTTGTCTGTAGTTTGTGGCCACATATTATGGTGTATTGTCGGTTCTGTTGGGTTTGTTACTGGGATTTACTATTTTCTGCTATGGCAAGATGTGATTTTATTAGCTGGGGTTTTTTAATTGAACCCCCCCCAGTTTTATATACATGTATTTATAGCTCTTAATTTGAGGGACACCTTTGTTTAGCTTCTTAGTCCAATGTCATTTTGATATAATAAGTCTTCACCTCTGAAATGTTGCTATCGCTGCTCTAAGCTTTTTCTCTGAACTCGCTGGATACACAGAGTGTTTTTGTTTTACCAACCCTTAGCAATCTGTTTGCCTTAGCTCATGACAGATTTCCCCCAGCTCCCACTTAATTAAACACATCAGATATGTTTTCCTTGTGAAAAGTCTGATTTCACTTTTGACTTGTGATGGAGACCATCACCTCCAGATAGCATCTTCTTCCCCTCTGCCTAATTAGAGTTGTGTGTATAACTGGAAGGATTTCATAGAAACTGTCAACAGTACCCCGGGGCTAAATCTTCTAACCAGCAGTCTGACTTTGCCTTCCAGGATTCTTCACTTGCATTTCCCTTTAAAATCTGTGACATGCAATAAGACCTCATGCTCCTCTCCAGCACTTTCTAGCATCCGCCTAGGTGTCTCTTGAAAGACCCCTTCATATTCTGCCTGTAAGTCAGCAAATCTGTCATCACATGTGTGGCTGCCGGTATGCTCCTGGTATTTAAATTCCCATCAGCACAGCAGACCAAAAGTTCTTGACTGAAAATGCATTTTCACATATAGCCTTCCTAGAGTTGTCAGCTTGCTTTTCCTCAGTTGGAAGGCAGCTTCCTGCCATGTTAATGGTATGCTGTGCTATGCTAAACTATCCACTGTGAGAGGAGGCTGAGCCTCCTCAGAGGTGAGAGGAGAGCAAGCTATCCGAGCTTGGTCTGGTCCCTTGTGTCCTTTTACACTGTTTTTGTGCCTTATATTTGTTCTCTATTTGTTTCTCCAGATTAGAAACTCTGGCCTCAGCTTGCTCTGGGTATGTGCTGTGAGAGCCATGTGGGCAATGAAGACAGTAGCTGAAGCAATTACTGAAGCATTAGTGACTATCCTGGAAGCTCTCAGAAGGCAGGTGAGATCACTGAGTATTACAGAAAGGCAAACACAATTTACTTTTTTGAAAAACAGAAATTGGGGAATTAGAAGCCACTGTTCCAGCCATAAGTCTGAAAAAAACCCCAATGATCAATTTAAAGCAAATAGAAGATATAAAGGAAAAAAGAGGGAAAAAACCCCAACATAGATTTACCAAGAATTAATCATGCAGTCTTACTCTAATTTCCTTCTTTGAGAAAATAATGTCTAGTAGATGAAGAGGAGGCAGCAGATGGGACATATTTTGCTTTAGGAAAGCTTTTGAAACTGTTCCACATGATTCTCTCAGAAGCAGACTAAAGAAATATGGTCTAGATCAGTGTGCCCAGTATTTCTGGCTGGGTGAGACACTTACCTTGTTTCTGTATAAGGGAGAGACCATCTGTTGCAGCCCTTCCTCTAATACATAACTGTATTGTGCAAGCATAGAAAAGCCAGTGCTTTCTGGGGCAATGAGATTTATTGCATATGTGCAGACAGGATCATATACTGCCATGATCAGAGGCACTGAGTCTGCTCCCAGCAAAGGTGGCCTGCAGTGTTCTCAAAATAGCCCATTCAGCGGGCAGCCCTCCTCCTTGTGGACTGTAGTCTGGATCCAGAATGGAGCGAGAGAGACCACAGGCACATTTGTTGTTGTGCCAGGTCCTGTGCAGTTCATAGCTTGAGGTTCATCATTTAGAAAGTACATGATGCTGCTGTAATGTGGGTGGTGATGGTGCACAGTCAGACTGGGAGTTTATTTTGGCTGGAGTCCTGCTGGTGTATGTCCTGGGCCCAGTTCTATTCAGTTTTTTAATTAATGACCTATATGGTTTAAAAAAGAGCTCACACATAAAATATGTAGATAAAGCAACATGCACTTGGAAGGTCAGGATCAGACTTGTGATGATCTTGGGAAACTGGAGAAAGTGGTCCAGAAATCAACAGCATCAAACAGAAAGCACCAAGTGCTGTGTGGCACATTTATGAAAGAGGGAGCAAATACCAAGATACAAAAATAGGTATAACTGACTGCCTGGAGCATGCCAGGAACAAGATATGGGAATTAGAGAAAATAAAAAATTAAACATGAATGAGCAATCACTGAAGACTCATACTGGGAGGTGTTAATGAAATGTATTATTAAACATGAGAGGAAATCTCATTTTCTGCACTGCTGTTGAGACCTTTGCTTGGCTTTTGTGTCCATCCCTGGTGCTAGAGGGAGCTGGTGGTGTGAATGATGTGGGTACTGACCACAGAGGAGTGAGTAGGAAAGACATTTTGAGAGTGGCATCACAGTACTATTGTCACAGTACCAAACTAGCAGATTTCTAGTGAGCTAGTTTTTGCAAGAGAGATAAGCTTTATAAATCAATGTGAGACAAGATTGCAAACTAGGTTTTAACATTCAAAAGCAATGAGGTATTTTTATAGTTCACTCTCCAAACTCACCAAATAAGCAACAGCACATGGTTCAAGAGGAATAAGAAAATTCTTGTAATTTAGAAAAATGGAAGGAACTGAAATCAATAACATTGAGGAAGGAAATAGCAAAGAATGGTCTCAGCAATGAAAGTCCCAGCTAAGCAGGCCTTGTGACAAATGGGCAACGAGATCAATAAAAAATGTAGAAATATACCTGTACAAATGCTGCAACTCTGAAGCCTAAAAGAGGTGAACTAGACTGTCTGATTTTAAAGGAAGTTATTGATATAATAAATGCCTCAGAAGCTTGGCAGAAGGGTAGGAAATGGTAATAATAGGGAACAAATTATTGAGGAAGGCTGGGAGGGGCTACATTAGTGCTGAAGCAGTGGAGAGTATGAGGAATTGTCCCTGAATGAAGTTTCAGCAGAGGACATTTTGGAACAAATCAATAAAATGAACAGTAAGAAAGCAGCAAGATAGGATGATACTCAATCTAGTTCTGAAAGACTTCAAACACTAGATTAAGAGAAAGCTAAATGTAGCATGAAAAATGTCATTTAAGTTGACCACACTGCAAAAGGGATAGAAGTGGCAAATGTGTCTTCAGCCTTGAGAAGAAGGACTCCATGACAAATGTGGAAACCCACAGATCAGTAAATCTCACTTCCAAACTGAATAAGTGGGCAAAAACTACAATAATAAAGAAGAGAACCAGCAGACAATTTCATAAATGTGATTTATTTGGTAAAAGTCATTACAGTTCTTGCAGAAGGAGATCATGTCTCATAAATCTATCTGAACTCTTTGAAGATGTCAACAAGCTTGTAGGTAAGGCTGATCTGGTTGATAAAGTATGTACAGACTTCCAAACAAATGTCAATAAGTCTTGCTGCAAAGACTCTTAAAGTAGTTAAGCTGAGATAATAAGATGTCCTCTTGTAAGTAAATTAGATGGAGACAAAATGGGACAAGAAGTGGGAGAAAAAGGAAAAAGATCAGCTTTCCCAGAGAAAGGAGCTCTACAGCTTAGTCATGCAACTGTTTGATTTAGGACCTATTCGATATCCTTATAAATGATGTGAAAGGGGGGTGAATATTGCAGTAGCAAGGTTTGTGGATGACACCAAATTAACTGAGAGTATCAAATCTGACCCTGAGAAGAGAGGCAGATGGTTCTCATGGCAGTGAGGGACTGTATCAGAAATGGCATGTGAAAGTCAATGCTAATAAATGCAAATTAGCTTGTCTGGGAATATACATATTCAATTATATGTTATACTTACTCAGTTACAGCTTGAATATTATATTATTATCACTCAGAAATAGAGTTGCTTTAGGATAATTCTGTGAAAACACTGATGCAGTGACCACAGCAATACAAAACTCAAACTGAATGAGAGAAATTTTTAGGAAAGGGAAAAAAGGAAAAACATGATTATGTGATGATGTCACTGTATAAATGTTTGGCAAACACACGTATTGATTAATACGTGCAGTTCTGTTCATCTAGCCTTCAGAAAGAATAAAATAGAACTAAAAGGGATGGGTAGGAGTTGTTTGGCTCAGACATCTAAATTTAGGTTTCTACCTGTAGATGTCAATCTGTGAGGTAGATTTCTAAACTCCAACACAAAATCAAAGCTTTTTAATGTGAGTTCCACCCTGAGGAAGTGGATGAGGACAGAATGGTTTTCATATCAGGACAGAAAAGATAGTCAGGCATGCGACAGAGGTCTTGAGATCTCCTAGCTAGCTAGAAAACAATGAAGAGGGGGTGGCTATTATTTTTAAGGATGGAAGAGGTTAAGATACCCATGAAATGATGAGGCATGAGGTCTAAACCAGAAAGTCATACATTTTTATGGAACTTCTTATTACATTGTAGAACTTATTGCCAGAGGCTGTTGTGTAGGTCAAAAGCATAAAGGAATAAAGAATTTCTGGAAGGCTGATGGGAAGTCAGTGTCCTGCCAGACAATATTACGAAGGCTCGTTCAGCTGTTAAGAGCCAGGCAGAAGTACAGTGGAAGGACTCCAAGGCAGCTAAGTAGGACAATACAGGCAATTTCTAGGCCAGAATGAAGACCATGAGTGAGAAACTGGTGTGCACCCCACCAGTGGTGGGGTCAGTGGGTCAGTTCTTGTGGTCAGTGGGCCACCATGAAGAGAGAACCACAACTGGGATCTCGAGAGCGGAAAGTGTGGTATATCCCAACATAAATTCTGGGGGAAGGAGGGAAAATGAGGGAGACTGGTGTTAGCCATAAAACAGTAGCTGCTGGCATAGGTAATGCCCAGAATGTGGAAGTAAGGAGTGTTTGCAGCTCATGATCTTCAGCACTGCAGAGGTGGCTGAAGGAAGAAAACCCTAGAAGCCACCAGCAGTACAGCTGTTCCCAGGCTGGTAACACTCCTGCCTGGGCTTGAAATGTACATCCTAGAATTCACTTGCTAACTCTAGGCTTTACTAGAGCAACGCCTTAGTGGTTTTTGAAGACTTAAATTGCTAACAACCACATTCAGCCTAGTTCTGGCTGAACTCCCTGGCTCTACGAGTTGTAACTGAGGTTGCAGATGGGAACCTGAATGATCAGTAATGACCCAAACGTAGACAGTTTTAATGAGTTGTCTCAGAGAAGTAGCTATGCAGGGCTGTGGAGAGTAAGGCTGGAGAACACCTATGCTCTTCAGTGTGGGGGAGAACTGAGTTATGAACATAGCTGCTGCTGTAGATAAGTATAGTGTAGTATAACTGTATAGAGGTCCCAAACTTTCCACTTTCAGTCCTGCTTCCATTTTGTTTGGATATAGTTTCATCATTCATTCTGTGCTTTAGGAAAATACTTGTTTCTGTTGTGTGTTACTCTGCTGGCTGTTCCAAGAGTGTTTCCACCTGGCTCTGAAATGACTGCAGGTATTTTCTGTGTGCTTTGGCAGCCATGAATTTGGCTTCACAGACCTCAGAAGGACTCGGAGTTCTCTGGAAAGCAGTACAGCTCATCTGCAGGGTGCAAACACAGAGAATGATGATTTAATGAGATTGGTAGCACTACTTCAAAGCAGAATTGGAATCTAATGTAGCTGTCTTTAAAATACACTTCAGCATTACATCAGAAATAATAATAGCATCAGAAGTGAAAACCTTTAAATGAGGGTAAATCTGATGGCAACTTTTGCATCCTTTATTGTAAAGCATGCTGAGCTGCGGTATAGTAGAATCCATTAGTACTTTGGGAATGTATTTATTTATTTGTTTTTAACTTGGGAACTATTTATTAACTCCAAGTGAAACTTACTGTAAGGATTGTCCAAGTCCTGGTGGGAATTACTCTTGCAGATGGAAGAAGTACCATCCTCTCCCAAAGCACCAAAGGCCTGAGCCTCAAGTCCATGGTAGCAGCATCCCACTCCTGCAGGAAATTCCTGCTATTAAGCACCAAAACCAAAGACCATGATGAGTCTGCCCAGGAGCTGGGACAGAGAATAGGGCTGCCTAAAAACCCCACATTCCCCAAACCTTGGGTTATGCTTACCTAGAATCCACCTTGAGCCACTTTTGTATGTAGCCCCAACACAGTTGTACTGTGGGGGTATCACAGGAGCTTCTTATACTGCCACAGCCTCTGAAAGGAAAAGATTTGTAATTACAGGCAAAAAAGAGAGTGCTCTGAGTAATCTCAGGGCTTTGGTATGCATATGTATGTTCTTCAGTCTCTGGATAGGGATGATCTCCTTTACATGAGTGCTTGTCACCACAGCAGGACTTTGAGCTTACTGCCTGATGCTGCGTTTGAATCCTGTGACCGCAGGACTGTTCCTAGCATTTCTTGCCTTTTCTGACCTAGAAAATATTTACTCATTTTTAATAAATCAAAACTGCTATCCCTGGAAACATTTAATGAGGTGTTTTGGTGCCTGTCAGGGAGTTGTCAATGAAAATCAGGGTCAAAACAGTAGCATGGTTCTGGCTTTAATTAGATAGGCTGCTTTTTGGGGGAGAAGTTAAAGAGTTGGACACTGGAGAATTGTCTGTATTGAGTTAAAAAGAAAACAGCTTTAAAACTTGTTACTCCATTTCCTAGAAAATGAGTTTTCTACAGGGTTTTGGATTGTTCTGGCAAATGTCTCTGTTTTTTCATGATATGTTTCACAACATATTTGTTATGTCCAGACATAGAATGTTAGAATTAATCAAAACTGAAATATTTATGGAGAAAGCCATTTCACGTCCATCTCTGTCATGAGACTGGCTGCTCTGATAGGGATTAGAGGTTGTTACGCTAATGACTTAGACTTTTGTCTCATTGCCAGAGCAGTTTCCCAATTTAGAACCTTTTCTTCTGATTAATATTTGTATTCCTCCCACAATTCCTCTTCTTATAGGAACTCGTACTGGGAATTATTCCAGACCTACATAATGTCTCTGAAATCTTTTTATCCCTCTGTTTGCTGATCAGTGGAAAGGATTTTAATGCCAGGTTAGGTAATCGAGATAAATCCTAACTTCATCTAACTTTATCCCTCGACCATGCCTTAGATATGCTAGAAGCATTTTTTGTGATCCATAAATAAATTCACATAGGATTTTGATTAATCTTTTTTTTTTTGCTCTTCTGTTGTCAGTGAAGCCTCATTACATTAAATGGGAGATCAAACAGAGTGTATTACAACTTCCACTATGTGCTGGTTTGTTTAGTGCATCACTTCTTTGCAGGCTGAAAGCATCAGTAAGTTCCAAAGACAGTTTCGTGCACAGCTGGGCATGTATAACATGTTTTGATAGTAGTCTGAAGCAGTAATAGCTTCTAGTACCTGATAATGCTTTCTAGCCCCATACAGTTGTTTGAATTAGCTTATGTAGTGGTGCAAAGTATACACTGATTTAATTCACTTCACTTCTAACTGCAACTTGTTACAAAGAAGAGGGAGTCAAGCATGTTTAAAGTAGATCTCTTGCTGGCAGCTGAAGCCAGCAAAGGCGTGATGCCTGTGTGGTTCAGGAGAGGCAGGGCTCCTGTGCTCCTGAGTGCTGCTCCCCAGGCTTCTCTGTGCCCATCTGGGACATTTCACGGCCACAAACCAGCCATTTCTCAGGCACAGCCCCTGGGGGAAGTACATACCTAGGAAAAGCTTCACAAAAACTACATCGTGGTTTGGAAACTGCCTGACCTGGCATGTGGGCAGTAACAGAAAGCAGGGCTTGAGTCCATGTCTGTGTCCTTTTTCATTTGACTTTGAATTCCAGCCAAAGGTTTCAAACTAAAACAGAAGTCAGAGTTTTCTTACCAAGAAGAAAGAGTGACAAGTCTGAACCTCAGAGCAATCAGGTTAAATGAGCCTGGGAAAGATGGTGCCTCCAGTTTGTTAAGAGAAGCAGACTCCATGTTACCCTTGACTGTCCTAACGATAGATGAGATGGAAAAAAGCCCTCCCTTGCTTTGACCCAAAGTTGCTCTTTCCTCTGATGGTTCATTGATTCCCTTTGCTTCCCTTCTCATTTAATAGATTTCTATAAGTTGGGCATTTACAGACCTGCTGCTATTAACATTCAATGTTAGTGGACCTGAGAGCTTCTCTGTCAACTATGCTGGAGCTTCTGAGCCTGCCGATTTAAAAATGTTCATTGCTGATAGATTCTAACATCTCTCTCAGTTACTAATAGACTAGAAAGTATTTCATCATCTTCAAGCAATGAAAAGCAAATCATCCCTCTTTCCAAATACTAAAAGGCTGTTTGAACACTTCTGCATTTTCTGCATAATCCTTCACAATGCTCCTGTCTGCACTGAGCAGTGACCCCACACCATGGCTGGGATTTCTTTCGCAAACACAACTTTCTTGTGCTAAGCTCTGTCAGCCATGGATTTTATTCTGAGGCTGCTTTGTTTTGTGGCTCGTGGTTCTTGTAGGTCAGGAGTTTGCCTGGCTATTGATTTACAGCTAGTTATATGTAGTACTAGTGTTTGACATTTCTGTCTTTGTTGTTCTTTGCTGACATCACCCCCAAATTTCAACCACACCAGTCAGTTGCTTTAGGATTTCATGGTGAGTGTCTGACTCAGTTTGACATTTTTCACAGTTTTTAGTGTCAGGTAAAATGGCAAAGGGATTAGGGAGAAGAGACCGTTTCCCCAGTGCTTTAAATGCATATATATTTGTAGTGTATGTTTAATAATGAATATATATTTTTTATATAAAACTCCCTATAGCAATGCCTTCTAGCCCACTTTTGAGAAGCTAGAGTCTTAATATTTGAATGAAGGGCTTGAAATTTAGGACAGGACTAACCCTGGTGACAGATGTGCATTTTTCCTTTTCCTTTGAAGTCTGACATGTTCTGAGTCCCTCACCATGTCAGTCTGTGCATGTTCAGCTCTGACTTGCCCGTGTTCAGGTATGTATTCCACAGAGACCTTGTCCAACAACAAGCACCACTCCTGGCTTCAGGAACGAACAAGATCTACCTGCAGTGCACAGCAGAGGAGCTGATACATGGCAGACCTCAGAAGCTGGGCAGGTGGGAGGGCTTAAAAGGAAGGGAGGATGAGAAGCAAAAATAACTGGCCAGGCACAGGTGGGGCCAGGGAAAGTCTGGAGGATAGAGGTGGAAAGATCTGTGCTTCTTCAAGTGTGTTGTCTCTTAAGAACATGGAATGGAGCCCAGCACCACACGGTGCCTCCTGTGCAGGTCTGGCAGCCGCATGTATTACATGGAATTACCAGCACAGCATGTGTGTTCAGACTCAGTCTACTTAAGGTCTTTATAAGGGATGACAATATCTTATTGTTACCAGTAACCTCATTATTTGTTGGTACCAGGCACAGATGGGGGGGAGGGTACCAGAATGCTGTCTTCTTCAGTAGTGGTATCTGAGGAAAGGCTCTGTCCTGGCAGGGCTACCTATGCTTCCTTTATCTGGAGAGGCATCCTGACTCAGTATCAGCAGGGCTGAGGTAAGGCAGTAAAAGAGGGCTTACGGATTATGGCCTGATCACTGAAGTTCAGGTGACAAATCTCTTTTTCTGAAGTTATTCATGCTCCCCAGACTCTCGTATACCTTGTGCTTCAATACCATATGTCAGAAATCCTCATTCCTCTGTCAAAGCTCTTATCTCTTGTTTACACCAGCCTCCTCACACCACTGTGCTGTCCCTGGATGGAGTATATGGGCAGGAAAACATGTAGAATATGTGCATGTAGGAATACATTTATGCAGCTAATCCTACATGGACTAAGGAAGCCCTGCCATAGGGCTGTATCCTATCCCTCTGCTCACCTGTGTTTGTTTTGAACTGTAAATTTCAGTGACCACAGGCTATTAACTGACAATCCAGACAATTATCCAGGAAAAGAATATGTATTTATTTCAGTCTGTAAAGTTTTCCCATAGCACCCACTACAGGTCACAAGATGTGAGCAGAGAGAGTCCATGGCACTTTGATATGTCTGAGTAGGATGGCTTTGGTGTTCTTTGTACCTTGAAGCCCAGTGGCTTTCTTTTCTTATAACTATAGTTCCAGCACTTTAATCTGAAGGGCTTTTCCTTAGTGAACCTTTCTCTTGTACTCGCACCACTGTATCTCTTCATTTTCATTATTAGCAGATGGAGCATGAGTCCCAGTTCTTTCCTTCCATCCTTCCTGCCAAGATATCCCTGGTGCCTCGACAGATTTTTGTGGATATTTAATCTTGTGCTGCTTTTCTTCCAATGATTTTGATTAATTTTATCCATGTACATAAAATTATTTTGTGAGTGACACTTTCCATTAAAGGATGAGGTTGGAATTAGGTTTTAGTTCCCTGATTCCAATGAAAACATTGCACGCTTACTTTTTTCAAGCCTGAACTTCATGATTATTTTTCTGTAATCCACTTTTAATTGTAAGTACCCAGCATTCTGCTAGTTCATGCAGCACCAAATGACACAAGGTTGCTCTGGAGTGCTCCAGTGAGTGTCTTCTGGGGAATATTGAAATTCCATGGAAACAACACGAGAACCATTATCTGAAACAGCCTCTTCAGGCAAACCATATGGGGTGACATATTCTGCACTGCTTCGATAATCCAAGCACAGATATGTTCACTGGTAACTCTGCAGTAAGCATCAGTCATTTGCTTTGTCTGTGCAGTATTAATGAGCCATTTCAATAGACAGCGGGTTTCAACTATATTTGCTGCATATTCATGTTGCTTCCTTCAAGTTGTTTCAAAACTCTTTCCACTAGATTAACTTGGAAGTCTCAGTTATTCCATCAGGTGCTGGCGTACTAAAGATATGGACCATCCTGTCCTTTCCAGTCTTGGCTGAGGAGTGGGGCTAATGTTTGGAAGAGGGATGGTGTTCTAGGCACACTGCCTTTGCTGAGCCTCCCTCCAGCAGGGAGCCTTTGCTCCTGCTTCCAGCACCGATTGCTGGGGCATGTAAAACCTCCTTATTGCTTTCTGGTTCATCTGTCATCTGAGGGTTGAGTTGCTAGCAAGCAATGGAGCCTTAAGACACATTTGCAGATGGTCACACATCATTATGGTGGAGTGAGAATGTGCAAAATCCAGAATAGAGAGTACAGAGGGAAGAGTTAGACATTTTGACTAGGCTGATCTGTGCTGTGCCTGTAAGCATCTCTGTGTGATGCTACTGTGATATAGTCAGGGGAGATTAAACACTCCAGATGTTGGTCTAGGTGCCTACAGAGCCTCCCCATGTCTGAATACAGCATTTTCCATGGAGCATAAATATTCAGAAAAATTCATACACAGGTTTTAAAAACCACAAGAACCCTGGAGAGGGGCTTGGGACAAGGGCCTGTAGGGACAGGCCAAGGGGAATGGCTTGAACCTGCCAGAACAGGGGAGACTGAGATGAGCTCTTAGGCAGAAGCTGTTCCCTGTGAGGGTGCTGAGGCGCTGGCACAGGGTGCCCAGAGAAGCTGTGGCTGCCCCATCCCTGGCAGTGTTCAAGGCCAGGTTGGACACAGGGGCTTGGAGCAGCTGCTCCAGTGGAAGGTGTCCCTGCCTGTGGCAGGGGTTGGAGCTGGATGAGCTGTAAGTTCCCTTCCAACCCAACCAGTCTGTGATTCTATGGTAATGAATACAGAAGCCTCTGGGGTTTGGCACTGAGAGCCGAACAGAAGGCTCTGGTTTACACTGAAAGCCACATGAAGGTTTCAGGGGCACCAAAACTAACTTGACATTTAAGAAATACTATAAATGATTCCCTTTTCTCTTTGTGAGCATGCAGAAGCACAGCCCTTCCTTAATCTGAGTGTCTGGTTCTGATAGCTACATGGAGCTTAACCTGGACAGCAGCTTAAAAGAAATAGAAATAGATTAGTAAGGTTACTTACAGGTCTTCCTACGGAAAGACACTAACACAACTCTTGAATAACCACTTCCCAAGCAAAGGAACTCACATATTTGAAGGGAACCACAAGGATAATTGAAAGAGACTGGAGGTTCTCAGGACCAAAGTGGGTTGTTTGAGGTGCTGGTAGGTGTGAAAGGGGGAAAAAAGAATCGTTTTCAATTTCAGCCCATTGTTTTTATGCTACAGCTGTTTTACCTTAAAAAAGTAGAAAGTGAGCACATGATTTATCCAGGATAGAGCCAGCGGTGCTGTGGTTGAGGGGAAGCAAAGGACACAGCTGAGGACTGGAGGCAGCAGCCGCATCCTGGAGCAGTTTGTTGCTGTGATTGTGCCAAGGCTGCTGTGCCTATAGAGCTGGAGGAAGAGTACAGGTGAGGAGTGCTTTACCTTCTTTTTGGGATCAATCTTCTGAAGGGAAAAAGCACAGACTAATGAACAGCACAGATGTCTGTACGTCTGTCCTGCAGCCTTTCAAGTCCTTGTATTTCCTTTTATGTGTTGTTAGAAGTAAGTTTTATTGTATTGCCTTTTCCTTTTCTGTAAAGAATGAACCGATAACATTGCACTGTTTCACCTCTAAGGCCGTGCCTGCTCGCTTCTTGTTCTCACATCAATCGATGCCCTACCCTGAGTTCCCACTGCCCCTCTGGAGCACATACAACATCAGGTGGATATGCTGGTCCCTTTCTTTCTGTCTCTGGAAACTGCAGTAATTTTAATTATCTCCCCTTGGAGCTGGAGCAGCTTCTCTATTCCCAGGAGCAGACATCCCCCTGCCTTGGCACAAGCTCTTCCCCAGGGCTGTCAGGATAGGAGAGCTGGGCTGGCTCAGCCTGGAGAAGAGAGTGCTCCTTAAGGGGAGACCTTATAGCAGCACCAGTGCCTAAAGGGGCTGCAGGGAACCTGGAGAGGGGCTTGGGACAAGGGCCTGTAGGGACAGGCCAAGGGGAATGGCTTGAACCTGCCAGAACAGGGGAGACTGAGATGAGCTCTTAGGCAGAAGCTGTTCCCTGTGAGGGTGCTGAGGCGCTGGCACAGGGTGCCCAGAGAAGCTGTGGCTGCCCCATCCCTGGCAGTGTTCAAGGCCAGGTTGGACACAGGGGCTTGGAGCAACCCTGCATGACAATCCTCCCTGAGTGTGGCTTCTGGAGGAAGAGCAGAAAGTGCATGCCTGCTCTTGTTGTGCTTTGGGGGTGATTTGGGGTCCCTGCACATGTCCCCCTTGGGTGTGTGTGGCACAGTGTGTGTTATGCAGCAGCTCTGCTGAGGGGACAAGAGGTGTGTTGTGAGATGGGACATGGTGCATGGTATTCCCTGTCAGGTATGGCATTTTGGGAAGCTGTTGGGAGTTGGGTTCTTCCTCATCAGGTTGCAGGGCAGGATACTGACCTGGGCTGTTGGAGACGTGTGTTGGTCTGATTGTACCCTCGTTTACTCACCAGGAACTTTTCTTTCAGTAGAGATGATGCTGTGTTGCTGCAGTAAAACATCAGAAGTCCCTGTCGAGGAGCACAGCCCTGACACTATGGGGACGAAGGGAGGATGCATGCTTGGGAGATGGTGTCAGGTGAGCGCTGAGTGATCAAAGCTAAGGCCCAAAGAGGCTTTGGCATTTGGTACCCCGTTCCTGGTGGGTTGGTTGTGCCCAGAATGTCCAGGCAGGGGGCCTGGAGGGGATCCCTTGCTGCTAGCCAGAGGCGTGGTGATCCCAGGTGGTCCTGCAGGGCCCCCCATGACTGAGGTGATGGCAGGGGGTTGTTTTCAGGGCTCTGCTGTGAAAGCAGAGAGATGTGCTAAAGAAGCAGAGCTGGACTGTGCTGTCCCTGTAGAAAAGGCTGATGTAGGTCAAACAAGTAGGAGCACAGGTAAATCTGAGCTGAAAAGTTTGTCTGAGGATCACCCAGAAGACCTGATGCTTACCTGAAGAGGTGTGAGGGCTGCAGGGTCAGCTGCTGAGCTGAGGCTGTTTGGACTGGATAGTGGCTGGGTTTTGGACTGAGATCATCTTCATGGTATTGGGGTTGCCTGTGGGCATGTTCTATAGGGCTGTCTGGGACCGAAGGTGCAGCTGGTTCAGCCTTCCCTTGTCAGATGCTCTTCATTGTAGATAAAAGCTTTTTCTGATCATTCTAGTTCCCATGGCTGGGAAGGGGTTTATAAATGGCAAAGGCTGTTCTGTGGGTCAGTGCTTTGGGAAGTCTTTCTCATCTGTCTATCCCAGGAGCAGGTTGGCAAACCATCCTCCCTACTTAAATGTGCTGGCAAGAACAAGCATCTCTGTACTTGAACTTCAACCCACTCAAGGTGGCAGTTCCTGTGGCTGCCCTGTGCTCTTGGATGAGCTTTGGGATTTGCCCAGCTGCGGCTGAAGCTCTAGCTCTTGATGGGTATAGAGAAGTGAGGCCCAGGGCTGGGCAGGGGGCTGCTGGAGCTGCACAAATCCAGTGCACACATCTGCATGCCTGACCCTGCTGGGGTGAAAGCAGGGGGTTGAGTCCTATTGTTTGTAGATAAAAGCTTTCTGTTTCTGCTATTTCTCTGTTTTCCTAAGTGCTTATTGCTAAGAATAACTGCTATTTCACCTCTTGCCTGCCCTCCATCAGCTGCTTGGGGCCACCATTTTCAACATCATCTTGAGCTGCAAAGAGTAAGTGATCTTGTTTTCCAGAGGCCCTGCTTGAAGCAGCAGGAACTGGATTTTGCCTTCATTTGCTCTTTAAGGAGCTGCCACAGGAGGAAAGGGCCTGTGTTTGCCAGTTCCTCACAGCCCTTGCTGAGGAGCTGCACCACAGAAAGTGCTGAGAAGGAATCAAGCATGCTGGCATCACACTGGGCTAGTTTTCCTCTTGGAAATCAAAAGTGGAGCAAAGCCACAACTGAGACAAGGTGACTTTCAATTTATTCTATGCATTGCTTACTTAATGCCTAGTAACAGATCTCTGGAGCAGACCTTGCCCTGCTCCTCACTCTCAGCTTGTCCCACAGCTCCTGCATCAGAAAGAGCTTGTTGCTGTGCTAGTGGAGCTAAAAGGGCTGTCTCAGTGTTGCAACTCTTATTTCTTTGTAGGGGGTAAGTGCCATAAGGGGCTGTTTCTCTGCTTTGCTGATGCTCCTTTCAGCCCAGCTTGCTCTTTACTCTATTTCAGCAAGGGCCCAGCAAATACAGCTCCAGCTGGGAAAATGAGATGTGAGGACTCCCAGCTTCTTCCCAGCAACCTTCTCTGCTAATAACTGCAGGGAAACCAAAACAATACAAAATACAGGCTTCGTCTGCTAAAATCCAGGTAGAACAAAGAAGTGAAAAGCTGTGATAGAGACCTCAGAGATCCTTTTTCTTTCTTTGCTCTTGCACTAAACCAGGGTCTGCCTTGGGCTCTGGTCCCTAACTGGGGAAGGCAGTTTCCAAAAGCAGCACAAAGGAGTTTTATTTGTTCTTTGCTTACCATTTCTCTGACCTCCAGTGCTGGGCTGGAAGCAGGGTCTGTACCAGGCAGGATGTAGGCCCCAGAGGGTCATGACAGAGAGCCACTGGCATCTGATGTGATTTTTAACAGTAAATTGTGTTATTCACTTTGCTGACACCACTGCTCCTTGCTGCAGAGCAGAACCCTTCAGACCAAAGCAGACTCATGCACCATCTGTGGGCTGAGTCCTGACTGCCCTCCCCTCAACCAGGTCCAGCTTCATCCTGCTCTTCTACTTCAGACTAACTTACTGGTGAATGGCTCAAGAAGATGTGCCCCTGCTTCCCATCCCCATGCTGATGGCTGTGAGATCGTGGGCCCTGTCCTTGCCTCACTGCTGTGTAATGGGACTGATAGTCCTGAGCGCACATGGAAGGCTCCTGGGGGCACCAAAGTACACAGATTCCCAGGGCAGGAGCACCAAAAAGCAGATTGAAAGCTCTGGGGCACCCCAAAAAGCACACCAAGGCCCTTGAGGATGCTGTAAAAGAAACAGAGGGGCTCCAGGGGTACCCCAAACCACCCTGAGGAGCACTGTTGGAGAAGGACAAACGGAGAAGTGCTGGTTTCCCTCTCCGATCTCCAAGTAGCTGGGAAACCACCAAAGCAAACCAAGAGATTGAGAAAACGGAAAGAGGAGACACAGGGATTCCAAGGACTGAAAAGCAGACAAAGGGCTTTGAGGGACCTTGGTAGCACCAACGAGCATATGCAGGGGTGTGGGGGGGCAAAATAAATGAACCAGAGCCTCTGGGAACACTGGAGGGGCACCAAAACCAAATCAGTTGCTTATGTAAGTGACCTGGTTCATTCTTCTCTGCAGAAGGAGTCCTGTGTCTGTCCTCTTGACTCTGTGTGCTGGCATCCAGGCTTCAGATGAATTTCATGGTCTGTAATCATCCCGGGAGAATTTCCCTCTTGTTCATCCTACGGAAGAGAAACTCTCCCATTTCCACTCGGATCTTACAATAGCTTGTCAGTGACAAAACATTCCCAAATCCTCTCATTTATCAAATGGCCAATCCTGTTAACAGCTTAAGAAACATAATTACCTGCAATCTCTTCTGCTATTCATTTTATGCCTACACTTCCCTCTCTCTGGCAGCTTCCCAGCAGGCAAGTCAAAAGCTGAAGCATGGCTGCAGCTACCAAGTGCTTGAGCAATGCAATTTCCTCTAATCACCTGCACAATGATGGCAGGAGTTTTGCCTCCCTGTTTGTAGCAGCAAGGAGCAGGTGAGGAAGGCAGGCACAGGGCCAAAAGCATCAGCTGACAGTGGTGGGGAAGTTTCCAAGCATGGCTACAATTTCAGTGCTGTATGGTGGGAACATCATTGATTAGGATCTACTTTTAGGGCACAAGAAATCACGGCCACACTTACTCACCTGGGAGATCCATGGGCACAAGTGGGCTCTGAGATAAGCAACCAGAGAGGCTGTTGCAGGTTTGGGTGCTGGAAATGGCTGTAGAAGCTTTGTCAGCAAGAAAGCAGAGCCTGAAGTATCAGTGAGCTAGTGAACTAGTGGGGAAACTGGGATCAGCTGGAGACAGTGTGAGCTCCTGATTATTGCATTGCTAAAAGAGACTGATTTTGTCTTATTTCACAGTGTGTCTACAGCTTGTGAGAGACTTTGGTTCAACTTTCAGGGAGGATTTAGAAGAGCAGCACTTGCAGGCTGGAGATCTGCTGGCTTCCTAAATGTTGTGTATGTACAGGACAGCTTGATCCAAAGGGAAAAACCCATAGGACCAATGTAGCCTACCCTAGATCCTGGGAACTAGAAAATTCCTAACTCTGTTCTGTCCATGCTGGCTGCTGAGGAAGCTGCTTTTGTGCCTTAAAATCTTGTACTAGCCTGACATTATCACTGTGCATTTAACTGGCCAAGGCATGCTTCAGCCTACACTCTCCAGTTAGACCTGCCTTCAGTGTGGAAGGGTTTTTCTTACACCTACTCTACTCCTCTTTTCAACCCTATCAGCTATTTTGGATCCTTAGGGGTTGGGATAAATGAAGTACATTTCTTCTGACACCTTCCAGTGTTATTTTTAAGCCATTTTTTATGCTGCTTGCCAACACTTTATCTTTACAGTTCTTTGAATGTTGTATTCAAAAACGCTATGAACAAGCTGTATACAAATCAGAAGTTTGGTGTTTTGTTTTTAATCAAGCATCATCTTAAGATATTTGGAACTTTTTGATCTTCCTAAGATACTGAATTCAAGTATATTTTTGATCATTGTTATAGAATAACCCTTTCTTTAATAGCAGTTTGAACCTCAAATACTAGTTTTGGCAAGAACTACTTTTCCCATTGGAAATAGTTTAATTCACTTCTCAAAATACAGGCACTTACAGTGATGAAATTTCAGTGTAACCCAAATGCCACCCAGACCAAGGCACCAAAGAACTTTGATGGTTCTGGAGTACATGCCTGGAGCTGTGTGCTTCTTGGGAACAACAAGGACGTGGATATAGAATCATAGAATCCCAGACTGGTTTGGGTTGGAAGGGACCTCATCCAGTTCCAACCTCTGCCATGGGCAGTGACACCTTCCACTAGAGCAGCTGCTCCAAGCCCCATCCAACCAGGTGTTGGTATGAAACTCTGTGAATGCTGAGGAGGGACTGAAGCAAGTTGGCTTCTTGTGCTTAACAAGGTATAATATATACATAGGGAAAGTAAGGACTGCAAATGAAGAACCTGTACCTAAAAGAAAATGAAGACTGCTCCAATAAAAAGTAAAGTAGGACAGATGTGCTTTTATACAAGAACTTGCTATTTCTTTTATGATATTTATTTCAAATCATGCAAACCCTTCAGAGCAGCCCTAATGCCCAGCGGAGTTCTCCAACCTAAATGTCTCGTCGTCAGTGCAAGAAACAAAGATAATGTAATTTAAATACTGGATGCAACAATGTAGGCTGCTCTGGAGCCAGATTCTCCTTGCTCCAAATGGGAACGATGGCTCCAAACAGACTCACCAGAACAGACTGAAAAGCAGATGTCTCATTTGTGAGGAAATGGCCAATCTCTCAGCTGTTTTTCCCCTATTTATTCCTTCCTGGAAAGGAAAAAAAACAAGCCAGTTGCATAAAGATGCTGCTGTTTCAAAGCAAAATTTTAAACATTGCTGATTTGCAAATGGCATTTCAGCATTTTCCTGAGAATAAAATGCTGCTCTGATGCTGTGTTTAAATATTTCATTCCAGCTCCCCGAACAAACTTAAAATCTTATTATAAGTTGTTTTGACATAAAAGCGCGCTTCTCGGTGGTGCCCGTAGCTCAGACATCTCCAGCTTCAAGCGCAGCTGCAGGAGCTCTCCCTGCTCATGGCTGATCAAAGACAAACCATGCTGCCACCCACGAGCTGCTGCTCATCCCCAGCACCCAACCCAAGAGGAAGAACAGATCCTGAGCATCCCGAGTGCTTCTTCCTGAGGGGCGACGCCGTCTATGCAAAATACACGTCGCTGTCGTAACCCTACTGTGAAAAGGTGGAGGGAGTTTAGCAAACAAACATCCTTCGCCTTGCTTTAAATCATTCTGCAATAAAACATCAGCTGGTGCTGGCTGCTCAATTAAGCAGTTTGTCGTGCAGCCTTTGGAGAGGAAAACGCTGAGAAATAGGATTTCACAGCACATGCGTATTGTGTGGAGGAAACGTTTCCTGAGAAGCTGTCCAAACCCCCTTGCAGTTCCCATGCACTGCCATTCCCTGGCATGCAATGTGTGTGTTGCGCTCAAATTTGGAGGATGGCTTGTGGCTGTATGTACCTGTGGTGTGATGACCACCAGTATGTGTATAGGTCACAGCAGGTGTATGTTTTAGTTAATTCCATGTGTAGTCCTGATGTGGGAGCAAGGAACCATTGTTCCCCTCGTAGAGGCTTGAGCACATCTTTATTGGGAAATGCTGAATCTCCTTTTCCTCTTAGAGGGTATTTAACCCCAAAACACCCATTGCCACCCTGGTGAGGGAAGGGGTGCTATTTACCTGTCAGTGCTGGCGCTCTGCCATGGGAGCTCGTCCATCATGTCCACTGTCAACTGAAATTGCAATTGTTCAGCCTGGAGAAGAGAAGGATCCTTAAGGGGAGACCTTAGAGCAGCTCCAGTGCCTAAAGGGGCTGCAGGAAACCCAGAGAGGGGCTTGGGACAAGGGCCTGTAGGGAGAGGCCAAGGGGAATGGCTTGAACCTGCCAGAACAGGGGAGACTGAGATGAGCTCTTAGGCAGAAGCTGTTCCCTGTGAGGGTGCTGAGGCGCTGGCACAGGGTGCCCAGAGAAGCTGTGGCTGCCCCATCCCTGGCAGTGTTCAAGGCCAGGTTGGACACAGGGGCTTGGAGCAGCTGCTCCAGTGGAAGGTGTCCCTGCCCGTGGTAGGGGTTGGAACTGAATGAGCTTTAAGGTCCCTTTCAACCAAACCAGTCTGGGATTGCATAATTCAATGAAATGGCAATGCTGGCCATGCACCCAGACTCTTAGTTTCTTGTCCTTATTCCCTTCCTCCTCTTGGTTATGTGCCATGCTGGTTTTACTGTAGTTCAGATCTGCAATGCCACCATTGTGGCAGCTCTCCTGAGGTCTCTGAGGACCTGTTTTGGGATTGAGAGCATCCTCACTCCATTTCCTGACCGTGGGAACCTATGTGTCTACTCGATGAGACACATGGTTATTTCTTCTGGTGTCTCTGCCCTTCATAACACCTTGGTCCATGGGGTGTGTGTAGGGCTAAGCCTTCAGAAGCCCTACATAGATGTGGGTGTCCCAGAGGATGCATTATTGGAGAGGACAGGGTTACTTGCTGTCCCACCATATTGCTCCCCCCAGCCACCAAACATCCTTAACAGGATGTGTAAGCAGTAGCGTGTTCTGCATCTCCATCATTCTCGCTGAGTAGCTTTGATGGCTCTTGATGTGTGTGAGTGAGGCTCCATCCAGCATGAAGGGAGGGAACAAGCAAGAGGGGCTTATGTTTTCCACTGATAAATGTATTAGTCTTTATAGCAGAATTTAAACTACAACCCTTTTTCAGGCACCTCAGCACTCCGTTATTTTGCAGGCCTTGTAAGGGAATGTGATTTTGCCTTTTAACTGGAGTGTATCTTATGCTAAGCAGGGAGATTAAGAGTAGGGATCCAAAAGAAGTTGCTGAATGGCAGAATTGCCTTTATAAATAACATTAATAATTTATCCGATCCAGGGTTTTTTGGGTAAATGAAATACCTGCCTCTGTGTAAAAGCCCACTGACTAGAAACACATCTCTGCTTTTATGAGGCTTGGATTAAAGAAGGAAAATGCTAAGGGGCTTATCTTTGCTTCAATTTGCAGCCCTTCCGGCTAGTGGCAAACTCATTTAAGAAGCTCCTGTGTTTGTGCCAACTCTGCTTTTGTTCTCGATGCCGGAGCTTGGCTGCATTTCTTGCCACGGCACTGGAGAGAACAGAGAGGAAGCAGTTTGTTTTCTTGACCTCAGATTACCAGACAAAAGCTAGCAAGAATAATTTCCCTTGGAGCCCTCCCTATTATGGGTTGCTTAAAGCATCTGCAGGGCGGCTGCAGAGAAGCTGGCGGTCCAAGGAACCCACGTGTGAAAGAGGACAGGGCTGGTGGCTGAATGGAGATGAGTCGAAAGAGCATCTGTCATCTTTCTGCTGGGACGCCTGCATGGGCAGTCGTGAAATGGCAAAATTCATCCTCTGCAAAGCCCATGAGCTGTCACTTCTCTGCTCTTCTTTTCTGCTGGTAAAAATCAATTGCTTCAAAGTTCACTGAAGGTGAAGGCAACATTTGCTTTCCATTCAGTGCTAAGCGGCCCGTCTTGGAGAGCAAATGCTCTCAAAAGGGAGAATAGCAAAAATCAGCAGAAAAATTCTCTGAATAATTTGGACTAGGAAAGGAAAAAGCAATTTACTCCCAGTTATTCCACAGACAAAAGTATGAATAAAAAAATCAGGAGCTATTTACCCTGCCTGGACTGTTTGCACGAGGTTTATGCTATTCCAGTTTTACTTCATCAACCACCAAAGACCTTATCACTGGATTCTCAGGCACTTAAGGAAAGCATGCTAGATCAGCAGGGACCAAAAGCAGAGAAAACAAAAGGGGTCCTAAATCTGAACCACGCTGTTGCTTGCGTGCGCATTGACCTGCATCACAGACCCAGGCTCCGGCCAGCCAATACTACCAGTAGTACTACAAGCTTGAGTGCTTTGTATTCAGGTAGGAGGCTGTGGCAAAGGCAGGGTGGGTATTTACAATCTGCTTTAGAACAACCTTATACATGTTGTTAGCTGTTCTGTTGTAAAGGCAGTTTATGTTCCCCACATCTGCTGCTTAGGTGGCCCAGCCAGACAGCTGGCACAGCTCAAAATGCCAGAGACAGTGCTAATGCAATGAGAAGAAAAAGAAAGGAGGATGAAGACCTCATAAGCTTTATCAAAAAACACCAAAAAGTCAGGAGATTTGGGGATTACACCGTGTAATTACATTACCTTGAGAGAAAAGTTTAGTGAAAATTCCCTGTTTTGTGTTGCCAGTGCTTTTCAGCCATTAGTAACACATAACTTCTCATTGTCTTTTCCCAAGGCACAGATGGGCTAGTTTTCAGCTACCTGATAATTACACATTGTTTGAAACGGTATCAAAAGCTTCTGTTCCTGCATCCCTCCAGCAGCCGTTCTTACAGCTCACAAAGTCCCTTGTCTGGAGCTTGCAAGCGTCCCCATCCATCAGTTCATTCATCCATCTGGAGGGCTGAGAGTGGAGGGGCAAAGCCTCCATGCTCACACACAGGCTTCATAGGCTACTTGTACAGATCTGCACAGTTTCCAAACCAGGTGGAGAAACTGAAGCTCCATCACAAGCATCTTCTTGCCTCCATGCCAGTATCCATGGTTAATACGGGATAAAGCTGCACCAAAATGTTTCTGCTTAAATACACATGGGGATGCTGATGTCTTGGGGAAATCAAGGATAAACCAACATGAGATGCTGGAAATCAGTGTAACAGAGGTTTAGTCTCACTTTCCCTTGGGAAAGGAGCTGCCCTTGGGCAAAGCTGTGGTTTGCCAAACTGGAAAAAGGCAGCTCATTGGCTGTATAGAGAGGAAAACTGACAGTATGTCCTCTAGAACCGAACGGGAGGCTGGAGAAAGAAAACTCCTTCTCTCTCATTCTTCAGGAGGGGTTGCTCTGCCTGTTGAGCTCTTATTGGTTTTAGAGGGTGTTTTCTTAGTTTGTTTGAGCCTGTCCAGAGGGAAAATCCAAAAGGCCTCACTCATGTGTTTTCTGCTCTCCCCATCATCCAGGATGCCTGTTGCCTTAGGAACAGTCACATTTGGTTGTCATGCCTGAAGGAAGTCACATTTGGTTGACATGACTGGTTCCTGACAAACTCGTGTTCTTTGATTTTATTAATCATCACATCTTGCAAGTTGCTCAGTTAAGACTTTCTTCCAGCCTCTTTAAGGGAATTGAGATTAAGATGATTACTCATTTTTTAAGGTATTCTCTTATACAAGAGGTGCTTCTCTCACCTCCAGGGACCTCTACACCTTCATAAATCTTGAAGACAACCACCAAGGGTTCAGTGCTCTTGGGTGCATTTCATCAGATCCTCTCAATTTAAATACATTTGACATATCCCAGTGGCTTTAAACTTCATCCCTTATTCTGGTTCTTCCGACAGTTCCCTTCAAAGCTTGTTTCATTAAGTTTCATTTGCAATTAACCTTTTCATAAAGACTGAAACAAGGGTGACAGGGCAAATTCCTGCTTTGAGCACTCAGTCTGTTCTTCCCCACATGCTTGCATCCTTACACATCTTGCTATTCTCATTTTACATCTATTTGCAGACCCTTGCTGGTTGCCTCCAAAACCTTGTGCAGACGTAGCTGTTCTCATGCTGTGAACCTGTGTTGTTCCTCTCTTCTCCCTCCAGGCACGTACCTGTTTTGACTTCCCATACAACTTCTTTCCAGCTTCCAGACCCTGCTGCTGCTGTAATGCCATCTAATTATGCTTCTTATCTGCTTTCACAGAGGAGCACTTTGCTGTTGTGCACCATCTTTGGTGTCTTCTGGGAACTGCCAGTTCTCATGTGTTTCCTTACCGTGTATTTCCATCCAATTGAGCTTCTCCACTTGCTCCCCTGATCGCTGTCAGATGCTCATTATTCTGTTATTTCTATTCTTCTGTCTTACTGTGCTGATGGGAAACAGACACTTGGGTTATATATAGCTTCTCCTATTCCCAGATCCCTTGGGATGTAAGTTAAGGACTAGCCTGACAAGGCAGCAAAACTGAAAGCTCCTAAAATCCTCCTGGCAGTAGTCCCGAGTGGGACTGACTGGGCATTGCTGTGGAGAGGCTGTTGCTTGGGCAAAAAAGATCCAGAGCTGGCCAATTGGTTAATGTTGGACAGTAAGTGGGAAGCGGAGCTCTGCAGCAAGACTTCCCCAGACCCTGGCATCTCCTGGAGTCACTTCTGATGTTCTCCATGTACAGGCGGATGGGATGATATACTGGAAAGGATGGGATCCAGAGGGACCTGAACAAGCTGCAGAGGTGGGACTGTGCAAACCTCATGGAGCAAAACAAGGCCAAGTGCAAGGTCCTGCACATGGGTTGGGGCAACTCCAAGCACAAACACAGGCTGGAGGAGACTGGACTGAAGATGATCTTTAAGGTCCCTTCCAACCCAAACCATTCTGTGATTCTACGAAGAAGCAGCTCTGCTCATGCCTGACTCTTCAGGCAATGTTCATATCCTCATGAGGCTCATGAGGACCAAAGCATCGGCCTGTTTCTAAGTGTGTTTGGCTGGAGCCTCCATGCAGAGGCACTGTTCACATGCCTGACATTAACTGTGGGGGCCTGAATATCTTCTTATTTCAGTGGAAATTGGAGTCAAGTGCCATTGGAACAGCAGCTTCTGCAGGGAGGAATCTTAGGTGCCCTTGGGGACATTTCGTGTTCAGATCGTAGAGTGCAGTTTGGTTTGGGGTTTTACAAATGCTCTTGCGCTCGCTTGCTTGCCTCAAGTAATGAAGCAGTGAGATAAAAGACAGGGCCACAGAAGGTTGTTAAAAAATTACTTGCAAATTAATATGAGGACAAGGTGTAGGAGTTAATATCTCATAAAGACCATTGAAATCGGTGTACATGCGTGCACCCTCTGAGCACTGACATTCGCAGGCACAACTACAGTGGTAAAGCGAGCCCAAGGGGCTTGATTAACAGGAAATTTTCAGAATGCCAATTAGAGCAAAGTTTACTGAACAAATTGTTTGCACTTGTACCCTAGAACCATCATGAATTTTAATTCAGCATGGATTTGTGTGGCTGAAACAATAATTAAAGATACATGAATGCCTCACGTTCTGGAGATGGCCCTGTGGCTATGCTGGCATTTTGGGTGAGGAATGGGGTGATGAGCCTGTTTGGGCAGGGTTTACTCTCACTTGGAAGGACATGGGGTGCAGGAGGCTTTTCCCCATGGAGATACAAGTGGTTTCCCGAGTACTGAACTCATTTGTGCTGTGTTTTGTCTTGGATTTCCTTTTTGTTTTGTTCCCCCCAATTCATTTACGTAATCTGATACAGAATGATCCATGTGCTGTTTTCTCAGTAAAAGGTGGCTTGTCTTTTCCTGCCATCCTCTTCTGATGGCTGTGAGATGTTAAATCATCTCCTTGAGTTCCCCAAGGCTGTTCTCTCCCTGCACCCCAGGAGAGGACACATGTGGGTCCTTTCTCTCTTTATCCCTGCTGCTGCTTGGCCAGTCCCAGGTTTGAAAGTGGGGAAAAGGTTTGTATGTCACAATCCTACAGGGAGCAGCTTTGCTGGAGGAGAAAGCAGTGCTACCACCAAAGTCCCCATCCAGCAGTGCGATGTATATGTATGTTGTCATTTGAATTCTCTCCCCATGCTGGTAAATAAGTTACACGTATTTTTAGAAGAAGTTATTTTCTGTCACTGCACTTTTAAATGTCAGGCTCCTGGAGAGGAGTCTTCAAGATAGTTTAAGGTCAGTCAGGCTTCAAGGAAGGAGTACGCAGGTGGGGAAGGAAAGTGACTGTCGGGCTGTGGTCCAGCCTAAACCCAGGCTGTGGTCTAAATGATGGGCAAGTACAAGCATCCCTCATGGAGGTGACGCCCCAGGGCATTGACCTCCCTGTACCTCAGCAGTTGCCCTCAGTTATGGAGTAACTAAAGACTTTGGAATAAAAATCCAGTGGCTGAAAATTATCTGGCCCATTAGTTCAGGAGTACAGATGAATAATGCATACATCCAAAGGTTGGTTTACAAATGATTAATTAACCTTAAGAGAGGTTATCCTCACTGGCAACATCCATCGTCCTAAACAGCTTAATCATATCTGCACAGAACAGTGTATTTTAAATACTGTTATTTAAGAAGAGCATTAAGGAACCATGGATCAAGTGCTGGATACTGGCACTGATCAGTGCAGAATCAGGTACAGGGAGGGCAGCCAGGTCTGCAGGCTTCACTGTGCTATGCATGGTACAAGATAGGCTTGAGCATCACTTACCAGAGCCCAGTGCCTGCTCATGTGCTAAGGCATGGCTGGGAGGTGCAGAGATTGCACCTTTGCTGTAATAAACAGTTCAGGCATTTGTTTTCCCTGCTTTGATGTAAGAGTGTGGCTCTGCTGCCTGAGAGAGCTGCTCCCAGTGCCTCCCGCTGCGATGAATGGCCTTTAGTCCCAGGGCTTTTTGCATTTGTTATCAGTCATTTGTTATGTGTGTCTATTAATAAAGTGCTCCTAAAAAGCACTTCCACTGTCTGGAGTAGTTTCTGGCTGATACCTGGATGCCTCCAGCATGCAGTATCTCTGCTAAAGCTTGCTCATCTTCTTCAGGGATCAGGGGTGGTCACTTCACTCCAGCGAGAGCTTAACTCCTCTGCCCCTTATTCAGGCTTCAAGAGAGCACCCAGCTCCAGGCAGGGTCACTTATAATGATCATGATTTAGTTTTGTTTTGGCAAAGGCACGTTTGGCTGCAGGCTGGCCACTGTCAGTGCCTCTCACAGGACAAATAGCCCATGGGAACCCCTTCTACATCAGAAGATTGCTGTTCCTCCAGCTCCTTCTTCCTCCTACCCATTCCTTCCACTCCAAAACCAAGCAGGACAAGGAGCTCACCATGGCCTTCTCATACAAAGAACAATTAGCCCCTATCCCCTGACTAAGCTCCTACACTGTTGGTTTCTTACCTCTTTTTAATCCACGAAGCAGCAAAAGCAGTGCACATTCACATCTGAGTACCCATGGCCTGAAATGCGTGAGGTTCCTGAAGTGTTTCAGCTGAACTTCAGTGTTTCCAAGAACAGAAGGGTCACTCGCAGCGGAGAGAGAGAGAATCTGGGGGGAAAAACCCCAAGAATACACATCCTAAGCAGTTGGGTTTGCTTTGTCCATCAGGTCCAAACTCCAGAGGGGTGTCTGAAATACAACTCTGGTGGGATGTGGAGCCCAAAACCGAGTTCTGTAACCTACAGAAACATCTACTGGCCTGGATGCTGAAGGTCCCCATGCTCATGGTTCAACCCAGAAATGATGGGGAGCCCACGCAAAGCCTGGTGCCAGAACTAAAGTGGTGGGCCACTGACTTTTTCCCACCTGTCTGCTCATCTCCCATGTCTCTTGGCTGCCATATGCACACAAAATCACTCCCAACCTGCTGGAAAAGGAAGCAGTAGAATGATAGAGACCATCGGAGCGATGCCAGAGGGATAGCACCCGCTGTGTCTGGTGCTCCTGCGGCTCAGGCATCTCCTGGAGGTACAGCTTTAATACACGTTTATGCATTTTTATGTGAGGCTCTTTTCATAAGCATGAAAATGATTTACAACATTTCAGATTTCATTTTTTTAATCCTTTAAAATTAAAACAAATCTTTTCCCTGCTTTGCCCAATTTTAATGTGTTCCTTTTGTTCAGCTCTTGCAGAAAAATATGGATGGAAGAAACTCCTGAAATCCCCAATCACTGGCAACCAAATTGGTATTTTACAAGTTAAGTGCTATAACAGAGGGAACATACATGTTTAATTTGAAAATGTTGATTCCAAATGGATTTTTGTTTAAAAAAAAAACACCACAAAAAAACCACCTTCCCCCAAGCAAGTCAATATTTGTAATCAAATGGAAATTTCCTCTGGGAATTATTTATTTTCATGAGGGCTGTTTTTTGCAAGGGAAAATTCTACATAGGAAGGTTTTCAGTTGCTTTAAACCAGCTTTAGGAATTTGGGTGATGGGAGGGGGCAGGGAAATCCCACTCATGCTGAAGCTCAGTTGCCTTTGATGAGGGTGAGCTGATGAAAGAGTTTAAACTGATTCTTTCCACTTTGAAGAGGGTAAAGTGTGAGCAGGAAGGAAGGAAAGGGAGAAATAGGAAAGAAGGAGGCATTCAGCACCAATTTCCTGCTTTGTATTCCTTGAGAATGTGGCAGCATGGCATGGGATTCACCTGTGGCAGCAACAGACATCAAACTGAGGCATCCCACCTGGCTGCTTTTGGCTTCCCATACACCTGAGGGAACACACAGCACTTTGGGGTGCTGCATCGTTCACCTGCTTGTATCTGACATCCACTGCAGGGTGAGATGAGTTGTGCCATTGACTTCATCTGCCTCAAACAGATGAGGAGCTGATGGTATCAGGTTCATGTTCACCATAGCCCAGTGAATCCCATTTGAGCTGCCTGACCTGCTGTTGATTTACTGGTGGGGCAGGAGCATCCCTGAAGATACTGCAGCCCTGCCACAGGTAACAAAATATGGCCCATGAGGAGGAACAGGTACCTTGTATTGCTGTTAGTGCATTAACAGGGCTCTAAGCCCACCCCAAGAGAAGAGGATAGACAGGGCTTCCAACATCCATAGGGAAGTCCTTTAGAGCAGACCATCATGGCTCAACCTTAAGAAGATTTTCTTACAGAATTTGTGTCCATTTTACCACAACAGTTGGGGTTAATGATGTGCATAATTTACATTACTATGCCTTTTATTTTTGTATTATGATAAATCGCCTACCTTCATGTTCCTCTTTATTATGATGCGCTGGGAACACAATATAGCGGTAGGAAAACAACAGTATAGCACTGCACTGTCAGCCTCCAACACAGAACCAGCACACCCAGGCTGCAGCCATTCCCGGATGCACAGCACCGTGTCAGATGATTAGCTCCAAGGCAACTGCCAACATGAGGTTTTAGTGGAAATGAAAACAAGGTAATTCAAGATTTATTCTCTCTCTAAGAAAGCTTCAGGAGGCAGGAGCCAGCCCCCAGCATCTCCCATAAAATATCCCAACACGGGAGCTCAGCCTCTGCCTGTAGATCTGTGAGAGACCTCTTCAAAAGGAGGAGAGTTTTCCTCCTTGACCCCACACTGTACCCTAAGGAGAGTGCTGGAGATGGCTGGATTCTGGTTTCCCAAAGGGAGGTGAGCACACCTTGTGTGGTTGCAGCTCTAGGCATGCCTCCTGGGTAGCTCCTAATCACCTGTCCTTGTAGCTTCAGAAACATATTGCGATTATTTCCAAGTATTCATTTCCCTCCAGAACATTGCTGTCTTAGCCCCCATTTCTAATGGATTAGGGTGAACAGATAACCAAACAAAGCTCCTTATTAATAGTTACCTACCATGCCCAAGTACAATCCATGCCTGGACACTGATACAGCCATATGCTGCATCCAGAGAAGGTACCTGCTGAAAACACTTAGGAACTGGGAGGAAAATGATCAAGATTAGTGGAGTGATTCATTCAGAGTTATTGAAGACCATCTTTTAAAGATAGCCTAAATGTGTTTAAAAAAAAGGCCACGCTGATTAAAAAACAATGATGAAGATGTGCCTTGGTGAGATGAATGGTGAAAGCAGCAATAAAACCAAATAAAAGCACCTATATGATAAATGGGATGAGAGCAAGCCAGCAGCAACAGCCATCGGTCAGAAAGCAGGAGATGCAAACAGGGCCTGGCAGTAGCTTGTGTCATGAAAGGACCCTTAATGGAGATGGAGAGGTGGTTTCCCAGTCCAGGTGTTTGGGTTCGTGGTTCCATTGGCAGTCAGGAAGCACGAGAGGGCTGTGTCAGGGATTTTAAGTAGTCTTGCTGTCATCTTCTGGATGATCCTGAGCTGGTTATTCCTGCCTCTGCTCACATACAGGTTCTTTTCAGAAATCAGAAAACCAAACCTTGGAAACCTAAATCTCCAGGTGAAAATGCAGAAACGCTTCTGTTTGGAGCTCCTGTTCAATATTTTAGCTCTACTATCACTCTTAAGGACACAGAAAGGAGATCTTGCAGGGTTTTCAGGTCTTCCAGAGGACTGACATCACCTGCAGGACCTAAGACCTGATATGTTCAACATGCTAAGGTTGGACATAGACGGTTTGGAGCAAACCTGGCATTTCCTGGGACAGGAGACACACTGTGCATGCGCAAGACCATCACAGGTGCTGGAAGGCATCCGTGCACCTATGCTGGTGACTTCGAAACCCAATCCCTCCTTGTGGGAGCTTTGCCTGCTGTACATGCACAGAGCAGCTAGGTACCACAGCAGGCAGCAGTGGGAGAGACTGCTGCTGTGAGATCTGAACACAAAGTGGCTTCAACCACTGCTGGCACTGGCACAGCAAGCGAGAAGACATTTACTTCCAGGAGCAAACACAGGGAGCTGCCAATTGGCCAAAATCAAATAAAACGTGACCTCTGATGAACTGGAGCCGTAATACTTTCAAACAACCCTGCACTCAATATTGGCAATGTAATAGTTTACCTTTGGGACACGAGGGCTGGAGGAGGAACGACACCCGCAGCAACCGGAGATGTTTCATTACCATCATTGCTATTACTGATAACAAGGCAGCAAACCCCCACGAGGTCCCCGAGCCAGGCTCCAGGAAAGCATTGCCTGCACCTCTTCCCCAGGGGAAAGCACAGACCCCAGGAGCTGTGTTTTATGGGAGCACCTGAACCTTTTCAATTACAGGAGATACAGAATGAGACAGAACAGAGATATTCTTTCCTGGTAGCAAAGTCCTTTCTCTCAGCTTTTGTTTTCAGTCCTGCAACCTGCCCGCTACTCCCTGGGTAACCACACACTCAGTCTTGCTGGCCCCTGGAAAAAGCCCCTTTTAAGTGGGACAGGAACAAACCCTGAGCTAGAAATAATGGGAACCCTTTAGGGAAGAAGTAATGAAACAATCTGGGTTTGATTATTAAGCACAAAGCAAGAGATGGCAGCAGATGTGCAGTACACACCGCCTCCCAATCAAACAAATACCCAGAGCGCAGTCCTGTCCAGAAGCAGTATAAATATCTCAGCAGCTTATTACCTTGTTTCCTGGATCACTCCAAGCTGCTTGGAACCAGTGTGAAGCACAAGTAAATCCATTAAAAAATTGATTCTTGTTATTTCTCTTCAGCTGTCTCTGACTTCAGTCACTTCTCTCTTACACTTTGGCTGCAGTAAATTCACCCTCTGCCTTTCTTTATTCCCAGCAAGGTGTTCCTCTTCCTGCCCTGGAGCCTCCTGGAGTCATCAAGGTGGCAGACCCAGCTCCTGGGTACTGGTCTATAAACCTCTTTCTGCCTCTACCCCAGGACAAAAGAGGCTGCTGCAGGCAATCACAGGCTGTACCTACACCCCAAACCCATGGTGCGGGGGATGCTCCAGGTTACACTGGACTAAAGCTCCTTCTGCCAAAGTCTGAGCCTCGGGGTTCAGCTCATCTTGCCATGAGGTTTATCCAGAGCCCCTGCAGTTCCCTGTCCCACATCTACAACCTGAGATCTCGCTCCTTTGAGTACTTCAAACCCCAGCACGGTCACACAAATGGGAAGCACAGTTGGAGGTGGTTTGGGCTGGATTGTACACTTTTGATTTCCCTAAAAGCTGAAGACAGGGGAAGCAACAGTCTATGACAACCCCTTACAAACCTTTCAGCAAGCTCCTTTGCAAGGCACATAGACATTTATAACCTGCTGCTTTAGGAGGAGCAGGGACACTATATGGATTTGACATGGCAATAGCATACACGGAGCCATATGCTCTGCCAGGAGAGAAGCATACAGAGATTAGCAGAGAGGCTGACCCCAAGCAGACATGTCTGAGGTTATGGCCAAGGCTGCCACGGACACGGGTGCTGGTCTCTGAGCAAACCACAGCCCAGCCCAGCTCTTCTCTTCCCCATGGACCAGCAGTGCCCTTATTACCTTTGGTGGAAGGATTACATTAATCCACAGCCCACCCTTTGTGCATAAAGCACCCAAGATTTTATCGCAGCTATAAGGGAGGACCTTGCCCCATAAAAATAATAAGTACTTTGCACCCCTGTAGCAGCAGGCATGGGCAGTGGTACACAGGGTACCTGCCTCCTGGCATCCCCACAACATACAGCCAGGGCCAGGGGAAAATGCACTTCCCTGCTGTGATTTGATGCCCCAGCTGCAATAAAACCATTTGATGGCCAAAGATTCTTTCCTGCAAGGTACATCAGTCAATAAAGCTGTCAAACAGGCAGGGCCAGGAGCTGGTTTAGGAGGCAGCAGCACAGAACGTTTCCTTCCCCAGCCACCACAGCACTCACCCCTCCACTGCTTCTCTGGCAGCACAGTCTGTCTGCAGGTCTGTGCAGTGAGCTGCATCACTGGCACAGCTGGAGTTAACGCTGGCGTTGGGAAGCAGGAAGAAGGATTATGTCCATACACATGTACATACAAAACCGTGTGCTTTTAAACCCAGGAAGTTGTTGTCACCTCCCTGGGGTTCAGCTCCCTGCTGCTGCATGGCCGGGTCGGTGGCTGCAGGATGCAAGGGCAGGGCTGGGAAAGCAGCAGCACCGGGGCTCACAGCCAAGGGAAGTGCTCCCCACAGCAGCACCCTGTGCTCTGGGAGGGTCACAGGGATGGGGGTTTGCAACCCTGGGGCTCCTTGTGTCCATGTGCAGCCCGAGAGTCACTACTAGCACAGCCTGGGTAAAACCCTGTGCATGGCTGTGACCTCTCTGCTGCAGACAACAGCCACAGTGATGCTGAGCCTGGGGGTGTCACTTGGACACATCCTGCCCTATGTGCAATGCAGCAGACAGTGTGCTGAGGGCTGCAGTCACAAAGGGAACCTGTAACCCCCTCACCAGAGCTGCCCTTTCTTCCTCACATAGGGCACTACACAGGTCCTTTGTTGCTTTTCAGCTGAGGAGCTGAAAGGAGCTGGCCAGGAGCCACCCAACAGCACCACAGGAGACACACAGCAAGGCTTGAAATGCCCCTGAGCTGGAGGGTTGCATGTGCTGCACCCCTCTCCTCCTGCTTACCTTAATAGCTCAGTGAGCTGAGCACCCTCCTGTGCCCAGGGAAGGGATACAACTGACGGCATCCCACCTAAGCCTGACATCACCTCTCCCTGGGCCCAGCAGGAGGGCAGCAACACCACCGGCTCCTCCACTGCCTCTTGCCAACAAGTCCCGGCTCCTACAGCCCTCTCGAATCCAGATGCAGGGAAGAAGCTGGGAGATGACAGCTCTCTCATTCCTGTCGTAATTAGTCCCTTTGGAATTCAATTAACAAGCTTCCTGCTGCAGCTATCAAGCCATCATCAGTTGGGCAAACAGGCGTACAAGCCAGGCCAGGTCCTTGTGAGTACAGCAAAAACATTTCAGTGTGCCCAAGGGGAGCCTGTCCTTCCATACCCTCTGCAGCCTACTTTAAAGTAGTGCCCTGCTGGTGGGAATTTAAGGGCTGTGTTGATCAGCAGCACCTGTTCCCCCCCTGCCCACCATTCCCAGCTGGAGAGCATCCACCTTTCCCAAGCAGTGCCAGGGAAAAGCATCATCCTGGTGTGGCTGCAGCATCTCAGAGCTGACCCTGGTCTGGCAGTATTGGTGCTGTGCATGGTGTGAATACGCTTCAACTCTGCTGGCCTTGTGTGCTAGCATGGTGCTGAGCACGTAGGCAGGCACCAAGTGTGATCCCTTGCCTGTCTCTGGGGTGTGTGATTGGGCTGAGATACACACCCGTGATGGTGAACAGCAACCATTACAGCAGGGGCTAGATAACTGTTAATTTTTATGGTTTTCTGGCTTTTTTCTACATTTCCATTTGGCTGGAAATGGGGCAGCTGATGTTTCCTGAGCTCTTCTCCTGGGCTTCTGGAAGTGGGGCTATGGGAGCTCAATTCAGTCCACTTCTTTTCAAATACAAGGAGTGAGCAGAGTTTGAAATAGGGCTTTAGCCTGAGGGGGGACTCAATGCTCATCTCCCTCCAGGTGCAAGTTTGGAGCCAGGGAATTGGGATGCCCCATACCTGGAGGGACACTGGATAAAGCCTTGCCTGTGTCTGCTGTAAAAGCACTGGGATGCAACACCCTATGCTGAGGACCAGGGCCTTGCACAAAGGTCTGCAAACCTCATCTGCACCACCAAAGGCTCCTCTCTGCCTTCAGTGCAGGAAAACTCCCTCGCCTGCTGTGAATGATATTTCAACTTGGCAAACTCTGCTCAAAATGAAACCCACTATGGCAAAGGAAGAAAAAAGCTCCCTAATGTTTGTACTGCATCAAACTGAGCGATGTCACGTGTCTGGGCTGCCTTGGAAAGCACAGAGTTGCCAAAAGATGGTGAATGTCTTCAATATGAAGTGAGAGGGACCAGAAGGAAGCTGCTAAAGGCTAGAGAAAATTTCCAGTTACTGCTTCTGTTGATGCATTTCTCTTCAAGGAGTATCCTCTGCTTTGATTTAAGGGTGCCCTTATAGCACTGGAGACCTCATAATGGTGGTGGTGGCCACCTGAGATTGATGCATGGACGTTAACGCCAGTGCCTCAGGCAGCGTGTGCTAAAGCATTGACTTCAGCACATACATCCCTGCTCCCATCTCTCCATCACTCACCCAGGATGAACTTGCAGCTCAGGCTCACCTACAGCCTCAGGGCAGATGTATCCATGAGCCTGCTGGTTCCCTATAGCCTGAATTAGTGAATGTCATGCAGTGCCAGTGGGAGAGGAGCCCATGGTGTTCCAGCTTAGAGCTCCCCACTGCACCCTTGCACAGCGGTGGCATCGTCCTAGGGGGATGTTTGATGTCCCTCCAGCTATCCCCACCCTCATGTGGTGTTACAAGCCAGGACACTGCTGTGCAAAGCCCTGCTGAGGTACAGGACAGCCAGCAATGCCAAAAGCACCAAAGGATGCCAGTATACACCCAGTGGGTGTTAATTCCTTCTCTAGCAGCATAGAGCCCCTTCCAGCCCAGTGCACTGCCCAATTAGGCTGAGATTAGGAAGACTTAAATAACATGTGCTACCTGTGGTAGTTTGGCTCCAAGGAGTCACATTGGAAACCGTCACGGGATGGTCTGGGCTCACTCAGGCAGGAACAAAGCAGCAACAAAATGCTCCTTCCCACCCAAATAACTGCTCTAACAAAGTCAAGCCCTGCCAGCCGTTTATCATCCCTTGCCCATAGCAAAGCCTTCCCTGCCTGCCCCAAAACAGAAGTGGTGTGCTAAAGGGAAGGACAAGGCTTGAGGGAGATAATCCTTAAAGGTGCTCTTCTGGTTTTCACTTTCATTTGCTCATCAGAATCACAGGATGGTTTGGGTTGGAAGGACCTTAAAGATCATTTTGTTCCAACCCCTGCCATGGGCAGGGACACCTTCTACAAGACCAGGTAATGCAGTAGAGGTGAAATGCATCATTTCCCTGGATAAACATCAATTCCCTTGTATTGCTTCATGATCTATAACAAAAGAAGGGCCACCTTGCAACTATTTTGATGATATTCTGCTTGAGTTGTGGTGATTTAACTGAGAGCAAATCTCTAAATGTCCATAATAACCCCTTACTCTCAGAACTCATGACTCAAACCTTCCATGTCACCTTCTACCTGCTGTGAGCCAACAAACTACAAGGGCTCAAGACTTTTCTTCTGGAATAAGAAGGACAATAAACTTCTGCTCCAAAGACAAAATCCAGGCTCACAAGATGCTTCTGGAAACAAATTTCATTCCCAGGTTATAAAAAAATATTGGATCTTTGATGCTGAGGAGAAAACAAAGGGGGGGGGTTTATAGTGAAGACTCAGTCTTAAGCGTATAGGGGTGTATGGATGGAGGGGAGAAGCCTTAGGTGCCAGTGGCATACCCCGAGCTGGTGTCATGAGGGTTGATGATGCTCCATAGCCCCATTTTTCACTCTCTTCTCAATACCACGGTGACAGCAGCTTTATTCTGTCATTCTTGTAAAATATTTAGTGCTTTCCTCCACAAATGCAGCAGCAAGTTGGCCACCGCGCAGAGGAAAAGGGGTTTAAAAATTAATTGAAAGCTTTTAAAAATTAATAATTATTTCAGTTAATTAAGCTTGCAGCTTAACTTTTTGTTTTGAAACTGGTAACAATTTGGGAGCTGCTGCGCAGTCAGTGTTGGAATAGGAAATGATGGGTAGCGAGAGCTGGAAACGCGCGGTCTTCGTCATTGCACAGAGCAGGTTTTTGGTCTCCTCTGCACCATCTGCATTGTTATTGATGGCATTACTGCACCTATCAAAAATGGATCCATAGCACTGTAATTTTGCTGGAATTTCTTTTGTTCCAGATAATTTAAAATGCTTCCCTGTTGTCCATAACACATTTGGATATGGATTTTTTTTTAATGGATACTTTTACTTCTCAGATCCATTGTTCTTTATTTCATAGCATCTGATTTTTAATCACAACTATTATCTTCCTCCCTTTCCTGATTTGTTACTTATTATCTGTAGCTCGGCTCGCTCTTCTTGCTTCCTTTTCTTTTTTGCCAGGATTTGTTGTGTTCTTTTCTTTGTGATCATCATAAATACGCCTGTCAAGTAGGAACCGAAACAAAAGGCATTTATTTCCCTGAGAATCTGAGAAATTTCTGTTTTCCAATGAATCAGTGCAGAGAGCTATATAAAAAGTGCTGTGTGTGTGAGAACTGGCCAGCAGATTTTGCTCAGGTCTTCTGCCTAGTTACTGCATCCTAATGGGATGGTTAATTCCTGGGGCCTCTTGCGCAGATGCAGAGCCCAGCAGCAGGAGCTGCTCTGCACTCTGGTCTGGTCTCAGCACCAAGAATTGCCTTTGTTTCCTAAATCATGATCTATAGTGCTTATAAATTCATTAATCTGACTATGTGTTGTCCTGCAGAGGTAGATGCAGAACAAGTCCATAGAATCCCAGCCTGGTTTGGGTTGAAAGGGACCTTAAAGCTCATCCAGCTCCAACCCCTGCCACAGGCAGGGACCCCTTCCACTGGAGCAGCTGCTCCAAGCCCCTGTGTCCAACCTGGCCTTGAGCACTGCCAGGGATGGGGCAGCCACAGCTTCTCTGGGCACCCTGTGCCAGTGCCTCAGCACCCTCACAGGGAACAGCTTCTGCCTAAGAGCTCATCTCAGTCTCCCCTGTTCTGGCAGGTTCAAGCCATTCCCCTTGGCCTGTCCCTACAGGCCCTTGTCCCAAGCCCCTCTCCAGGTTTCTTGTAGAGAAAGCTGACCCCACAACTCCATACCCAGAGCACTGATGCAGCAGGCCATGGCTGAAATGCTATGGGATGTGCAGAAGAGGCTGATAAAACAAACCCATGCATTTTAACATCCCATGGATAAGAAGGACACACCAGAAACCTTGCCCTGGTGCTGTGTAAGCCCAGCTATCCCAGCCCATTTCCTTGCCATCGCCAGCTGCATCATGCACCGAGGTTGCTCTTGATGTGTTTACATTGATTTTAGAATATGACTTTTCATGAAATAAACTTCGATTGAGAAAATAAATGATGTTCTCAGGGGGTGCAGGCAGGCAGCTGCTGTGCCGGGTGTGCGCTCCCAACCCTCACAGCGTTGATTCCCCATTACAAGCACATCATCATCGGGGCCCGGGCGGCTCAAGCGTTCCCATTCAAATGCAAAGTATTCAAAACTTTATGTATTTCACTTTTCATGCAGAAAATCTGCCTATTTCTACTCAGCACACGAGGAACTTTCATTGGGTGGTTTAACCTTGAACAAAATGTGGTTTAACCATTTTCAGGACAGGAAAATGACAAAACTCGCACCCCGCTGCTGTTCTGCACCGCTGCTCTGTGGCTGATGGGTTAAACCTGAACGCAGCAGAACTGAAATCCATAAGCAAAATATGTATTTTTATCATTATTCTTTCCCAGTGCTGCAGCGAAAATGTGCTTTGAGTCCTGCTTTGTTTCAGAAATGGGCTTTGAAGCTCTGCCCTGTTGTTCTCCTTTTCCTGCCCGTGTTTGATGACCTGCCAGCCTTCAGCTGGCACTGAGCACAGCTCTGCAAAGGATCAGATGGGGAGCTATGGCATGGCCTTCATCCCAGACTTGTGCCTTCCTCCATGGGTGCAGTTACACCGATGCTCATCTGCTCATGGAGCTTTCCTGGAGCATGAGATGCAACAAATAGATGGGCTCATGATGGAGAGGTGGACTTAACAATGGACGCTATTACCCAAGTTATTCATGAATGTATTCATGCTGTAATTAGGCAAGCCAAGCAGTTAAAGCCTCTCTGGTATGAAGGACAATGGCTAGTACAAATATGGGGAGGCCTGGCAGATTGACTGTATCACACTCCCACCCACCCCCAAGGCAAAAGCCTATAGCACCCAGGATTCCCAGGCAATCTCCCATCCAAGTACTAACTGAGCATCTTCCTCAAAGGTGCTCCAAGAAATTAAACAGTCATCCGGATTCTCTCCTTACAAATAATGGAAGGTGAGCATGAGGTACAAAGTGTAATCCACTCACAAAAGCAGCTGGATGTCCATGGAGGAAGATGGTATTTCAGGTTGAGACACAACATATCCTGTGCTAAAGGCTGGACTAGCTGTGCAGAAAGATGTGGATGGACACACCCCATCCTTCTCTGACCTCATATTAAAGCTTGGCCCAGGTCACCTATTTCAGGAGCTTCCTGATGGATTTCTACATGAAGCTTAACAACCAGAAACGAAATTAAGTAAACCACCCTTCTCGGGGGGTTGCTGTAAGGCTGATGGGGCCCAAACTGTCTCATGCATCTCCCAGCGGATGCTCTCCCTCAGGTTGTTCACTTACCCTGCAGCCCATCCAAACCCTGCAACAACACCTTGTGGGGTAGATCTTCAGTTGTGCAGGATATGAGAAAATCATTTTTTCCTGCCTGTTTGAATGTCCTGATCCATACTTCGATACCCTTGGTCTCTGTGCTGTGGGGAACCGTGAATAATCTCTCCCGTGCTGCTCCTGACTGCACAGCCCATCACTCACACTTCTTCCAGCATGAAGAGCCTCAGTGTAATCTCTCCACCTGCAGAGCTACTCCCCAGCCCTTATCTTCCCCACCTCTTTCTGCATCTCTTCTATTTCCTAGGGTTTTTTTCTGTCTCTTTTATTTCTCCTCAATTGAAAGGAGCAGATTTCCAAGCAGTATTCAGGTAGCAGGGGAATTATTGATCTGCACGATGACAAATTGATCTTTTCTGTTTTGTTTAACACTTTTCCCCTAAAAATTTCCACACTCAATTTACCTTTTAGGCTACCACAGATCACTGCAGTGATGCTTGTATAGCAGTACCTGCAACATGGATATGCAAGGATAAAAGTTACCTTTCCTGAGCAGCAATAGCTCATTTAAGGCTCACGACTGGTTCAAGTACAAATGGTCTCATTTCCCATATGCAGGATGTTGCTGCTGAATTTCACTCTTGTTTTACCATCCAGCTGCTCAGTACTGAGGATCCTGCCACCATCAGCTCTGCTACTGAAATACTGTCAGCAGCTTCACCCCCCAACAGCTTTCCTTTCCTTCTCCAGGTCATATCCCAGCCTGGAGCTGACGCTCCACCACAGGTCCCCGGGTGCCTCTCTTGGCACATGTATTCCACCGCAAAATCTAATTTGTTCCTAATTTGTGTTTCATACTCTCATGCAGTTATTAGAGCAGGAACTTCTGCTTTACACAACAGTGATTTCATATCTTTAAGAGCCTCTGATGAAGACAATTTCTTTTGCTGAATGCACCCCCTGCTCTGCAGGCCCGTCGGCTCTCCAAGGGCTCACAATGCATCCTTCTGCAAAACCCACATCAGCTCTTCCCCACTATTTCATCTTAATACTCGTGCCTACTGACACCTTTGTTACAGTCTCCTGACTGTTTGCCATGTGCAGGAATTGACTGGGCAATCCCCTGGATTGCTGCTGGGGCCCTTTTAAATAGCATTGCATTTACCACCTTTGGCTCCTTTGGTACCACAGTGGTCCCTTGCGCACCACTGCTAAAGGGCTATTCCATATGAGACATCCTCTGGGCTGAATACCCTCTACTCCTGCTACTCTTCATCTCCTCACTTTACTCCCCAACCTCCAGCTGATTTTGGGATGGTGAGAAGAACCCTGGAGGACTCCACAGCTGCTGAGAGGTCTGAGGAGAAGGCTTCATTACTCCAGTTTTCCACCATAGAAAGCTGCTCACAAAAAGAAGGTTCATCCCCTGTCAGAGTTTTACACTTAATTTGTCACCTGGCACTCTTTTTAATTCTCCTCATTTGAACACGACTTTTACTTTTTGAAGGATACCATTTTACCTCTGACAGGCTCCTTTAGTCAGTTCTTTAATGAGAACAGCTAATTTCTTCCCCTTTTAAAGTCTCTTCTAATAACTGTATAGATTTGCTCTCATCATCTAATTGAAGATCTTTAAACAATGTCTATGTCCCCTGGAAAAATCTTACCCTTTTGGTGGCTGCTTTTAATTCCTTTTTAACAAGCCTCTCCACTTTTATGTGGATCCCCTTTTGAAATGAAGTCGCAATGAACTTCTTCAGCTCTATTTTTAAACTCCTACAATGTTACTGAGTTTAAGTACATTGCAGATGCATTTATAGAGGGGCTCTTCAATTACAACGCTTTCAATTAGCCCCATAGCCCGCTCAGGATCAAATCTAGCATTGCCTCTCCTAGCTGTCCTGAGAAGGAGTCATTTTCTATGTTGTCTCCAGACATCTATTCATTTTGCTATGGGAGCATTTGAACCAGCCTAGTGTTATGCTGGTTTCCACCCCCTTGGTCCCCCCATCTTCCTGATGGGTATTATGGTTAAGAGTCATATGGTTGAGTGATGATGTAGCCTCAACCTTTTGCATTAGCATTGAATTTAAATCCACAATAGGTCTGTTATTTTCTAACATTTATTGTTTGTTGTGTGCTCCACTGGAGCTAATGCTTTGTCCTGCTCTCATGTGCCTGGTTTGCCAATGCTCTTGTGGTTCAGGGTATGTAGGCACCATGAAGGTCACCCTGAGCCTCTATTTCCACTGAAAACCCCTGGGCTGGGATAAAACCTCATTAGTGTCCCCCAGTGACCTTAGCTGGACAAAAGGGACATTCAGTACATCCCTTCCCCAAAATAAAGGTCTGGGAGAGTTGCCCACTTCAGCTGAACTGCTAAAGATGAACATGTCTATGATCCTACAGCGTTACCTGGTTCGTATGCACTGGGCAGCTCAAGAGCCTGTTACCAGACTGGACCTCTCACCAGACTGATTCTGTAATTTCTGTTGAAATAAGTATTGTTCAGGAGAAGTGAAACAATGTTAAAAATCAATCAAAAGCCTCAGGTTGTGCCCAAGCACAAAAAGTAATATAAAATTGTCCAAGCACGTTTCTGACATGCTCTAAATTAAAAACCAGGCGTCTCCTCCCCACTTCTCAGTTCACAAAATATAAACCAGGGCTGTCATTTCAAGGGACTATTTGAAATAAACCCCAAAATGCAGCTCTGTGAAGGATGCAAAGTGATTTTAGGTTTATTTTTGGATCGCAAGTTGCCATCGTGCTCTGTGACCAGAAATACTGCCTGCAAAGGCTGCTCTGACCCCTCACATCCCCTCTGCCACAGAAGAGCCGTGTGATGCCATCCCTGGAGACACACAGGCCAAGGCTGGATGTGGTTCTGGGCAACCTGCTCTAGTGGAAGGTGTCCCTGCCTGTGACAGGGGTTGGAACTGGATGAGCTTTAAGGTTCCTTCCAACCCAGACTGTTCTATGATTGTATGACAGGAGGGAAGCCTGTGAAAACCCGGTTGCATTCCCATGTTTTGGGCTGAAAACAGGATCACTCCCAGGCCTCATCATTTCCTCTGAGCTTTTTATCACAGCTAAGAACTGCCAGGAACATTTGACAAGAGAGGAGAGGGAAACCCAGCCACAGAGCTCGGGTAGCACAGGCAGCAGGCGCTGCTCCGAAGACAGCCGGCAGGATCCGCCGTCTACCCTGGCTAGCTCTGCCTGAAAACATTTGTAAAGCAAGTCTGCTCTCCATTAAGACAGTGGGGAAAGCCTTGTTCCTGCCAGAAAGATTTGTCCTGGCAAGGTCTGAAGCAGATACACTTCGCTTTAAACTGAAAAGCGGCGCTGGCAGCATTGACTTTGCTTGTATCACAGGAGCAGTGCAGCCGGCACCATGGGGATGAGGGTGTCTGCACAGGTTCAGCTGGTTTCTCATTTTTGTGTGATCTCTTAGCAAATGCAGCATGCCACACTGCCCCATTTATACAGACCCCAACCCCCTGCACATCCTCAGCATCACTAAGTAAAGCCAAGCTCATGAGAACAGGCAGGTTTCCCTCCAGGTGAGCATGGATACATTTTCCAGGCATTTTGATTTTTCCCTGTTTTAGCTCACAGAGCCTGATTATTCATTCGTAGCTGTCACAGTTTCACATCTTCCCTATTCATGCCTCGAGCATCACTTCTCTTCCTCTGCATCCAGAGCCTTAAATGCCGCCAAGCGCAGCTCCCGTTGGCCAGTGTACCTGGTTGTTGCTGTGCAGCGATGTGCTTGTCTCGTACAGCTACAGCCACGTGTTTCCTTGTCTCCATGCAATCTCTTCCCGGAGGCTCCAGAGGATTCTGTTTGCACTGCACAGCCTCAGACCCTGGGCTTTAGGGATAAGCCAGATTTTCTTCTGATTAAAGACTTCTGAAAGATTAAAGATACACAGCCAGGGCCCAAGTCAAAGCTGCAAAGCAAAGATCATCCTGCAACTCCTCCATCTGTAATTTGATTTTTGTGCAGTCTGTTCTCCTACATTTTTCAGCATGTAAATTGGAAGAGGCAGTCACCTACCACAGAGCATCATAGTGCTCCTGCTCCAAAGCAGGGCTGAAAATGGAGAGCTGGACTCTGGTCAGTCCCTGTTCCTAAGGGCTTTCACCTGACCCCAGTGTTTTGACACAATCAGTCTAGCTTTGCTGGGTGGTTCTCCCATTCCTACACAGCCCAGTCTCCTGCTTCCATCTGGCTTTGTTGTGGTCTGCCCCACTTTCCCCTTTCCTCCCATTCCCAACACTTGTCTCCATCCTACATGTACAACCCTCCTCATCCTCCTCCATGACCTCTTCCTCAGCCTGGATGACAGCAATGGTCCATCCATCTCCCCCCAAAAGATATTTTTTCCCCAAGGCCATGAGCAAAACATCCTCTTCTCATGCACCGAAGTAGTCACCCACAGAGCACTGGACCATTTAGTAGCATCTCCCCAAAGTGCAGCCTGTGCCCAAAGAGGGCTCTCCAGCAAAGAAAGGATGTGCCCAGTGAAACCTTGCTTTGCCTATGTCTGTTTGTCTCACTGAATGCACTCATCAAGTCACCTTGTCACCAAACAAGCTCCTGCTGGAGCCCCTGCATGATCCTTATGTGGGACAGTCTAAGCATCCTCCCCTGCTTGCTTTGTGCTACTGCATGGTATCACCTGAACAGCCAGGAGCCATCTGAGCAACATAATCCTGTCCCAAGTTGTAAAAGGATGAGCATGAAGCAGTCCAGACAAGCATCCAGCTCTGTCCCAGCACATGCATTAAGACTCAAATGTGGAGGTACCTGTGGGAGCTCCTGGCTCCAAGCTCCTCTTGGCCATGGATCATCCTGCCCCACTGCCACCATGCTCATCTGTTGGTCCCAAGGAGAGAGCAGGTACCTGCAGCACTGAGGGAAATCTACCCAGTCTCCTGCTTAGAGAGCAGCCCCAAAAGGTTTTTAGAACAAAAAGGACCAGTTTTGCTTGACTAGATGACCTTTAAGGTCCACCCAAACCATTCTATATTTCTATGTGTTAGGATACTGTACTTCTGAAATGGAGATGCTCGAAGTGGCCAAGTCAAACAGTAGAAAAAAGAGCTATGAGTAGAAATAAGGGTTTATGAGCAGCTTTCCCACCCACCACATCCCTGCCAGCTGGTCCTTCCTCCCAGCCCTGCTTCCAGCCGACAGTGACTTGCAGAGCTGCAGCAGCCACAGCATCACCCCTGCTGGGCCCTGGGCTGTTTGTCCTTCCATCGCCCACTGCTCCCCTCCACAGCCACTGGGCACAGGCTGCAGAATCCCAGCTCTGCTCTTCCTCACCTCCTCCTCCTGCACGCAGGAGGCTGGTCCAGGTCAGGGCTGCCTGCTCCCAGGGGCAGGAGCAAGGTATGGCAGCTCCTTCAGAGGCATCTGCCTGACTCCAGCACTTGTATTAGAGAAACCTGACACACACACATGCCAAGAGCGCACGCAGATCAAACAGATGCTGTCTGTCACAGAGCTTAAAGCCTAATTACAGAAGATTACAGAAACTATTTATAAATATTTATATCCATTTAAATATATTTATAAACGTATCAGGATTGGATAAAAGTGCCTATTGTTACTTCAGCTTAAGACATAACCAAGTAGCATTTATACAATGCTCACACAGTAATCATTTATTTGTATTAAGCTTCTTTTTGATTTAACATGGACAGCAGCTGTTAACATTTGAATTGCTGTTAGTAGAAAGCAGGTTGGCAACCACTGAGAAGGGGTGGGGTAGATGCTGTGAAGATTTGGGGCAACAGAGCAAGTAGACTATAGCATGGAAAACTGTTCCCCTTCTTAGGCAGAAACACTCCTGGTTCACCAAGAACGATACTGGAAACATATAGCTGGGTTATGGATCCTCTTCATCATTAATCAGCAGATTTACCATGGCAGCACACTGCCTGCCTTCCCCCATCACTCACTTGCATTGCACCTGGGGCAGCAGCCATCTCCTGCAGCACAGCTCCCCAGTGCTGCTCATCTCACTTGGGTCCTCTACATGTGCAGCAGCACTCTGCAAGTAGAACACCTAAATCACAGCTTTGTGTCACCAAAAGGTTGTCTGACCTCACAACTCACTGCTTTTGTGGGATGCTTTGGAGCAACAGCCTCCCCTGGGCACCTCCTGATGCACAGTGGAGTTGTACTTCTCATTGTGCAGCAGCTTTGTTTGTCCAATGCTTAGGAAGGACTTCAGCAAAGGCATTTGGAAAGTCACCTGTGATTCCTTCTCTTTTTCCAGTTTGGCTTCCTAAAGGAAGCCTGTGTAACTCAGACAAGCTGAGCTGATGTAGCCACAGCTAAGAGGGAAGTTTCTGCATATTAACACATGCATAGAAGTTGTGTGAAAGGCAGGAGATGAACCTTTGTGTTCCTTCTGCAAGCACAGAGGGGAAGACTCAACCCTCACCTGTGGCATTCAGCAGCTGATGGGCCACCAGCTTGGCTGGAGGTCTGGACTGGCCTTCACGCTGGCTGCAGGTGGCTCTGGATGGATGTGAGGGTACTGGAGGGCACTGAGGGTAAGGGATGGGGATGTGGAGGAAGCACTGGGATGGAGAGCAGTGGCAGATGACAGGATAAATATGGGAAGCACTGAAGGGAAGGCAGCCTGGAGCAGCAGCAGGGAGCCCAGCAAGATGCTCATCATGTGAGCTGCTCCTATGGTTGGTCCTCAGGGTTCCCACAGTCCCTGTCAAGAGGAGGGTTCACCTGAGCTGTGCCAGGCACTGAGCAGAAGAGATGCTGCCTGCCCTTGGTCTCCATCACAGGCATGCTGCTGTGTGGTGTGGCAAGGCGGCTTATCCCTGCCTCCTTCCAAGCACTTCTCTTTTCCCCCCTCAGGAGAAGACAAAACAGGAAACTTGCTTCGTGCTCCCAGCAGGGTGGTTTCAAGCAGGACAATCCCTTCGGTCAGGCATCAAATACCAGCATGTGAACCATCTGCTTCTTTGACTAAAACACCCAGGGAAAAGCTGCTGGATTGGAAAGAGGATATTAATCTGAAAAGCATACAACAAAGCAACTGCAGGGTGTTTCCCCCCCGAGCCAGAGCGAGCTGGGAAAGCTGATTACCATGACACACAGGAGCCCTGATCTAATATTCCACTTCGAGATTTGCAAATAATGTGCCCATTAACATTCATTAGCTCTTTAAATAATACCTGCCAGACCTTCCAGGCAAGGAGGAGAGGCCCCTGCGCCCAGGAATCAATCACAAAACAGCCTCTAATTGTGCTTTTTCCACTGCTACCTGAAGTTTCAATAAAAACAAGGCAGGACAGAGCAGCAGAGCTGGAGCTGTCACTGCTGTGTGCAGAGCTGCACAGAGAAACCCTTTCCACTCCCAGCTGCAGCACCAGCATCTTTGCTAATGAGTGGGCTTTGGTCCGACAGCTCACCCAGGTTCATCAGGGAGGCTCCCTGCAGGAATGTGCCAAGCCAGCCTCTCACCACCCAAAATAGCTTCTGTCCTCCTGCTCACCAGGGCAGCCCGCAGAGATAAGTGACATGGAGGGAAAGATGCTGGTGTCATGCCCATCGTGTCCCAGGAGATGAGGCACGCTGGAGCTTTGGGAATCCCACGTTAATACCCAGCTACAGAAAGGCTTGAGGAGGCCTCCTGCAGCCCCAGCTGAAGGAATACCTTAGGAAAGGCAGAAAAGTAAAGGTCTGTTACTAACGCATGGCCATGAAGCTGTGATGCTATCTACAGATCTCACTGCTGTTTATCATCTGCATTTTCTGCCTTCCCACCTCCCCCTTCAAAAGGGCAGATCCTTTACTGAAGGCAAAGAGTGATGAGGGCAAGTGATCAAACCACTCTTTGGTCATGTTGGTCTTGGCTGCCCACACCAGCACCCTCCCACAAGACTTGATAAATGAAGTTTCTTGGCTGTTAACTGCAAGTTTTCTGCACTGAAAACTGACCCAGCCAAGAGCATCTGTGTTGAAGCTCTGCCAGGACCTTGCTGTCCTGTCACCACTGTGACTGCATCCAAAGGGGACCAGAGGGATGAGTTAGAGGATCCACCAGCATGACCAGAGGTCATAGGCAGTGGTATAACCACGGTGCTACTTTTATTCTTGGAATTCCAAATTAAAAGCATGGGGACATGTCCTTACAGAATTATGAGTTATTGGAAATACGGACTGAAGATCCCTTGGGCATGTCAACCCAGGTTTGCCATTGGAAGGCTTCATGTGAAAGGTCTAGGTATAGAGAAGCAATGCTGCTATCACCTTCTCTTTATCTGATTCATACTAATGGACACAGTCTGTGTCACTTACCCAACTACCAGCAAGATCTGTCTCTCTCTTCTCTACAGCTCCAGCATTGATTTGAGCATGTGCTGAGCGGCTTGGACATACCAAGTCTAAAAGAAATCAACCTGCCCAAGGGTAAATGGCTTCTCAGCAACATAAAAGGTGTGGTCTAACCCTTGTGTGCAGCAGTTCTGATCAAAAGAGCGAGCAGGGGCAGTGCTGTGGTAGACACAACGGCTTCCTGGGTTAGTCATCATCACCCAACTGGAGCACACTGAATCACCCTGCTAGCACTCAGCATGCAACTGCTAGGCACTGTAAAGCTCAAATTAGCTGCCTGCACAAGTACACTCTGGAACTTGTCTGGTGTATTTTAGTGCTTTAAATCACAGCACCAGATAAGTAGGTCCCTTTACTAAAGGCCACAAGCAAGCCTAAAGGCATCTTGGGGTCTGTAACACACCATGTTCCTTAGCAAATAGCTCTGTGTTGTCACAGATGCTACAGTCTAAGCAAAAACACTGGGAAAGGCACACTTTCCTTGAGAAAAGCTGTGCAGCAAGAAGATAGCTGCTTATAGCTGCATTTATCAGCCCAAAATGAGTTTGAGTGGTTAATAGACAACCTGGACTGACCTGTCCGGTCCAGCTAGCCAGGTCAAGGAAGGGCAGCAGAAGAAGAGTGATAGGTGCTGCGAAGGGTCTATGTGTCTGCAGGGTTACTGAAAACTGTGCTCCCCAAAGAATATTCTTGAGCAAAAAGGACTGAAGAAACTCCTTCAAAGAATAAAGGTGAAATACAAAGAGAAATAGGGACAAACTTGTTGAATGTGTGAATGGTAACAATGCTATGGAGAAGCAAAGAGGGAAAAACCATCGAATAGCTAGGGTTGGAAAGGACATTAAGGTCATCCAGTTCCAACCCCCCTGCCATGGGCAGGGACACCTCACGCTAAACCATATCACCCAAGGCTTCATCCAACCTGGCCTTGAACACTGCCAGGGATGGAGCATTCACAACCTCCCTGGGCAACCCATTCCAGTGCCTCAACACCCTGACAGTAAAGAATTCCTTCCTTATATCCAGTCTAAACTTCCCCTGTTTAAGTTTCAACCTGTTACCCCTTGTCCTATCACTACAGTCCCTAATGAATAGTCCCTCACCAGCATCCCTGTAGGCCCCCTTCAGATACTGGAAGCTGCTATGAGGTCTCCATGCAGCCTTCTCTTCTCCAGGCTGAACAGCCCCAACTTTCTCAGCCTGTCTCCATACAGGAGGTGCTCCAGTCCCTGATCATCCTCGTGGCCTCCTCTGGGCTTGTTCCAACAGTTCCATGTCCTCTTTATGTTGAGGACACCAGAACTGCACACAATGCTCCAAGTGAGGTCTCACAAGAGCAGAAGGGCAGAATCACCTCCTTCGACCTGCTGGTCACACTTCTTTTGATGCAGCATAAATGGTTGTGTTAAGCACATCTCTGTAGACATTGCAAAGAATTGCAAGAGTAAAATGAGTTTATGAGCATACTTAAAGGGCAGTGATCAGATGAAGAGGGAAATACAGAATTAATGTCTTCTCCTGGGCTTCTTCACAGATTTACCAAGGAAGATGTTGCCATATTGCTCCACATGCATGGAGAAATTAAAGAGCTTCCAGTTGCAGAGAGGAACAGTGGATGTCACCATCACACTGAAGCAAAACAGACTGTGACCACCACTGCACATGTAGGAGACCATCCTTCCTCAAACCCAGATCACCTTCCTTTAATGCTATATCTCCCCCAGCTTGTTGGGTGACAATTCTCACCTCAGACCTGATCTACATTATTGCTAAAAGGGCCCACTGATCCTCCCTGCTCTCACCAGCTCCTATCTAATTTATCCTACCAGCTACCACAAACTAATCTAAAGCTCCTTAAAAAGAAGAAAATAAATCTGGTTTATGCTATGTACTCTATTCCCTCATCCAAGACCTGTGTGAACATGGATAAAGTCACTATTTAATAGTGCTGGTCAAGCCTTGCTGCTTGTTCCAAAGCCTCATTTTCAGCCTGTTTGGATCAGCTATTAAAAGTTTGTATGAAACTTGTGAACATGTTCTCGTAGTACACAAGGGAAGGATTAAGGTGTCTGACACACGGGAACAGCCTGAGAGCAGACTATCAATATTATACCTGGGGTTTGAGTGCTGCATAGGAGAAAATGTAGCGACAGGGATTCACCCAACAAGATGTTAGGGTCTGTCAGAGGACTGTGCCTGTGTTCCTATTATATTTGACAGAGATAAATACAAAAGGAACTGGGGACACAGAATCCCAGCCTGGTTTGTGTTGGAAGGGACCTTAAAGCTCATCCAGCTCCAACCCCTGCCACAGGCAGGGACACCTTCCACTGGAGCAGCTGCTCCAAGCCCCTGTGTCCAACCTGGCCTTGAGCACTGCCAGGGATGGGGCAGCCACAGCTTCTCTGGGCACCCTGTGCCAGCGCCTCAGCACCCTCACAGGGAAGAGCTTCTGCCTAAGAGCTCATCTCAGTCTCCCCTGTTCTGGCAGGTTCAAGCCATTCCCCTTGGCCTGTCCCTACAGGCCCTTGTCCCAAGCCCCTCTCCAGGTTTCCTGCAGCCTCCCCTGGGAAGCAGAGAGGTGTTTGTTCTCTCTAGAGGTGGGAATAGCTCAGCCTGGATAAGTTTCAGGAAGGTTATATTTATCCTATAACAAGTACTTGAGTAGTTTCCAACTCTCCTTCCCCACAGTTGCTTTTTTTCCTATTCCTTTTTCAGTACCTTGGATCACCAGTCTCTAATTATTGCCTGCAGTTATAAACATGTACTTCTCCCTGGAAGAAGTCCATTATTCCTTTTTTACCTAAAAATCGAGGGCAGTTAGCAGATGCTCCGGTAGTGGGAACACTTGCAATTTATTATTAAAAAGCCCTCCCCCCTCTGCTTTGAAAGAGTTGTTAACACTGCTTTCTGTAGCAGGCTTTGAGAGTTCCTGTAATCCCAAGCACACAGCACCCCTCAGTCTGAAGTACAGACTATGTAATGGGCCTTCCTAGCATTGAAATCAGGGAGTCAGTGGGAATCTCTGTGCAGTGCATAGCTGTAGATAAACTCTCTTGCAGGCATTTAAAGCAGGAGTGGAAGAGCAGAGACATGCGGGAGCCCTTTCAGACTCCACAATTAGACCGATTGAACTTGGTCCCCAGGGAAGCATCTGCTAACCCTGGAAACTCAATGCCCAAAAGAGAGCTTCAGGCAGCAGCTGGCTCCCACAGTGTCCTTACACCTTTACAATCTCAGTACCCCTCGTTTAAAAGCTCAAACAGTGACTGGATTGAGCCATCTGCAACAAATCATCCTGATATCATTTCAGTGTTAAAATCCTTTGTCTTAGTTGCCCATAAATAAAAAGTTGTAAAAAGGTTACTCTGAAACCAAGGAGCCGTCATCGTGGCTTTCCTTGATTAAATCCTTAAAGCATCCAAAGAGCCTATTCCAGTTTAAAGCTTCATTTTTAACAACACAGCTTTTCTTCTTCTAAAAGCTACCTGGCTCTAGTACTTGATAACTCAAAGTGCAGGAAGATAAAATGTTTATATTAGTTTGTCTAACCTATATAATCTACTAAATATAAGCAACATAAAGTTAAAATGAACTAAAATTAATACTATATTATTAACATAAGGAACAATATCCAAAGCAGCACTGGGTATTCATGAAACAGTAAAAGGGCTTGTTTACTGCACTGAGCCTCCCATTAACTATCACTAGTGCTGTTGCTACTGGAAAGGCCAAATAATCTTTTGCAATGTGATTTTCACTACACAGAGCCCAAGGATGGTGGACTTGTGCTTAAAGAGCAAGGTGATGGGACTTGAGCTCCCCTTAGCCCATGATTTTAGTTCATTTTGGCGGCTATCACCATTGATCAATGGCTATTGCCTAACTTGTTCCAGCTTAGCCTTGCAAATGCTTCACGAAGAAGCAGCAAACCTCAATGGTAATCACATAACAACCGACCCTTTGCATCGAGCCTGGGGGGTGCTTTTTGTGCAGCTTGCAAACCTCTGCAGTGATGAGAGCAGCTGCATTAAAAGGAGGCATAAAAGTAACTCAAGCACCCTGGGGAAAGGGCCCTTGGAGCCACCTTGAGCTCAGTCTGGTGAAGGGTTTGAGATGCCATCTACCCCTTTGACATCCAGACCCATTTTCTGCTCCAGGAAGACCAGTGCCATCAGGCTTAGGAACAACAGAAGGGTGAGCATAACCTGAGATATATACTAGTTGAGCTTTTATGACTATATTATTAATGATGCTTTTCCATATTAATTCAGAATGTTAGTATTACTGTAACAGGGATAATAACCATTTGTTATATTTTGATTGGACTGTTAAGGCTGTAATTAGACTAACAGTAAATCCATAGCTCCACAGAAGAAGTGCTCCCATTTTATATGCAATGACAATTTGGGTCTGACAGGCAGGTGAGGCAGGGTGAAGGGGCAATGGGGCAGATGCAGCTCCCACTTCCCCACCATCAGCAGCATCCCTGAAAGCATGGAGAGAATCACCAGGGGACCTTGTTATGGCTTTGAAATGGAGCTCTGCAGCCAGTGCTGATGTCAGAACATGCTGGAGGAGGGTGTTTGAGAACAGCTAGGGACGGCCTCCCAGTTAGCAGGTCATCGACTGTGCACCTTGCATAGATCATTACTGGTCAGTGTCTCAATTAACAGCCATTCCAGGATAACTTGTAGCTGTACCATTAATTAGATGTCAGAGATGGCTGGAGCTGTCTTACCCAAACTGGTAGGATGCACCTCTCTTTATATTCCCAGAAACACAGAACAGCCAAAATACAGAATGAGCTTCATTTACTGCCTCGGAACTGCCAAGTGAAGACTTGTCTTGGGTGGGCATCTCCTAATTTTTACCCATCTGATCACTTTCTGATGAGCAAGTATCAGTTTTGCCAGGAAGAACAACAGACATTGCCCGTAAGGGACTGAATAAAGCACACGTGCTTTGTTCTGCACTCCTCTCCCTGAAGCAGAAAGCATCTCAATGAAAGCTGAGGGCGGGGGGAGCAGCGAGAGGTAGCAGCCATCAATCCATCTGGTAATGCCTTAAATCGCATCCAAGACGAGCATCCCATTAACTTTGTTTCTCTGAAATCCTATTTAGGGAACTGGCTCATAAGATGTGGAGTAACAACAATGTGACTTTCATATCACTTTGAGAGAAAACACTTGAATGCACTCTTAGTTTATCTTGAGAAACCAGTCATTGCAACTGCGAGCCGGAGCTGGAGAACTCACTTTCATGCTGGTTCCAATTGATAAGCCCCGAACCGAGCCTGATAGTTGTGTCTTGTTTACCCAAGTGACAAGAGGACTCTTTGTGTCCAAATACTTCTCTGAAAGCACACACCTTAGTTAAAGCCTTGCAAGAGACTTCAGCTTTGAATGCTCTCCTTGATTCACAAGGAGAGGAGCGGATGCTGCGCGGGAGCAATACTGATGCAGAGAACAACCTGGAAACATGAAGCCTGGCAGCAGTCACATCCTCACTTTGCCTGGTTTTATCTGTTAGTAGTTGTTGCCTGCTCAGCACATGTTCTCAGTTGCAAAAACCTGCTTCCATGATAAAAAACCCCCTTACTTTTCATGGAAAGCTGCTGCCTGACATGACACAGCAGTTAAGCTGTGAACAAGCTGAACCCCTGCAATGCAGCCAAGAGGTCCCAGTCCCGGTTATCGCCTAAGGACCCCAAACCAGGAGGAAAGCCCTGAAGAGAGGCAACCCTCTTCAGTCCTATCTGCCCATCCTGAATTTAGGTGCTTTGTTAAGCACTGCTTGCAAGCTTGCTTCTAAACATCTCATCCAGGGAATATCAAACTGCCTGGAGGCAGAGGATGTTTGTGCCTTCAGGCAAGAATGGGATTTACCCTGTGCCCCAAACAAATGCTCTGATAATAGGAATATTTCAGGAACTGTGGAGGAAGATACGGGGGATCCTCCAGCTGTGGTTTGGGAGCACACAGCAGCTGCTGGGTCTTCTATGGAGAGCTCTTATGGGTACTTTGTCAGACTTGCAGTTTAGAGGTCCCATTGGGGCAAAACTACAGTGTTAAGGGCACTTTGGTAACAAGCTGGCTGCACAGCCCAGGGTCCTGTCACTCTAGGCCCCACTTCCAGTACAAGTATGAAGTGGGACAGGGCATACAGACACAAATGGTCCTGCAGAGAGTAAGCCCACAGTGCACTGGTGAGGACTCTGCACTCCTCCATAAGTCATCTGCCCCACAAGCACACTGCAGATAGAGCTTTTTCTGGTGATGCAATTGTAGGATGGCTTGGAGTGATTTAATTCATTATGCTTCACCCCTTTCAACAGCTAGACTTAAAGTTATAGAAGCATAGAATGGTTTGAGTTGGAAGGAACATTAAAGATCATCTACTTCCAACCCCTGCTGTGGGCACGGACACCAGGGACATCATTTTGCATACTGCAAGCATGATCTAGTGGCCTGTGCTTTGTTTGTTGTAACTTCTTATTTTCTTTGTTAATTCTATTTTATCTAATAAAGTGCTTTAATTTGCTCTAATTTCCATATTGTACTGTAGCTAAAGAACAGAGATAAAGAGAGCTACAAGAAACTTCAACTAGATAATTGGTTAATTAAAACAGCTTAACTGGTATGTGGTTTATAACACACTGCTCTTGCAGAAGCAACAATATGGTGAACTGCTTTGGGTAGGTAATTCCAAGTTTCAGCTGCCTTTTATGAGTGTATCCTATAAAAGGGCTAGTAATTATGAAATACAGGTCATTAGGCTCCCCTTCTCAGGAAGATTTGAACTGCTTTGCATTAAACCCTTATCCACACTTGTCCCCCTATCTGTTAAAGGCTATTCATAGTTGTCATGGGAACTTGCCCAACTGCACCTACCCATTGCTACCATCACAGAAGCAACCTGGGTGGAGAAGACACATTCACAACCATTTCCCTACCTGAAAGAAGTTTGGATCATGTTGAATACCATGGAGGGAGAGCAAACGACTGCTGAGCCTACTCCAGGCAGAAGGTGCTGAAGACGGCAGGATGGGTCGTATCAGGGTTGGGCTTGGGCTGGGAACATGCAACCAAGTGTTGGAGAGCTTCCAGGCAGTGACAGTGATCAAAGAGCCAGGCCTAGGAGAAAGTGGAAAGGGAAGACCTGGGATGAGAAGTAGCTGTGCAGAATTTGCTGCAACCCTGAAATCAATGGATCACTTGCTCAAATCAAATCTGGAAGCAAGGATCTGCCTGTGAAAAGCAGGGGAAGAACTGTTGATAAACCTTAAATGTTCTCTTCTGTCTGGTCAGCTTGTGCCTTTGGGTCACTTCACTGAGACCTCCCAAGAGCTGGTCTGAAAGTGCCAAGAACATCTCTTCTACTTGACTTCAGCAGGAGAAATGTGGCCCATATAGGAAGAGGGGGGGGGGGGGTGTTGAACTGGAGATTAAGGCACTGAAGTTCAGCTTCTGATGTGTCCTGTGAATCCTACTGTGGTCATTTTAACAGCAGTTCAGGTACCTGGCTCATGTAGATACCCGCAGTTATGTCCCAATTTAAGCTGAAGCCCACTTGCAATGAGAGAGTGGGTGGGACTGCACATCTCCATCCAGACAGCAAACCCAGGCATTAGACAAGTGCTTTCTAGAGGAAGCAAAAGAGGACCAAAAGCTCCACTCAAATAGAAAAATGATAACAGGAAACTATTTTTTAGTTCTCAGTTCCAGGTGATTTAAGTAATTGGAAAATCACAGTTGAGAAACTGCTCTTTGCTGAGCATCATAATCAGCCACACAACTCAGCAGGGCCTAAGTGCAGCAGAGTGGCTCTAAAGACCCCTTAAGAAATGTGCTTTTCTGGGGGAGACATGTCATTTCGAGATGGCATCTCTAGGAGCAGCAGCTCCTTCAGAAAAGATGAAGTCTTCAGGACCATAAGGATACAGTGATTTATGTAATGTTTATTAAAAGACTTTAGCCAGCTTGCTGACAGACACCATCATTCCAAGGCCTTGCTGCTGCAAGAATACCAACTGTAAATAATGTGCAACTCTAACAGTGCAAAGAAAACTCTGAGCACTTGGAAGATCATCACCTCCAGCCTGCGAGACATAATTGAGGAGAGCACTATGGATTTGAAGAAGGGAGATGACTGCTCACACAGCTAAAGCCATGCTCACCTACAGAACGGCTGTGTCTTCCCAAATGATGTATTCAGATCACGCATCCTCCCCTTCACATTATTAAGTTTGACTCAGTGCTTTGAATTCTGCTCCAAGCAATCCATAATCTCCAACCAAATAATCATAAGGGGCCTGCTGGCCTTAAAACATATGTCTCTGACAATAGCAATAAACCTATTTATTACTATTGTGACCACTGAAGAAAAGTCCATGCAGTGAGAGCATCACATCATCCAGATTTATTTGTAAAGCAAGCCATAGCCAGCATTTACTAAAAGGATCAGATAAAAATATTACTCTTAAGATCTACTGATCATGTATGTGGGCATTTAGATAGAGACAGTTACCACTATAAAGGCTGGGATAGGAAAAAAGACATAAAATGAGATTAAGACAGAAGGATATAAGCTACCATAAAAGTAACTCAATAAACAAAGCATTGAGCTCAAGTCTGTACCATCCACAGCAGCATCCCACCACTATAAACCCAGGGGTGCATTAGGATCAGGTTAAAGAAATACAAGGAAGGGAAAATGTTTCTTACATAGACACAGGTCTTGCCCAAATGCCCCAGGCAGTGGCATGTGGGAAAGGCACCTACTTCAAAGCTTTAGGACTAGCAAGTGTCTATCTCTGGTGGTCGCTAGAGCAAAGCGGCTACTTCCCCAGAGGTTCTGAAGCAATAAATGTATTGACAGAATAATGATAACATGTTTGCAGTAGAAAATTGCCTATATTCAGGCAGTGTCACACTGTAACTGTGCAACAATAACAGGCAGTCTAAGAAATAGGAAGAGAAAGATTTGGAGATATTTTCAGCTTTTAAAGAGAATTAAGCAAAATGGAAATCACTAGCAATGCATGCACTAAAATAGAATTGCACACAAAACCAGAGGAGCTGTACAGGCTCCACTGGGGTATCTTTACATATTTAAGAACACAAATGTCTACAGGACCAAACAAGCTTTACAGCCTTCACTTCCCTCCACTGATACATAAAAAGCAGGAGACTTGCAGAAATACAGTTAATTCACCATTGGATATGCAGAGAGAATAGCTGTAATAAAAATGAATGTGCTCCTTGGCTAGTATTTATTTTTCAAGTGCTCCCACTAAAATCCTGGGTACAATAGAGGCAGAAGAGCAAGAGGACATTTCAGACTTTTATGGGTAAAACAACCCTCAATCATGAGCGGGAGAGCAGGGAAGTGAAAGGAATGTCATTCCCCCATGTACAAAATATATATATGATCAAAGCTAGACTAAGAAAGGTTTTCTGGTGCTACAGATTATAACACCAGTTTTAGGAGCTTTCCCTTTCTCTATGGAGTAACTTTGGAGCTTGTAATATGTCTGCAGCCGGAATAGGCTCTTGTGACTGCTCTCAGAGCAGCCGATGTCGGTGCATATTAGTTGACTGGGAGCTCTCAAATCCCATTTTCCCCTTAAGCCCCCTGTCCCTCACTTCATGGGGAAGATAAACAGCGACATTGAAAGATATTTTGAATCCTAAAAGCAAGGAGAGTTCTGACAAACAGAATAACACACCAGACTGTGTACTTAAAAATATCTGTTTATTGGCCAGCAAACAGCCTTTAGTATATATATGTATCTATAATTTTATTTGCTTACTTCCTTCCATAAAAGTTTATTCTGCCTAAAATACTCACTAAGATTTTATCAGGGTAATAATACTGATGTGATATGAGTGGATCTATAACGCTTCAGGCCCTACCTATTGCCACCGACGGCAGAGGGAGGCAGCTTAGATATTAAAAGGATGAGATAAGAAGCCTCTGGCACCAGCAGAAATAAAGCACAGAAGGGAGAGTGCAGCCCCTTTTACAACAGCGTATCTGGGATGTTAATAGTGACTCTTCAGCATCAAAGCTGTCCTACTTCCAGAGCCTTATCATATTTGCCAAAGCACAATTCAGGGAAAAGGACTTCAGCAAAAAATTACATTCCATGGGAAGACTTGGTAATAAATAAATCACATCCCACTTCTAGAAACAATTTCCCATGATCAATAATGAATAAAAAAGTGAGGTCCAAAGAAGTGTTGTGATAGCATGACATGTAAGTGAGCGACAGCAAGGAGTTTGCTTTAGCAGCAAAATCAGTGCCTGATAAAACATCGTATTTCCCTAGACTAGCAAGGTGCTGCAAAATAGGAAGAAAAACTCCACACACCCAACAAGGGCCCTGCAGCACAGCCCAAAGACAGATCAGGTTCTGAATATAAAGCTACCTCCTGGGCTCTGAGTTGCTGTGCAGCACAGGCAAAACTTGGCACCAGCACATCGGTGTAAAGATGGGAGAGTAAACTGCTTGCAATGAGGACCAGGGCAGCTTCAGCTTTACACAAAGGCTGCTGAGACCAGGATGATGATAGGATGTTTTGTAAGGGACTTTGAACCCTTGTTCCAAGCCCCTCTCCAGGTTTCCTGCAGCCCCTTTAGGCACTGGAGCTGCTCTCAGGTCTCCCCTTCAGGAGCCTTCTCTTGTCCAGGCTGCCCCAGCCCAGCTCTCTCAGCCTGGCTCCATAAAAATGCTTCCTAGTCATCACCTGTATCTGGCAGCAGCCTCAGATGACTATCAGCACAATCTGGGATTACTGATCCCCAGGTACAGCACTTGGGGGGCATAACCAGAGATGGGATCTCTGCTGCAAAACAGCAGCAGATATCCTGGTACCCTGTTCCTTTACTACTCAACACCTTCTGACATGCAACCCATCTGCTGTCTGCATTCTGAAGACATACCAGGCTTTGAATTTTCAATTGCTACAGGCATTTTCAACTTGCAGCTTACACATACCTAAATTTCAACTCTTCCATCTGTCTTTAGAGGGCTTAATACAGAAACCAACAACACTTATTTCCCTGCAAGAGCAAAGGAGAATGGGTGTGATAAGACACTGCAGTCCAGAAAGGTTCTGTGAAAGACTTGCACTGAATGAAAAGCTTATGTCATGGGGAGGAATGACTCTAATTCACATCTGAACAGCCTGTACATAAACTATTAGGAGGTCCAAAGATCCCTGTGCCTGGAGAGACATTGGTAACTTGGCTTCGCATGCTAAGATTTGGGAAGGGCTTTAATCACGCTCACTGCAAGCACGATGACCAGGGACATGTGGGATAGAGACATTAAGGCAAAGCTATCTTACAGGGCCTTACCTTTTCCTCCTGCAGAACAAGCCCTTTTGTTTTCTGAGGATAATCTTGGTCTTGCTTGGACACAACCAAACCTGCTTTTGGTCAGTAATAACGTGGAGCTCAGTTGCTGGACCTGCCACATTCATGAGCCAAGACCTTGCTGCTCTGCTCATCTCCGGGGACTCTTATGCTGCCAGGGCTCAACTAATCATTGTGAGCTCAACTGATTATTATGAGCTGTCATTTAAAGTAGTGTCATGTCCAGCTCCAAACCTGACATCATCTCTACAGATAAACACAAAATCACAGAAGCAAACATTACTCTTGTGACCACAGTTTCCAGTTTCAATGACCGCTACAAACAGAAGGACACAGTGCAAATCCACCCAGATACATATTTACTTAAAAGCCTTGTAAGGATCCGTTTCACATAACTGAGAACACTTTGGCACCAACTATCTGAGACTAAAGCAAATATGAAAACAAACCATGAAGAAAGGGAGCATAATTGGGAATTCTCAAGAACAGTTGACATGATGCCAAAACCCCACAGTCCCACAACCTAAAGAGGAGCTGTGCTGCTTTAATAGCATTCCTGGTGACTGCTGCAGCCTGCAGCAGAGCTGGCTCAATGTGTGGAGGACTTGTGAGATGAGCACATGCCCATCAGTTATCATTCCCAGCTTGCACCCACGGGCCAGATTCGGCTCCGAGGCTTCCTGATAAACTGAGTCCTGATCAGAATCTGAAGATGAAGCTGCCTGAGCTCACAGCTTCCCTTCCCCACTCCCAGCAGTGAGTCAGACAGCTTTGCAGAGCAGCGCTGCGCTGAAGACCAAGAAGGGAAATGGGTTGACGAGCAGGCAGCAGCCAGCTGCTCCTCTCCCAAACACAGCAATAAGCTTTTCAAGTCCTCTCTGGTTTCTTGGTAATCCAACCATGACACCAGCTGAGGCATCCTGCCTGCCTCTGAGGACACTGTGACGGGGTCAGGCTGCCATGAGCTGACACCAAAGCACCCCTGCAGTGGTTGCCCCTATCTACCCAGCAGGTCTGCAGCCCAGGCAGCACCCAGACCCATGACACCTCATCCCAGGCAACTCCCTGCATCCTTCACCAGCTCTTCTCCTCCTCCAGACAGGAGATGGTGAGAAACTGCCACTTGTGATGGGAGGGCTTGAGTGCACAGTTTCTTGGTGTGTCTAAATAGGGGATGCAGGGAGATTTATTTAGTATGCCATGCCTAGGCTATATATAATCCTGTAGTCCTGGGGATCAGGAAGAATTACTAGTTCTGCCACTTGATGTGTAATTTAGGGTCTGGGTTTGCTTGGCTTTTTCCTTCTGTAGCATCAGCAAGCAGCCACAGGTAAAGGTGGATTTGGCATGGGAAGCTGCATCCTGCTCCCCCACGCAGGATTAACCTGATCACCGGGGTTAGGATCAAGAGAGAGGTTTTCCTTAAACCAGGGATCACAGGGATGCCTTTATAATTTTCACCTTCTTCTATAAGATGGCATTAAAGTACCAAAGGCCACCTGGTCATTCTTATTGAACAAATACCCTGCTGCTGCAGGAGCCCACAACACTGGCAGCCTTCATAGTCTCTCGCTTTCTACCTGACACATTGGTTTCTGTAGTATTTGGTATTTTAGCCTTGAAGTTAAGTACATTAAAGTATCCTGGAGGATTATCTGTGGCTTTTGAAGCTCCAGGATGTTCCTCTGAACCCCTGGATTTAATTTCTATTTCAGAGTTGTCTGAGCTCACTGTGGCCCCATGCACTCCTCCAGCCTCCTCTTTCACCAGCTGCACAGCACCACACATAGCAGAGGTACCCAAGAGCATCACTCTGATTGTTATCTTTCCTGATTTACAATCATTTACCAGCAACACTCAGGAAATCCTGCTCAGGGGCCATAATACACTATTATAATAATGGTTTATTCTCAATTAATTATTAGCTATATCTTTTACCAGCTGTCCTGCTATTTTATGCAGGAACAGCGTTCAGCAAAATAACTTCAGCAATTTCATTCTGTTCTTTGTTTTGAGCCAGTGTTCTCTTCTCCCCACCCTCAGAAGCTTTCTCAGTGTTTCACATTAGCACAGTACATGTTATTAAGCCACAAGTTCCCCAGGAGTTTCTCCAGAAACACTTGGAAGCCCATTGCACAGCATCCCTAATTTAACTGCATTTGACTCAATAATACAATTTAATAACCACCATAGTTACAGTTTAGAAAAAAATATCTCATTAGCTCTGTAAATTTGCAATATATTTCCCCCCATTTTTCTTTATTCACCAAGCAGAAATATTTGGGGAACATATTTGACTTTTTGGTAACACCAACATCAATTTTATGATGCCCACTTAGTAGCCAACCTTATACCAGCATCAGATTCTTTTTAATTCCCAAAACCGGATTTCTTTTAGTCTTAAATTCTTATTTTCTTTTGTTCTTTCCTTCCCCAGCCAGATACTGTCAAATACTACAATAGCTCAGCTAAAAAGGCAAAACCCAGATAATTAGGGTTATATTAATTATTCGCTCTTCCCTTCTTTATGTATTGCATGCATATGTCTGCACTAACAGCCTCTGCCTGTCACCTACATTTAAAGAAACATCTTTACCTCTAACAAGCAACACTATTATTTATGCATGTATATCATTCACATACATTTACTGTCAAGACACTGGCAGCCATCCAGCTGCCAACCTTATCAATATAAGCAGAGAAGCTGGAGAAGGGGCAGCCAGTGATTTCAGTGTCGATGTTGATTTGCAGACCAAGTTACTCCCTTTTGACAGGACAGGGGTTGGGCTGCTGCATTACTCTAAGGTACAAAGCAATTTGTATTTGCTTGTTTATTCTGCTCAGCTGAATCAGGGGTGTTTGGAATCTACTCAAGCACATTAAAAAACCCTCTCTGGGAATGAGCCAGTTCCTCTGTGCTTTCCCTCTCCACCAGTATTGCTCAGCATTAAGGTGTTGGGAGAAAGCAACAGAACATCTCCCTGCCTTGGTCCCCTTGTCACCCCAGGCCTTGCCCATTCCTTCCCCAGCAAAAATAAGGGGAGCCACTTGTGTCCCCTATGACAAAGCAGGGTTTGGAATAACATCAGGCTGGTACCTACCTATCCCCATAGCACACATCAGCCTTCCACTGGTGTTACCCTGCCTGACACATCCCTCCCAACCATGTCCCCGAAGATAGCTTCAGCTTACCAGAAGAAGACACACTAAAGCCAGAGCTTGACTCTTCACTGAAGATAGAGAGATGCTCTTAGACTACACAGTTCTCAGGGGCAAGGACAGCTTTTAAAGGCTGCAGATTTGCCACAGCTGAGGGCACTCCAGGTATCAGCCTCATCAGCTCCTGCCTGGCAATTGGGCTCTAACAGCAGCCATCTGAATCAGCTCAGCATCTGCTGGTCCTGCTGCTGTGGTATCTGTACTGCCCTAGACCACTGAGTCTGCCTTTCCCTATGCAGTCCCAGCACACAGAGGGACAACAGAATTCATCTGTAGGGGAAGGCAGGGTTGCTGGAGAAGCCAGGTTGAAGTAGGTGGGTTTACACAGAGAAACTGCCAGCAGGCTTCAAAAAAGCATCTTCTAGGATGCATAAAGGATTCAGTGTGTTCATCGAACCATATTGAGGCATTGACTTCATAAAAACTGACTTTATTTTGGATTAGCTCCCTTGTGATGCTCTCTATCCTGCCCTTCTGCATTACCCCCTTCTCTAGTCCCGCAGTGGGGACAGAGGAGCTCGGTGCAGAAAACCATGCTGCAGGTTGGATGGGGATGGAGGCAGGAGCAGAGATGCTCGGGGACACGCTGGGCAGGCTGTGCACAGCCTGTGATTGCTGTTCTGGAGGCTCAGCCAGACCTGTGAGCTGCTCTGCCCCTCCCCAGTGCCTCCCCCCAGCTCTCTCTGCGCTCCCTTCCCTGCCCTCGGGTTCTATGCTATAATCAAATCATAACTTTTATTAAATTTGAGATTACTTTTTAATGGACTCAATTTCTTGCGTGGTGCTTTTCCCTTCTGCCCCACGGCTCAGCCACGCTCTGCACTTCTGTGGTTTTATCTCTGCTGCTGCCCTAATGCTGAATGTCGGCTGCGTAAGGGAGCACCCAGGTCCCTGTCCTGCCTGATGGACCAGATACATCGTTTGCTGTGTGATGATGCTCACCTCTTTTGTCACTGGAGCAGACATCCCTGCAGAGATGGGGCAGGGACAGCAGGATTTATCCCATGTTGCAGATGGCAGCATGGATGGTGTTAGCACCTCTGGGTTCAAGAAATTGTCATAGAATCACAGAATCCCAACCTGGTTTGGGTTGGAAGGGACCTGAGGGACCTTAAAGCTCATCCAGCTCCAGCCCCTGCCACAGGCAGGGACACCTTCCACTGGAGCAGCTGCTCCAAGCCCCTGTGTCCAACCTGGCCTTGAACACTGCCAGGGATGGGGCAGCCACAGCTTCTCTGGGCACCCTGTGCCAGCGCCTCAGCACCCTCACAGGGAAGAGCTTCTGCCTCAGAGCTCATCTCAGTCTCCCCTGTTCTGGCAGGTTCAAGCCATTCCCCTTGTCCTGTCCCTACAGACCCTTGTCCCAAGCCCCTCTCCAGGTTTCCTGCAGCCCCTTTAGGCACTGGAGCTGCTCTCAGGTCTCCCCTTCAGGAGCCTTCTCTTGTCCAGGCTGCCCCAGCCCAGCTCTCCCAGCCTGGCTCCAGAGCAGAGCTGCCCCAGCCCTTTTATCATCTTCATGTCCCTTTTCTTTTCCCCCAGAGTAAAGGGCTTCTTCACCTTTCCCCTTGGCTTTGCTGCTGCATTGGAAACCCTGTGCAAGACCCAGTTGTTCTGGAGCTCCTGAAGCTCAGACAGGCTGAAGGCACCTGACAGGGGCTCCCATCACCCTGCCCACACCCTGTGAGGGTGCCTGCTCCACGACTGCCCCACAGGCAGGCTCTCTCCATGCTAGGGTGGACCACATGGATGCCACCAAGCACAGCAGCTCAAGCCCAGGCTTCCCAGCCCTCATGGGTTTTCAGTTTCCTAATAACCATATTGCCCCAAATGGCTTCAACTGCACAATTTTATGTAACTTTGCAGTCACCTTCCCCACCTCCCTTTCTGCTTATTCTTTTTTCTTCTACAACACCTACAGATTGCATTATATCCTCTGATGCAAAAATGCCCATTCTCCTTTCACTTGTAACTGTATAATGACAACAAGAAAAATAACAGTGACAGTTTTTATTTGGTCCTTCTCCTGCTGATGTTCTTGAAAAGGCATTTTAAGATCCTAACTTCAGATCTCATGTGCTGATGTTATAGGTCTCGCAGCTTTCTCGGTTAGAAACTCTATTTTCTCAGTTTTCATTTGGGAACAGCAGGTCAGGCTGCCTCCTCCTTGTTTCAAGGCCTGGCTCTTGTCCAACTGCCTTTCTCACTGAAACTTCCTCCCAGTTTGTAATACCTGAGTTTTGGGAAGATGGATGTAGCTCCGGTCCGAGGGCACGCAGCGCTCCGGCTCGTGGGCTCTGTGCTGTCTATTAGGTGGTTTCATTGAATTTCTGTGGGAATTCAAATTTAATTCCTCCAAAACAAATAAAGATGTATTATCTGGAGTGGTTTCTTCAGATGAAGCTGGAGTAGCAGGTACTGAGCATAGCGATGTGCAGAGGTGCCCTGAGGCTGCCCCAGCCTTTCCCAACCTGCATTCAGCACAGCTCCATGCCCAGCCTGCACCCAACACGTACCAAGGGGCCAGTCAAGGTGTATCATGGGGCACAGACCACACCAGTGGTTAATTATTCAAGACAACAAGCAAAGCCTTTTGCTTCCAGCAGCCTGTTGGATGTTCGTGTCACACTATAAGCATCCTGAATATTTGTCCTAAACACAATGCCTGCTGCTATGTTCATACCACCCTGTACCTGCTCTCCTCCTGGAGAAAGAAAGCTGAGATCTACTGTCTGATTTGGTCAATAAGAAACAATATCAGCTTTTTCCTTCACTCTCTTTAAGTTTAAAATAGAGCATAAGGGGTTTCATGTATCTGCTCTCTCTGGTCTCCCTGAATGCACTAAAATATCTTCCATGGCTGGGCATCCATGTAGCCAGAAGTGGGTACTCCATAATTAACACACCCCTGTAAGTGTTCAGAGCATTTAACTACTTCCAAAATAGTATCAAATATCCCTTTTCATTTAGAATCTGAAGGAGATTTTACACTATTCTTTGCACCCTTCCTAAGACAGGAATCCAGCGCTCTTTCTTCTAACTAGAGAAATATCTCATGCCGTGACAACAGGATGAGAAGCCCATAGTCTGTAGTTATTCAGGTAACTTTCTTCTTTCTCCTTCTTTCAAAGTCTAACTTCTTTTTTTCAGCCAAGTCCATTCTGTGTGTATCTGTGCCTGCGAACAAAAGGATGCTATTCTTTGAGATTCATTTGAAATGCTCTTCCATGGTCATTTATGAAAGCATAAAAATAGATCTGAGTCCTGAAGCATGAGACACATTACCAAGAGCTATATATATGTATATGAATAGATATTTGTTTGTATGTGTGTGTGTGGTTTTTTAAGGACTACGTTCCCTTTTTTGGCTGTGCATATGGGGTTTATTCCTGCAAAGGGCGAAGTTTTTCCAGTCTCACACAAATCACCAGGACTGAGGGAACTGCAGCTCTGCCTGTAATTAATAAATCATCTAAAGAGCAGAGAGTAACAAGTCCACTTTGAGGTCCAACAGGAGACTTCCAAGTATAGAAGTCTTTAAAAGCGAAAACCCACCAAAGTCAATTTCAGTGTCTGCTATCAACTCCTCTATTGCTGTTGTTGGGATCCATGAGGAAGTTCCAGTTCTGTAAGTATGAGCTGTCCTGCAGGTTTAGGAGATGAGAGTGGAATTGGGCTACGGCTTCAGTTGCACTGAGCTCTGGGGTGGACAAGTCCCCGTTCCTGAGCATGGGGAAGGATGGGTTTGGTGTTATTGCCACAGTGTTTTCTGTGCTCTGTCAGAGCAGCCAGGGCAGTGAGAGCAGCATTTCAAATGCTGACTTTCTGGCTGTATTTTAAGCCTTAGGTTGCAATAAATAATTAGCTTTCTTTCTGTTACCCTGCTCAACCAAGCACATAAATGCCAGGCTCTTCTATCCAGTAAAATTTGACCAGAAGGCCATCTCCTTCAAAACCAACATTGTCATCATGTGGATGGTCATCAGCCTTGGTGACCTGGGCAACATTCTGAGTCTTTTCCTGCCTCTCCGCATACTAATATCTTCCTGACAAAGAACTTTCCTGCCCTATACCCTGGCTCATTCAGAAATACACATTTCATTATGTAAGTTGTTGGGGGTACTTGTCCCCAGCATCACCTTCCTGGGGCTGATGGCTCCTGTTCTCAGCTATGCCCCCTGCCTGATCCCACTTCTCTTGGGACTTGCCTGGCACAGCAATCCCAGCTCCTTCTGGACTGGGACATGCTTGGGGAGGTGGTGGACACCATTCTGTACCCTTGCTGTTGTCCTAGGGCTCACATTGTGCTGGTGAATGTCTTCCCAAGCAGCCTCTGGGCTGCTTATTTCCCACTGAATGAAGAATACAAATCTTCCCCAGTCTCTGAGAGAAACACATTCTTCAGTGACACTTCCAAGAGGACAGCCTGTCCTTTCTCCAGAGCCATCACAGCATAACACCCCAATCTGCAGGCAAACATTATGCAAATGTCTCTTCTGCAGACACAGTCAGAAATGTTCCTTTTCTTGTGCTTCATTAAGACATTGGCATAAAATGCCATTGCAGCCTCTGAGGTTTGCATCCTTCCCATCAGAGAGACAAGACTGCTTTCTAGTTTATGTCTGTTTTCATCTCTGTAGTTATTAGAAGCCTTGTCTTGATCCTTGCTGCTCAAAGGACCCTACTGGTGGTCCAGATCTCCACATCCAGTTATTTACCAGGCTTCTTTGCCTCCTTCCCAGTAGTTCATGAGCCATCCACCCCTCCAGTGAAGCTGCATCTGGAAGAGAAGAGAGGAAACAAACCTGAATGGAGTCAACTCTGGGTTGGACCTGGGTATCACAGGTATCACACCATCTTTAGGCCTTTACTTTTGTCCCTGTGGTGGTCCCAGCTCATTTCCTAGCTGATATGGGCTCTGCTTGTAGGTTGCTCTGGACTCTAAGCTACAGGGATAAGAATGATGTTCCCAACATCTGTCAGCCTGCTCAGGAAAGACCACAGCCCCTGGGAATGTGTTCATCTCTTTCAAACAATAAATGCACGTAGTACACTCCTTGTAGCAATAAAAAACTGAAGTTTTCTTAAAAATGAAGCTTCCTTGCCAAAAGTCCTTGAATCTTGGTCTAATAACCCTTGTATCCTGCTGTGCATTGCTGTTTTCCATGGGTGCTCGCAGGATGTGGATTTTTATGTGGGTGTTCCCCTGCTTATGGACATGCTGTTATGTGGGGTTTCCACACATGTCCTGTGGCCACTGCCATTTCTTTGTGGATTCCCTTGAGCTCTGCTCCTGTCTTGCCTGTGGTTGAGCTGTTCCTCCCAGTCGGCCCAGTCCAGACCAGCCACAGCTCTATGTGCTCTCTCCCCATACTGCTCCATTCTTTACTCTGCTGGTCAACCCTTTAGCTCCAGCTCATGAGATCTCTTCCCTCAACCTTTCTCCAAGACATTGGCATCCCTAACCCATCACTGAGCAGATGTAGCATGGCTCCTCTCATTTGTGAGTAACTCCCTCCCATTCCTCTACAGGGAAGAAGAATAGCAATGGCAATAAACTGGCTTTTGTTTGAACTTGCCAGTTCCCTTCCTGTGCCTGAAAACCTCTCCTCTCTACTCACTGTGTGAATCTTCTAATAACTTAAGGTAGGCAAGGTGACCCAAATGCCTCCCCAGATGATAGGAATGGGCATTGCAGAGCAGATCTGATCACGAGTTGAATTGGATGCTCTGGATAATGCTTCTCCTGATGTAATGTACCTGTAACACTATTTCCTTGAAATATAAAAAGTGGAGGAAATAGATAAGTAAATATAGTGGCTATATAGTAATAGGTAAGTAAATATAGTGCCTCTATAGTAATAGATAAGGAAATATAGTGCTTACTTGGAGAAAAGCACTGGTGGAGTACTAAAAGTGAGTTGTTTGGTTCGACAGAGTACAGTGTGTTCCTGACTTCATTACTCAGTTGGAATATATACTGCTTGAAGGCATTTTGATAATTATTTATGTCATTTATGCATTTATCTGTTCTCACTTTCAGCAAGATGAGGTGTGCTACGTATTCAGAAGAGCGATGCTCACAATAGGGTATTTGTGTAGGAAGCTGCAACGGTTTCTAATCGTGAAATGGAAATAGTCCTAAGAACTTGGTCTCTCTTTAATCCTGAAAATGAACATTGGTAATCACCCTTCTACTGCGAAGCATCTTAGCACATTCCTGCAGACTCTGCTGAAAACAAACACAGGAAATTTCACCCTTGAAAATATTTTGCAAAAAAAATAATGAAGGAACCAAAAACACTAAATCAATTTTGTTTGCATCCTTGGCAGCCAGCGCCTCACTGAAATTTCTATTAGGCTCTGGAAAGGCTGTTCTGTGTCAAGGAGAAAAACCCAACCCCTTGGATTCTCTGTAACAGATGCAAGCTTTCTAATGAAGAGCCCAGACAGCAGCAGCCCTCGCTTGGTTTTCCTCACAGGTTTTCAGAGGCTCCTTCTGTACAAATTGGTAATTAAAAATTTGCAGGAAAAAATCCCCAAAACAACAAACCCAAAGACCTAAAAAAAGATGTAGGTTAAAAATTTAGTTGAAATTGGACAATCTTCCCAGCCCGTGGGTGTTTAATAGCCTGGGAAGTCACTAAGGCATGGCTCTACAGTGATTTCTCTGCAGGCCATGCAAGCCCAGCATGTGGGTGCACTTCCTCATGGCTCGGGCTTGCAAAGCAATTTCCAGTGTGGGGTGCAACAGAGATCGTAGGATGGCTGTGGATATAAGCAGCATTGGCTCAGGGTTCCCTGCCCACAGATCCTGGATCAGCAGAGGATATCGGTACAGGGAACTAGAACTAATACAGCTTCTGAATCAAAGTCAATGTAAGCAGCAGGTTTGCATTTCCCAGGTACTGGGACACTGCGGAGGCAGTGTGGGATGCTGCAGGAGCAGGCATGTATATTGGCACCATTTATTTTAGGAATACCTGTTATTTTCTTTCATATGTTGACTAGTGGAAGCTATTTCTTTAAAGCAGGATAGAACAGGAGGGGATGTGTTGGCCAGCAGCAACAGGCTGTGTGTGCATATGTGGTGTATTTGTGTATGTATATGTGTGAGTGTGCTGGGAAAGCACTACAAGCCTTTGATACTCAAGTTTGGCATGGCTAACACATCCACAGCAGGACACAGGAACCTGCTGAGGTCCAAGTGCAAAGCTCCCAAAGGCCAGGGAGGATACAGATGGGTCCCTCTGGGAGCTGTGGGTGCACTATCCACAGCAGTCAGCCTCAGACCATCACTCATGGCAGGGGTACCACTGGGAGAGGCCAGGCGGTGAGAGCCTTCCTCTCCATCAACCTCCCATGTGCATCCAGGCTGGAGCACCATGGGGTGGCAAGGTCCACATTGGTGTGCTGGTAGTGGGTCTAGCTCTTCCAGCCGCGCTGCTCCAGGGCTTGAGGGCATGCTGGTATTGCCTGTCAGGGAGATTGGTGGGATCTGAGCTGCCAAACTTCCCAAGTCATTTACAAAGCGCTGTTTGCCCACCCCTGCTCCGCGGTGATGAATGGTGTTATTATATCTGCACAATCTTATCCTGCCCCCCAGCAAAACTCAGTGGTGAATTGAATGTTGCTGGGGAAGGCTAGTGAAGCATGTGGAGCAGTGATCACATTTGTCTTGCAGGGAGAGGAAGAATCGAGGGCTGCAATAAGCAGCACTAAATAGCCAAGCACGTTGGATTACAGTTCAGCAGCTCCCTGCCTTCTGTGGTCTTCCAGTGAGTTTCCATTGTCTTCCCACCAGCTTGGGCATTGGGAAGTGGTTGCTGGGGCTCTCCTCTCATCCTCTCTCATACCTCTTGTGCATCTCAGGTGGGAATATTCGTTTGGGTGTTCCTGGTCTGCAGTGTCATCTCATCCCACAGGAAGGACTCTCTCCTCTTTGAGTGGACCAGTGGATGCTATTCAAGGCTCTTTCCTCTCTACCCCACAGCTTTCCTGCTTTGGGAATGTTTTCTCCACAGGACAGGCAAGGTGTATGGGCACATGGTGGAAATGACCTTGCTTGCCTGCAGATTATAGCACTCTATCACACACTGACCAGATGGGGCTAATTAGTATGAATTAGTTGATACTACTAAACCACTTGTAAACCATGAATCACCACTTGCTGAACCCACTATTCCTTCTCCTGTGGTCAGGATGGACATTTCTGGGACAGAGGAGTCACCGTCAGTTAGCATGAAGGTGCAGCTCTGGAAAAGGGCTTGCAGAAACTGGTCCGGGACCCCAAGTGATAGCATGAGCTCCTGTGGTCCTCCAACATCCATACGGATGGACTGCACAGTGGTGTGTGTGGTGGTACAGGTGATGTGCAGATCAGGATTGTGGCTGAGGTTGTGTATTTATGGATAGAGGAATGTTCATCAGGTTATGAAGGTTTGTCAGAGGAGCAATCAGCCAGAGGCACTGGTCCCCCAGTAGGTGTGTGCGCACTTGTGCAATGCTGTGGATGCTAAGTGCACACTGGTGTAGAGATGATAATGAAGTAGGTGGGCAGAGCTACACCAGCATAGGAATGTTTTGGGAAGGAAGAGTGCTGGGCAGTGTATTGAATAGGAACGTAGACTTGCAGGAAAGCACATGCGCTCTGCATTGCAATCCCCCAGACACCCTGAGAGAGCTGTGGGGTTGGCTCAGGGGCATGGCTGCAGGCACAGCACCCACAATCAGGGCGCACACCCATGCTGGGGCCAGTGGAGAGCAGCAGCAGGGGCCTGATTCTGGCTCCATGGGACTGTGTTTAGGGTCTGCTCCTCCTCCTCTCCCTAGCACAGGCTGTGGGAACCACTGGCCCCCATCCACCCATGGGGGCAGTGGGTGGTGGCAGCCTGCACCCCACACTGGGGTCATGGGTCGGTGTGATGCTCCATGGAGCAGTGCTCAGGCCTCTGCCGAATCCCAATGGAGGGTGAGTGTGGGAAGAACTGCTGGGAAAGTCACAGCCTCATCAGTCCCCCGGAGCTGGGAGCAGAGAGGAAGGGAAAGCATGAGCCGCCCGGGAATAGCAGAGTGGGGTTTAACTCTGTGTGTGCTGCATGATGCTGGGGTTGCAGTGCAGGACATGCTCCTGTGCCTGCCCCTATCCATTCAAGGGGCACTGTGGACACCCTGACCCACAGGAGCATTCTCGCAGCATCAGCTTTGTCACTGAGAGAGGCAAGTCCTGGAGAGGTTTGGAAGGCTAAAGCAGCCCTCACTATCACATCAAGGTGGGATCAGAGGCTGGAAAACGAATGAGGCAGTTCCCCATCATGTAAAACCACCATCGGCCCCTGCTCGTCGCCCAGCAGCGCAGAGGCGGTGCAGACTGACAGTCCTGCCAAGGCACTGTCACTGATTTCCTATGCGGTATTAGAGCAGTGGGGAGAGATCTTGGAGAATTTGCATTAAAAATGGTCACATTGGCATTTGCTTCTTGCTGAACATTTCTTCTCTTCACAGAGCCATGTATTTTCACAGGATAAAGGAGAGCAGGGAGCAGACTGTCCCAGGTATCTGGCTGCTGCTTTTGTCCCGAGCAATTTTCATCTTAAGAATAAAAGAGCTGCATAAAAGAAAATACTGCTGAGCACACTTGGTTTGCAATTTTCCAGCCTTTAAAGGCTGGTCCCATCACTTTCCTCCCAGCGCGGCTTGTTCTCTGGCCCCTGAGGACACTGTTTCCTTGCCAGATACTAATTTTCAAACCTCAGCTCTTTCAGCCCGTTCCAGTAAACATCACAAGAATGTTTCTAAATAAGGAATGTGCATTTTTTTTGTTCTCCTTAAGCCTTAAGACGGAGGGAGAGATTTTGTGAAATGTTTAAAAAGGATTACTGGGCAATGAGGCTCCCTTTGTCCAAGCGTTGGAGGTTTGGAGAGGTAATGAAGGCTTAAACCTATCGGAGCTGGGTACGTGATGCTGCCTGAGGCTGAAAAGTCAAGGACTGTTGCCCTGGCAGTGGGGTGCAATGAGAGGGGTGCCCACTTTTGTGTGGGCACGGGTGGTGGGTACTGTGCCACTCTGTACCTGCTTCAGCTCTTAGCAAGGATGGACAAGTGATGGGATGCTGCAGCTTGGCTCTGAGAAGGAACATTATTGTCAGGTTGTTTCAGGCAATCTGAAGTTGTTTCTCTTGCTTGTCGTTTCCTTCATTCCAGCATCCCTAGTAAATCACAACGAAGCCAAGGTAATGGCTTTAGACACTGGGAGCAGGCAATCCTCTGAGACTGGCTGAAGAATGCAGGCTGCTTCTGCTAAGCTGCCAGACTTATTAGTGATTATTTTAATTAAGTGGAAGCTTACAAATGGCTCTGTAAACAAAGAAGCTGCTGGAAAGCTCATTGCCTCCCAGTTGCATTGCACCAGGCACTTGTGGGTTTGTTGAGATGACTGTGGCATCACCTACTGCATTGGAGATGGCATGGGGGAAAGCCCAGCTTCACCAGCCACATCTCAGCGGCTCTAGCATGGCTTGCCAGCAAGCTGGGGAACAGCGTGGGTGCTATGGCAGCTCCGTGGGTGAGAAAGCTGACAGAAAGATCCACTAAACAGTTCAGTGTAACCCAAACAGAAACCAAACCTAGAGCAGAAGATGCTGCAAGAGTGTTCCCTTTACCATCTCAACGGGAAGACTGAGAGGAGAGTTGATTGCACTGTGTAAATGCCCCGATGTCTGCAAGTCAAATGCAGACAGATGAATTGTAGAAGATCAGTGCTTTTCTGGGTCCTGTGCTTTAGCCATAGGTATAAATTGCCAGCCCCTTTGCAGGATGTGGAAATTCAGGCTTTGCTATCTGATCTGATGAGATTTCCTGTCTGTCCTCTGAATCACTAGAAATGATGGGAAGGTGTCCCTGCCCATGGCAAGGGGTTGGGTCTGGATAAATCCCTTCAAAGCCAAACCAGTCTGTGGTTCTATGATTCTAAGAGAGATGTGGGCATTTTGACCACCAATATATCTGCCCATTCCAGCAGATTTCAGAGCCTAGAAAACGTTTCTGCTCCTCACTTCCCCATCACAATGTTGAACCTCATTTAACTTACTGGGGCTTTTCTGTTTGTTTTCCTGGTGATCCTCTATTTGCAGTTTTAGTCAGCCAGCACTTGCCGTGCATAGAAACATCCCTTTAACTCCCTTTCCTGGATGTAATTTCTTTGAATTTTTGTGAAATCCATCTGCATGCATCCCTGCGCATACAAATCCAATGACACTATTATAATAAGGCTTAAACGCTGCAGCAGCCCGCTACCATTTAAGCTAATAGCTCCCAGCAGGCTGGGACCAGCCCTCTGGGGAGCCACATGGAACAGCTTGCAACAATGGGTTATGCTTTTGGAAGTTGCCAAACTTTACTTACTGCATCTTCCAGGGCCCTGGGGTTTGGAGGGGTTCTTAATTTTCAGCTTAAGTTTTCCTCTAGATGCACAGCAGAGGCCTTGGTGGGTTCTGTAATACAGACCTTTCACTTAACAACTGCTGCCTCTATTCCTTGGATTATTGGTAGTCACCTGCATGTGCATCTGGAAGTGCGTGTGCTGAAACAAAGAGAACTTTGATTGTGGTTTCATTCAGATAACAAGCAAACGGGTGAACCCGAGGGACCAGCAGCCTGAGAAATCCCAGCAAGTCCTGGGGATAAACACGTGGGCCTCCAGGTGGGGAGGTCTGAGGCAAAATCATTGGGAAATGCCAAAGGTTTGCTCACACGTTTGCAAACGGAGCTGCTTTTGTTTAAAGGAGTTGATATTTATTAGGCATGCCAGTAGAATAAAAACAAGCACAGATGGAGAATAAATCTTCCTGAACAGCCAGTGCAGTATTCCTTGATCATTCTATAAACATCATATTTTAGCACCTTTAGTCCTTCCCAGGCAGCTCTGTACGTGATACAAGAGGGGCTCACTAAAGAGAAGATTAGTTGCCAGCTCCTGTTCAGCCACTGCCTTTTCCATTTGCTTTTAATGTTTTGAGGCTGCCTCTCTGACACTGAGATTTTTCCATATCAGGCTCTGCTAAAAGGGCAAGTAGAGGTATTCTGAATGAATGGAAAATATTTCTATCATCAGAAGTCCATGAGGACCTTGGTGAGTGTCAGAAACAGGTATTTCATGTTACATTTATGGTATACAGCACACCAAATGCAAAAGCTGATGGGTGCAACAATGGGTGCAGGTGTCAAACTGACAGATTCCAACACAGGTGGTGTGTTGGTTGGCTGTTTGTGGGGCCCTGAGCATCTGGACTCATCACCTGAACAGCTTGAGAGGATGTCTTTCCATGTTGCCTTTATGTCCTGGACACCCAGAGACTTCACTTCATCTATCTTTGATTGAAGAAAAGCTCTGGTAGGTACAGCTGGAAGCCTGGAGAGTTTACAGTCTCTGCAGAGGATCTGAAATCTGGCTGTGGCTCAGTATATAAGCCCAGTTGCTGAAGCCTACATTTACCCCAGCTCCTTCCAGAGCTGAGGAGGAAAAGGAAAGGAAATGGGATATTTTAACCCAAATCCTTCCTGACTATGCACTAATGCAGGACACAGAAAAAGAGATCTAAGCATTTCACCTCTAAAAACAAGTTTTGAAGCCTCGGATTTTGTTGGTGTATGGTTTTCCTGATGGGAATGTACAAAAGAGCCGTGCAAAACAGCCAAGCTCCATCAGGACCCAGGAGAAGCATCCAAAACCAAGTTCCCTTTGCTGAACCAACTTGTCCCTTTGAAATCCCCTTCCTGCAGTGATGAGCTGCCTGCGTGCCTGAGATGGACATGTTTGGGTTCATGGGGGTCAAAGGCAGAACCCCTGTCTGTGGGCTTGCAACATCCACCCTCCCTCAAGCAGAGATTTGTGCATTGAGAGGTTCACATGTTCTTCACAAGCCCCAACTCTTAAGTGGCCTCCAGATGCACTCTTGCTATAGAATTACACTAACCCTGGTTCAGAGGACAAAGGTGGTTGATAACAGTGAGATCTCAGAGAACTGGAAGCCAATTGTTTTCATGGGATTAGTGTGCTCACCCCTACTGCAGCCATTCCAGGAACAGCTGATCCCTGGCAAGGATGGTTGGTCTGCGTCGGCTTGTTCCTGTGCTCCCTGGTGAATGGCTGTTACTTAACAAGGATTAATGCTCTTGAAGTTATTACACAGAAAGGCAGAGCATTTAAAACCCCCCAACAATACGTAGGCTGCAAATCAATCACCAGCGAGGTGGGACACGTCCCACTTAGGGTGTTTTGCAGAGCTTTAATGCAGCCCCTGTGTGTGTGCACCACACCACAGCCTCTGCTTACAAACACATACTGCTTCTGTAAGACGCAGCCTGACCCTGTGCTGGGATGAATGGCATACACTTAACGAACCATTACTCAATATCTCACTTTAGCTTTATTGTTTGGTGTGGTCCCTTGTCTTATATGCTGCTGGCTATACAAATCTTCTTCTAGGGACAGAATTATTCATCTCCTTGGCCTAGATAACATTAATGGGACGCAAACTAATGGACTGATTTTTTCACAACACTCTCTAAGATGAATGAGCTTCTTAATCTTCATTTTACCACTGAAGAGTTGAAGCATAGAGTATTTAAGGTCCGAAGATTCCTCTCTATGTGGTTGTGCAATCCCGAGACTCAGAGGACCTGCTTTAGGTGGTGCTTAGTATTCAATGGATGGATTACTTAGCATTAGAGGAGCTAATTCCCCCCCTTGCAGTAACAGCTGTGGGATGTGAGATCTCTAGGCGTGCAGCCAGAGCACTTCAGAAGAGCCTACAGATGGTGCCAGTGGCACCTCCATGAGCTCTGGACATCATGGCCACCTTCCTTACCAACAGCCAGGAAAGAACCCACCTCTGACATCAGGAGAGGATGAAAGGACAGAATAATCCCTACTTATTGATTGCAATTGCTACTGGTTGGCCATTGTGTCCTTCTGCCCCAGGATCCATGTACATGGGCTCCTCCAAACCTCAAAAATGGATCTCAGTTGTCCAGTGAAGATGTAGCTCTGGAGCTGTGTTTGCCACAGAAGTGGGATATGTTCATGATAGCAGGAGGAGGATGCTGGTAGCTTCTTACACCATGGAACAGCCTTAGCTGCACAGCAGTAAGGTTCCTGCTTGGCCCTGAAAGGAGGCAGATGCAGATCTGCAAATGTTATCAAGTTCTAGGTAGTGTTTAAGGGACAGTTTATGAATTTCCCACAGGGATCAGTGAGGTTTTGGGATGTGATGGTGGTGTACACAGCCTCTGAGAACAGCTGCTCTCATTTCAGGTCTTCCAGAAAACCAGTGTTGCTCTACAGGATGCTGGTCCTCAACCTGTTGAACCAAAGCATCTGCTCCCCATTATCAGCTGTTTTTGCTCCTCCATTTATCTGGAGATCCCTGGGGCAGTGAAAACTCTCCTGGGGCCCTTTTCCCTTTAAAGGTGCTTGCCTGCAAACAAAGTACTGCTGTTCACCTGGTCCTAGGGCCTCTTCTACACCCCACCACACTGGTCACCTGCACCTTGCCACCTGCCTGCCCAAGGGCTGCCCACTTTGCCCCTGATTTTCTACTCCAAAAGCCCTGGCTCCAAACCAAGGCCAGAGGCTCCTCTTCTACATCTGCACACATGCTTTCTCTTCCCATCCTATCCAGGGATATCCCATCCCAATCAAAACCAGGACAACCTCATTTCTTTGTTTTCACTAAATGCCCTTTGTTCTCTGGAAAGGAAAATAGTGCCTAATGCTTATATATGTAACCCCATGCTTTGTTTATCATTTGCTTATTTCCCTTGTGCCTAACATCTTCCCTTCTGTGACTCATCTGCAAGCTGACCTCGTGTCTTCTCTGAACCATCTTCCAGGATCCTAGAAGGTTTTTCCCTCCCTCCCTGGGATATTACAACTAATTCAGTGCCCATCCATGCATGCAAAAATGTAAATAATAAATCACGTCTCCCTGCCAGCAAACACCCATGCACATGGATGCAAACCCCTCTTCTTTCTGGCAAAGTGGGGCTTTGTCTCAGTCTGTGAACAGCCTTACCATTATCTTTGTTAAATTAGTGGGAATTGCAGGCTTCGGGTGCTTCCCACCTGCCTGCACAACCCCCCCAGTCACATCCCTGCTTGTTTTGGCTGTGCTCAGAAGGAAATGACTGCCTTGGGATGCTCAGAATGACAGGGAAGGGGAAAGGAAGCACAGAGGAGCTGTTATGGGGTGAGGGATAAGGGGAAGGCACCACAAAAAAGTGGGAGTAGAGAACAAGATGTGGGGTGCGGGAGGCTAAAGGAGCTGGTGTGCGACCCATATGCACGGTGCCAGCATGCTAAATTCTCTTCTACAGCGACGTAAAAGGTTTTTATCCTTTAACTAACACAGTGGTGAGAGGTTTATTCAAGTAGAAAATTTTTAATTGCATTCTCTTGTAGTCAAATATTAATGGAAGGACCTTGTACAAATAAAAGTGAATAATGCAACAGCTTAGCTGACAACATTGTTTCACATTCATTGCAGATTGTGAACCTTCATTAAAATGGATTATTTTTGCTTTGGAGATTTAACCAGCAACATGACTTTCCCCTCTCACTGGCCCTGTTATGCCTGAGCCCGCAGAGAGCTCGGTCCAAGCAGGAGCTTGCAAAATTAATTCCAAAATAAGAGGCTGAAACTTCCAGGATGTGAATTCTTCTCATCCCTTTGGCTCGGAGGAAAGCTCAGCATGGAAGTCGTTAGGCAGTGAGTTTAAGCAGACCCCTACAATGGAGAAGGGCTTGGAGGAGATAGGCATGGCCGTGTGCTTGGGAAGCACTGGGAGGAATACAGGTAGCGACTTGTAAAGAAAGCTGAGCTTATCCCAGCACCAAGGTGCCCGAGGGGTGGCCTTTGCTGTAGGTCAATGGCTCTACCAGTTGGGTGGACAACTGGTCCTTCTGATCCAGCCAGACCAGCATGGGGGGAAGCAGGGAGCTTGGAGGAGAGCGATGTGCTGGAACTGGCTTTGACCCATGTGCCCCTTCCTGGTGACTGGGGATGGTGAGGATGGGGACAGCAATGATAGGCACTGGGTAGCGATGGGTTTGCCTCCTCAAACCACCACATCTCATCTCAGGACCCTGAGCAGAGCTGTACAGCGACATGCTGATGCACCAGGATAGATGCTGTCAAGCACCCTCTGCCCTTTTGGTAGATATTTGAAAGCATCCTTAGAGCAGGATCAGCAGCCCCATGCCCTGTGCCACCACAAGAGTCTGTTCCACTTCCAGCTCTCCACACTACCTTGCTTTGTTGCCCCCATACATGCAATACATGCAATACAGCCATGCTCCTCATGAAGCCTTGGGTCCCATGCCCATGCCCAGCTGTATGATTCCATTGCTGTCACCCTGTATGCAAGGCAACTCCAGCAAGGAGAAACTCAGCTCATCTGCAAGAGAGGATGCAAGAACCACAGGAGCTCTTCAAAACCACCCCAGTATTTTGGTCCAAGGGATGGGGGCAACCTCACAAGGGAAGCATGTGCCAGGAGCCGAAGTGCAGCTCCAGTGCCCCAAAGCATCCCTGTTCTACAGAGAAGCTCACAGGATAAGCAAGCCACAGGGATGCAGCAGGGATGCTTAGGTGGCCATGTGGTTATGCTCACAGCATTCCGGTGTTTGTGGTCACAAATGAGCTCAAACCAATTTTCCAAGGAATTTCTCATCACTCTTTGCACGTTGCTTGGGTGGGAAGTTAAAGCTGTTTCCGAGCGTTCACTGCGAATCTCCAGCTGCACGTTTGCTTTCTGCCTAACCCAGGATTAATTGGGTTTGTAGTTGCCGCTGTGGGAAAGCTCTGATGTCCTCCACTACAGATTTACTCTCCAGTTTCCTCGTGGCTCTAACTCCTCGCTTACATTTGGAACAGCAATTCCGTGTTATTTTTAGCCCTAAAACATTACAAACGGAGAGGAAACAAGACACCTACAGAAGCTGCCCCTGTGCAAAATTATGAATGATTCAAAAGTGCTGTCACAATTGCCAGCCTCTCTTCTTCTATAAAGCTTTGTGATATTAACGGTATGGGGTTGGTTTGCTCCTGAGTGGCGAGAAATGCCTGAGAGAAGTTGATTGTTGAACCCTGAATTTACTTCCCAGTGAATCAGAAAGTGCTAAGACTGGGGTACGATGAGGAAAACCCACCCTCAACCACATGCTCTGCTTTCAAAGGGTCCTCCTATGCTCCTGCCTCAGTTTCCCCCTTTGCAGCATGTCTGGGTTGAGCAGAAATGTTTGTACCAAAGGAGCTCTGTATCTTCTGATGCTCAGCATAGCAGCTTTAAAGGATTGGATCAACTAAATTGCTGCTGGTGGCTCCTAACACAGGTATTCACTTCCCACATGCATCAAAACCAGTGTGAGGACACTCGTTGAAGCTGTTGCATGGAGGAGCCTCTGAAGAGCTCTTTGGTGATGGGAGGATTTATATTTGTACAATGGCCTCACTGTAGAGTTAGACGAACGACTGACATGTCAGTACTTATAGTCTATAAAACAGCAATTATGCTTGTTATTAGATCATCCCATTTACAGCCTGAATCCTTTGCCTATGGTGCATGCAAAGCAACCCAGTGACTCTCCAAATGCTGGGCTAATCTGTACTAATCCATTATGTAAATCACCAGGACAATAACCAGAGACAAATGGTAAATGTCTTAGAAGCACCCAGCCTTCCTTAATGAAATTTGACCCACAGAAATGATGGGTTTGGTCTGCAGCTTGCTGGGAGAACTGTGTGCAGGAAGAACATCTGCACTTCACAATCTGTAGATGCAGTCTGAACCCTTGGGGCACATCCTAATCTCAGCCTTTTCATGGGGCTGCTGCTGAATTGGTCCCTGTGTGCACAGCAAAGAGCCTGGACTCTTTGAAACAGGACTCCTGTCCCCAGACAGTGTTATTTTGAAGCACTGTGGTTGTCTTGGGGCCATACTCCACACACTGAGTCCTTCCAAAATGTGGTCTTTGTGACCAAGACCTTAGGGAAATCTCAGGGAGATTACTTGACTAGAACTGTTGCAGGTCATGAAAGAGTATATTTTTACTTTCATGACATCTCTGGGTAACAGCAGCAAGCAGAACCAGTGAATAAGGTCCTGAATGGCAAGCAGAGTATACAGGGGATGGGAGTAAGACACCCAGACACAGGAAGAGTGGGTCTGATGGCTGTGCCTGTGTGTCCATCCTCCTCTGGACAGAACTCATCTGGCTCAGACATCTCTAAGGGTGCCCAGGGGGCTTGGAGGGTATTGCTAAGAGTCTATCCACAGTGCATGGCTATTGCTCCTGGTTGCACCTCTTAATAAATGTATGGATATTGCATATGGTTCTGTTATTATGGATTCATCATTCCTTATCCCAGAACTCTTGTTACAGATATTGAAGAGATAACTACGGGAGGACTCTCTTTTCTCTGCCATGGGGTCTGGCTATGATCCATGAAGATCTGGTGTATCCTTTGGTTTTGTGACTTGTTCTCCTGTTGCAGCAGGGAGAAGCAAAGCCACAAGGGGATGCCAGATAGATTCCTGTCTCTGCCTGGATTTCTGCTCCTCGGGAGAGAATCTGGGCTGTGGCAATGAATATTTTAAAATGTGGGGCTTAGGAATCTCAATGGCAACATGTTTTAGCAGCACGCTTCAAAGCAAATAGAGATATGGCTGTGTGTCTGTGCTCTTCACTGTCTATCGGCATTTCCAAGCTCTGCTAGCGGAGCTGCTAGACTTTGCATGATCTGCAAGATATAGATGGGCTCTTCCTCCCCCCCACCATCTTTTTATTCAAATAAACCTTAGGATAATTACATGCAAAAATCCTATGCTACTGCAATGTTGATATTGCACATTTAGAAATCACTGCAGAGGGGATGCATGTAGGCAGAGCCATAAGGACGGTGGCAGCTGGCTGCCAGGCTGGCACATAGCGATTCACCGCCAGTCACAGTGGAGCCTCAGTGGGTCCAGACGCTTCCCACAGTCTCACACTTTGCTCGAACACCGAATTTGCCTCCGTGTTTGAGGTACCCGCATGTGCTTACCCCCTCCACGCATCCCTGAGCAGAGGCAGCCGCACATGGCTCAGTTATTTTCAGCACTTGACTGGAGCAGATGAGAAGTGCTCAGGCAACAGCAGCAGGGGCCAGGATGCTCGGTGGAGACGGGATGGAGCAGCCCTGAGGAGAAGGACTTGGGGGTGTTGGTTGGTGAGAAGCTCCCCATGGCCCAGCTTCAGTGTGTGCTTGAGCCCAGAACCCCCCGTGTGTTGGGCTGCACCCCCAGAGCATGAGCAGCAGCTCAGGGAGGGGATCCTGCCCCTCTGCTGTGCTCTGGTGCACATCCCTCTGCAGCCCAGTGGCTGAATGGAACTTACTTGTGCTCTCTGGGTGTGATGTGGAAGGAGGCAGATGGGCGCAGTCACCTGCAACCCCTCTTTCAGCTCCCAGGGAGAGAGATACAGGCAGGCTGAGCAGTGGAAGGATGTGATGGATGCAAGAGGAGAGCCCCAGGGGGGAGGCTGGGGGAGGCAGGAGAGCAACTTGCAAAAACACAGAACATTTTCATAGGGAAAAGTGGCTCCGCTATTTACGCCACTCATCAAAAAGCAATGGAGATGTGGGAAACCTGCTGTGCCATAGAAGTGGTAATGGGCCAGCCTCCCATCCCTACCTTCAGCCCTCCCGCTGGGCTGAGGCTGCTTCTCTTCTGCACAGCCAAGGGTATGTTGCTGTCATCATATCTGGGTTTGATTTTGCCAGCAAAAGTAACTTTCATGCCAGACAGGGAACTTTGACCATTTTTGATTTTTTTCACACTGGCCAAATTTTCAAATAGTTCTCTTACAAAAAAAAAAAAAACACCAAAAATTAGAAAGAAGGGAACAAAACACAGAGACCTGTGAGGAATAACGCTGGGGGCTTTGTAGTTCTGCACAAAGAGGGTTTCGTAAGAGAACAAACATCACCACAAAACAAGCAACCTAGAGCTCGGGTTTAAAATCTCTGCAGGGTTTCTTGCAGAACCTTGTCATTCTGTGCCCAAATATTTATTTACTTCTAATGAAACCTGTAAGTTTATTTTTCCTCATAAAAGCAACAGAAGATCTAAAGCAAATTGTGAAAATAATTCTCTCAAATTCCTGGAAATAAGCATTTACCATTTGCTGATGGGTTTTGTAGTATCTCCCACCAGAACAGGCAGACTATCCCAGGACATCTTCATGGACCAGCTCCATGAAGCTTGCAGCTGATACAGTTTGTCCTGTTGGCGATTGATGGAATCACTAGGAATACCCCAAAAGCAGCATTTGACCAAGATGGTTGCTTTGTGCAGCTGCGCCAGCATTGCCTCCAGTCCTTTCTCTTCACTAGGATTTTTCCCTGTGGTACCAGCTTTGTATTCCTGCCTTGCCTTCATCAAAAGTGTGTGAAAATACTTCAAAACCCCCAACAAACAAATGCTACCTGGGGTGTTTTAATAGTTAAATGAATGCAGGCATGAGTTTTGGGGTATCTTGAAGACCTCCTCTTCCAGAAATAACCCATAGGGGATAGGAGAAGGAATAACCAAGAAGTGAGACAGGCTGTGGGGCACATCATTCCCATTCTGTATTAATCTACAAGGACAGAAAAATCACACTGCAAAGGTGCACTTGGACAGCACACTCCAGATTTGGGGGGATCCTACATCTATGGGAAGAAGAGATGGGAGGAAGATGGAGGAAATCAACTGGTTCAGTAGATTTATACCAATTTATTCTGGTTCAGTAGATTTACACCAATATCTGTTACAGATCTTTGTGCCTTTGTCTACTCTCTTTGTTGTGATCCCTGTCTTCTAGGAAAAAGATATGTGCTATGAGTAAACGTTGTTGCTTCTGCCATACTGCATAAATCATGTTGTCCATTCACACATTGTGGCATGTTTCTGTTTAAGCAAATTAGTGCAACCTTTATAGCATATATAGGAGGGCCACAAAGATACACAAAGGATGCAGCAGCTCTGCTCTGGAGCCAGGCTGAGAGAGCTGGGCTGGGGCAGCCTGGACAAGAGAAGGCTCCTGAAGGGGAGACCTGAGAGCAGCTCCAGTGCCTAAAGGGGCTGCAGGAAACCTGGAGAGGGGCTTGGGACAAGGGCCTGTAGGGACAGGCCAAGGGGAATGGCTTGAACCTGACAGAACAGGGGAGACTGAGATGAGCTCTTAGGCAGAAGCTGTTCCCTGTGAGGGTGCTGAGGCGCTGGCACAGGGTGCCCAGAGAAGCTGTGGCTGCCCCATCCCTGGCAGTGTTCAAGGCCAGGTTGGACACAGGGGCTTGGAGCAGCTGCTCCAGTGGAAGGTGTCCCTGCCTGTGGCAGGGGTTGGAGCTGGGTGAGCTTTAAGGTCCTTTCCAACACAAACCAGGCTGGGATTCTGTGATTCTGTGAAACTGAGAAAGTGGATGTGGGACCAGATTTGCCAAGCTATAGTCAGCTGGGAGCTCATGCCTGATGCTTGAGGCTCCTGTAAACAGCCTCTGGGTATCCCCAGTCTGTGCACAGAGCAAGGTCTCTGTCATATCAACATACTCTCGGTACCTTTAGGAACATCTCTTGAAGTGAACAAGTGAATAAGAGTTTGGGACTTTGGTGACTTGTGCTTTGATCAAGGCTTTGAAAAGTGTGTCTGTGCACACATACATAATTAGTATGAGCCATTTGCATCTTTTCTGGGATGATTTTAAGTTTCATCATACCTGCCTGTGACTTTCCTGAAGTCCTGAGCATGGTTACATATTTGTTGCTGTTCAATTAGCTCTAAGGAGATAAGACGGATATCACTAACATTTAAATGGAGTGGAAGAAAACAGCAATTTACATAAATTAATTAAGAGGCTGACCTCGTTCCCCAGTACTCCTCAGAGAGCAAGTGAAAACCCCCAGTTTATTAAGTCAATACTTAGTTTGACACCTGAATCAAGCTTTCCCCAAATCAAATGACAGAATTAATCCACAGCAAAACGCACCATAAGTCCCTTCACTTCAGTCATTTATTTTTTAAGCTATCCCAGGAATTTATTTTTAAACATATCAGTACGCTATGTTCCATGACATTTCACATCTACAAAAACACCATATGTATTGGCAAGTGATTACTCATTGAAAGTGCCGTATCATGGATGCAAGTATATCTGGCAGCCTGGGTTTTCCCCACCTCTTTTGGGTCTATGCCCTTATTGTTTCATGGACACCTTCTTATCAGGCAAATTGGCTGAGTGTCTATTTTATCCCATGCTAATGATGTGTTTGAATGGAGCTTGTGAGAGCACACCTTTGTCCTGTGAGCCGTGGAGGGTGGTGGCCATGGTCTGCTAAGATACAGAGCTGTGCTTTGTTGCTGGAGAAGTCACTGGAAGGAGATGCTGTCCTGCCTGGCCCCAACATGTACGCAGCAGGTCCACTCCTACCTGTGCCATCCTCCTGCTGCACTTCAGCTACTCCACCGAGCACAGCTTGGCAGCATCAATGGCTTCAGTGCAGCTTGAAGACATTATTCACTGTAAGGTAGCGAGTATTTCAGAGCCATCCCTTGATACTCACAACCCACAGGCAGTAACTCTAATAACAGAGCTGCAAACCTCCACCACTAGCTGTCTTATGGCTGAGTTGACAAGAGCAAATTGGTCTGAAATATCCATGTTGTAGGGAAATAGGAAGCAAGCAGCTTTGTTACTAGTGTACTTTGTCTAGCTACGTGTAGGATTACCAGAGCTGGGCTAGGTTTCTTCTACATTGAGATCTCCTTCTTTGAGAAGCTGCTGTGATCCATTTCCTCTCCACAAATTGTTTACCCAAGTAAGTCCCTAGGTAAATTATTCCAAAGATGAAGCTGGAAATGCTCATGGAATTGGCTTCCATACAGAGAAGTGCCTGAGCAAGAAATATCTCCACATACTGCACACTTTTGCCACCTTCCCATTTATATTGCTGGCCCAGCTGTTGCAAGGGAACAGCAGAAAACAGAAGTAAGGCACTGTTTAGTGGATCATCATGAATAATAGACAGTATGAACAAATGAATCCAGGTGCTTGAAGACAGAGTATAAACTATAATTACAACCTAGCAGTGCTGCTATGACAGATGGTATGATACGTACCCTGAAAATTGTCCATGAACATTTATTTAATATCTGAGAACACAAACTGCTAGCAGGCTCTGGTGCTATTACCGGATCACCAGTAACATCCAGGAGGAAATGCTCTGCATTGCCTCATGATTCCCATAAAACTCACAAAGCATCACATAATCCAATGCAAGGAAGACCGTGTTCATCATGGATATGCTGACATGGATGCAAATAGCATGCCCAAGGCAACATACTTTGCAAAGATAATAAAAGCCAGCAGGCAAACGTGTCTGGAAATATCACAATAAAGTGTTTTTTTTGGTTGTAGGAACATGTTCTGGTATTTGGAGTGGGATTTGCAGTCCTGGAGTGGGACAGCGTGTTTTGCAGCACTGACATGGAAATGTTGCTTAACCTGTTCCTTGTTCCAGCTTTAAAAGGCAGCGTGAGAATAACTTCTGCACGTCCATCTACAGCAGGAACTGAGTTCTGCTTTCCCACTAATACTGCTTCTGCTTTCAGAATTCATTTTCTGGTGCATATTTCTCCCTTGTCCGTTTCCGTGACCCTGCTTACACCTTTCATGTTATTGTTCCTGGCTTTGGCAAGCCAGGGCAGCTCTGTAGCTCTTGGGTAGCAATGCGGAGAGTTGGGCTATCCCAGGGGAGGACCTGGGCTCCGCTTTGACGGCAGACGGAGCAGCCTCTTGCGCAGGCCAGCTCTGCCGAGCAGTGCTCTGCAAATGTTCCTGCTATTTGTAATCAGCCGTGGTTGTCACACTTTGATATTTGTTCTTTATAAGCACTCCTGCAGAGCTTGCCAACAGGAATGTTTTCTACACAAAAATGCAGCAGCGTGTGTTTCAGACATGAATTTTGAACTTATGAGTATTCACGCTGGAAACCTAAGGAGTCTGATGTGATTAAAAAGTAGATCCACATCACACAGCTTGTTTGCAGTCAAAACAGTTCCGATTCTGAGTTATGAAAAACGTTAAGCCCAACCGTGGTCGGCCAGCATCTCCTGGCAGAGGCAAGTGTTCTCATACCAAGAGTCACCCTGGCATTAATCAGTTCACCAAGCAGGGCCAGCCGAGCAGGCCATGCGATGCATGGAGCAGAAAGTTATTCAGCACAGCGAGGTGAGGTTAATAAAACCCCAGGCTGAGGAGAGGAAAGCTTTAAAGTCTTCTGCCTGCATACGAGATGCTTACAGCACTGCGGGATGCTGTGCCTGGAGGAAATCCTGGGAAAGGCCCAATGAAGTAGTGATGGCTTCCCATAACAATGCTTGAGCTTAAAAGTAGGATGGAGATTTCTTGTCCTTGCCCATCCTGGCTGCTCTCATCTAAGTTTCCTGACCAGCCCTGGGCCCCAGGGTGACTCTCCTCAGCATGCATTGGTTGTACTACAGCTAAGGCACCATTAACTCTGAATATCTGGGTGTGGAAGCTGTCAAAGCTTTAAAAACTACAGCACACTGTGAATGGTGAAGAGAAAGAGAAAGCAACGTTCAGCAGCACAGTGGTGGTTGGGCCAACATGGAAAATGATCCATCCAGGCGAAATAGTGACTGGGGCGATCAGGACAGTGCCTTTGTGTCTGTAACTTAAAATGGGGAAACTAACTATGGGAGAACCTTGATGTCAGATGAAGCCATTGGAGGTGCCTGCAAAGTCCCTGTCCAGTGAGGGTGTTGTGTGCTCCACGTCCGTCAACACATCCAGGTTACAACAGGTGGTAGTTCCTGTGAATCTGGCACTATGCTCAAGAGCCAGGGTAGGATTCCTGGGTGCTTCAGCAATGTTCCAGTGTCTGGTATCCAAAATCTGTGTAGGTTGAGTTGTTCCAAGTGCTGGTTTTCCTGTTTGATCTTGCAATGAGGTTTTTGCAGGGCATGTGCATTGTCTGCTACTGTGCAGTGCCTGCAGCCCAGTGAGAACTCCAGCACAGGATGCTTTGGAGCAAGATAGAGAGTGATGGTTTGCCAGAGGAAGCGTGTCGGTGCTAAGCCTCCATTCCCCTTGTGTGGATGTATGGGAACAGGAGCAAGGGATTAATCTAGACTCCTACCAGTGAGAAGCAGTTTAGGATGCTGCTTCATTTCTCTTGTCACAGATTGCTCCCAGCTGCTGTTCAGGTGCTGCTCCTCTGCCTCACTTCACTACAAGGCACTGGTGGAGAAGGGTGAAGTCAGAGCTCTCTGACAGCTACATCCTTGTCTGGGCACTGGCACTTAGCAATGGCTTTGAGGACCTGCTGCCTCCCAGCTGCACATCCCTGTAACCAAGCAGAGGAGTCCTAGCTTGGTCATGACATCTGGCCACCCGTAGCACACACCAAACCTGCAGCCATGTGGGAGACATCACCAGGCACCAAGTCAACATGTGGGATGCTGGGACCATCTTCATCGTTTTCTCTCATTATTCTTATGTCAGCCACAACGAATGATGGACTTTTTAAACCCTGACCATAAGTCCTTATATCCTTCCAGCCCCTAAAGCAACCACAGAGGGAGCTAAGAGCATCCCAGCCGTGTAAGGGCTGCTGCACTTGGTGAGCCGGCTCCACACTGGCCAACACAAACCAGCCATCTCTTCACACACATCAGTCTGCTGCTCACTCATGAGCTTTGAAACGCTGAGATGGACACAGAGAACAAATCATGGGCTGTCATGTAGTTAATTCTCTTTTCTTGACTACTCAACAAATGCTGCCTTCTGTTGTATGGCACCCATGTAGGACCTGTGAAGCTCCAGAGACTTAAGCAGCAGCACTCAGCTCATCTGCTCGGCTCAGTAGCTAGAAGACAGGTTGACTGTATGCAGAACTATAGGGACAAGGTCTTAGAAAACACATCACAGACCATCAACCAGCTTAATTCTGTGTTTCAGCCCCTGGAAATACCTATAGGAAGGGAAATGTGTAGGAGAATCTGACCAAGTTGCTGTGCTTGGTTGCTGGCCCTTACTTCCTTCACTGCTCTTCTAAAGCAAAGCTCCTGTCCAGGATTAATGCTGCTTTCTGCCAAAACTGCTCAGAGCTGGGATGCAGGCCATGCTTTTGCTTGGTCTGAGGACCCCACTGAATACTGTGTCACTAACCTGGAGCTCCCAATGGGGATCTGAAGGTGTGTCCAGCTCTGCACTGGTATCTGCCAAGCCTGTGTGCTGCTTTCTGAGCCAAACATTCTGGGAGCAAGCAGTGTACATGCAAAGGCTGCAGGACAGCCTGGGCCCTCCCAGGCGAGCAGAACTAGCTGTGGGGCTGGTGGTCAGCTCAGATGCCAGCCCCTGCAGGAGTCATCCAAGGGAGGGCTGGACATAAAGCACCTTCTGCACTGATGATCAGTCCAAGAGTAACGGGATGAGCGCTGTCCCTGATAGCAAAGGCACAGGCACAGTTGTGAGAGCGGGTGTGAGAACAGCTTGCAACAGTCTGTTTTCCCCAGCTTGAAGGTGAAGTGGTAGCTAGCTGTTAAGAAACCCAGTTATTGAAGAACAAACTAATTGCAGAACGGCTTGCTTGACCCAGACTCACAAAGAAGCTTACCGCCTTACCATGGTTTTCTGGCTCCTCCTGAGAGACTGCATTAGGAAAGCAAGGTCAGCCTGGCATCTGTTTTGTGCAGAGGGAGCAGGTGAAGACCTTTCCATCAGTTCAATCATGGCCCTTTGCCATTTTGGCTGCTGTATGTCTGGATACGATGGAGACATTGAGGAAGTCACCCAGACCTGAACAGAGCTGCATAAGACACATCTCAGCATCCTCATAAGCAAAAGCTTCATCCTACTCCAGGAACAGTTGCAGTCGCTGTGTAGGAGGTACCAGTTGCTGAGAAACCACCTCCTCACCATGTAGTCTGCAAATGAGAGTTATTCTGAGATACTTTACCTAATGGTCTTCATCGTACAAGTGAATACCTACTAGAAAAAATGACTGTACTGGAGACAAAGCTTCTGGCTTACCCCAACTGTTACTTCTGTTCCTGCTATCGGAACTCCACGGCTGGAGCTCTATAATCAAAACCATTTTTTCCTTCTCCATCTTGCTTTTCTTGCTTCTTCAAATGAGTGGAGTGGTTGTGTGCTTTCAATGGAGCTGCCCAGAGAAAAAGACGACCCATTTTTCCCCATTAGCTGTGCAGTGAATAGGAGCCAGCCCTTGAGTGAGGCATCACCTCAGTTTCCCCCTAGCTGGTTCTAAGGGAAAGCATGGAGAGGGTAAAGTTTTGTTCTCCACATGCTAATGCTTCATTTTGCATGCTCCTTCACGAAGGCAACAGGGTAAAGCAAATGAGTCTTGATAGTCTTATTCAGATGAGTTATCATCTTGGCAGTTTATCCCCCATTTCCCTTCATGGGTAGCTGCTTCCCTCAGAGGGAGGGATGAGAAGTCTTGATTCATGCAGGCAGGCGATGCTAGATGAAACATCAGATCATGGTGACACAGACAGGACTCTCCTGGCCTTCTGTCCCACAGCCTCCCACAGCCATGACTTGCTCTATGAGGGAAAACTGCTTGGAAGCCATGCCAGGGCACCTACTTAGTCATAGCACTGAGATGGATCTGCCCAGACATTCTCCCTTCCCAACTTTCACTTTTTTAGGTAAAAAGACATTTAAACTACTAAACCTGGCTTTTGGAAAACTACAATAATTAGCTATTTCAATGGAAAAGATTTAAAATGACTGGTACAGATAGAATAGAATTTAAACAGGGTTTAATATAACCACATAATATGTCCATCCCCTGCCTGTAGATGGGTAATTGCTCCAGCTAACACTGCCCAGTCCCTTCCCTGTGCCTGCTGTTCACAGACCAGAAATGTGACCCTGGCCTGATCCAAACTCTTCCCAGCCATGCTTCCAGCTCCTGCAGCATCCTGCCACATGCCGTATCCTGACCTGTTCCCTGAGCAGATCTGCTCTGTCCCAGCCATGCTTCCAGCTCTTGCAGCATCCTGCCACATGCTGTATCCTGATCTGTTCCCTGAGCAGATCTGCTCTGTCCCCAGCAATGGGCATGCTCGGCCTCCTCCCTCACACTCAGCCACATGAGCTGTCTCAAGGAGCATGGCATGTGGGTTTCATGGCATGACACTGCCATTATCCATATTTTAACTGCACAAGGGAGCTGTCACTGGTGCAAAGCCTCCAGTTTGTATCCTGCAAGGGCTGGCCCCATTTAGATGTGATTGGAGCTGAAGGGAAGGTGGAAGCATTGCAGAGAGGTGCAGTGCTCAACTGCCTCAAATAACCATCAACCTCTTGGTGAGTTTATAGACACCCATACCTCAGGCACACCACCTTTGCAGTCTCAGCCTAGGACTAGCTCTGCTGGCAAAGTCAGAGGGCTGGCATGCTGCTGCTGCGTGCCCATGGGATGTCCATGTGTCAGGCACTGGTGGGACTGGGCTGCCTCTCAGCAGGAAGATGAGCATGTGAGGGACAGGCAACACATCCTGCTGTGCAGGCAGAGGGACCAGGGTGGGTAGCCTGACCCTGCCACTCTACCTGCAGCCTGGCAGAGCCTCCAAGGGCACAAGCAAGGAATGGAGCTGTATGGAGCTGTACGGGGGCTCTGGGGGCTATGAAACACTCCTGAATCCAACACAGATTGAATCCTGCATCAAAACCCTGAATATGTATTAAAACCTTGAACTGAAGCCTGTCTTTGGAGCTGACCAGGTTTTGCAGATTTCAATGCCTAGGCTATAACATCCATCCATCCTTCCACCCATCCATCAATCCATCCACGCATCTCACCCCACACCCTTTCTCCCATTTCTCCCCTCTTGCTCTTTCCCTCCTTTATGCCTTTTCCTCCCCTCATGCCCTCTCTGTTTCCCTTCCCCAGCCTGGGCTGCAGCAGTAGCAGCAGAAGTGAGGTGGAATCAGCCGCCCGAATCGCGGAGCAGCAGGGAGCTGACACATCAATCACAGCTCTGCTGTTGGAATTAATGAGAGCGCCACAGGTTCGGGCTGTCACTCACTACCCTCACTTTGCTGCTTCCATATGGCTGCCAGCCGACAGCCTCAAGCTTCCCAATCTCTGCCAATTACAGCCTCAGCACTCCCAACCTCCTCCTATTAGGCTCACAGCTTCATTATTCTAATTAAACCAAACAAGCTGAGCCCTCCCTTTTTCACTGTTGATGCATGTCCCTTGCATGCGTCAGAGCCACACTGCAGCAAACCCCCTCATCGGGCACCTTTGGAGAAGGAAAGCAGCCGGACAGCACAGGAGCATCAGGATGTCTTCTCTCCCAACCACTTCTCCAGTTCTTGCTCCTGTAGCTGGGCAGGGGGGAAAATGCCCCTGTTTGGCAGCAAGTCTCACAGGGGTACTTTCTTGTCAGAGTAATTGCAGGCAAGGCTGGCTGATCTCTGGCCTCCAAAACTCATTAGTCAGGAGAGCTTTCGATTGCATTGCCACCTTTTTTCTTCTTTTTTAATCATATTTTAGGTTTGCCTTCTCCCCCAGAGAGATGGAGGTTGCACCGTGTGGGCATGAGCCCACTGGGAAGGAAGGAAACTTGTGTCTTTTCTAGTCTGCTTATAGCCATGGCTTCAAGAGGCCTGCATTCTCCTGTACCATGTACCCCCTGGTAACCCCCTGGGTCTGCTTTACCTCCTAAGCCCCTCTTGCTGGCTGGTAATGACCTAGGCTACAAGTGGGCACGACTCCAAAGGAGGGTTTGAGTAGAAAGCTCAGCCACTGATGGGAAGGTAGAGTGGGGCATGCCATGGTAATAACTAAAGCCATGCTGATAACTAAAACCATGCTGATAACTAAAACTGTGCTGGTAACTAACCTCCTTGAACCCTGGCAGTGTTCAAGGCCAGGTTGGAAGGGGCTTGGAGCAACCTGCTCTAGCAGAAGGTGTCCCTGCCTGTGTTTGGAACTGGATGAGCTTTAAGGTCCCTTCCAACCCACACCAGCCTGATTCTATGCTAATACACTTTTGAACAGTTGGGAGTTTCTCTACCCTTGCTTCCTTGTTTGACTTAGAATGAGTGGGTTTATCTGTCTGTCTGCTGGCAGGGATGCTGGGCTGTAGGGAGCACCCGCAGCCCCCCTGGAAACAGGGGGGACACAGGTCCTTGCACTATGGCACAGGACCCCACTCTTCCACCAGCATCTTCTCCTCCATGTCTGGGCTGCACTGGCACACACAGACATTGCCAGGACTGTCTAAGACAAAAATGAGGACGGTTTGTCTGCTGGAAAGGATGACAAGGATGAAGCTTCACTCAGGCCATGGGTGTAATCAGCCATAAGCAATCCCAGATTGATGACGTGGCCAAACTAGAGCACCAACAGGACTTCTTCAGTCTAAGTCCAGCTGTGCTGGGGCTCTTGCTAGCGCAGAGATGTTGGTAGATCCAGCCCTGGATGTGGCTGCCCCCCCACCCTGGGGAGACCTTGGTCTGTAGGCACCTGCAGTGACAATGAGCTGGGAAGCGAAGGGAAGGGCTCCTCTGCAGATCCGAGTGGTGCCGCAGCCCCGTTCTCCTGCAGCTGGCACTTAGGATTTGCTGACCTTTGGATCCTTTTAAATTGTTGCTCTCAGCGTTACTGGCAAACACAGCCAAGAGATGCGACTGCTGGGTGGGTGCCAGAGCGGAGCCTGGGCTCCAGCTCGGGGGTGAAGAAACAGCAGTGATATTTCTCCATGTCTCCTCCCCCTCCGTGCTCTGTCACACCGAGCAGCCTTCGGAAAAGCCTCTGTAAACAGGGCGATGCTGTCTGCCTTCAGACACGGTTTACTGTCTTTTTAACCCAAATTTTGATTTACGTTTTGCAAAAAGCTCAATCTCTGATTTCATCTCCCAGTTTCTAAACAACCCTGATTCCTTTTTGTAACTTCCCTGGTGTCTCTCCTCCCACCAGAGCCAGAAGCAGGAGGTTTCCCAGGCGGGTTGGGAATGGTTTATGTCATTAAAATACAGACTAATACTTAAAAATCAAAAAATTCCCCTCAAATTACTTGCTATCCATTTCTCTCAGATGCCTCCCTTGACTTCTCAGTCCCACTTCTCCTGTGTCCACCAGCACCTCACAGCCCAACTCTTCCCTGTTCCCTACTCTCCCTCATCACCACTGCAGGTTAAGCCTGCACTCTTCCTGTCCCTGCCCTGTCCAACACAACAGTGCCTGCAGCCCCCCAGGATACCCTGGTCCCATGTCCCTGACCCGGCATGGGGCACCATGGGGCTATAGACAGGACCTGACACATGAGGCAGAACGGATGCCCCCGTGGTGGTCCTGCTGCGTCTGCAGCCTGGCAGGTAGAGGGGGATGTAAACAGCAGAGCCATGTTGGCTATGACACTGTTAGCATTTTCCCAATGAGTTATTACCAGGTTAAAGGGTTGTGATAGTGCCAATATCCAAAGCTGGGTTATTGTGTTATTAATGTGCGGCTGTCGCTGGCTATTAGCGCTGTGATCAATCCCCGGTGACAAGGGCTGCTTAGCCTGTCACACTTTGTTTTATCTTCCATTCTTAGACTTTTACTAACTCACAAATTGCTAATCCAATCTCTTATAACCTGGTTAGGGGAGGACATTGTCTCCGTGCTGCTCGGAGGCGGGAGCCAGGGCCCTGGGAGAGATGGGCTGGTGGCAGAATAGGCATGCGATTCTCAGGGGTGAGAGAAGCTGCAGTAAATACAAGCATGCTGCTGTCCCTCTCTGCAAGGAAACTCTCCCTAATGTGCTGGAACCAGTTCTATGAAGCCAGTTTGATGGTGTTCTTCACCTTGCCTCAGCCTTTGGTACTGACTTACCTCCGGATCATGTCCATGTCCTTGTAGTCCCAAGCTGACCTGGGAGTCACATCTCCAATCCCCCATGGCCCACCCCAGTGTCATGAGGGCAGCACTGTAATCTGTCCAAATGCCTCTATCAGCCATATCAGAAACCTCAAGAGCTTTGGCATCTCTACCCTAGAGCCTTCAATGGGCAGAAATTAGCTTAAAACTTCAGTCCCAAGGATGAATCTGCACTTTGGAGCAACCCATTAGAAAGAGTTGGCAGCTTCTCTTTGACCTCAAGCTTGTTTTTTTGCCCATTTATTGGAAATGTGATATTTCTCTTAGTCACTCCATTTCTGATCACTGACTACTGCAGTATCTTCTTGTAGAAGAATATGAGGCAAGCTGAGGAGAGCTGTTCCATTTGTGCTCTATCCATCACACTTGAAGACCCTGCTGCCTTTATACTAGGGCCACAAACTGCCCAGAAAACCAGCTCAAAATGCACCACAGCCCATATGCACAATAGTCCTTCTCTTGAGATAGAGACCACAGTATTAGATGAAGATAGAAAGAAGATTGACAAAGTTGGTGGATGTGCTCCATTGGGAACATTTGGGGTTGTGTGGGGAATGTTGGGGTAAATGCACAGGTAAGTGTGAGTGAGCTGGGGTGGGTGAAGAGCTGGGGATGGAGTGAATGAGGTTGGAATAATGCTCCTCACAGTGTGTATAGGACCTCGGGGTGTATTTCAAGAGCCCTGCTTCAGGCCATGGGAATGTGTGAGGATCCTGCCCACATTGTTCAGGCTCGCAAGACAGTAATTTTGCTGCAGTTGCTACGCACACACTGAGAAACTGCTTTTTGCTTCCTGGCCAAGACAGTTTTGTAACATCTCTGCATGCAGCAACTGCTTCTCTGCTATGGGTGAACTGAATTCATATGTGCACAGCCTGAAAGTCTGCAATAGTGCCCTGAGGCTTGCAAAAGGCATCTTATCAATAAATGATAATAATCCTGAGCGAGAAAGCCAAGCAGCAAGTTCCCGAGTCCCAGATGCTCCCAGCACATGAGGAATAGCTCCTGGAGGATACACAGGGGGAGAATCCAATGATGCTGAGCGCTGGGCTCTGGTTCTCAGCTCAGGGTCTGGCAGCTGCTGTCTCAGTGGGCAGGAAAGCAAGGGAGGGGAAGGCAAGTACAAGGCTTGACCTCCCTCTGTGCAAACAGAGGTGTTTGATGTGAGCACTGAATTGTGCTGGGGGGCAGGAGGATGTCGTGTTGAGATCTAATCCATGGTGAGCTCCTCAGCAGGACCAGGGACACTCATGGCCTTTTCTCTGGTACCTTGAGGCCTCTCCACAGATTGTGAGTCCTATTTTTAGATTTTCATATCTCAACAAGATGCTGTGGAACAGTTTCAGATGCTCCCAGAGACAGGCCTGGACTTCCAGCCCATTACAAGAGCTGGATATGGGAACTCATTCCCAGAGCTCTGCAGCATTTCACAACCTTTGGTGTGCTGGAGAATTGTTTTTAGTAGTAATGACCCCTCCATGTGTTTGTGTGTCAACAGATGATGCGCAAGTACCATACTATGGTGCTGCTGAATATATTCCACTTAGTTATGAGGAAGCCCTCTGAGCTGAATACTGAATGTTGAATACTCCAGAGGGAAAAAGTTATAACAAAAGGTGGGTTTCCACAATCTTCTATGGGTGCTTCGTAACGGGGCAGGTGATGCTTTGTTTACTATTTTGTTTTTAATATCATAATGATAAGAAACCTGAGAAATTCATGTGGAAGACCAAAATCATCACTAACAAATCTCTTATCAAGGGAGTTCATCCACTGGGCAATGAATCTGCAGCGCCTAACACAGTTTTTACCCTGGGTTTCAAATCAATCATTTTCTTAGAGCTGGGCAGGGTTTCCAGACAGACTTTGGTTCCAGTGGAGAATCACCCCTTTTTCCCCAGCCAATGCATGCATTGCACAAGTCCTTTGCTGCATTCATAGGCATTAAAAAAGGAGTAAAATCAAAGAAATTGGAAAACCAAAGTTTAAAGAAAAAAACCCTGTGTTTTCTCTGTGGGAATGAGGAAAAATGGCCCTGTTGAGGGAGAGGTTGACAGGACTGTGCTGACTCAATGGTGAACAAGGTGTCAGTTAAGATGTGGCTTCATCCTGCCAATGGATGGATGGAGCATTGCTCTCTGCCCTTGTAGCGGAGATTCCAGCAATTACTTACGTTAGAGAAGGATGATAGCCAACACACACTCCTGATGGGCTGTGCAGGAAAGCACCATTAATAACCCAACTACTAGTGACAGTTCCCACTGTGCTCTGCAGCACCAGTGCCCTCTATCACTGGGGACATCACGCTTGGGGACCTTCCTCTCCCTGAGGAACTGGTGCTGCTTGTCATGCTAAAGGGAAGGATGAGCACACCTGGAGCTGTGTCTGGTGCAAGGCAAGGGTAATGAAAGGCCTTTTTTGTCCCCCAGACTCTGCAAGGTCTGTTCAGGAAAACAGCTTAGATCTCAGCCCTGCTGTCGCCTTTGGGTGTGACAGGGCCAGCATCGTGCTTCAGTCCACAAACAGGGGTAAGCACAGTTCAAGCACTCTGTGTTCCTGTGAGCTTTTAGATGGGCTTAAACTGTTTAAGCAGCTGCACTGCAGTTTAAGATTAAGCTGGTCTTTTGAGCAATCTAAGCAGTTTAAAATACTCTAAAGGCTTAACATTATACCCAGTTTAAGTTGCTGTAGGGGCTTAAAGCAGTGATGTGCAGCCAGTATCTTAACAGGGTTTTCCACGAAATGTGTCTTTATAGCCTGTGATAAGCCCTATGGATCAGGGTATGTGCGTTTGCATAGGGCATGCTCATCTGCCTGCCTTACAGGCATTTCCTCCTGACCTTGCACATGTGTGTTCCTGCCTCTCCACTTGGACTGCTGCGTCTGTGCCAGTTGGAGAGCACTCTTGCTTTATCTTGAGCATCCTCTTCCTCTCCCAAGCACACCAGATGCAACAGAAATACTGTTTTTTTAGTTTTATACAATTAGAAACATTGTTTTTTTTAAACACCCAGCCAAAGAAAAGGGAAAACCAGCTCAGTTTGACAAGCTTCAGGAGCCCTGGCCCTTTGTCTTAATGAGGCATCTAAACATGGTGCAGGAAGAAAAAGGGATCCTCCTTCATACACATTGCCTGATGCAGCCAGAGCCCAGCCAGGGTCAAATGGAAGCCTTCAGAGCAGCCTAAGCAGAAGGGAAAACTCTGAGAGCATGGTTTCATGGGGCCTTTAAAATAGGAGCCCTTGGGATGCTTCATGACTGCCCTTCAAGGACCACAGAGGCTAAAGGAGGCTTATGTTGCTTTAACTCTGCCTTATGACATGCTACAGTCTTAAGGCATTTAAGTCCTTATGTGACACTAAGGGTTTAAGGTCTTACACAGCTTTAAAAGTGGATTAAATGCTCACTCACCTTTCACGTGGGACAGCACTCCTGGCACAAGTCAGAGGCATGGCAGAGCATCACTCACACAGAGAGGGCTTTGCTCCAGTGGTGCCACCCGATGGGGTCCCCACAGGCACAGCCTTTGGGGTCTCACTCCACTGACCACACCATTCCCACCCTTGTGGGTGGTGGCAGTGTGGGAGCAAAACAGCACTTCCAGCCCCTCAAAGCCTTTTATCAATAGGCAATATGATGAGCTCTGAGCATGAAGTGCCTGTTAAGAGATGAGGATGGTGGTCTGACCTGTGGGACATACACCTCACTGCTGCTGGTGATGGAGAGCATCACTTGAGGTTTTCTGGATCAAACACGATCTCCAGGGGTTCTTCTATTCATACCCAGTAGGATCAGTGCTGGATTAACTCCATGTCACTGACAATAACCTCTCCTAATGTTTTTCAGGTGGTAGGACACTTCCCCACAGAGACATCTTCAGACTTGTATCTGTGCAGGTGCAAGTCTGGTTTATGTGTACAACCAAGTTGTGCTTGGTACTGTCCATGCTCGTATGGGATGGAAATAACCATCAGTAAATGTAACTAACTTGTGGTGGGATGGATGCTTCCCATCACTGGGAAAGAGGATCCAGAGCTCAGAAGGGGCTCCTGGATCGCTGGTTGTACTTTACATCCTCCTCAAGGCTCAGTGGGTGGTGCTGGTGTGACCCGCCTGTCACCATACAGCAGTCAACCCTGTGACTGTATGGGGTCCCATAGCTGCCCAAGGAGGCAGCCAGGTGCTTCCAGAGCCTGTCCTTCCACTGCACTGGAGGTGTCAAAGGGAAGCCTGTGCAATCACTCTCTGGAGTCCTCTAAATCTCACCTTTGATTATGGAGACAGCCTAGATGACTATGACCTCTGCGTGGGCCTCTCTGCTTATTTTGCTACCCAGCAGTCAGATGAAGTGGGTTTCTCACATCCTGTCCCACCTTGATCCCCAAATGGTGACCCAAAACTGAGCTTGAATATCCCCTCCCTGGCCTGCACTTCAAACAGTGTTACCCTGCATCCTTCTCTTGGGAAAGCAAAGTCACCCTTTGAGAGCAGTCAGACATGGACTCAGAAACCCAGTGTTGTTTACCCATCGTGCAGTCCTGGTTCAGGTCACGACAGGAGCAGGCACTGGCTCCATCAGTGATGATGCACAGACAGAGTGAGCTCCAGGGCCAAGCTGGGAGCCAACACCAGTGTCATGCTCAGGGCTCTGCACTGTCTCTCTGGACATTGAAGGTGACAGATGTCAGCTTGGATACAGCAGCCGGTGAGCTGATCCCAGCCATGTGAGCTCGGGAGGAAGCACATCTCCTGGGCAGGACAGTGATGGTGTCAGTGGTCACACTGGCTGATCTACCTGCAGCTCAGGGACTTCGTGCACTCCTCAGTGCCTGATGCAGTTTTCCTTTCCCTGATGTTCAGCCCTCTCCAGACCTGCCTAAATGGCTGTGTTAATGCCGGGAGGCTGCACCAGGATGCAGCACCTTGTAAAGATGGATTAATGCAACAGATAACATCCTGCACACTAAGATGTGTGCAAGTTTGAATAGCACAAGGAGCAGTGGGACAGTGGGACTCAAAAAATCCCTTTTGTTTAGGCAGTGTATATTGCTTCCCATGGAATGCCGAGGCTGCTGAGCAGAGGCTGACAACATGAGGGTTTGGTTCTTCATCTCTTTTAAAGAGTCAGATAAGAAGTTCAGGCTGCGATGTAAATTCAGCGCTTGATAAGTCTGGGTCCAAAGCCTAGTGGTATCCATCAGAAAGCCCCCTCAATTTTCACTTCAGGAAAGCTCATCCCTTCAGCAATGGAGGCCAAAACACACTAAGTGGCAAGTCTGCCCTATTTAGCATAGCTGAGTGAAGCCAATAGCTGTCACACCCTTGGCCCTAGTTCACTGGTATCTTGCACAGATTACATCCATGCCAGTTTGGCAGCCTCAGATGCCTCTGCATCCAGGCCCTTGCAGCAGACATTCCTTGCACCCCCAGGACCCAGTGCAAAAGCTGTGTTTATGATACAGCAGACAGGGTTGTTACTGCTGCTCTGCTCTCTTGGACTTTGGGGGGAGATGCTTGTGCCAGAAGCTGGTGTCTGCCCCACACTGACAATGCAGTAGGGCCTGGAGGAGTGACCACATGCTGGGACACCATCAGGCATCCTCTGTCTGGTTTTGTGGCCTTCACGGAATCTCCATGTCTACCCTTGTCATGTTCGCCCAATGCTTTCAGGCAGTTAATGACATTCATCTACCCACATGCACCATAGAGAACACCTGGGTTTGCAAGAGGAGAGAGCTCCCTACATTGGAATGCAGGGCTGGAAATGCTGCAAGCAGCTGTTTGGGGTGTGGGCAGAGGGCACTACAGGCTGAACAGCCCCTGCAGTGGAAACACCGCTGGGAACAGTGCTGTGCATCTCCCCAGTGCTTGCCTGAGTATTGGCTGGGTGATGCCTTCCTTCATTTTTGCAGTCCTGATCTCTGTAGAGGGTGCAGCATGGTTACAAACACAAGCAACCTGCTGATCTCCTTGGTTTTTAAAGGTGAGTTTTCTCACTTTGCATTCCTGTGTCCTTCCTACCAAAAAAAAGAAGCAAACAAGGTATAAAAGCAGAGCAGCTGTAAACCAAAACTGCTTAAAACGCATTCCTAACCCCCCCTTTTGAGATGAGATCACAGAAAACGGGGCTTGCAAATTCGCACCTGGCAAAAGCATCATTGGCTATTGCAGCAGGTGAAGTGAGTGGAAGCCTCTGACAAATGCCACGTTGTACTTTTCCTGCACATCTATTTTTTCCTGCGTATAGAATTTGAGCATGGGGCTCTCGACCCAGGCAGCCCAGCTGTGCTATCCTATGGTCCTGAGAGGGAGAGCTGAGCCAGGTCCAGATTGAGAGCTGGCTTGAAATGAACTGAGCTGTGAGATGCACACGCACCGTACATGGGGGACCTCATGCTCCCAAATGTTCTGCATTTCTCACGCTGGGATTCTGCTGTCAGTTTCACCATCCAAACAGCTTCGCTCAAAAATGCCCATAGTACAAAGAATTCCTTCATTATCTAACTAAAAGGCTGCGTTTCAGGTGATATATCCTATAAGCATCATTTTCCCTTCACTCCTGCAAATTTGGCCAGTTGAAATGAGCAGCTTTTGTGCCTTGAGCAGTGGCAGAGCCTGCACAGGAATATTCGGAGCCCCTGGTTCTCAGTGTCTCTTTAAAGCAGCTTGCTCATTCAGGTGCCTCAGTGTAGATGGAGTTTCGGCTCCTGTGATGGTAATTTTTATCCTTTTAGGGGATCTAGCTGCACCCAATGGATTTTTAGGATCCGAGAGTGCTTTCCGTTCTGCATGAGCTGGGGAATTTCCAGCAGGATCTGGCCACATTTGTAACATGTGCACCTACTTAACAGACACTTTATTTGTATTTGAATGCTTTAAATCATCTCCCCTTCTCTGTTAACACTAATTTAAACCAGATCCTCCAGAAATACTTGGAAGATCACTATTCCTGTTAAAGATTTCGCACCAACCCCTATCAGCAGTGGGCAGAGAAAGCTCATTATCCACTCCCTAATGAGCCACCCAGCAAGTCAAGGAAACCTGAGCCTAATAAGATACCCAAACTGAGCAGAATGAAACACTCCAGTTTTCAAAGAGGAAAAATTTGGAAGGACTCAACAGAGCAGACACAGAAGAGCTTCATGTGATCAGGGCTACAAAACCCTCCCCTGATTTCCAGGCATCTAACTCTACATCACACCTCAACCAAGAGATGCAAATTCACCACTTGCCCAGAGATGCTACAGACTTTGTTGGGCCTTTCTCCTCTGCTGCACTGCACACACTGCTCTGCTCTGCTCACTCCTTCAGCCCCATATTTCATTTCCCTCATGCAGTCCCATTCCTCTTTCCCATCTCATGATGCTGACCTGGCACAAGGGACCTGCTCTGCAAGCAGGATGTACTGAGCTGAGCTTCCCTAACTGGAAAGGTTTATCCCTGTAGTTGTAAAGGCAGAAATACACACAGGGACATGCATAAGAGCAGGACCTGTGCATCTCTGTGGGAGATCTCTTTGCTAGGCACCCCAGCCTTCAGTGCCTGCCTCTGGACCAGAGGCACATCCCCAGCTCCTGTGTTTTCTTCCTCAGAGATGACTCGCACAAGCGTTTTTCAGGTGAAAGCTGCATGTTCCTCTGCCCACCACTACACTTGCTGCGAGCTGTAAACAGGTTTAAGTGCAGCAGTCAGCTCAGGAAGGCTCTGCTGTCTCCCTGCTTACAAGAAGCTTTGCCCCCACAGCTTTGCACTCTCTCACACATTTACCCAACTGTCACCCCTGCGTGTATAGTCACTGCCTTCCTGTGACCCCATGTTGGACAAGGGAGACCTTGTCAGGAAGAGGATGCTGTTTGGATGCGCAGTCACTCTAATGATGACTTAGCCACTGACTGTGGTTCAGCCTCACCCTCAGCAGAAAAGGATCTCATGCAGCCATCGTCCATCTCCTAGGTGCTCTCTGACCCATTAGGAGGTGATTTTCTGGGCTCCCAATCTATTCATTGCACAGCCTCCCTTCATTGACCATTTGCACTGAGGACAGGCAGGGCCAAGATCTGCAAAGTGCTGTTTTAACTCATCCCTACATGTTTTGCAGTGTTGGGGCTTTGTGCTGATCCTGCCTGTGGAGCTGAAAACCATGCTGAGCAGCGCAGGGGTGTGCGATGTGGTTGGGCAGCTGCCACTTGTGCCTGCGGCCAAATGCAGGACAGACCATCCCAACTGGATGCCTCATACATCGGGGACCTGATCACCACAGAGTAGCAATTGTGGCAAACACATAGAGAGAGCTGCCTGCCTAGGTGGGTGTTGAACATGCATTAGGGTACACCCAGCAGCCCTGCAGAGCATCTCTGCTCTCCCCTAGTCCCTGCCACTGGGTTCATCCCTTTGAAAACCAAAGGACAGGGAGAGCTGGTGTGTCCCAGTGTCGTGCTCCAGCATGTACATGTCAGACCACAGGTGTCTCCCAGACCCATGATGTTTGGTCCAGCTACATCTCACATGGGAGCAGCAGGTTTACAGGTTTAGCTGTGCTAAACCGAGGAGGGGGATGCTGCCACTCTCTGTGTGCTTCAGCTTCCCCAAAGCACCCTGGCTCTTGCACACTCAGATGGACATTTTCACACCTTGTCTGTGGGCCTGAGGTTGCTCCATACCCCTGCAGGAGCTGGTACCCACCGCCCTGCTCTCAGACACAGGTCAGTGCTCATCTAGAAAACACAGAAATGATGAAGTGCAAAGAAGCTGAGTGTGAGCCCATCTCTCCCTGATGATGCCCTGTGCGGTGCTTGCGGTATTGGCAGCCTTCCCCTGCTGACGCTGAAAGGAATACCTATTACTTTTCTTAATAGAAACATGTGTGCTTGAGCACCTCTGGCTGCACAGAGCTCAGGCATGATCGTGATACCCCTGACCTCCCCACAGACCTAAGCAGGTATGGAGACGTGTGTCCTGCAGGGCATGCAGAAGTATGGGAGCATGCACACATGGAGATTCACACTCCAATGTGCCCCCTGCATGCACAGGTATAATTGTGCATGCAGAGCTGCACACAAGCAATACATGCACATATACTCATAGGCACACATGCACATGTATATGCACAAAGGCTCCCTCACAGGTAGCTCTGCCCTTGTTCACCCCTGACTCCAAGCACAACCTTTCCACACACTGACTGCTGCTGAGGGGAGACTGAGCTGAGCTCTTAGGCAGAAGCTCTTCCCTGTGAGGGTGCTGAGGCGCTGGCACAGGGTGCCCAGAGAAGCTGTGGCTGCCCCATCCCTGGCAGTGCTCAAGGCCAGGATGGACACAAGGGCTTGGAGCAGCTGCTCCAGTGGAAGGTGTTCCTGCCTGTGGCAGGGGTTGGAACTGGATGAGCTTTAAGGTCTCTTCCAACCCAAATCATTATAGGATACTGTGATTTTATGACACCTCAACTGCATGGTCCTTCCCAGACACCTCTGGGAGGAAATTCACCTCCCTCTGCCCAGTGCTGGGGTGGTTGGGTTGCCCACCCCATCCTGTCCATGATGCCAGGCCCCACTGCATGCCCAGCCTGTGCCAGGTTGGGTGTGAGCTGAGCTTTCCTTCACTGCCGGCCTCGCACTGGGTTTTCTCACCATCTCTGCTGCCCTGGGATGCAGTTGCCATGGCAATCCGTGAGCTGAGGGCCTGTACCACCAGTTACAGTGGAGGATAATGCTCCCAGCTCCTTCCCCACCTGTGATGTGATGGACAACCCTGTGCATCCCCGGGGCTGGAGGAGAAGCATGTAGGGTTCTGCACCGCTGCAGCACTTTTGTCACTCAGCTATCTCACATTCAGGCTCTGGCCAGCTGCAAATCTGAGTCTGCAAAGCTGAAAGGCAGGGAGAGCTGAGGATGGTCATTCCTGCTTCTGAGAAATGTTATTGAGATATTATCTGACAACATTGCAAAGGAAATAACTCTGTGCAAGCTGTGCATTGAAAGTGTTTCTGAACCCATTATATAATTGCTCTCCGTCATTAAGAAGGATCAAAGTTAGTGTGAACCATTTGAAAATGTGTCTGGAGACGTAGCCCATAAGCTCTGTCTCATAACAGGCATTTAATAGTTAGGTGATTAATATGAAAGTGCTTCTTCCTTCAAATATCAATATTAACTTGAACTTTGCCTTAAGTAGGTTTGAGCCTATGTTTGAAAAAGTATATTGGTTAATGTGTTAAATAAAAATCAGTCATTCCCTACTGTAATCTTGCTGCTATATTCCTTTTCTTTGACTTCTTTTCATTTCAGTCCCTCAAGTAATGATCCAAGACCATTTCTCTGCACACGACTATACAAAGGAAACTGTAAGACAACCGCAGCCTGCGAAGCTGAATTTCCAATTCTGGAAGCAACAGAGCAAACAGTGGGCTAAGAACACATAGGCTGGAGTAGTTTGACATGAATGATTAACAGAGCTGGTTCATCAACAAATACATGTGGATCAAAGAGAAGACTTCAAATATTTCATAAGAAGAGGAAGGGCTAAATGAATTGAATGAAGTGTTTGCTAGGACTTGCTTGGCTGCCAGTAACTATAAGGCTGCATTTCTGTGGCCCAATGTGCCTTTTCTGCTTCCTTTTCCTGTCAGCAACACAAGGATCCTGGCTGCGTGCTGCTGATTGCCTGGTGTGATATGTTTTGCTGTACCAGTGGGCTGTTATTAATGAACTGCCAAACCTGAAAAAACTAATGGAGCCAAGTACATCTGCATAGCTAAAGAGCTCCGTTTAATTTGCCATAGGTCTACAGTTTATTTGTGAGAGCAAACTTCCAGACCCTTGCTCTCCATCACAGGCCGTGGCCAAGAAATGTGATGCTGCAGCAGAGAATCAGGGTGAAATTTAGCAAACAAGAGATCAAACAAAGTTTTGCCCATTTCAAGCCTATGATTGAAGTGGGTAAAACTAATCCCTTCTGTGTCTGCCCTGGCTCCAGAGGGATGGCTGCAGGGCTGGATTCGGGTCTCGGTGGCTGGGGCAGGGTTCAGCACAGGGAGGAATGGCAGCAGCAGTGAAGGGCTGGCACCTTGCTGTGCTCGGGGCTCAGCAGTGGCAGCAGCTTGAGGGAGAACATGCACTGCATCTCCGGATAAATGCTGCAGGGTGTAAGCACAACAGCCCTTATTCCTGAGGAGTCCCCACTGATGGGGAAGGACAGGATGGGTCATGCAGCCTCTCAGGAGTGTTTTAGGAGATTATCCAGGCTGCCAAACTGTATATCAGCTTAATTCGGGAGGGAAACAGGGCTCTCTGCTTTAATGATCTGAGTGGAAAGAAGAAGATAATGTTATTCCATTTCCCTGGATGCTTCCACAGCAAAGCAAGGAGGAGTGCAGCTGGGGAAGGATTACCCCCAGCATCTCCCTGCTGCTGCACCTGGGGGGCCTGGTCTCTGGAAGAAGAGCAAGGTAAGCTCCATTCTATCCCATTTGGTACAGGACAATAGATCCACATTCTTGATTCAAATTCCCTCCAATTCTGAGGGTCCTGAGGTGGTTGGTAGTTTTTTGCTCAAGTGCAAGGTTGTTGGGGAAAGCTTTTCCCCTTATAGGGGTCTGGGGATGTAGAAAGGCAGCTGAAGGCAAAGGCAGCCCAGTGAAACCTTGCTGGGGCCATACCTTGCCCAAGGGGCTGTCACAGAGCACTAACAATCCCCAAATCCCAGAATAGCCCTGAATGTGGTTCACATCCTAAGGAGACAATGACCATACTGGAGATGTTTTCTGCTTGCACGGCTACAGCATGGCTTCAGGTGGTGGGTGCCTGGTGGGGTGGGAGCTGGTGTGATCACTTTCAAAGGGGGTAGGATGTTTATCCAGGTCCACTAGAGTAAAGAATACAAGGAGCAGCTGCCTTAAGCTTGAAGCTGCTGAGCACTGGGCAGTCTGGCATGTGCAAGGGCTGTGATTCCAGCAGGTCCAGGGCATTGTGGGACAAAACCAGACAGGCTGGGTATAAACCAGTCTGGTGACAGCCTTACTGGGGATGTGGGATCCCCAGAGCATGAGAAATCACATGGCTCAAACGCAAAGGCAGAAGATGCAAATCCTTTGCCAGAGGAGCATGAGATGGGAGTCAAATGATTGACTCCCATGTCTGGAGAAGAAACTCGACAGGTCTGGGTACCTCTCCTTAAGCAGGGCTCAGCACACATCATGGCTGGGTTGAGACCTTTATCTCTCACAGGGTCCAACATGGGCAGAAGACCTAATCTTACAAACCCAAGAGGGTACAAGAGTCTGGAAAGCTTCCCCAGAGAGGGACTTCTGCACCCAGGATATGCCAGATGAATCTTCCTTCCAGCCTGGCCTGGCTTCCAGCCACTGGATGTATGGGGACACAACAGACTGCCTGGAGGAAGAGAGGAATGTGCCCTGGGTGCTGTTTGTCTGGCACATTGCTACTGAGAGTGTGAGTACAGTAATTGAACCATGTCAATAATATACCAACAGAGCATTTCCACCAGAAAATGGCATTTAAATGGCATTTTGCTGTAATAAAGAATTTCCATGGGAATACATTGATTTCAAGGAAATTTAATTTTGGGGAAAAAAAAAGAGAAGACATTTTGTAAGCTTTGAAATCTCAAGCACCTCTATTGCTGTAAATACATCATGTGTTACTCTACAATTGACTTTATTTCTCAGCTTATTCAACATCATGTAGTTATGTAATTTGATTGAAGTAGTTAGCTAATACTCACACTTGACTTTCAGCAGCTTTCCAACATGGAGGGAACTTGCAAGAGAGCCAGAGAGTACAAGCAGTATTCATTTTACATGCAAACACACTGCTGTAAATGACGCTTTCCTGGAGATGAGTACTGGTGGAGCAGGAGATACTGATGTCACCAGACTCCCCCAGGCAACACGCTGCCTGAGAGCTCAGTCTTTGCTTTCTCTCAACATAAGGCTGTGAAGTGTTGCTTTGGCCACTCTTGGCTTTCTGCTCATTGCTTCTGACTATTTCTGTTGTGCCCCCCCCCCCAGCCAGACAGGCCCATGGACCTCTCTAACAAAGCAACATCCTTTCAGCTCTTTCATGCACATAGCTCAGCTCCTAATTAGTCCTACATGTGGCCCCTGCTTTGGGCAATAGCTCCTGTTGGTTGCATAAGAGAAATTAATTCTTTGCCTGCTCGCACTGACTGAAGGATGGCAGCAACACCCAGCGTTTGCAGTGCTCTCCCCGACCGCTTTCGGAGCAAGAGGCTCCTTGTACCACCGCATGCTCCAGTCTGCAGCCCCCAGCCTGCTCCCAGTTGCACAGATCTGGATGCTTGCAGGGATTGATCAAGCCTTTATCCTCCCACAGCTAAAACCAGCCTGCTTCACACACAGCAGGGGTAACGAAGAGCACAATCATGTCCTTCTGGGTGCTCACTGAGTTTTCTAGGGAGATATAAACAAGTCATTGCTGTGCATAAACACATTAGCAAGGTGTTTCATCCACTCAAGGTGGAGACAGACCAGCTCCATTCTGGAAGGCTCATCTGAGGAAAGCACATAGAGACTCTGGTTTTTAAACCGCCTGAGTCCCGCTAGACCATGAGAAAGGGCAGCCAACGTATCTTGGTCATCAGGATTAAAATAAGGGGATTATTGCACCTGCTAAAGTCTCTCTGAACTTCAAAGGCTCATGGCACATCATATTTTTAAACATGTCCCAGAGTAATTAAGCAAAAGAACTTTAAAAGAAAGGCATTTTGTCAGTCTGAGCAGCTCCCTTGGGGGCTGCCTTGCTGTGGAGAAGGTTAGCCTGATTATGGCAGGAAGATGGGCATTTTACAAGCTCCCTGCTGCAGCCACATCCTAGCTGCAACACTGTCAGGGCCAGGCTCCAGGTCCTGGAAAAGCCTATGCAGCAGCTTATGAACCCACCATCCTTGATAAGAGAGTTAGGTTCCTGCAGCAGCTCGATCCCTCCTCCTACAAAGGGCCTTATCACAGCTCTCTGGCCACTGTGGCAGTGTTGGGGTGAGGAAGGGGGCCAGGATTCCTGCAGGGCTGTCAGGTGATGGAAGGATGCTGCTGGAGCCCAGCTCTGCTAAGTCTTGCACACATCTGTGACATGCTTCTGCATGGAGCTAATGGCTATGTGCAGCACCCCTCAGCTGAAAGGAGCAGCAGTGGTCCCTTGTGATGGGTGTGAGTCACAAGCACATTAGGAAAACCCTGGACATCAGGATGGGCTTCCTATTACTTATGATGTTGTCCATGGTGCTGGGCCAAGAACCTTCAGAACTGCCAAGACCCACTGCCCAGACAGAGTTCCCTCCAGTCTAGCACTGAGATGCAGTCCTAGGCTGAGAAAATAGCTTTTCTGGATGATTTCTGATTTTGAGCATTGAATCAGGTAGAAGTGGCATCCTGCTGAGCTTTCTGTGACTCACTGTGCCACCCACTTCTCGAGGAAAGGGAATGTTAGGTCTTTAACAAGGAAGCTGAACACTGGAAATTGCTTGTGGAGTATTGATTGGTGGCCAGACTGCAGGGAGAAGGGATTTTCAGTCATTATTTGGAAGATGTCAAGGTTGTGAGTCTGATCTTAAAAATGTACAAAAATAGAAATTATTCCTCTTGTTTTGTTTTGGGGTTTTATTTCCTTTGCATTGAATTCTTGGTTAACATTTACAGGAGGCAAACCTGGATGCTGCTGCAGAGAGGGAGGTAGGAAAAATCAGAGCATCAGCACTACACCAAGAGCACGTGGCCAGAGAAAGGGCTGGGGAACAGAAAGGCCAGCACTAATTTTATCCCATATGGTCCAAATGGCATGTGTCAGTGCAAGGAGATAAGGGGTGTCCTCTTCTGACTCTAGACCCAGTAAGAGCAGACTGGTGCAACTGGTATCCCTCTGGTATGGAACAAGCAGTCCCTCCCACAGGAGTAAGTCATGGACACCTCATGTCCCCAGACTCTCACAGCTCCTGCCCAATTAGGCAAGAAGAAAGTGTGGAAACGAAAGGAGCTGTGTGCTCTTCTCTGCTCTGCTCCCAGGATGGTACAATTTGAATCGATCTGCCTGCAGAGCCCATACTACAATCTGCACATCTTCACTTAATGCTTTACACAATGTTTTGGCCAACACCCCAAAGGCCAAGGACCACTGGCCATGTGAGTGATGGGTGGACTGCCAGGGTCAGAGGGAAGAGGTGGGCACTCCTCTGATACCGGAGCACTGGCAGCTCTCAGGTAAGTGTTCCATCCCCAGCACCTGTTGGCAAAGGTGTTTCCAGCCAAGCATTTCCATCTCTGCCCGGTCATTGTGCTTGACAAACACCAGGTTTAATTCTGTTTCTGACCTCCACCAGCAGCCTGCTCAGGTATAGGCTAGTGACTGAGGTTTTAACAGAGAGATTATGCTTTGTGTGACTAAGTCTGGAAGCACAAGGATGCAGAGCCTTGTGAAAAGTGCCTGGTCTTCAGGAAAGACCTAAATTGGCCACAGGTAACAGGAAATTTCCAATCTCATAGCCAGCAGCTTTTGAGATCCCAGTGTTTCCTTATGATCTGAATAAGGAAGCTTTGGCAGAGTCAGCTTTCCCCTGCCTCCAACCCTTCCTACAGGGTTTCAGCATCTCTTCAGAGCTCTCCACCTCTGTGACTGCTCCTTGTGTCACCTGGGTCAGCCCAAACAACCATGGAGCCTGTTGGCAGTGATGGGATGCATCTACCCCATGGAGGCTCAGAGCAGCTTTCCTGCTGCAGCTCTCACTTGCTCACAGCATCCTCAAGACATCCAAGCTCTCTGAATCTCGAGTCCCAGCCTGTAGGTCCCACACCTCAGCTGGTGTTGCTGAGTGTTTCTCTCCAAACACGCATTTCTCCATCCTGCAGGAGGGACTGGGTCTTGCTGACCCTCATGGCTCTTCACACATCCCCCCGAGCTTCCATCTAAACATGCCCTTTCCCCAAACCATCACAGGCAGCTCTGGGAGACAATGTGGTTTCTGATTCTCAGCACTACCACACAGATTGTTGCTCATGCCTCAGGGCAGGTGGATTTGCCTGCTTTGCAGTTAACAAAGCCTTGATAGCACAGAGCAAACACAGACTTGATGGTCATGGTACTTCTGCAGCACCCAAGCTCCCTTCCCAAGGGGCACCCCAGCGTTTGAGCTCCCCACAAGCCAGGAAAATCTCCTTTGGATGCATGGAGAGATGGGGAACGTGGAAGCAGGCTGTGCGAATCCCTCCCTCCCCAACCACACTGCTCATCACCCTGCCAGGGCAGCCTTCAGTGTAATACCGATAACTCTTTACTATAAAGAGAAATAAATACAGTATAAATGCACCAATTCCTCCCCTGCACATGCACACACACCAGCTCACACTCACCCCCACGATCGATCTCTGTTTAATTAAATACTGGCAATGACTGTCACGTGGGGGCAATTCTGCTGACTTGGGCACTTTGGGATTTTTATGCATCTATTTCTGCTTTGCTTTTCCATTAACTTATTTTTCCCTTTGTAATAAGGGGTTGTCAGTGTAATTTATACAGCCGTGCAGGAAGCACGGGCAGCCCGGGGAGCCATTCACAGCTTGCCAGGGATAAACACAATTACACATTTTTAAATGTCAGACTTCAGGAGAAGAAATGAAAAAGGTAAACTATATAAATCTCAGGGAGAGAGAGAGCTGCTCTCTCTTTGAGGAACAGCTTCCCAGCCAAGCCACCATACCCCTATATCTACAGCACAGGTATAGCCTTCTGCATCTCTGGGATGCAGCAGCACAAAGGGCCACAGGAAATATATAGAAAGCAACAGGAGAACTTGTGTTTCCCATATTGCTGTTTAAAAGCATCGTGCCCTGGTCTGTGTTCCTATAGCCTGTCCCCTCCTCATCCACAGGAGGCCAGGTTGCACAGCGGAGAGCCTGCTCTGCTCCCTACTCATTTCACAGTCAGCTGCTTTGATCTCATATGTGATTAAAAGAGGAGAGTTCAGATGGATTAAATGAGAGCCACTTACATAATCTGTTTAAAATTCCAATAGCACATACCCAGAGAAGAGCAGAGAACAGCCACCAGCTCCTGCTTGTTCTGTAAGCTAGGTGGGAGCTTTGTTGCTGCTCCCCTACTCCTAGAGGGCCTAGGACAGCAGAGAATATAACCTGGAGAAAATAACAACCTTATCATGAAGAACCATAGCAGATACCTACTAAAATGAGAAACAAAGCATTGGGTGGGGAGGAGAGGCTTATAAAGCCCAGGCCCTGCTAATGAGAAGTAGTTTGAGCTCTAAAAGCTGATGGCATGATGGGGCTCTGGTGTTTTGAGAGGGTATTGTTGTGGGCTTGAAGGGCTTCCAGGAGGTTGTTGGCTGGGGAAGGAATAGGGGGTGAACACTGGGTGGGAGGAAGTATTGGGTTAGCTGGGTCTCCTTATCTGATTTCTCTTAAGCTTATCATTTAAGCCTAGAGGAAGAAATGAGGAGTGAAGAAAGCCCTTCAAGCAAAGGGATGGGGTTGAAGTCCTTTCGAGAGTGCTTACATGGGTGGGAGAGAAATTGGAGTTTCTCATTGCTTGTATGACAGATTATAGAACAATTTGGATTGAAAAGGACCTGAAGTATCATCTGCCAGCTCCTCTAAAAGTGAAAGCAGCCTGTCCCACCATTATGGAGGCTTGATCGGCTTAGACTGTAGACAAAGGTAGTACAGCTGGTGGGTTTATAGGACCCCAGAAAGATGCTGTTTTATCACATGGGTATTTTTCCTGCTGGTTTGGGAGGATGCTGCAGCAAAACAAGGTAAGGAGATGTCAAAGAAGCATCTCTTGGTGCAGGAAAGGGTGGGAATCATGAGAACACAGCATGCTGGATGGCTCACTTCAGTGCTTGGATGGCACTACTAATGGAAAGCTGCCAAAACTGCACAGCCACGGTTGAAAGATTGTTGTGTCATTATGGAAGTGAGAACTATTTCAAGGAATTGGATAGGGGCCTGGAGGGATAGGAGGATGTAGGAGATCAGATCTGGGGCTTGTGGTGAAAACCAGTAAAGCCAGTGCATGCTGGACCTGGAGTGTAGGGGACCAGCACAAGGAGGAGGTACTCAGCCCCAGTAGAAGTGTCTGAGGTTGAAGGATGGACCTTGGACCCCAGGGAAAGATATCTGCTCAGGTGCAAGCACAGAGTAGCCAGGAGCTGTATGGTGGAGGTGTGAGCAGGGAGTACTGGTGGGGATGGATAACAGCATAGAGAGGAGACATCCCAGGTCCTGTGTGTAAGGCCACTATAGGAAACCAGGTGCAGCTCTTTGTGGAAGAGAGGAGGTCTCTTGCTTGGTGGCATGGTGCTGTACAGAACTGTTTGCAGCCAGAAGCTGGACTGGAGAGTAAAGTACATGGCAAATTAATAGGTGAGGTGCCTTTTTGGCCTTGCTGGAAGCTGTGAAACCTTTTCATAGGAATGCTGTTTGAAGTATATCCATTTGACCTTGATGTTCACTCATGTGTTGGACTGTATTGACCTCAGGAGCATGAAGGTCTGATCTCTAACCTGGCTTTGGAAAATGGCATGCCAAGGGTGCTTCAGCTGCTGCTGTTACATCCATGTAATATTAATCTAAGTTGTGATTTCCAGAATAGCATTTCTCCACTGAGACTGGGCTAATGAGTGTCTCAGAGCCTATATGGCATCCAAGTGTTTCAAAGTGTAAGGGCCATGAAGGAATAAATAGGGCATCTCCTGTTAGCTGGCTGTAAATCATTAATTTGATGGCTTTGTGCAATGGTAGGAAGATGAAACAGGACTGCAGCAACATTACCCAGTGAACTCAACTTATTTACTAAGTGATAAAGGGTTCAACATAGTTTCTTATGTAGTCAAATTTCAATCTAAATGCTGGTTATGTATAGGACAGCTCATGCTTAGGCCAAGGCAGCTGTGAATGGCACCCAGCCCTTTGCAGGTACTTCTGAGAAGCTGCACTGAGGATGAGAGAACATTGCTTTCATAGAGGGTGACAACAGGGCTCTCAAGAGAATGGAAGAGCCTTTCTGAGATGCCAAGAAATGCGGCAAGACTTGGAGAGATGGGACTTCTTATAATAACAGAGGCTTGTATGATGACTAGGCTCTGGTGGGGATTTGAAAACCAGTCTCTGAAGGTGTTTAAAGTGTCATGGAAAGTCTAGCTGTTCTTGTTCCAGGTGGGCTATTTACAAGCCTCGATAATGACCTAGCAGATGTTTATCTCCCTTTCAGGATAGCAGGAGGTTTAAGGTGTTGTTTGCATAGCAATGAGAACTTGTCTGGGGATGAGGCTGATGGAAATGAGACCTCTACCATCAGACAGCACAACAATCCTCCCTAGAGAGGCCTTGAGGTTCAAGAGCAGGCAGGACTGGTGGAGGCGGCTTTTTCCCACACTGCCTGAAGACTGGCAGGGTGTTATATAGACCAGCTCGTCAGCTGGGGGATGAGTGGCATCCAGGGCTGTGTTGAGGTGACAGTGATCACTGCTGGGTGAGATCTGGCTGGCTTCCGAAGCATGTAGTATCTATATCTGATGCACTTTACTAGGGCTGTCTGAGTGCAAGTGGAAGTGGAGGGGAATCAGAGGGGAGGTATTTAACTGGTGTTAGGGCACATTGGAGTCCCTGAAAACTATAGAGCTGCATTCTGAAGTGAACTGCTGTGGGTGCTTCCCATCCTTACTATTGCAGATGCTCTTTGCCTCTTACAAAACCTGATGGTGTCCCTTGAACCTATTCAGCTAAAAATGCTGAGTATGAGGCCAAGCACGGAGTTCTTTAAGCAGAGCCGAGAAGTGGTACAAGGAATAGTAGCCAGGACAGTGGCTCTTAGAGAAAACTGAGTTGGCCATCACAGAGATGAAATGATTTCTCTGGCTGTTCAGCTTGAACAGCCAGCTATGCACTCCTGAATGCCTCTCCAGGTACAAGCACCTCTTGAGCTGGATGCCTTTCATGAGGCTGCTGTTCACCCTGTGAACAGGAGTCTGCTGCTCAGCTTTCAGAGAAAACTCCCTAATCATTATGTTTAGGGTCCTACTAGCAAAGAAGAAAGTGATGGAGGATCACAGCAAAGAGCAGAGTGTCATTAATGAACAAACAAAGCAGCAGCTACGACCAGAGAAAATGTGCTGGTTCCAGACAGCTGAGGTTTCTAGACAGTTTACTGGAGCAGGAAGCAAAGAGTCTGTTTACAGAGCTAATGTGAGGATGCAAGGCAGAAAATGAAACTAGAGCTTTGATGGTGTTGTTTGAGGAAAAAGATGAGGAAACAATGCTGGTAGAAATATCTGAAACGCAGACAGCTGGTAGTGCAGTCATCATAGCTGGACATAGAGCAAATGAGACTGCAGAGATGCTTGGAACTGGCTTTTCTGTTTGAGAAGTCTGGCCTCTGTGTAAACACAAGAGGCTTCACAGTCACTTGGTCTCTCCATTGGACTTGACTCGAGCTACAGTAAGCAAAGCACAGCTAGCCTGGGAGAATAATCAAGAGGAAAAGCAAGAGGAGCTGAGCTGTCCAGGGAAGGATTAAAAACACTGGGTCACCAAGGCCAGGCAAGCACACTGGGCTGGAAATGCAGATGTTGTCTACTGGGTGCAGGGGAAGGAGAAAACTCACAAAGCAGTCAAGTGCACAGCTTGTGGGGTGGAACAGAATGACCTGGGAAGGGAAAACCTCAGGCTCTGCTACCTCAGCAGCCCCAGCAAGTGGAGGGGCTGAAAAGCTGCCTGCTCTGTGGTGCTGTGCCAGACTTCCCAAAGGTCGGCAACTGGACTTCCCTCAGGATAAACCTCAGCATTGTTGATTCCATTCCCTGGTTTGGGCTTGCCAGATGGTTTCACTGGATGGAGTTTCTTTATCTTTCTCCTTTACTAGTGGCATGTCAGAAAGCACTCTTGCTCAAGTGACTGACCATGGGTTTGGGCTGATACGAAGTAAACCTGTCTGACATCTCCTTTAGAACCAAGGAAGCTGTCAGCTATGCCAAAAAAGATATTCCTCCATTTAGCTCCTCTGTAGCTGTCAAATACGTTTAACTTTCTGTATTTTTTCATCTGGAATCACAAGAAAAACCTCAATTGCATCCTGTTTGTTGGAGGTTTCCCCTCTTTCAGCTCCAGTGCTTCAGTTAAAATGACAGAAGATATAGCAGTTTGAAAGGTGCTTGTTCTGTGACTGATGCGACTCAAGAATCATGAGCAGCAATATTAGACTGGGGAAGGTAATCAATAGTTGAGATGATACCAAAATACATTCTGAATTCAACAGGCAAATGCAGGCAGTCCTTACAAAGCCTCAGAGATTCACTGCTTATCCCCAACCAGGAGAACTGGGGAATAACTTTTTCTAAGCTCATTCTGGGAGCAACAGAGCCCTCACCACCTAAACCCAACAAATGCCTCTGGTTTGATCAGGGAAGGTCTTTATGTGCTTACGCATGCTGTGTCTTTGAAGAAAAGCAAAGGAGTGGTGTCTGGAGGCTCCCTTCAGGTCTTTTATGGAGATGTTACATGTACATAAGGCTGATCTCTGCCCCAGAGGCCTTCAGATGTCCTTTAGAAACTGTGCCTTCTTGTGTACCTGTCATGATGATTGACTTCTCAGGGCAAGCACTCCATCCTCACGTCCTGGTGCTCGTCCCTGTGATGTGTGCTGCAGTTGTTTGGCTGCTTCCTTGTGGTGCTTTCCAAGCATTTATGGCAGCTTCACCTTTGAACCCACAGTTACTGTGCATGGCTTGGCAGCTCCAGCTGCTTTTCGGCATGCTGAGTCCCTGTGTCTCAATGGTGTTTTGTATTCCTTCAAATACCTGGTCCTGGATTTGAGCATTTCCATTGACTCTCTCAGCAGCTGGCAGACTCGGGAGCTATCTCAAGCTGACCAGCTTTCTCTGGGTGTTGCATGTCCTTTTTCCTTCATGGACACCATGTTCTCAAGGTCTGCTGGAAGTCAACAGATGTTTGCTGAAATGTACTTCAGATCCCATTTGTGATTCAGCATTTGCATTGCAGCTAGTGCAACCTAATGCTCTACAAGAGAATCTTTCAGTTATCCTATTGGATAGTGTCATTTTAACAAAAAATAATCCTTTCCAGACTTATTCTGGCCCCTAATCCTGTCCTCCAATATGTATGCATCTACCCAGGCCTTTTTACCAGCTAGTTTAATAAGCATCCTCTACAGGGCAGCATCCAGGTCACTAATGAAAAGTTGAATAGTATTACAGATGTGCTTTGGAAAAGCCTCCTTGATGTCTTCCATTCTGACAATGAGTCATTTGCAGCACCTCTGCAAACCCGTTTCCAGCAGGTTTTGCACTGGCTTTGTATTAAATTCTTCCTAAACGTGTCTTTCACATGTGTATATTTGCCTGTGAGAGCTTATTGTGAGATGGTAAGAAAAACATCCCATACTGAAATCGGTATACAAGGTATCATCTGCTGGTGCTGCTTACCTTGCTGCTTTTAACAGCTGTGGTAATCAGTAAAAATGAGATGTGGAGAAAATCCATCGTAGACTCTTTTGCATGGGTAGCATCTGCATTGAACTGCTAGAAAAATGAGCATAACTTCGGAAAGAGAATTCTTACAGAATTCCTCATTTTATTTGACTGAGGAATCTCAAGAAACCTCTCATAAGAAACCTTCAAATATCTGTACTGGGCATTTACTAGTTCTACATCCTGTCAGCTATCACACCAAAGTAATTTTCTTTTCTCCACATTTCATCTTAATGATGCTTTAGAGCATGTGTTCACAGTGTTATTCATTAGCTCTGGGTAAATAAACCTAAAAATGAGGTAAAAACCTACAGTAAATATGAACAGCAAAAAGACTGGTTCAAGAAAGATTGGTAGGGAAGTGGAGCAGATTTTTTTCCTCCGTTGGCCATTAGTGTGTTGTTTGGGAATCACTCAGCCATTCGTGTTTACTTTTAGTGACAGGAATTATGTGATTACAGCACATTACTATCTCAATTTGTGGCAGAAAGGCTAGCTAGAAGACACTTAGGTGGGGATTATGATCAGAAAGCTGACTGTAGTTAGAAAGATAAGATGATGCCTGAGCATGGTGCACTGCAGCAGGAGGGTCCTTACACACATGCCCTCTCCTTGGGTGCTCACAGAACAATGCACTACTTCACTTTAAAAACTCAGAAATTGAGACGTTGGCCCTATGGTTGAGGAGATGTTGGTGAGAAGGAGCCTCTGGTCAAATCAGCTGCTTGGAGCAGGACTACTGCTTGTGTCAGACCAGGACATGGTGCTGTCCAGCCAGTCTCTGGAGAGCCATACTGAGGAGCCTGCTCTGGATCCCATCACCTTCACAGGGACTGGGCTTGTCTGAGGTCCAGCCTGAGCCTACAATGTTTGCTATGTGTGGCTGTTGTAATAGCATCTAACACTACTGAGAAGAGTGTCTCCATTGTCAGATAAGTGAAGGCTGCAATTAGATCACATCTAAGCCTACTTTGGTCGGATGAGTTGGGCCTGTCTCCCCTAGTCTTTCCCCATAGATGTAAGCCACAGATCCCAATTGTCTTGATGGTCGCTGCTGGCTCAGCTTTTCCCATGTCACTCTTGAACTTGGGGGCCCAAAACTGGATGTGCCACTGATGTGTGGCCTCTTCAGCACTGAGAAGAGGTGTTGGTAACTTTTTGCAATCTACTGGCCTTGTTCATCATGGTGCAGCCTAGGATGGGCTTTACATTATTCAGGATGAATATGCTGGAGGCTTATGTGCCCTGGCAGCCCATCAGTTCCCAGCCTGATGCCAGGCATGATGATGACCCATGTGCATAACAATGCACTTCTTGCGGAACTCCGGAGTTTGTTTGCCCCATCCTCAAGTTTCCAGGTCCCCCTGGATTGGAGCTCTCCTGTTTGCTGTGTCAATCACCCTCTCTAATTTAGTACTGTCCACAAATTTGCTGAGGGTGCGTTCTGTCTCATCACCCAGGTAGCTGATGAAGATATTGAACAATATCAACCCCAGTATTGACCCCCGAGGCACTCTGCTTATTACTGGCTGCCAACCAGATGTTGAACCATTGATTACCATGCTTTGAGCCTAGCAGCCCAGCCAATTTTCAAGCCATCTAATAGTCCTTTCATCCAGCTTGTACTTCCTCAGCTTCCAAATGAGAATGCTGAGGGAGACAGCGTCTAAAGCTTGATCAACCTGGCTCTGTTGAATTAAGGCCAAGTCTGAGGTTATTAACTGAAACAGCAGACATGCCTACACAACCAAATGAAGGAGTGATTGCAACGTCTGCTGCTGTAACCATGCTGGCTCTAGGGCACAGTAACTATAGCATTAACATGGGTATTAGCTCCTGCTAACAAGCAGAGTAAAAGCTCCTGAGGAATTAGGCTTAAGAGTGCTGCTTTCTAGCAGAAACTGAAGTCCACACTCCTGCATCTTTGCTGTTCCTATTGCCTATGCCAGTTTGGTGGAGCGAGGCTGGGCACGCTAGCACATGCAGCAACAGTATTTGCTTTTGCTGTGTAATCACACCTAATAATTTTGTGCTGACAGAGCTGACTTCTCAGGGGCACAAAGCAGCAATTAAAAACTGTATTTGAAATCATTATATGAAGACAAACTCTATACCTAATGCTGTGCGAGGCCCTTGGATGGGTGAGCAAATAACTGGGGAGATGGAGAATTCAGATGGGAAAGAGAGGCCTTTTGGTATTTATCCACCTGTTTGTGATTTGCGAGTTCACATACATTATGGATGCCGTGTGCTTCTATTCAGAGGGACTAATGCTGCCAGATACATTCTGAAGACGTATGGTGATAAACAAAGAAGAAAACATTTAATTGACCCAAAATGACTATTGCTATTGGTGTCAAATATACAAGAGCAAAGCTGGTCAGCTTGAATCACAAATCCTCATCTGGTAAAGACGTTTTAGTAAGGACCCGAGACAGCTGCACAGTGCAATTTCTCTCACTAATGGTTCTTAAATTAAGAAATTAACCCCCTTCCACAAGCATTTGGATTGCACTGGAGTGGGAGACAGTAGCAAAAATTGGACTGGAGTCCATGGTAATGGCAACCATGGATGCTGCCAGTGATACTTAGAATATTTGAGCCCCGGTGCTTGCAGAAATAAGGCATTCTAGACTGTCAGATATGGCCCTTGGAAGGGACAGTCCCCAAAGGCATTGGTGAGCTCACCATAGTATCCTTGTGCTGCAATGTGCTTGTCGGGCATACTGGTCTTGGCCAGAGGTTATGTCTTCTATTAGCATTGAGCTTATACCAACTTGCTTTTTAGTAGTGTCCAACCATCTTCTGTCACCAGTTAGACCAAATCTCTGCATTGCTGGAACTCCTCAGTGTGCAGATTTCAGCTGGATCAGCTGATGGAGCCAGCAGACACAGGCCAGGCCTTATACAAGCTTCAGGATTTGTTTCTGGCTCTCTGGTATCCATGTCCAGCATGGAGCAGCACAGATGAGACCTGAGCAGCCTGTAACCTGTCCACCCTTTTTTGTCAAGGCATCAAAGCTCTTGAATGACTTTGGACTGGTAGAGTGAGCTCATGTCAGACCAGTTGTCTGTATCATAAAGCTGCAGTGGTTTTCAGCTGGTATTAGGAGCCCTGAGGCTGGGTTTACTGTATTGTCAAAGAGTGACCTTGCCAAGCTGTTTGTAATGCATGGACTGCTGCAAATGAATGAAGCTTCTGTTAGGGAAGCATCAAAGCAGCAGCAGGACTTGGGACTTGGATGCTATTGCTTAGTGGATGAAGGGCCCTGTGCAGCCATGCATCTACTCCCCTTCACATGAAACATTCATGATGTACACTGGGAGGTGTGAACGGGTTTCTTTAGCCCTCTCCTGAGTAAGTCCATTCCTCGTGACTTCACAGACTCAGCTGAACTGAGATTTGGGCAGACGTGATCTCTGAACCCTGTGATCCAAATAATCGCTACTAGCCATGTCATAGTTTCATTCAGTGTTGTCACTGCCTTTGATTTAACTACCTTTGAATGTGAGCTTGAGATCAGGCAGGTCAAGATGTTGTGACATGACAGAAAACTTCAAAGCTCTTGGAGAGTCTGTAAATGTGGATGGGTCTTGGGCTGTGTCCTTACACTGGCTGCAAAAATGCTTCTAATTTTTACTGTTTCATCTTCATGTTCTTTCTAAAAGCATTCTGAAATGGGGGATGCCTGGAGATATTTTCTTTAGCTTTTGCTAGATCTTCATCCCCCATCAACAAGAAATGTCTGAGTTTATTTTTGTGTGTGTGATATTCTAATAGATTGCTTTTACCCCTTTGAAGGGGAAGTCATTGACTTCCTTAAGAGTTGAGGCTCCTTCTTCCCATCCTCCTGCAAGATCTTTGTTCCAGTCTTCTGCACTGCTCTGCAGATTGGCATCATTTCTTTCCTTCATACCTTTTCCAGGAATTCTCACTGATCCACCAATTTTAACAGTTCTGCACCACTTTGAGAGGTTTAGGAAGAGCAAAAGTTCCTTAAATGCAAACCAGTTGGTATTGCCAGCCATTTCCTCACTTCTATCTAGGTCAACACCTGTTTGGGGTGTAATGCTCAGTGCATGGTGAGCTGCCTTTCTGGTCACCCCATGCAACTGTTCCAGTTCTCCCAGAGTCCAGCATATTTGCTGTGTCAGACTGAGATGCCAAAGCACATTAATTACTGTAAACCAGCTTACACAGCTTTAATTTCATAAACATACAGATTTCCATGATTTCTGTGATTTCTTTATCATATGGTTACCATACCTTGTGCTAAGATGCTTTTAGTTATCTTTGGAATTTTGAATCTGTCCTTCACAGTAGTACTAAGGTTGAACTACTGCCACTGACTAATGGTGCCTTTCTGTAGCTGATATTGCATGCAGGTATCATTTGAAGCACTGAAAGGTGGTGACTATTTTACTCTCATTTTCACTAGGGACTATTGGCTCATTGCCTCTCCCTGCAAATACGCCTCTGCTCCACATATGTGAGCTTTCTTCAGGTTAATAGGAGAGTCAGGCTGATTAGTTCTCTGGAAATGGTGAATGAAAACATGGGAGGACTGGGTATTTTGCCTGGCAGATGGTAGTAGTGGCTCCACTATTACTCAGAGGTTTCTTTTCCATGTGATCCTGATAAACTTAAAAGTAAGGATGTTTGGTGCTTAGCATTCTTGTGGATTTTTGTATCTGGGAGCCCAGGATGGATCTGAAGTTCCCTTTGTAGTCTGCTGAAACCAGTACTTAAGTGTTTGGAAAACTTCTTTCTCTCGTTCGTCATTATCCGTTTTCCTGCAGTGCTGCTTGCTGCATCTGCAGGCTGCTCTTGCAGGAACTGTTCCTATGTGGGTCTCAGGTTTTCCTGTGTCTACAAGACCTGCCAGCAAACACACCAGCATCACCCATGCAGCAATTCTCTTGGAAACCTTTTGGCTTTCTGCCCCTTTCCTAAGGGTCATTCCACCTGCTTATGGAGTTATGCTTAGATTTTCCTGTTCCTGAGACTTTTCATCATCTTTCAGGTTATATGCTGCTATTGTTGAACCAGATTGTACAACCACAGGCTTTTCTTCAAAGCTTCCACCTCTTTTCAGGCTGGAGGGGTGAGCCAGTTTTGATTGACTGAGGCTTCTTTTGACATAGCTCCCTTCAGTCAGCAATGAACAGTCTGCTTTGCCTGCTTACATTTTCACTTCTATTATTACTATTCTGGATAGGAATGATATGTTGTCTTAAATCCTTGCTGACTGCTTAAAATTCTCCCACATCTTTAGAGTGTTTAATTATTCCCCTTCAGGAACAGGTTTAAATTGACTGACTTCCTTTAAGGCTGTGATTTCATGTGTAATGTCAGTACTGCTGAAATTATTATAGGTTGGCTCCCTCCCTCATGCAGCTGACTGACCTGGGAAAAGCAACACTTCAAAACCAGCCTTTCCTCTTCAAGCTGGGTTTAATCCAATGGGCTCCCTTGCCCTGGCTGCTCCCCAGCCCCACGGATGCAGCAGGGCAAGGGCATGGAGCATCTCCTACAGTGGAGGAGCTGGTTTATAGTGGCACGAAGCGTAGGTGGTATTTTGGTCCGAGTTTTGTCTCAAGCTCCCTTCACCAGGGGGATTGCTGATGTTCATTAGCAACTAATTGGTGCTGGCGAGCTGTGACTTTTTACCCCATGGTTTCTCAGTGACTCTGATGGCAGCAGCTGATGCTTAATTGCTAAGTCTGAGTGAAGCTGCAGGTTCACAGAGATTGCCCGAGTTCTGTTATCTGCCTTTGCTTGACAATTACATGTAGTTTTGATTAGTAAAATGTTGATGGGTTTTACTGTTCTGTTTCTTTGATGTTTCCAGAAAGCTTTAGCTGCGCTGCTGAGCCGCTCCTGTAAATCATGCCAGAGCATTATTTAGGCACAGGAAAATGGAAACTACATCTGGACCAATGCTGCTTGGAGAGGCTGCTTGCAAACCAGATTTCTCATGGCTGCCATTGGAGGCAAGAATTATACCTGACATATTTTGCCCAAGAACTAGTTTTAATTTGCTGGTTTGCCTGATTGAATCAATTTTGACTGTTAAACGACCCCCTTTTTGACTTCCTAATCTCTTTGCATGTGTATCTTTGTGGGTAAATGTGGAAAATAGAATGGGGTCATTGCTGTCTGCCTGCTCAAATGGGAGGTGCAGACTGATGTTTTTCCATGGTCCATTTTGACCAGTTAGCTCTCCCTGTCCCGATGTCTGGGAAGCTACTGAGCCAGTTTCAGACCCAGAAAGGCTGTGCAAGGATCCAACAGCTTGAATCCAGGAGCTCTGATCATGTGGAAATGTGTTTTTTGTGCCATTCTGAGATTGGCAAAGTTCAAGGCCATAGTTTTGTGGCCTTACCCTTACATGATTCCCTAGTCTGAAACAAGCCCAGCTGTTAATCCTGCCGGCTTCACCTCTGGGTCCAAGCACTCTGTTGAGGTAATTGCAGGAAATGAGCCAAAGTCTCAGCTGAGGTCTGGCTGGATCATTTCCCTCTCAGAACAGCCCTGAAATGGGAAATGCAACATGTCAGCTGGCTGCCTCTTCCAGTGCCAAGCTGTACCATGTTGGTTGAGATGCTCTGTTCTGTGCTTTCCCCAGGCAGACACATGCCTGCTGTGGGGCAGAAGGGCACATCAGATGCTGCAGAACTAATGTGAAATGCATGGGGTATGATATGTGTGTCTGGTCCCTCCTCCCTGCTCATCATGGTCCCCATTCCCTCTTTCATATGGTGAAAGCCTGTTTGTGTAGTTATCCCTTGGGGGGGTTTGCAAGTCCCCTGGCATGGTGCTGAGGGTAACAGTGCTGCAGAAGCATAGCTTACACAGCAGCAGAATTCTGCTCTGCTTTCAGTTCCTCACCTGGCACTTCCAAGCATTTCAATTGTTTGTGTGTTTTCTTGCCTGTGCACTGAACTGATGTTTTCAAAGAGCTTTCTATCACAGCCCCACAACAGTAATGTGACAACAGTAAAGCAGTGATGGCTGGACTACAGACTGTTGGTAGGTGCAAAGTTCAACTCCCTGCATGCATTGCCTTCCCCTTGATATTTCTGGTTATCATGTTTTATTTCTCTGATTCACAGTGTTTGTGCAAAAGGTCTCTCTCTGCTTCCTGTTCAAAGACTAAGGTTTAGTCTAAATATTTGCCTTTCTCATAGAGCTATTGTCGCCTTTGGACCTATCCTCTAGGTGGTGATGCCAAAGTCCTGTGCCTTCATCTTGTTTTTCCATGCTTCCCTTTCTTTCTCCAGTGTCTTTTCATTGCTATGGCATGTCTTGATTTAAGGGAAATTTGGCCCCAGCTCCTGAATCACCTGTCCTCAGGATAACTGATTCTGTAGTTCCCTTTCACTGTACTGTTCTCATGATAATGTAGGGCAGATGTCTGCTTTGCCTTGCCAAGCCACTCTGCAGCACCTGGGGCTGGGTAACCTCCCTGGCCAAGTGAATGTGGATGGGATGGCTGGAGCAATTTGCCTCAGAGCTCACAGCTATTGAGAGGTTCAGTTACTGTGCTTCTTTTTTCAATGAGGAATTCCCCAGTTGCTGTATCATACAAAATGAGTTTTAAAAGAAAAAAATTGGGAAAAAAACCCTCAACATTTTCTTGACCTTGATTTGCCCTCGAAGGTTCTGCACCATTGGTCAGCCTGTGATACTTGGATGCCAAGGATTGTCCTGGACCCAGAGCAGGTGTGCTCATCCAAGCTTCTGGGGAAGAATCTAGTACCTGGTGCGGAGAAGAGGTCCACCAATGTGCCTGGAATCATCTTCATCAGGCCTGGACCAGACCTGTAAGGATGAAACTCACCAAGCTGGGATAGGAAGAATAATGTTGCTGAGACAGGTCTGATTCTCCTCTCCTTTCTGGGGCAGAGGGGATGACTTGGGAGAATACATCAATAAATCCTTCCCTTGGTGCCAACAACTTTCATAGAATCATAGAATCATAGAATACTTAGGGTTGGAAGGTACCTTAAGATCATCCAGTTCCAACCCCCCTGCCATGGGCAGGGACACCTCACATAAACCATATCACCCAAGGCTCTGTCCAACCTGGCCTTGAACACTGCCAGGGATGGAGCATTCACAGCTTCCATGGGCAACCCATTCCAGTGCCTCACCACCCTTGCAGTAAAGAACTTTCTCCTGGTATCCAATCTAAACTTCCTCTGTTTAAGTTTTAACCCATTAAAACTTTCACTGGCAACCAGTTCGCTGAAGGGCTAACCTGGCAGGAGATCCCAAAGATGTGAAAGCTTTGAATACTGGTAAGACCTTCACTCTGAGAAGATGATGCGTTTCCTTTCCAGCTGGGGCTGAGGGATCTCTTTGCATTGGTCTTCCAAACTGGAATGAAAAATGCTGCCTTATCTACCTATCAAAAATATTACAAGCTTATCTCTTATTAATTTGCTGTGGGAGCTGTACCCTGAAATGTGAATAAAATTCTGAATGAGATTGTTTGAGGTAATTCACACGTTCTGATTTGAAATATTTTACCTTTTTGTTTCAATGTGTTGCTGCTGGGCAGGATGACAGTTTGAAGCTGATACCTCATTTTAGATTTTACAGATCCTGTTAGTGTGAAAATGAATGAAACCTAAGAGTGTAATGTTGCATATTATTCAATTATTAGCTTTCAGCTGGGTCCAGAGCGCTTCTCTAACACTAATTCTGGGATGGAGTATCGGGAGGTAGCAACAGGGACTCAGAGGAACCAGAGAGCAAAACTCTTGCAAGCAAGATACTGACCTTGCAGAAGATACTTTCTTGAGTATTAAATGGTGTAAGCTCCAGGGCCCACTCTAGGGTTTGCAAAATAAATGTAGTTTCCATTGACTTCAGTATGGGTTTGACTCTCAGGCTTGCTGCTGAGGAAGAGCCTGGTGCAGGGGGGTCTCCCCAGAGCACAGCAGAGGGGCAGGATCCCCTCCCTTGACTGCTGTTCATGCTCTGGGGGTGCAGCCCAGCACATGGAGGGGGGGTGGTGGTTCTGGGCTCAAGCACACACTGAAGCTGGGTCATGAGGAGCTTCTCTTTGACCAATACCCACAAGTCCTTCTCCTTAGTTCTTCCCTTTAGTTCTTCTCCTTAGCTCTTAATTCAGTCTCTCTCTATACATGGCCAAGTAGCAGCCTGATCAGCTCAGAAGAAGGTTTTGTTTTCCATCAGGTAGGAAATTAATGGGATAAACCTCTAAACCCATCGATGCCATATGTGTGCAATAGCCCCTGGTCATGGCCAGGGAGGTGTTGTCAGGAGGGGACTGGTTTGTGGCTCTGTGTTTCAAGATGCAGACTTCTGCTTTTATATCAGTTCATGCCACCCTCTTGGTGTTTCTCCGGGGGGTGATGAGGGTGTTTATTGATGCTGGGTGCATCTCCTGCACCCACCTCTGCTTATGGAGGGACCCTCTCCATGTAGATGTGGAGGTTCAGAACCAGCAGTGGCTTCACGAGAACAGCAGTACATGTGCATGTGTGGTTTAGGTTTGGGGCAGTGAAAGGGTGGTTGGTTGTTTTTATTTAACGATTTCTTTTTGACTCTATTTTCTTGTTCAAAATCATCCTTTACCTGAAGGAGGCTGTTTGTCACTGGATAGCCCTGATGATGCTCCCTGAGGAACCACAACTGCAGGCAGTGGAGATGAATCAGGTCTGCCAGGATAATTGTGGCAGATAAGAGGGAACTGAAGCCTCCAGCCTAGTTGGAGAGAAAGAAGACTGCTGAGGAAAGAGAGGCAAGCTCACAGTGCCTGGAGATGCAGAGCACAGCCAGCCTGGAGAGCAAGAACCAGCATGCCCAGCCTCAATCAGGGAGGCTCTTTTCACATGCCAGCCACGCACACATCTTGGCTGACAGCACTTGCTTCCCAATGACACGACAGAGAGGAAGAAAATCAGAGCTGGCTGGAACATGGACTCCATAGTGAGAGCTCAGGAACAGCATGAAAACCATCAGAAACGTGAGAGGGGAGGTAAAAACATTACCTGTAGCTCCCAGTGTGACTGAGCAGGGCTTAGTGCCTCTAATAGTTTCTCCATCAATCTGCCAGAGCTGTGCTTTGCCACACGGAGCTGCCTCAGCTGGGTGGCTATTGCTGGGTCACCTTTAGCAAAGGATTTGTGTCACCGTAAGCTGTGGTTATAGGGTCACGCTGGAAGTGCAGAAAGCAGCAGTATGGTGCTGTTGGGTTTATTTCCCCAGCATTTGCTGCCAGATCCAGATTGTCATGATACCACTTAGGCCAGTTATGGTGATAAAACTTCACAGCTATGTGCATCTGCTGCTTTTTGTCTGGGCTAAGCGGAAAGATGCATTGCTTTTGTGTTTTGCATTGAGCAGCAGATACCCAGCTGAGCACCAGGCAGGAGCTGCCCCAGTTTTGGACTCGGGCAACCCCTCTCTTTGCTGTTTGTAGCCTGGCACAGCAGCCCATTAGTGCTAATTGGTGAATTATGATGCTGTGCTTCAGAACTGCTTCCTTGATGCCCAGCAGGTATCCAAGTCTCTGCCTGCAGACCCTCCCCAGCAGGAGCATGCACCCTATCCCCTGCCTGTCCCTGACCGGTGTGACTCGTCACCTGCATGTGCTTCGTGCTGTGTCTTCATGTCGCTTACCTCCAGTGCTGGCTGGTCTTACAGCAGCATGGCTCGATTGCAGCCCATGGATCCCATCTGTGCTCCCCACCAGGCAGCCCTGCTCTATAAGCAGGTACTGTAAGACTACCTCAAAGAGGAGCTGAGTGACCTGAGATTTAAGCAAAGATCATGCACTAAAAACACACACGCACACAAAAGTATTAGGGAAACTCTAGAAGTTTTGCTTCATCTTTCACCTAGATACAAACCAAGAAGGGGATGCAATAAAGGTATTCTGTGCATTTCCTCCTCAGAAGGATGACCTGCAGCCCCTTTCTTTCATAGTGCTTTCTAATGCAAACACTTCCTGGTAGCGAAGTCCTAGTTGGGCATGAAGTGCAAGGCTGCAGGGGAAGGAGAGGGGCACTGGGTGAAGCACTGTGCTGCAGTGCAAGGTCCTGGTATTCCAGTGAGCTCATCACCTGAGGATGGAGGGAGTGGGGATGCAGGAGGTTGGTCAGCAGCCTGACCAAGGTGGACCTGGAGGGAAGGGGTGGTGGATGCAGGGGGTATGTGGTGTGGATGTGTACAGAGGCAGCAGGGCTGGCAGCTGGAGAAGATTCCCGACAGGAATGCTGGATTTCACAGCACTCTCAGCTATTTCACAGTGCCCTTCTGTGCTCTCACCACCTGGCTCTGCTGCACAGCAGCTGTGGTACAGCCCCTTTACAGCTGTTTGCCTAAGACCTGCTCATCACTGCTGTGCTCCTCTGCCTGCCCCTGCCGCTTTGCCACTACAAAACAGCTCTCTTGGTGGTGATGTGTGCCCATCTCCTCAGCTGTGTGGGTTTGCTTATAGCTGATGATGCTTTTCAGGCAAGAAAAACTGCTCCAAGGAAGCCTAGCTCTGCTGATGGTGCCTTGCTGTGGCTCCAAATGATAAGTAATGGGGTCTGGTGATGGAGGGATGCAAGGCAAAAAATGTCAGTCCCAGGGTGAGTATCTAATGCAAAGTCATTGTGCCCGGGGATCTGATGCAAACCTGCTTCAAAGGAGAAGAAAACCCAAGACCCTGGGAGCATCTGAGGAGGCAGCACAGCCTAAACCTAAGGGAGGATGGAGACATCAAGCATAGTGTACCCAGTGGGCAAGAACAGGCTGATGAAGAAGCTTATGAGCTAACTGGGAGCTTAAAGAGCACTGGTGTGGACACAGTGCTTGGCCCAGCATGCTGTTAACCCGTCCACATCTTTAAAGCAAATTTAAACCAGCAGTGTGCTTCTGCTCTGTGTAAGCAATTAAGTATCACGTGGCTGTGGTGATTTTCATTTGGCACCTGCATCCCAAAGCCAATTTAGCATGAAAATGCTCAGTGAGTAAACACAAGAATAGCCTTTTAGCTCCTGGGCCCTCTGCCCTTGGTATGACATTCAGTGTTGACAAAGGTTGGGGGTTTTCACACCACAGCAGGGAACCATGCAGATTTCTCTGAAATCAAAGTATGATGGCTATTTTGATGCCCAAAATGACCACTTCTGCTCTGCTAATATCAGACAAATATTGACTTGTGGCTACTAAGAGTCCATTCCTTCACTGATGACTGCTCAAGGCTACTTGGATAAACAAATGGTTTCTCATGAATATTCTTATTTTAGCACATCCCTAGAATAATGATGTCCTGTAGATATTCTCATTATGCTTTGTATTCTGGTGGCAGTTTGAGGTGACATTGTGTGGCACTTTGTTAGCACAGGAAAGGAGTGTCCCACTGTGGAAGGTCACTTGTCCAGGGCAGAGTTCAGCTGTACTATTCTTGGTCTCTGCTTGACCAAAACCACACCACAATCATTACCCTTTCATGAGGGAGGGGATGAGCATCCAGCACAGGTCTCTCTGTGTGTTGCTTAGGTTGACTGCTGGATTGTTAATCCAACACCTGGTAATACTGGTGGCCACAGCCCAGATGCTGCAGGTGATTAGCAACTGGATTGCTCCCAGAAAATGCACTCTTCCATTAGTAAGGATGGCTCGTGTTGCTCAGCCCATGACATCTCCCTCTGCTCCCGGAGCCCTGCAATTGCTTGCTACCTATGCACACCCCACCAGAGAGCAATTGTTGTGACCATGGTGTGGCATTCCCTCTTTTCCTGCTGAAGAGGGATATGCCAGGAGATCTGTAGCAGGAGAGGGGTGACATAGGGAAACAGCATCCTGGTCTCCTAGTGTTGATCCTTGAGCTGCAACCCTCAACTGGCCTTGGTGTACTCATGTCCTGGATTAAGGCAGCTCTTTCCAGTTTCATTCACTAATCCTGGCAGCAAAGGCTTCCTGATGCCCCTTTCTGTTTCCAGCTGTTGAAATAGTGATGGAGCTCATGGTTGGTCAGCTTTGGAGTAAATGTCGTGCCTTAAAGTGAAGTTACTAAGCACCTGGGGACATCTCCTGCTCCTTCTGATGACAGCAGGACCATTACCTTCATTTTGCTCTAATCAGTTACTCCACTCCAAAGTGGCTGGAAGCATCGGCATCCTGCGTTGGCATTGCTTTAGAGGCACTTTGCATTGATGTGAATTGCTCCATGATGGTGAACTGATATGTAGTTGAAGCTGTTAAAATTATTTAGTGTAAGCTAGTAAGCAGAGCTCCAGGAGAATGAAGGCTTCCAGAATAGCTCTTCCAGAATAGCTCCCTGCATGAACATTTGGGTCCAAAATAAAGAGCTGCTTAATTCTAGAATAATTACTCTAATTATTTTCAATGAGTCCTTTCTCAGTTTTTGTGAAGTGTCTAAAAATTGTGCCTGTCCCTGTCACCCCGATGAGCTCACACTGCTTCACAGAACTGGGAGGAGATGAAGTTACTGACTCCCCCAGGCAGCCTGCTTAGTTTTTAATCCATTTACAGTGTTTTGATTCCATGGTGATAAGGACTTTATAAATGCTAATTGATAAATGCGATAGAGTTTATATTGGCTCATACAGGGCAGAAATAGTCAAAAGCATACAAAATTGCTATTATTTAAAAACTTGACAAGACTTCCCATTCCAAAGTTGATGCAGTGAATAAACTCAGGGAAAATATGACCTTCGAAGAGGTGGCATCAGTGAATGCTGTGAGCACCTGGGTTCACAGGCTCATACCAGCCTGGAGAGGGTGAACAAGCTGGGAAACCACTGAGGAACAGAGGAACAGTGATCTGATGTTTCACTGTGGGCAGCATCACACAGTTTTAATCTTTCTCCTTCCTTTCCTCCCTTCCCCTGTGTGGATCAGGCCAGTGAGCATCATGCACTACCTTGGGAAGGAGAAAAGCTCTGGTTCAACTCACCAGATGGACAAGTTGTCCTCAAGGGAGGATGTGTGGGGCTTTGGCTTCCCTCACTCAAAGGTGCTTTGTTTTCTGCAATAAGACAAGCATGATCCTGGGAGGTTTAAACTAGTTTTACTTCTCTGATGGTTTGTATTGTGTTTTTCCTTACACAAACCTCTCCAGGCCCCATATCTTACACATTTTGATGGTCTTTTCTCCAAATCCACCCAGCAGCACTGACTGGAGTTGCAATGACCTGATCCTTGCTCAATGAAGACTGTGGTCACTGTGACTGGGGATGGGTGGCGTTGTAGAGCCCCAGCACTGCACGGGTGCTCGCAGCAGCAGGGACCCCAGTCCCTGGAAAACACCAGTGTTGGTACCACAGGGAGCCTGGGAGGTGAGCAGCCTGCAGAGCCTTTATAAGGCTTCCTTCCTTTTCTCTTTTATTGTCTAGCCAAGCCTAGCTGTGAACAAAGACTCTCTGATGCTGGAACGTGTCAGCAGAAGTATACATCAGTCCATTTCTTCCTATCTGCAGGGAATGCAGCACTCTCTGCCTTGTTTTCTCTCTCTTTCTGGTCCTGCACCAGGCGACAGACATTGATAATTAATTGCCTTGGTCTCTTTTTAGCTACAGTCTGTTGCTTGAGCCACAGCATAAAAAAACACAAGTTAAATTCATGTCTTAGTCCCGCTGTACAATTCCCTTTCTTTGCAAGATAGGGTCTGAGCACGATGCATGGAGCAGCCTCCAGACGTCGGGCTGAGGAGCCAGGATGGCGCTGATGCTATTTTTTGCGAAATGCTGACATTAGTCACACTAAAAACGAAAATCATCCTCTCACCTCACTGTGAACATCCAGCAGGGAGCTCAGCACCCAGGGTTCACCCAGGGAGATGCTCCCTGCTTTTGTCTGGGGCATAGCAGGGGTCTGAGCACAGCACAGCCAATGCACACCAGGGTGTCCACTGTGACAAAAGCCACTTTCCTGCTCAGGGAGTGTGGGGCTGCATTTCCCAGTGCTCCACTTGCCCCATGGAAAATAGGGAGTGGCAGCAGCCCCATGGCGAAGGCACAGCATCACCTATGGGGCCACACAGAGCAGCAGCAGCATGGGGATGGCACAACAAGGACTGATGGCAAGATCAGGTAAATGCATAAAGACCTTATATTTCCCAAAATTAAGGGTGAAACTTTTGGTTTCACCTCCCAGCGAATCCCTGAAGATTTAGTTGGTGGTAAAGTGTGTTGCAGATATTTTATACATAACTGAAAGCACGGTCATAAAGCATGTTATATGAGTTACAAAACAGTCATAAACAACCTCTGGTGATCTATCAGCCTAAAAGACCCCATCAGGATTTATTAAAACTTCTGTTAATCATTTATAGTTGCCTTTCTATACCTAAAAGCCTGTGAGCAAGAAGGGTCATACGCAAAGCCAGCACAAAAAGCCATGTCAGGAAGAGAGTTTATTACAAGCCCTGTAGTCACTAGCAGTAAAGATACACATGCATTTTAGTGGGCATGAGTTCACTGCAAAGAGAGCACCTGCTGATGTTCCATGGCTGCAGCAGACGCAGCAGCATGGGTCATCTTCACCTTGTTTGTTCATAGAAATTGCTAAAATAACTGCTGTTAATAGCAGCTGGGGAAGAGCCACATGCAGCAATTATCCAGGCTTACTGCGATCGACTGAAGCTGTCCAAAAATCACTAAGACAAAGCAAATCTCCCCCGCCGTTAATCCTCTTGTAGCCTAGACAAGATCTCACAAAGTATATTCCCATGACCGCGTGGTTCTGCACTGTCACTCGGAAACTAATTGTAAACAGTCCATCAAATTCCAGATTATATCCCCACTGCCATTTCCAGAGGTCTTTGTGCTGTTTACATTGCTGAAAGTACAGGCATGCCAAGAGAAGGGATATCAATGGGAAGAGACTTTGGCCTGAAGTCCTTCAGGTTGGCAACGCGCTTTGCTGCCTGCAGATTGAGCTGATCAGTGGGCATTTGCTCACCCCAAAATGTAATGAGACAACACCAACAGAACCAGCAGAGCTGCACTAGCAGCTGTGTAAGAAAACATATTTGATGAGAGATGCTCTTTGGCTGTGTCTCTACACAAATACCAAGCTGGGAATGGGAGACTGATGCAGCTACCAAGAAACTTCTTCATGGCATTTACTAAATGAGCTGCCAGAGTCTGGCAAACACCCCTCAGGCCAAGCAAATGCATTTTCCCAGCAGCAAATGCCAGCCCATGTATTCTCTCTGGAAAGCAGGCATCAGGTAGATGCATGGTCAGTCTGGTACGAGAGCACTTTTCAGCAAAGAGCTGTTGAAACTCAAGTTGAAGACGATAAAACAAAGCCCGATCTTGTTGAAGGGCCTGAAAATACAGTGAAATATTACTCAATAAATAAGTGTTAGCCTGGCAAAGGAAACACCAAATGCCCTTTGCAGCAGGAGTTCTGGTCACGGAATAACTGAAGATCTCCCAGAAACCTCGAATGATGAAATATTTATTTTGAGGAACAGATGACATCCAAAGCAATATTAGAGGAAAATCAGACCCTCTGCTGGTTTTCTTTCTTGCCATCCCAGGTGGAGAGCAGCAGGCATTGCCAATATTGATTTAGCAGGAAGGACCTCAGGTGTACTTGAGGGTTTGTTTGGCAAAGACTTTTTTCCCCTGATTTTGACATAATATGCACTCGAGTACAAGCAATCTGCACTCAGTGGAGGCTGAGCAGCTTCCCCCCACTCCTACACTGGCAAAAGCTGATTTTTACAGCTACCTGCTGGTAAGCAGAGCCGATGGTTTGCAGGTGAAAACAGAGGATCTTTTGTGATATCCCCAGGATCCACCTCTGCTCAAGCCATTGGGTGAATGAAGGCTGAATCCCATCACAAATGTCACATACAGTTTCCTTCTTCCCCAGGTCTGCTGGGTATGGGAGCTCATTGAATGAGCAGCTGCACCCACTGCACAGTGGGTCGTGGGTTCTTTGTGGTCATGGTGAGCCCCACCAGAGACTGCAAGAACAACGTGTGCCATTGTCTGTATGCTCTGAACAGGGAACCCTCGTCCTGGGACTCAGCCCAGGGCTGCAGCTGTGAACAGGGAAGCATTGGTGGGGCTGAATCCAGCAAGGTGCCCTATGGCACGAGGAGTGAGGAGACCTCCTGCAGCCACTGCAGACCAGTAAGAGCTGGATGCAGGGGTGGTGACATCGCTCCTGGATTCAGGCTGCACAGAGGGGCCAGTCACATTGAAGTGAGTGCAATGCTTCTTCCAGAGGGCAGCCAGTGCCTCCTCAGGATGAGGGATCCTCTGATGTGTTCCCAAGTGCCCAGGGGTTTCCATCACCATTGCAGCAGTGATCTCTGCCTGATGGGATCAATAGATTTGCAGCGAAATCCATTTGGAGATGCAGCCTTTGAGCTCTCAAGGTCCTTATCCTAAACAACCTTGTGTTAGCTACTGCCCTGTCTTAGGGAACTTGTGACCTCTGTTTGTGAGAACTCCTTGCTTTTCTCTTCCCTTCCCCGTGGGATCTGCTTTTCCCCTGGGGTGAGTGTGCTGCTGAGCCTGGCCATATGTGCAGGTTTATGCCATTTCTCTGCAGTTCATGCCTACCCCTGTATGTACACCCCAGGGTTTTCTTGGCGTGGTGCTGCATTGCAAATCTGCATTAGGAGCATGGCATTAACGCTGCAGCTCTGTGGGAAGTGCGAGTGCTCCAATTCCCCCAGCGATTAGTGGGTGACAGTTCTGATAAATCAACTGCTTTATCATAAACATGTGCACTCAGCATTAACTCTACATGTGCCCAGCTCTGGGTGAAGAGACTCTTATTCACCAAGAAAAGAGCCTGAAACAGGGACATCCTCAGCAAATCCCTCTGAGGAGCTGTCATGTCCATGCCTGGCTCATGTATGTGCACACACATGTGCTTGGCCATAGGACAACACCAACGTGTGCATACACAGAGCCATGTACGTATTGTGTGCTTGGTGCCTGCTTGTGGTGGGCATGATTTCCTTCTGCAAGGCCAGTGTGCATAACTCTTCTTGGCTTCCCACCTCTAAATCTGCCTGCACACAGCTTGTAGGACTGGCTGTCAACCAGCTTTTTTTCAGCCACAGCTGCACGCTGGGCCTTGTATATTGGAAAACCCAATCCCTTGCAGCTGGGAGCAAAGCTGAAGGCAGAGAGAAGCACTGGCCTCTACCTGGTCTGCTGCTCTGTGTCAGGACATGATGATTTTGGACACACTCTCTGGATATCAACTCAGGTTTGGGCCAGAAACAAAGGGTGATGGAGAAACAGGTTCCAAAGGGATGCAGCAGAAACTTCAGCCAAGCAGCAGCTTCAGGTAATGGATGCAGAGAACTGCAGTACCCAGGGACCAGCTCCTCAGGAGCCTGTCTCAAGGCTGAGGGGCACAGTGGGCATCTCCCCTGACCTCCCTCCACACAGCCTCCTGTGTCTGGGGCAGGGGACCACTGCTGCACCATGGGAGGAACTAAGGTGGCAGCCCAGGGGCCCATAAATCACCACATCTCTGTGTATTGTGGCAACTCCTCGTTTAGTGTATGTATGTATTTGTGTATTCCTTCTGACATTTTTATTATTATGAGATAGTTCCCCTGAAGGGGGATGAATAATGAAAATGCAGCCTTTGGATGTAGGAAAGAAGGGAGGCAGAGAGTAACTGCTCTGCCTGAAGATACCTCGCTGCAGTGCATGGCCCCTTTCCACACACAACCACCACCAGCTCCTGATGTTTCCCTGCCCAGAGCCAGCACCACATTCACCCTTGCCTCCTACCATGAAACACTGGCACATCACATCTGCCTTTCTCTTGCCATCCTTCCAGAGAGCTCTGGTGTCTCTTCACCTGGCTCCAGACCCTGCTACCAGCTCCAAAAAGTGCTTATGGGCTCCTGCTCTGACCCCTCTGCCCAAGCCCCTGATGTTTCATTGGGGACATGGAGCAGGGCAAAGGGCTGCTTTGCAGGCTGCTGGAGGTGATGTTTGCCAATGAGGTGTTTTTAAGGGTGAGGATTGGAGGTGTGATAGGACATTCCACCAACACATCCCATGTGGGTTGCTGGGAATCCTTGGAAAGCTGCAAGCAGGTGGGAGCAGCAGGGCTGTGCTCACACTCAGGGCTAGGGTGGGCTCTGCTGTGGGGTTGTAGGGTGAGCAGGGTGGGTAGCTGCCCCCATCAGCTGCTGTTTGGAGAATCTTCCCCCCGGGCAGGGATGTGATGGGAGCGCTGATGCCATGAGCTGGGTTTGGAGATCAGAAAGAAACCAAGAGTATCGGTTTCCGTGGCAACCTCGCCATGGAGCTGGAGGCGAGAGCCATGGTCCCCATCACTGCAGACATGTGGGAACGCCTTGCCTGGGTGATGGCTTTTAGACAAAATGATGTCCCTATCATTGCATGGCATCAGGCAAGAGTCTGGAGAGCTGTGGGCTGGAGCTCAGCTGTGGGGCTCAAACCACACATCCCATCCCATCCACTAAACCCACAGCCCCCTTCAGGGTGGGATGCTGCTCTTTTTTACAGGAGATCCCCTTTCCAGGTCCAAATGAGGATTCTAAGCCTGTGGACCTTCCCAGGGTAGTTGGGATGGATGGAGAGGGGTGCTGCAAAATCCTGTGGCCGTAGAGATCAATAGCACAACATAAAGTCATTTATATCACTATAAAGGGAGCATACAGACTAGAATTAGTTACACTAAAATGTCTGTCGCAGAGTATTAATTGGGTTACTAAACATGTCACTGTGAATGTATTTTACAGGCAGCATAAATTTCTGTATTAATAAGGAGCGTTTCTGGTCCTCTCTGGCTGCCCATCACAATGTGAGCTAAGACACAGCTCAGTGCTGGGAATGGTGGCAGGTCTGGTCCCCTCTTGCACTGGGAAGGGGGAAGAAGGTCTCAGGGTAATAAGACAGGTCCCTTTGAAGAGGAAAGTGAAGACACACAAAGGATCTGGAGCAGCTTTGGGGTTTCCCCCTGAGACTCTGCTGCACCCAGGATGCTGTGCCCTGCCTGTGTGTACAGGGTACTGTAATGGGACTGGGGAGGGGTTGTGGTCCCCCAGCGTCTTGTTGGGGCTCTGGGCTACTGGGCTGGGCTCTTCAGGGACAGCGACTGGAATCAAATAGCCCACGAAGATCCAGCAATCCCTTTAAATGCAGATACACCAGCACAGGGCGTAGCTTTGGACCTCACAGGGATGCTTTGCCGTGTTTATCCCATTTCAGTGCCGCTCCCCCTTTCCTTGTACATCTGCTGCTATCAAACACTTCTTTCAGCAGAGAATTCATGAAACTCATCTTTCCGGTTGCCTCGGATTATTTTTGGTTCTTGTAGTGATAAAGTTTAAAAATAAAGAGATGAAGACTTCCCAGAAATGTGAGCTGCTGCCTCCACACTGCCCAAGGGGCTCCTGCCAGCAGCTGGAGAGCTGGATCTCATCTGCAAGTCACCCTGCCCCTGGCTGTTGTGGGGTGGCCACAAAAGGGAAACGATCCTGGTTTTGCATGAAATATTTAACTGCATCTAAGTTACAGCTGGCATACATCCACTGCAAACAAACATCCATGCGAGAGCTGAACTGTCAGTAAATGCCTATGAGAAGCAGGGAGGAAAACACAGCTTTCCACATTAAAAATACCACTGCGACTTGCTGCTTTTAGTCTAAAGAGTCTCCAAGGGCAAGTCTTTGACCCTACAGCCCTGTTGCTTGGAGCCATTTTGGACAAGAACATATTGAAAGGGCAGTTATTGAATTGGTGACGCTTGATTTTGATTTTCTTTCTTTTTCTTTTTTTTGGTGAGGCAAATGAAGGCAGAAGCAAATAGACACGAGGAAAGAAAAGGGCACAGAGAAAAAAAGGTAAAAATATCATTTCCCGTATACTTTGGCTTAGTTGCTGAAAAATGTCAAGCCTACAACCTGCTCTTGTTTCAGATTTGAGAGAAAAGCTTTGGCAGAGGGCTGGCAGCAGCCAGTGAGTTTACCATGGGATCCAAGCCAGACACTTCTTAGGGCGTCAAATGAGATGACAGGAAGAAGCATAGGAGATAATCTGGGGATGAAGATGTTCACACAGTGTTGGGACTCCAGGTTTACAACTCTTACCTTGTGCCAAGTCGGTCACCCCAGCAAAGGAGGGGATGTCACAGGGACACTGGTCTTGACCCGGAAACTGGACTGTTCCCCATTCAGAATCCCCTGCTCCAGAGCCATGTGCATGTCTATATAGAGAATTCCTCCTTTTGCTTCAATGCTAGTGACTCACACAGAGCTTGAGAAGGAAAAAAGTGTATTCCTAAACACTGTTATTTCGGGTTCATGAAAAACAGATTGTTCACTAGGTAACAAGAGAACAACTTGCCAGACACATGTAGAGGTCACAACAACTGTGATTCATCTTACTAATCCAGCAGGTATCTAGAGCCATTTTAAATGTCTTTATGCTTGGCAGTGATTCACAGCAACTGCTCCTAAGCACCTTTCCAAAAATGCCAGGTTTCTTCACTCCTCTGTGACTATGAGCTGTTCACACAAGGTAAGAAGAAAGCAGTCAAGCCCTTGCCAGATAACCATGGGCCTCACCTGAAGAGAAAAGGATTCAGACAAATCTGCATTTTGTATCTGCACTCAGACAGCAAAAGATGAACACGTTGCCTCCCTGTACATGTGCAAGCTGGAGAGCTCAGTGACAGATCTGCTGTTTGCATCCAAGTGTCTACCTTCCAACTTCAGCATCTCTGCAGCTTTCATGCATAGCTGCACTATAAGCATCTCCAGGAGGTTTTGCTGGGAGGCACCTCTGGAATGAGACTGCAGGAGAGCAGCAAAGCTTCTTCACATGTGCTGCCCACATACATGCCAGTCTTCATCTCGGTGGCAGGATGTTGGGATAAAGCAGGAGAGATGCTCAGGGAGCCTGTGGAAACCTGAGGCTGGATGTACACGGGATAAAATGAGATTCTCTAGATCTCATGCACACCCAGCTCCCAGAGAGGGACTGGTGTGCAGTTCAAATCTGGGAACTTCAGATTCAGACTAGTGTCAGGGGGAGTGGGTAGATGTGGGGGACATCAGTGCATAGGCTATGGAGCAGGGACAGAGCAAAGAAGGCAAGTGTGAGATTATGCGTCTCCTTGAAGAGGCAGAGAAAAGGCTATTCCCTTCCACATCACATGTGGTGCTTGGAGGAGTGGAGGAACGGGAGAAGGCTGCCCAGACACCACCAGCTTCCTTGGCATCACCAACATGTCCACATTGCAGGTCATTCATTGCCTCAGCATAGAAGCAGTGAAGTGCCTGTGGGACCTTCTTCAGGACCATGCACTCTCAGCACCTCCCTGGTGTGCATGTGAGATTGAGGGGTGCAGAGTACTGTTATCAATCACTTCCACACATGGATAAAGGGGCCATGGCCTCCTCCCATCCTCCCCTCTCCAACAGATGATAATGAGATCCTTCCAAGAGAAGATCCACCAGAAGATCAGATACTGAAAACAGAGTTTGGATGTGGAGTTGTTAAGCAGGATCTATTCCAGCTGAAAGGTGTATGCAAGAGCAGGGAGAGGGAGATGGCAGCATTAAAGGTAGTGCTCTCTGCCTGCAGAAAGGCATATAGGTGTCCTGTAAAGTCTTGGAGAGATGCACTGTGCCAGCCAAGCCTCTGCCATCTCAGTACACTGGGATTCAGTCCTTTATATTGTCAAGACATATCTGACCTGAATAGGTACATCTGATTTTAGAGAAATTGCACCCTCTCTACTATTTTATTATTAAGAAAACCAGTACAGGTTAAATCCACAGAAAAAAAAATGAAGCAGTCCTTTCCAAATAACTTTATCTGGAAAAGCATGGGTCCTATTTCCATTTGTATTCCAGGAAAGAGAGCTTCAGCCTGAGCTTTAATGTCAACACGCTGAATTAAAGGGTTTTTCATTAGTTACCAGGAAAGTGGAAATCATCTTCTGCTGAAATGTGATTTGCAGCAGTAAGCTGCAGGGAGATGATTGTGCCATCTCATGCAACAGGTTTCTGTTCTTCCGCCAGGCGTGTGAACAGGCAGGTCCCGATGCAGGAGATGGATGCTCAGAACCAGGGTTTGCCTGAGCAGATGCAGCAGGAGGGGTGGCTTTCAGGTCTCCATCATCACTTGTCTCTGCCCCTCCCCAAAATGGAGCATGAGAGTGCTCCATGTTCTTGGGTTCAGAGACTGGCCATGTCTTGAGAATAGGGATCAGATGTTTTAACACGACTTTGGAGTAGGGAAGCAGCTGCATAGCATCCCAGGGCCAGGACTCAGGGGCTAGCTGGCATAGCTAGCTGGGTATAGCTATGTTGCTCATCATGCATCCCACACCATGCACACAAGGTGTCAAAGGGTTGAGAAGAGGTGAAGCATGACCAGAACAAGTTGCTTTTTGTTTTCTCATGGACAGACCTTTGAAGAGCTCAGCCACAGCAGATTTAGTCAGCCAAGACAGAGCTGAGGTTCTTCCCCCACTGCAGCAGAGGTAGCTCTGAGCAGCATTGAAGCCAGGAGGAAGCACACCATGGGCTGAGGATGCAGGGCTGTGTGCATGCATTCATTCAGCAAGCAAAAACATGGATATGCAGCTGCATACACTCTATTTACACAATTTTACTGGTGTGTTTTCATTTTTTATTGCACTATAAAACAAGAATAAGTGGTCAGAAACAAAAGAATTTAGTTATCATCTGCCACAAACAAGACAGAGAGAGAAGCATTGCAATAAATTGCAGAGTCCATAAAGAATTCCAGTGTATTAACAAAAGTGCTGCAGAGCAGACAACAGGTAATGATAAAGCTGAATGTAATTACTACAGGAAAATTTTTCTTTAAAATACGGGGATATTCTCAGCTGAGAAACGTGCTGATCTACAGTTTAGTTGCCTGGATGAAATAATAGCCACATTATGGTGATATTAAGGTGAGGAAAAGCAGAAGCAAGACTGAATTTGGCAACCAATCATACCCAGGTCACGTTTAGGAAGCGGGAGTAACAAGGCCTTTCTTTTTCTTCTGATTTTCCCTATACGCAGCTAACACCTCGTCCGGCCCAATTAAAGTGACACATTAAATCTCTGCAAATAGGCTGCCTGCTGCAGCCCTTCTCCACCATCCCAGCATAGCAAGTAATAAGTTCCTTCCTTCTTTTTTTGATATGAAACCCTGGCTACACACCGGAGACAAAACTCTCAAAGCCTCAACACAAAACTCTATTGTCCGCTCGGCTTAGCGCTCTGCTAACAAAACCCAGCCAAAAACCCTCTCAGATTATCCCTTTCATCAATTCTCCAAGCCAATATGAGATGTGGAGGCTGACATGGAAACAATGTGCTAGTTAGAGGATTCAGAACGCATTGACCAAGTCATTTTGGTTAATCAATTACCCATTCCGTGGTCCTAATAGCTCTTTAGATCTCATTTTTGCTTCATGAAACTGCGAGCTCAAGTGCCCAACTATACAGTTTATTAATGAAAATTTGTTTTAGAGTAATTTTTAAAGTTACGGAAGGGAAAATAAAGATGATTAACAGTGAGTGCAAAGATTCAACACATGTGTATAAGGTTGCAGAACTTCTTTGTAAATCGCTAAATCTAATCAATGAGTAAATGGTATATCAGTATTAATATTACCATACTGGTAACTTATTCTAATTATTGCATAACCTCTTTTGGAGGGGTAATTTTTATATCAGCATGAGCTGTTGGTCTTTAATCTTTCATTAATTTCATTCATAGCTTTCTATTAATTTGCCAATCAAGCTTTCTATTTGAATTAAAAGCTCTGGGACTTGGACGCGTCAAGTCAACCAAACGATTGCAAAATCAGGATTTAGGAATTTAGACAGTTGCTTAATTACTGCAAACACTAAGATCATTCACAGCTGCCTTCTCCTCATCATGACATTCATGGTCACACCCTTCTCAGCAGTTTTGTTCCCTCTGCAACCTTTGTTCTTTCTAAGAATAGGTGTACTGGGGAAAAAGGTCTTATAGGGAATAGAAAAAAGATGGGTTGTGAAATAATGGGCTGGTTTGCATTGCATATGTTCTGCAAGTCACATCAAATCTGCAGAGCAGGTTTAATTAGTGCAGTTCTTAATTATCAAGGTGTATCTGTGCCAGTTTGTCTTTTCGATACACAGGGGGCAGGTGAGCCCTGCTGCTGAACTCCCTCACATTTGCTTTTCCCTTTATTGTTGTCCATCACTCATGCACGTTCCCTGGCCTTGACCATGGCCATACAGCACACACATGGCAGGACACGTGTGCAGACACCCCATGGGTGCCATCCACTGCAGCGATTTCTGCACCCAGGACCTCTTCTCCACATGCCAGCCCAGGCACAGATGTATTTGGCATATCTGTAAGTACAAGACAGTGAAGGCTATGTGTGGGACAAGGAAGAGGAAGATAGAGTTATCACACCAGGCAGGAATGTGTATGGACATAGCTGGGTTGCTCCTATCTGCACTTGGGGGTTTCAAGCCCATGCATCTTTGTAATGTGCTACTTGTAATGCTACTATCTAGTGACCTTAAGGCCCAGCTGCTGCCTTGTGGATATGAATATCATGAATATCAAAGTTACTGCAGTGTTTACTTTGAGTTAGAAAATTGATCCCATCCCACCCACAGGCACTAGCTCGTTTTCCAAGGTACATATCATTCTTATTAGTAATTTATAGGCAGCATTTGATATTACAGACAGAGTGGGGCAAGGAGCAGTGGCAGAAATTACTGTCAGCATGGTAACATGCATACATATGGGGGGGGGAAAACCTTAGGATGCTGTTACCTGGTCAGCTCATACTGTGTAGGACCTAAATGATACCTTTCCTCTTGTGAGCAGCCTTATCTTTCTTGCATTGGCTATAGCAATTCTGCAGAGTCAAAACAACCTGCTGCTCAAGCTGCAAGCTAACAGCACCAAAACACCATTTAATTTTCTGCTGAAGGCCAGCTGTGAAAGGGCATCCTTAAATTCAAGCAACCTGCTGTCTCAGATGCCTTTCTCACTCATAAGTGAAACAGCAAATGGCTTCTTTGAAATAAGAGACATCTCAAGCAGGGGAAGGGGCTGCTGACACAGCAGGGTTGGAGGCACAGGGGAGCAAATCTTGTTGAGACTCAGCCTATCCTAGCAAGGCTGCAAGTTGCCATGTAGCTCAGGTCCAACCAGTGCAGTTCCACCCCATGCCACCCAGCAAGTGAAATGGTTGACCAAATCCAAAGCCACTCAGCATATACTGAGTGCTGCAATGATTCCTAAAGAAGCAAGGAGCACCAAAGAGGGTCAGGGAGTTGGGAGGTGAGGACTTAGGTGGGGCTGAAAGGGCTTGAGCAGCCTCCAGTTTCCCTCTGTAGATGATAGTTCGGCATTGGACCTTGAGAAGCCCTTGTACTTTCCCTGTCCAGGCTCTGCTGAGCACCTGCGTGGACCTAAGTTCAGCTTGGCTTTGTCTTCCATATAAACCCCATCCACCCCTTATCTCCCAAGGGTGAAGCTTCCATAAAAAGAAGCTACAGGAGATATTCCTCTGGAGTTGCACTGACATTTGAGCATTCCTGCATGCTTGTGATCCACTCCTGACCTGAGTCAAGGCAACTGAAGCTTCAGAATTCCCTTTCTTTGCAGAACACAGCTGGAGGGGTAAGAGGAGCTGGTGGCTCCCAGCCCCAAGAGATGGAGGAGCAGACATGACCAGTTTGCAGGTGCCTCTTTTCTGCATATGCGGAGCCAGTGCCGTGCAACTCTCCTGCTTTCATCTTTGGGGTGTAAGTGTTGCAGTTCTGGCAGGAGCCTGAGGGCAAATTGTTCAGGAAAGTTTGAACAAAGCAGGTTCAACGGCTTCAAAGTAGGAAGTGGATGACAAAAATACATAATTGCCTTCTTAAGAAAATAAAAAGCAACTTTTTGGCAGATTGGCAAGGATACACTTCCTACACACTTTCCCTTCTACCCAAAACATGATTCCAGCCTTATTTTTATTTCAGGAACTGTGAATTATGAAAGGGCTCTCCCCTCCCTCTTCCTCTGCCTTTTTCTCCCTCCCTCCCCATTCCTAACCAGTATTATGTTCATTTATAACCTTCACATTCAGACCTTGTTCTAATTTACTTCATACACACGTTGCAGGGCCCGCAGGACAAGGATTGGTTTGTGCTGCTGTGGCTTTATGAATAAATCCTTTTACAAAACAAAATCCCCCTGCAGAGCCACAGCTGGGTGATGTGTTTTACCAAATCCCAGTGCCCTTTGTCCTGCGCTTTTCCAGGTGAGATGTGCTTGTGCATCCCCTGGAGCCAAAAACAAGCTGCCGCATTCCCTCTGCTGTCCCCCAGCCCATGGGATGCCCCTTTGCCTGGCTCTTCCCACACCCTGGATGTCTTCTGCTCGTGGTACACCAGAGATCAGTGTGGCTCTGTGGTGGGTCAGGCTGCTCACCCTTGCATGGGTGATTATAAACCCCCTTCCTCCCAAGAGGGGAGATGCTAGTTGTGAAGCTGTGCTTGCTGCCAGCTGACACTTAGCCTTTGTCAGGGACTGCCTAAATCCAGAGCTTCTTCACTTAAGCCTGCTTGGAGGAAGATGTAGTCCTTGGATGGAGCTGCTGCTTTTATACAAATGCCAACCTGTGCTGACAAATCAAGCCCAGGCAGGAAGGTTTGATGCTGGGAGGATTTCCTGCCTCCCACCCACTGGTCCCCACAGGTCCCCACAGACAGGTTCACACATCTGTAGCAGGTTTGGTTACAGATGTGTGCAAGCAGCAGCGTTGCTGCTCTCCCCTTGACCAGCTTTGAATCTCACAGGCAAACCTCTGCAAGGGGCAGCCCAAGGAGCTCTAAAGCCATATGCAGAACCCCCCTGTCCCCATGGAGCAATCCCTGGCGGCACACCTCTACCATGAGGCAGGGGAAGGAGGCAGGATGGTTTAGGGGGGTTTGCACCCTAACCCTAACCCTAACCTTAACCCTAACCCTAGAGCTGTGGGAGAGAGATACAAAACCATGTGTGGTTCAATGTACACAGGTCAAGGCTGATCTTGATCAGCTTCACTGCTTGGCTGCATCTACTGCAGTTTATGCCAATGTACTGCAAGGCTGAGAGCCAGCAAAAAGGACCTTGACAGTGCAGACTTGGAGCTTCTGGCATCAGGGGAGGCAGTAATAAAAAGGCTAGTCAGGCTCCACCACTTAAAGGTTGACTCCCCAGCCTTCCTCCCATTAAGTGCCCCACATGTGACAGTGACACTCCAAAGCCCCAGCTAGACTGGCTCAGAAGTGAACGTACAGATGCAGGCAGAGTGTGGGAAATGCTAAGGTAGCTGTTAGAGTCTTTCCAGGCTTCCTGTCCCTGCAGCAGAGCTAGGCGTGCATTTAACATTGGCACGGATCCAGGGAGCAGGGATGCAATCACCGGCACTGTGCTCTCTGCTTGTTCCCCTGCAGAAGCAGGACTCTGCTAACTGCTGTCTTTGGGCAGGACAAGGCAGAAACCCCTCCCCGTGCAGGACAGAGCTGCTGTCTGGAGAATAAAGCCCCTGACTAAAAGTTGAGCCCATCCACATGCACCCAACCCACCCCTCAAGCTCCCAGTGCATAGCAAGCTTCCCGGCCCAGAGCCCATCCATCTCCTGGCACGCTCATCTCCGCAGTGCCTCTGGCAGAGCGGTAAGCTCCTGAATATTTTATGTGGTTATTAGTCGACAACATAATCTATCTGAGGGGAAGTCAGAAGTGCTGACCGAGGCGTACGGCACAGCAGTGAGCTCTGATCCCGCAGCATCACCCTGCGCGGCGCAGGCATTGCCCCTCTCTGCACCCATGACTTGTCCTCATAGGAGCTGCATGCCCATGGCCAAGCATGGGCACATGCTGCACTTACAGGCAGCCAGCCTGGATGCCTCTTCATTTGAAGGACTCATGTACACATCCCTTTTTCCCCCTGATTTGTCACATATGGTTCAGGCATGGTATGTCCATGTGTCTCAGTGCAGGGGCATATGCTCTGTACACAGCAGTAGCATGGTGAGTAACACATTGGCCATAAATATGCATGCGATGATGCACACAGCTACGAAGCCTATACCAGTAAGTACAAACACAAATGTGAGCATGCAAAAACCATCCACCCAGGACTCTCCTTCACACACAGCCTGTCCAAGTTGTTTGAGCCTGCAACCATCTGCATCCTGGCTATGAGCAAGCACTCCCATGCACCATGGGAGATTTCTGGCTTGCATTTTGCAGGGTGTGAAACTCAACATTTGTTTCACCTGAGGACAGTTCTTCAGGTGCAAAAGATTGCAGAGGAATCAGGAATGCATAAAGGCAGTGCTGTGAAGGCAGCTTGGGGAGGTAGAGTTTAGACCAGTAGGTTGGTACAGGGGCTGTGGAGCTGCACAGGGTTAGAGAGAAGCAACAGCAATGTGTGGGGAAGGGCTGGCAGAGAGGAAGCTGAACCATCTCTTCGATGTGCCAGCCACTCAAGGAAGGTGATTTCCAGTCCAAACAGGTAACAGTTGTGGAAGTCTGGCTGTGAAAACAACATGGGAGAGGCTGGAAGGGAAATGCTGAGGAACTCTGCCCTTTTCAGATCTCATTCCCCAGTGAGTGACTTGAAACAGATCCTCAGTTTATGGCATAACCAGGCTGTACTGAACCTTGTGTTTCCCCCCTCCCCTGTGCTGTCACTGGTGTTCATGCAGAGACTTGGGTCATGGTTTTTTGCTTCTTTTCCCCAGCCAAATGAGCTTCCCAACCTGGTTTCTTGCATCGCCACACGTTTGGCTGCTGCAGTCAGAGGGCCCTGCCCGGGATGGCAGATGGGTGGCAGCAGCACCCAGTAGCTGATCAGAACCAGGAGTACAGCTGAGGTGGGATGGGTTCGGAGTTGGAGGAGTGCAGCAATCCCTCCTGGTGGGCTGCAAGCGCTTGCAGAGGCAGGCAGAGCTGCTGGAGAAGACCACTGCTCCCTGCCTGTTGGGAAGCAGAGGCACCTGGCAGTGCTGCCAACCCCAGGATGCTGTAGAGCATCCCAGTTGAGGCCCTGCTGCTGCTACTGAGACACTCGGTGCTGCTGAACCACTCGGTGCTGCCGAGGAAGACTGTGCAGAGCAGATTCATCTTTATGTAAATCACATTCACTTCAGCTGCCTCCTAGGATAATCAGTATTAAAGGGAAACTATTTTCTAGTTCATTAGAGGAAAGCTGCGTCCCTGCGGCTGCTGCTGTTGGCACCTCCTTCTCCTTCCAGGAGAAATGATCTCCGTGAGCACCAAACACACAGACATTCACACTCCAAGTGTCAAGTGGGGGAAGGGGGAGAAGAAAGGTCTGTGCCCCCAAGGGCAGCTCTTCCTCTTCCTTCATCCTCCTGAACTGTGGTCCTTGCCTTTGGACTCCTCCCCACCAGCTCTCACACTCACAGGTCCTAGGGTCCTAGGGTCCTTCCTTCTGTTCCTCATTCTGATACCCCCCCTGTCCTGATGAGCCCTTGTTCTTATCCCTGGGCAACCTGCATCCACAAGAGCCTGAATCTCTTCATGCACAAGCATGTTGATGGTTGTGCCAATGCCTTTGCCAGAGCCTCTTTCTCTCAGCTCTGAATGATGGATGCTTCAGGGTGCTCTGAAGTTACTCCAGGGCTGGACTGTTCTTCCCACCTAGACAAAAAGCAGGTCTTGTTTTGTATGGATTATGTTTCACTGATCCCCTGTGGTATAATGACCTCTCCAGTGGTTTCTTTACCCCATTTATTCCTTGGTCACAATGTCTCCATGCTCATTTCAGCTTCTCTCTTTCTCACACTCTCTCCATTTCTTCTCTGTTGTTTAGTGCTGTCTCCATTTTATCTGGGTGAAGATGCTGCTTTCCCATTCTATCAGCCCAGCCATGTGCATGTGGCTGGAGGTACCAGCATTGCTTCAGCAGGCAGGGGTATTTTGACACTTGTGGAGGGTGTCCCTTTGCTGATAGACCTTGGTGTTGATATCTTTCCACTGCTCCAGAACAAGGCTTCTCCTGTTCTTCAACTACAGACTATCAAACCCATATTGCTCTCTATTAATCCAGCTCCCAAGAAACACCAAGGTAATGCTAGAGGTGATGCCAGCCTGGCAATCCAAAGGAGGGAAGCCAGGTCTCTGTTAAGCCATCTTTGGCGCTGCCCAGGTAGGTTGGCCCACAGACAATTGATGAGTGCTGCTAGTGCTTGGGCTCTCTGCTAGGCTCCTTGCTTTGGAAATACTTTGCCCTGGCTCCCAAAAAGCCTTCCCTGTGCAGGAAAAGGTCATGAATGAGAGAGCCTCAGCATTGCCTGTGTCCTTGGGGGTTTCACAAAGGGCCATGGTATCTTTCCATTTACCTCTGACAGATGAGTGACTGCTGGAGTGGACTGCCAGTGACCTGAAGACATTTTCACTGGAGGTGATGAGCAGGTTGAGTTGGACCTAAAATATGTGTCATAAAGGCCAAGTTCCAGCAGAGGATGGAAAAAGACCCTCACTCAAGTAAGCTTTCAGGTCAGCAACTTCTTGGCAAAGAGCTCTCCCATCCACCATGGGAAGAATCCAAGATCATTCCAAAAATCATGGGGAATCCCAATTCAAGGGGATATCCAGCTCTCTCTACCTTTGAGTGACCCCAGAGCTGGGATTGCCATGGAAAGGGACAACATGCATAGGAGCTCCTGGCAGGGCAGGGAGGCTGTGCTGAGATCCTTTCCCTAAAGGTTTTGCTAGGCTGGTGCTGGGGATGCAACCAGGACAGGACAGGCTGTGCTTTCATTCATAGTAGATGGGGACAGGGTTTGTGTGCACAGGACAGAATGCAGGGAGGTGGCAGTGGTGCACACCTCCAAGGTGATGATGCTGATTTTCCTAAGGGTGACAGCACCAGCACTGAGTGCATAAGCCCAGGCACAGCACTTTGGTAAATGGCTGGACTTTGCCCATTCTCCCTCTGTCTGAAGTATGGGACGAGGCCATGGTGTGCTGAGTCTGCAGCTAAAACACGCAGCTCTGTGTGTCCACATGCTCCCAAAGCTCCTACTGTCACAGCTGGCATCCTGCAGTGGATCCCACTACATGTGCCTCCTCTCCTTGCCAGACCCTCGTCCTTGATGAAGCCAGACCTGGATGACTCGGACATCACGCAGGCATGCATCAGCATCCAAGCTCATCATGGCAGACAGGGCAGTGACAGGAGGACACTAATGCAGCATTATTTGTGGCCTCTATGATGATGGTTTCAATGCGTATCCATTAGGAGCAGCTGCCTTGACAGGGGCTTCTGCCTAATGCAGAAGGGCAGAGACATATGATAGGCATTTGGTGATCCTCTGGTGAGGTCCTGGTGAGAAGAGGCAAGAAGAAGCCTGTGCTGGGGCATGGGGCAGAGCAGTGAGCAGGATGTGAGTTATGTGCTTGTCAGACGGTAGTGATTGCATGCACCAGACATGGTTTTTCCTACCTTGCTTTGCAAGAAGGGGTTCTGGAGTTTCTGTCTCAGGAAGGTGGAATTCCAGCAGGATAATGATAGAAGTGAGATTGGAAAGAACTGGAACAAATGTCCTGGCAGTGAAGAAGACAATTTTGCACAAAGTAGTGTAAAAACCCACCCCATCCTTGGTAGCTCTTTCCTGGCAGCTCCAAGCATTCAAATGCACTGGCTGGTCCCTTGCATGGAGCTGGAGAGCCAGTGTAAACTCTCAGTCTTGCAGAGGGATGCCAAGTCTTGGCCTTTCAGAGCTGTTCTGTTCTCTGGCTCATAGCCATGGCTGGGGGATTGCTTCGAGAAGAGGCCAAGACTGACAGATGATCCCCTAATCAGCTGTATAAGCAGAGCCCAAAGTCCCCGTTCCCACCTCTGCCAGCTAATTGCTTTTGTTACCAGCCCAATGGGGCAGAACGGGTTTTTGTGCTCTGGTGCCCTTTTTAAGCATTCACACTGTGTTTCCCAGTTAGGCTGTGCAGATGTTGATGAGCTCTGATGAGCTGTTTACCCATCCTCACAGGCACCAGGCCCCATCTCCCTGCACATGGCAGAAGGCACCTTGGAGAACACTCCCGTGCAAGGCAGTGAGTCTGTTTGAGTCTATACCCTTTGGTTGTGTTCTCCTGGAGAAAACCCTCCTGTCAATCTAGAAGAAAGCTTTTCTTAGTCTGCTCCCATCCTCAGAGGAAGCCCAGAGGTGTTTTGGGATCTGTGATCTTGGATAGAGGTGGTGTGATGCGGAAAGATGGGACAAATCTGCTGTGGTTTGACACCACTGGTTAGACCCATCTGGTATGACACTGCTGATGCTGACAGTGTGGTTATCACCTGCAGACTAGCTGTCTAGGTGGAGAGACGAAATCACCTCTGGGATGGAATTCTGGCTTACCCTGGATGCTTCTTCAGCAAGAGATGAAGATGCTCTGGCCCATGTGGGATACTCAGCCACATCTGGTTTGTGGGCCAGGCTTGCACCCATGTTCCTCACCAAAGGAGGACTGAGGTCTGCTCCAGGGAAGCACTCATGGTGTTGCATCTCCTCTGCTCCCCACCCCTTCATCCCGCAGCCATCATCAGTCTTTAGCTTCTTTGGTGACATGCAGCATGGTCCAAGCATGGGAAAGCTGCCTTACAGTCTGCTGCAGCAGCATCTCCTTTCTCAGTGATGGAGGGGCAGACAGCAGCAGAGGTACGGAGTGAGTCCAGTGGTGACCTGGCCTGGAGGAGCAGACCTATCTGTGCAAACAAGGCCAGCATAAATTCACATTCACCTCTGGATGGATAATAGAGTGAAATGGGTTTTCCTTCAGACACCCTGAGGAAGAAACATGAATTTATGTGAGCTGTTTTGTAGGAAGAGCATAGGAGCTTCAGCCTCTAAGGTCTGAACTCTCCATACAGAAAAGCGTAACAACAGTGTGCAGGTCTCTTGTCATGCATGGCCTGTGGGATTTGGACACAGAAAGCAGCAGCTCCAGAGCAGCTTTAGTGGTGTATGATTATTGTACACCAAACGGGTTAGAAGTAGAGTAACTTGAAGAATGGGAAGAAGCAGCAGCCTGAAGCCAGTCAGAGCTGAAATTCCATGGAAATGTGATGGACAGCTGGAGAAGATCGAATACAGGTCAGCCAAAAGAAGCTGAAAATCAGCCTTTGCACTGACAATAAGCTGAGCTTGAAGGACTTGATGGTTTAACACTCTTTAGTTAACTTGGGAGGAGAATGATTTTGAAGTCCTGTTGAAGAAATCCAAGGAGAGCTACACTCGACACAAAAATGATGCATATGAGAGCAAGCTTCTTAACTGAAACAAGGTGAAACCATAAAGGAATTTGCAGCTCATCAAGGTCTGAAGAGCCAATTTTGCAATTATGGGTGCTGAAGCTTCAGTAAAAGACTGAAATCTGATTGTGATCTGGAAGGAATATTTTAGAGATGACAGGAAGGTCCTCGGTAAACCCTCTACAGAGCAATCAGAGCTTGCTAATCCGAGAAACCCACTCTGATCTGAAGGTTAGAGAGGACTGGCTTAGCTTTGGCACAGTGGGCATGGCAGAGAATCTGAAGTGGCATGGGAGGAAAGGTGAGACAGACACTGTTTGGGTGGGAGCAGGAGCTACTGGAGACCAACAGAAACACTGTGCAGTGATGCAGAAGACAGGGCCATGCCTGGAATACAGAATAGGAGCAAGACCTCAGCTCGTCTCCTCGCTTGGCAAATGTTTGCTTGCACCAGGAGACGGCACCTAGCTGTCAGCCTGGAGAGAAGAGGGGACAGAAGTACATGAGTTCACAGCAGTTTGAAGGAGAGAAGGGCAGTGCTGCTGCAGATGGTGAGATTGTCCATCTACAAAGATGTGTGTGCTGGATCCCGGTGCTCAAACAAGGATGGTGCCAAGGTTAAGGTTAGCTGTAAGCAATAGGCAGCATTCCAGCCCACCCAAACCTCTTTGTGGTGGCACACAACAGCACATATCTACTTTGTCCATCCATGACTGTCCAAGCCATGCCCTCTGCTATGAGAGAGGCTGCTGCAAAGCTCTCTGCTCTACCCTTGAGTGACAGCTGCCCAGCAATCTCCAATACAGTTTAATTTGATAATAACCCTGAGCCAGTTTAAATACTTCAATCATGTCACCTCTTAATCATCTTCTCTCAGAACAAAATAATCCCACTTTGGTTAATCTCTTCTCCTGTGGAAATCCTGTCACTCCTTTATTGTCTAAGTGACTTTACACTGCGCTCTCTCCAACACAAAAATAGCTGCCTTTACACGAATTGACAAGAACAGGACATTATTTCCAGTAGGGTCTAAGCAGATTCATGGCTCTGTGTTTGTAACCTTGGAGAGCATCTTGTGAAGGGTCAACACCTCTGCTGCATCCACAAAAGCATGGGGATCCAGGGCAATATTATTTAATCCAGTTGTCTGCATGAATACCTTCAATGATGCTCACCTATGGAGCAGTGTGAGACCATCTCCTGTGTCACTTGCATCCTCAGTGGCATGTGGGCAAGCTGGGATGTGGATGGTTCCAAATAATCTAGAAAGCTGGATTTTGGGTTGGTTTGTTGGGTTTGGTTGTTGGTTTGTTCTATTTTGTTTTTCTTTGGTATTTTTTGCATTGTGTTTGGGGTTTTTTTTTGTCATTTTGGGAGGGTTTGGGGGGAATTTGGGGTTTTTTTTTGTTTTGTTTGTATTTTCGTGGAGATTCTGGGTGTGCAGACGTAGGGAGTTTGACAAGAGAGGACAGACTAACCAAGGGCAGGAGACCAGCAGTGTCTGGAAAGAGGGCAGGACATTGCAGATGCAAAGAGAGAGAGGATTTCAAAGGGTGCTGCAGACTGCAGTAAAATCACATGCTGCATGGAAATCTCCCCATAAGGGAGCAGCAAGTCCTGCTTCTTCCCTCTGTGACCCATGAAATGCTCAGTACAGCCAATACTGTCACTTGGACAGCTGCTGTTGGAAGAAATGGAGGCAGAAGATCTCAAATCGAGACATCTGCAGAAGATTGTCAGGGTGTCCTGGCTGCATTTGAAATTTCCTTTCTGCATCTGTGACAGCCAGAAATGTAATTACAAATGTAAAAAACCATCGAGATGAGGTTTTTACATATTCACTTTGTCACCAGGATGCAGGGATTGAGGAAGAGCAGCAAATGCCTCACCAAAAATTCATGAGAGCTGACAGAAGTGGTGTTTCATCAAAGTCTGGAAAGGGTTTTTGCCTGGAGAAGGGCTAGAGGTGAATCTACCCATAGGAAATCTGTTACTGTTAAGCATGTAGAAGCAAGTTGTAGGTCTAAAATATCCCCCCCTTCTCCCCCCATATCTTTGGTTTTTAGGAGCTTCTGAAAGGTATTAAGAATGGGTGTTAGCTGGTTTACTCCCACACAAGCAATAAAGAGAGAAAGGCAGCTCCTTGTTGTTTATTGCTTTTTGTGGAGCAATTCCTTATGCCTAAATGAAACAAACACAGTGTGTCCATATTTAACGCAGATTGCGGAGGCACTAAAGGAAAAATGCTGATATTTCGGTGTGAAATATTGTCTCCAGCAGCATGAGGTGGTGATTGAGAAGCACTCGGGCCCCAAGACTGCGGTGCAGCTGATGTCTCCCATCATAACACCCTGCATGGGGTGGACAATTCTTTTCCCCTGCCACCGTCTTGTAGTTATCATTATCAGACAGGTTTTTGTTCCACTGGTGCAATGAGGCCAAGCTTGAGCTCAAATAATGAATAGGTACCTTTAAGTTGAGTTCATTGATTTGGGAGAGACAGCATTTCATAGCTCTGATTGATCTCTTGAATAACCATAGGCACTGCAAGCTGGGCAGAGATGCTTTGATTCTGTGTCTGCTTTGAGATTTATTTTCCCAACACACTGAAGTGTGACTGAATAGTGTACAGGGGCTCCGATCACATCGCAGGCACCTCAACCAGCTTTTCATACAGACCCTCAAGAGCCGAGAAGTGGAAACCACCCGTTTAACATGTGACCTCAGCAAGGTGGGTGCATACTGGGTTTTTCTGGTAGGGTAAGGGATGGGTCAACCTGGGTGCCACCACCATGGCCAATGGTTCTGCAGCAAGTATGCACTCTAAATGGGTGGACATAGTTTAATATATCACAGGACTAATGGCCTGATCCTAATGAGGATGGGATTGTCAGACCTGGGCAACTCAATGTTAGCAAAGCCTGGAGGACTCCCTGAGCGATGCAGGACACAGGGCAGTGGCTGCCCTGGCAGGTTGTTGGGAGGAAAGGGGAGGATTTCTCCTCTTCAGAGAGGGCTGGTGGCTCCTGGCTGGCATCCTGCTGGGCCACCAGTGCTGTTGGCTACATTGGCCAAGCATGCTTCCTCAGACCCTGAGCAATGCCCAGCAAAGGGGATTGCTGTGAGAACAGAATGTTCTCCATTGGAGTTTTCAACTATTTATTTCTCTGTTTAAGACAAATATTTGATAACTTTTCTGGGGTTAAACCCTCTGATCCTGGCCCTGACGGTTTATTTATACACTTATTTTGCTGCAGCACTCTGCTGCAGGAGATGGAGCCATCCTGATGACCGAGGCACCAGCACAATCACAGATGTCTCATCTGGGGGCACTAGTGTGATGGCCAGCTGCTCCCACACCAGCCCTGCACCACTAACTTACTTCTGCTGTGATGCCTGCAGCTCTTGAAGCAGCAAGAAAAGCAGCTGCAAGCATCTGGGTGAGGTTTGATGGGGTGGCTGCTGCCTCAGTGCTGTAGGAGACACATCACATTGGTGCCCTTGGTCTCTGAATCTCCACTTTTAGCAGCGAGGAGTGAAAGGGAACTTGGAGGGAGAAATTGTTTAAAAAAGGAGCAGAAGATAGAAAATGATGATAATTTGCTAAGGAGATAGGACACACTGAGGACAGATAACTTCAAGTGTGATGTGCTCACAGAGGGTGACCTGCACTTTTGCCTCCTGCAATCCAGATGAGTGACAGACACTGGTTCTGAAAAGCTGCCTTGTCAGGCTAGCTGGGATTCATTGCTGGGTATCTGACTGCGGGATGTCTTGAAAGGATGAGTCCTTGTTCAGAGTTGATTTAGGTCACCTTGCTACGCTGTGAAAATGAACACAGCTGTGGCCCTCTCTTCTGAGCCAAGGGAGACTCATCCCTATGCACAGGCCACTTGAGAACTCCTGGGCAAGATTTATAAAGGCAGGTACTGGAGCCCTGACAAATGTTAAGGTTGTCAGGATCAGAGGTGGAGAGAAGTCTTCTGACTGCATCCAGGCAGAGCTACACAAAAAGCTGTGCCAGTGATGAAGATTAGGAAGGGCAAACAAATTCTCATGAAATAAAGGACTGCTGGTTAGAAAGAGCCATTTCTAGAAATGTCAGGTTCACACAGATGTAAGGATTGTAAATTAGGACTGTCCTGTGTCTGCAAAACCACCCTCTGCTAGCTGACCAGAGAGACGTGCTGGATGCAAAGTGCTTTGGTTAACCTGCCTGCCCTGTGCCCTGCAGGCAGGCAGGTGGGAGGCAGACAGTGATCCCCCTGCCCTCGGCATCTCTGAAGTGATGGAAAACCACAGCAAGGTGCTTGTTAATGCTTCTTTACTCAGCAGTGGTCACACATGGACACAGCGTTCATGCTTCTCCACCGGACCATCCTCTTCCCAGTGTTTCTGCCCATCTCAGGGGCATCATCCACCCCTTTGCATCTTGTGCAGCAGCATGAGGCCAAGCCAGTTTATCAGGGCTGGTTCACTGCCTACATCCCATTGGGGGGATGCTGGCTCATTGGTACTCATGCTGAAGCAGCTCTTGCATCCCTCGCCCTGCTCCCTTCCCTCCTGGCTGATGTGAGAGTACTCACCGGGGGCCTATGTTCCTGCATTCCCCTCGTTTGCAATTCAGCCTCTGTGCGAGAGCATAGGGAAGCTTTACCAATGCTCTGAGCCTAATAACGAGTTCTCTGTGTTTTGTTCAACACTTGCAGGTAGGCAGCAGGGCCTTGGAGGCTGCTTGCAAAGAGCCGTGCCCTGGGTGCAAGGGGCTTTGTAGCATCTCCACTGGGTTTTGGGCATTGCTCATTCTCTCACATGAGCACAGAGAGAACAGTGGCTCTGCAAAGCCTGTGCATGGGCAGGAATGCCCATCTTCCTGCTCCTGCTGACCCTCAAAATGTGGCTGAGCTCCTGCTCTCCTGAAGGATGCTTCCCTCCCAATTCGGGTCCAAGGTTTTGTATCTGTGTCCAATGTCCACTTTGATGGCTTCAGGGAGCACAGGCTGTGCTGGATGCAGCAGCAGAGCACCAGCATCCACTGAAAGAGAACATCAACATGAGCAAATGTTTTCCCTGAGGTGGAGAAATGTGAGTGACCATGCAGGTGGATGCCACCTTGGCAAGCCGTGTCCATTGGGGAAGGATGACAGAGCCCTCCAGGACAGACAGACAGCAGCTGGCCATCAGCAGCCCAGCTCTCAAGCACAGCCAGCAGGAGAGGAAAGGTAGACTGAGGGCGCATCTCATCAAGTGCCCTCAAGAGAGGTAATTTATCCTGAATTTCCACCTTTTGTTCCATTTGTGAATACACTCTGATTTCTTTGGTGTGTGAACGTGTTTGCCTGATACTTTGGATGAACACATTTCAGCTTCCCCCTGCGATCGCTGCCTGCTCCCTCCCAGCACACGCTATTTGCTATTCATGCCCTCTCATCGGGTGCCTTTCACAGTGATTTCAAGAGGGGAAGGATGACTAATACATGCCAAGCAGTAGGTAACACATTTGGAGCCCAGCTTCTGACCTATAATCCTTGATGATAAAGCAGATGAAAGAGGTTTGGGATGGCAAACCTCTTCATGCAAGCCTTGTCTTTGGCTCCTGCAATTGTCAGTCAAAAAACCAAGGTGGTCTCACAAACAGAAGCTGAGAGAGCTGATCTGCCTGTCTACTTTGGGGGTCTTTTTGCTCTGGGAGCAAGTTTTTAGAGGCAGACAGTCTACCAAGGGGTTAATGGCATGTCTGCAATGAAAAACACTGCTGTATGGTAGAATATGTAAGAGGGACACCTCTGACCCTTTAGAGCTAATGATACAAAATATAATTCAAGTGAAATAGCCCTGGCCTCTGTGCCAGATTGCCTTTGTGTCGTACATGGTGACTGCAGAATGTGCCTACATCACAGACTGATTGCCCTGTTGTTACTTTTAGCCTCTTGTTACTTCAGTTTTGTGATCACGTAGGGGTTTGTCATGGCGATCTCTGAAAGGATATGTAGGGAGGCTCTTTCTGCAGCAGCAGATGTCTATTGTCCTCAATCGGACACATACCCCTGAAGAACAGATTTCATCTTTACCCAAATATATAACACATACTTTCTGAATACAGAACAGGCTTTTGACCTTGTACAATCTAAGTGGATTATAATTAATGGTAGTTAATGGCACATCCACTAACAAATCTAGCATTATGTATGGGTTATTTCATGTGTCTCATGCCCTCACTGGAGAATAATACAGCTGCTTCAAAGTTCCTGTAACACGAACTCTCTAAAAACATGCTTGAATGTGAGTTAGAAATGAAATAAATACTGCTCATTTCTTCGGCTGGTCTTCATTACTGACTATTTTTTCTTCAGCTGAAACTGAGGAATCTGGTTTTATTGGGTCACATCCATAAAGAGCTGCACTTTCAGAAAATGACTGATGTTGATGTTATTAAGGGGACTGAAGCCATGGAGTGCTGTAAGTAAAGCTGTCTTGTCAAAATGGTCTGCTCAATAGTTACAGGGAAAGCAGTGGAGCCAGGATTGTTCCCACGTTTCATTGTTCTAGGGGTGGGCTTGGAGAGGGTCTGTGATTTGAAACGGTGAGGTTTTGTATTCAGTGCATTATATTGCCCTGCTCTTGGTCTATAAACCCAGTATCCTCTGAGGCTGACCCGCTTGAAGGGTAAAACATCACCACAAGCAAAACAACCTCAGAAGAGCTGGCACATCTGTTAAAACAATTGTATCCTAATCTGGAACCAGAGACTAAACAATCTATTAATTACATTTCAATTGAATGCTATAATTGATTATTGCATGCTGTGGCTGCAGTTTGTAAGTGTTTGTGTAATGACAACGTATGTCCTTAATATTTGTAATTTGTTACTGAAATGCACTCTCAGATCTGGCTGTACTTCAGTGTGTTTCTATACAATATGTCTTCTTCCTCGCAGAAACAGTTATCATAATCATCAGTGCCATCATCACTTCTGCAATCTGCAACTCTTTTAGACAGGGAAGATAATTTTCCAGAGGAGTGGGTGCCCCGCAGGAGTAAGGCAGGGCCGTACATAGCTGCTCCTTCAGTGTACATAATGACAACTGGAATACATTCACCAAGCAGCTGGGAGATGTTTCAATTTACGTGAACAAAGCTGTAAGAGTTATTTTGTTATGTGTTGTTGTTATCATTATTATTACAAGGAGAGAGAACATTCAAGAGATCTGGAATCTGAAGTATGTCTGCCACAACCTCATGGCAGCAAAGCTCTGCTGATGTCTGGAAGCTCAGCAGAAGTCCATATGAAGACTTTATTTTAATCGAAACTGATTCCTCCCACATGCATTCTCTTATGTCCTGTATTCACAGGTTCCAGGACACATATATCCATGTAAGCAAACCATGGTACTTGCTGTGACGCAAGATACATTAGAGATGCTGGGTGTGAAATCTGCTTCCTGCTTCTGGCTTCTTAGGATGGGGCATGTGCTGCGTTTTGGGTGAGTCTTTGATATTCTTTGTGTGCTAAAAGAGGTGTTGATCCTGCCCCAGCAATGTGAGTCACCGGATGTTGGTGCTGGCTTATTCATAGAATCATAGAATCACAGAATCCCAGACTGGTTTGTGTTGGAAGGGACCTTAAAGCTCATCCAGTTCCAACCCCTGCCACAGGCAGGGACACCTTCCACTGGAGCAGCTGCTCCAAGCCCCTGTGTCCAACCTGGCCTTGAGCACTGCCAGGGATGGGGCAGCCACAGCTTCTCTGGGCACCCTGTGCCAGCACCTCAGCACCCTCACAGGGAAGAGCTTCTGCCTAAGAGCTCATCTCAGTCTCCCCTGTTCTGGCAGGTTCAAGCCATTCCCCTTGGCCTGTCCCTACAGGCCCTTGTCCCAAGCCCCTCTCCAGGTTTCCTGCAGCCCCTTTAGGCACTGGAGCTGCTCTCAGGTCTCCCCTTCAGGAGCCTTCTCTTGTCCAGGCTGCCCCAGCCCAGCTCTCTCAGCCTGGCTCCAGAGCAGAGCTGCTCCAGCCCTCGCAGCATCTCCATGGCCTCCTCTGGCCTCGCTCCAACAGCTCCACGTCCCTCTTGTGCTGCTGCCCCAGAGCTGGATCAGGGCTGCAGGGGGGGTCTCCCCAGAGCACAGCAGAGGGGCAGGATCCCCTCCCTGAGCTGCTGCTCATGCTCTGGGGGTGCAGCCCAGCACACGGGGGGCTCTGGGCTCAAGCACACACTGAAGCCAAGTTAAAGGGAGTTTCTTCTCATCCAAAACCACCAAGTCCTTCTCCTCAGGGCTGCTCTATCCAGTCTCTGCCCAAGGTGTGTTTTTTCCTTTTGCCTGCCTACATGGGTATCTTACAGCTCCAGTCCTTGTCTTTTTTCCTGCTCTTGCTTTTCTTCTCCATGGCCATTCTCTTAATCTGGCTCTTATCTAAGGCTGACTCTTTTTTTCCAGGGAATTGCATGCAGCTGTGATGTGGTCTTGGTGACCTGCTCATATAGGGCCATTACGTCTGACATTCCTTCGTCCCTCTTTCATTCCCTCTGGCCCTTCCCCACACCAGCACTCCCTCTCAAACACTACACATGCCAGTCTCCACATATCCTACTAGAATCTTTACATCTTGGTCCATGCTTCTGGTGGGAAGCTCATCAGTCCCATGGCATTTCCTAGGGCTTTATCACTAGAGAAACATGGGGTCTGGGATAACCCTGGTCACCCGAGTGATCCAGAACTTGTTCTGTTTTTCCTGCTGTACTTCAGGAGATGGCTGCCGTGCTGAACTTCCCATTGCTGCAGGCAGACAGCAGCCTGACCTACCGTGTACACAGGTTATTGTTACAATAAAAAGAAGTGGCATCTAAAGTCAGCTGTGAGGGCCTGGGGTAGACATGGTGATAATGGCTTCTGAATGCCAGGGAAGAGGCAGAGTGGTTATAAATTGAAGTAGATTACATTTAGGGAATAGGCAGGTTTGCAAGTGGGTCACCGAGATGCACAGACCGAGCATACATACTGGCATCCCTGTTGGGAATCCATCTAATGACGTATTCCCTTTAATTCTTTAGCTGTGCATCCTCACAGCCCAGCTCATCCTCAGGCGTTCCAGCCCAGATGGACCTGCCACAGCTGCCTCCCGCTCCTGCTTCCCCAGGACACCTGGAGCTGGAGCATACACGTGTGCAGCGTGACGGGACCAAAGGCAGCACCGTGAATACCTTCCACCAAGCTGCCACGTCCCTGTGTTGGGTTCAACCAGGAACGGTGGCCTTGAAAGGGAGACGGAAGAAGTGATTTCATGCACTGGTTGTGTGTCCTAGATAGCAGCTTGCTGGGAGGGGAGCTGAGGAGAACAAAAGCCTTGAAAACTGCTGGTTTTCCTTTAAATTTTTCTTATTGTTTAGGGTTTCAGTGCAAGGTTGCAGGAATTCATGCAGGGACTGCAGGCATGGCCATAGTTGTGCCCTCTCATTTAACCATGGCTGAATCACAGTGCTGGGATAAACACATTAACTACTGCAGCATTTCCCAGGGATGGGGATATCCATCAGCAGTTGGCAAACCCAGAGTGCTGCTACATATAAATCATGAACTTACTGGGGCTGAAGTGGAGATGAGCTGACACTGAGGAGCAACTCAGTGCAGTAGGAAAGTTTCCAATCCACAGTTTGTATCTACATCCAGATGTGAAGCAGTAACAGAAGGAGAAAGTCACTGTTTACACAAACTCAGTTGTTAGCTGTTAACTAGTGTGTTAGGCGGGATACCAATGAGCCATGTGCAAGACACTGTGTTGTAGATCTTGTAACAAAGAACATCATCTGTATGGGGAGATCTGGGAGGTTTAGCAAAACCAGTTGTGCAAAGGGAGCTTAGGAAGCCAGATAAGCAGGACAGGAGTCCAATTTATAATTAATGTGGATGCATGTGACAGTTATATTCTGAGGGGCTACAAGGTGGGATGGAGGAGTGTGGGGAGAGTATTACTGAATGTTGTATCAATTTCCAGCATCCATACTTTTATCATGGATTAAAAAGCATTAGAGAGAGCTCAGAGAAGAGCTGCAAGAAAGAAAAGGTCTGGGAAATGTGCTCTACGATGATAGGCTTCAATCTATTTAGTTCATCAGAGAGCCAGTTGAGAGGTGACTTGATCGTGGTCTCTAAGTACTTTCAGGGAGGAGATTTCTGATAGTCAAGGGTCCCTTAATCCTGCAGACAAAGACAAGACCTGGTGGTTGACAGGTGGAAAAGAAATTCAAATTGGAATGAAGACACGAATGTTTCCCAGGGAAGGTAATTAACTCCTGAAGCTGCTTACCCAGGGATGTGCGGGATCTGTCTTTAATGATAACTGAAGAGACTTGCTCTCATCCTAACGCAAGTTATAGGCTCAACATCACTCATCCATGTGGAAGTGGATGGAAATACCCTCCACTGTTTCTATTGCCTTCTTGTGCAGGTCACTTGCTCGATGTCATAGTGAGGATGTGTCCTGAGCTCGGGGCACATGTCCTTCACCTCTTAGAAGGTGCTGTGCTAGCAGGTGTGGAGATGGGGACTTCCTTCCCTGGGGCCATTCAGGGGGTGCCTGTGGGTCTGGTTTCCTTTCAGAATCAGGTGTCCATCAGTTTCTCCAGTGCCTTGAGTCTGGAAACCTGAGCTGCCAGCTTGATTGTAATCTGTGAGCAGTTTATCCCCTTTATTTCTGTTGCAATGTTCTTTACTTCAGCCCTCCAGCTCACCCTGGGCTTAGATAATGTTGGTTTTGGCATTGTGGTTGTTTGACCTCTCCTCTGACTCCATCAGTGAACTCATCACGATATTGTCTCCCGCTGCCAAAGGTGCATCTTCAGGCTGAAATTGGCTCAGACACTCATCATTAGAGGAAAACTCTTCAGAAAAAGATAATCTGAGAGGCTCTCCAATGGCATTGGCAATCAAATCACAAAAAACCTGGTCCTGGTAGGTGTCAGGGCCATGACTAATAGACTTTAATGGCCCTGATCAGCCTCACCTCCGTGTTCACCCCCAGCTTGTCCATTGCTCGGGGGTCCTATTTAAAAGCAGCCCTCGGCTGCCTTTATTTCTCTGAACTATATAGTAGGTGTGCCTCTCTATAGCTCTTCTTGCCCTGCCTCCTGGATGGACCATCGCTGCACTTCAGTCCTGGTTGGCTGCATCTCCTTCTGCACCTGTGGATGGACTCAGTTCATTGCCAAGTATGTCTGGGATGCTTTTATACCCTGTTGCCAGCAGCTGGCTGTCTGAGATGCTCGCACACTGTGGGACTATGCCTGTTGGTGAGCATACTGCCTGTACTGGGGTTACCCTGAGTGCCTGGCCTCTTCTCTTAGGGAGCAGCTGGCCTTTGCTGATTCCCAGCAGTAGGAACCTCCCCAGTAAGTAAGACTAAGGCAGGAAAACCTGTTATCCAAGAACAGGTTGCAGTTTTGCAGGTATAACTGCACAGCAGTGCTATTCCTGTTGTAGCTGTAAAGTAATCTAATGTTGTCAGTGGTCCAGATGTGTCCTGAGGTGTTGAAGAGTGGGTGCAGAGATTCCTCCTACACTGAAAAGGCCAATTTAATGGCTGGCTGTCACTGTATTATACACTTAAAGAAGAAAATCTCCTTCAGCAGACTTCTGCAAGCTTTCTGGCTGTAAAGCTGAGAATGTCTGTGCTCATGTCACCACTGTCATGGTGTGATTGGTGAATGCATCAGCAGAAATGATAAGAGCTTTCAGGCCACCTAGAAGAGATGTTGCAAATGCAAGCAGAATGCTCACATCATCTGTGCCTAGGGACCTTCCGCTGACCCATGTCACCAATTGGACACTCAGGTCTTGGGGAGGATGTCTATGTTGTACTTGAACCCTCAAAGCTGATGGCATCAGCAGTATGCCAAGGGTTTCAAAGGGTTTAGAGCTGTGTTCCTCTACCTTCACTGCTTGCATTGAGCTGCTTGGTCATGCTTTATCCCCTGTCTACAGCAGTGTTGCAGGGCACCATGAGGAGCTGCTCAGTTATTGAGCACCTTGGCAGCTCCTGAGTTTTTCTCCTGCCATGGTCCGAAGGGAGAGCAGAGCTGCTCTGCTTGCTCCTGGGAGAGCAGGAGCTTGAGCCAGCACTAAACAGATGCTGATCCCCATGCTTTAAACCAGCCATTTCAAAGGGAGAAACGACAAGGGCATAGGAGCAAATGTAATGCCCTGGCTTTTGTCCCTTATGCATCTCTGAACTTACTGGTACAGACAGACCTTTGGGACCATCACCTGGCAGGACAGTAGGAGGGCAGCGTGTGGGAGCACTCACATAGGAGCCAGTTACAGATGAAGATGGATGTTGCTGGTACGTGACAGCTTTTCAGGCAAACTTCTTTCAGTGGAAAGACTGGAATATTTTGGGTGAAACAAGGAAGTTTTGAGATAAATTCATTTCTTGTTGAATGAATTAAATGCTCCCCAGCTGGATTGTTTGCCCACCCACCAGCCCCACAGGCACTGCTCAGAGCAGATCCTTAGCTGCTTCAGGTATGAAGGGGGGTTTCAGACAGCTCTTACTCCTATGAATTTCTCCCCAAAGCAAAAACAACAGATTTCCTCCAGAGCAAGGGTTGCCCAACTGCTTTATTCAAGCGAATATATTACTGTAGTGTTGTCCAGAGGGATCACACTGTTGCCCAGAATAATCAACTGAACCTGCAATAGAGGTTTGGTGTAACAGATGCAAACCTGTCTGTCTGCTGTATAACTACTGGGTATGTGGAGGGTTGTGCTGGGAGATGAAACCCTGAAATCTGTAAAAATGATGTCTTTCAGAGTGGTTGCTGCTGCCTCTAGGTCAACACAAGAAGCCCTGGCCAGTCTGTACTTAGGGGAAGGGTAGATGCATTGCTCCAGGAGGCTGTGTGTAGCCCATACCATCGTTAGTCATACACATGCTACTAAAGATGTGAGTGTTAGGAGCCAGTGAAAAGGAAAGAATGAAAAAACCACCAAGCTACCAGCAGATCAGACTCACTTTGACACTATAAATGAAAAGCCAAATGAAGTCTAGAAATTCATTCATCCACATCACTCATGTTAAGCCTCAAAATGTTCATACTAGCCAATGAAAATCATTAAAGAAGTGACAGCCAGGTTCTCTAGAGGAGAAAGTGTCAGAGTAGTAGGTATGGGATATGCTTTAGCATGAAACATTTGATGAGCTAGGCTCTAAGTTAGTGATTTCTGTGACTTCATCTGTACATTAAAAATGCAAGTGAATGCCATTTGGTGTTAGCTCTGCTCCTAAGATATTAGATGGAGTCAATTCACAGTTCTTCAGTGGATAATACTTTTTGTTTTTAGCAGAGGGTGTTGAAACAGAATGGAATATTAAAGCAATTTTTTCTGACAGCAATGCATAAATGTTGACCATGAAATGAAAAAGCAAAAAACAAAACAAAAAGCAAGTACATATCTAACCAAGTGCATCTGTATTAGGCAGCAGTGATTCCATTACTGCTTTCATTTAAATAAAGTCAGGAGATGATGTGCCCTTTCTGTAATGGAAATGCTCTTCAGGTTGAAGCCATCCATGGTCATTACAGTCTGAAGAGGACTGCTTAGGAAATAGGTATACAATGTGTGCCTGGGGCACAGTGCTGTTCACTCCTCCCTGGATCCATTTTAGCCCAGTGTGTGTGGGACTGGATCCTGCTTCCCCATAAATATAAGTGTCTATGGGTTTGTTGTTCTGCTCTGGGGCGTCTTGAGGCTTTACCTGCTTGGTCAGCGGTGTGGTCTGAGAAGGGTGCCCCTTCAGTCCTACTTGTCAGGCTTTCTGGAAGTGTTTTAAAGCACCTAAGAAGCTCAAGAGAAAGTAAAACCTTGACTAGAGGAAAGGATGCACTTTGGTAACACGTAGCACCTCTTGTGTCCCAGCTCCCTGCACACTTAATGCAGGAGCACCTGAGGTCTTGTTGCTGAAACTCATACTTGTATCTTGCAGGTCTCTGCAAGTTCTTCCTTCCCCTCTGTGCCTGGATCAAGTGCTTCCCCATCTGTCCTTCACCCTTCGTCCGGCTCTCTGGCTGCACAGGGGCTAATGCATGGAAGAACTGGGTTACTCTGTCCCATGGCATGATGAGGTCTCCTGTGCTGTCCCAGTGTGTGTGGCCACTGTCCCAGCAGAACACCTTACCCTGGTACCAACCCACCCTGCTCTGGGGCTGACTGGGATGTGCTTTTTCCCCAGAGCACCCATTGTTTGCATGGGCACATCTCTTCAAGGGGGCAGGAGCCTCCTGAGCTCTCTGGTGTGACTTTGCATCCTTTTGCAGCAGCTCAACCTAGCATTGGGTATGTCTTGCTCCTGGAGATGGCTTCATCTCAGTGACCGGCCATCTCCCAGGGGTCTCCTGGAGGACCATTGGTGGGATCCTGACTTCTACCTGTCCCAGCTGTGCCTCTGCCCTGAGCTAAGCAGAGTGTGATGGGCAGCGAGAACTGAGGAGAGTCAGGGGGAACAAAAGCGATGCAGAGTGGCCAAGCTTCCGCCAAGGTTAAGCGTGCCGTCTGTCTGGTGCCACTAGATGTCCTTATGAGAAAGGGCTTGGTGCTGCCCACGGCCAGGTAACCCCTGAGACAAAGCTGGGACTGGAGCTGGGGGCACCTCTGTCTCCCCTCCACCCAAACAGCTTGGCTCATCCACACCTATCAGCCATGGGCAGCGGTTCCTGGTTGCAGGAACAAGCTCCAGGAGAGCCGTGTGAGAGCAGAGCAGTGTCCCGGCAGTCGCCTGGGGATGCTGCAGCGCCGGGATGCTCACAGGCTGTGCTGAGTCAGTCCTCCCCCTCCTTAGAAACTCTGAGCGCTATGAAAGGCTGCGCGGTGCAGCTCTGAGGAGCTGTGTAGGAGGACGAGCCGGGTGCAGCCCTGTGTGGGGAGGCTCTCACATGGCTCTGATCCTCTTTGCAGAGCTTCTTGAAGCCAACCCCGGGCAGCTGAAGCCTGGGAATCGCTGGTCCTCACTGACCCCACATCCCACATGCGTAGGGTTCCTGCCACGTTTTCCTTTAGCTTTCACTAATGGGCTTTGTGGTCCTGGCATCCCGTGCTGCCAGCCCTGTCCATGGCAGTGCCAAGGAGACTTGTGCCGGGCAGGCCAGTGCCCTGTTCCCTCTCCTGCCTGCTTCCTTGGCACTGTCAGTGTGCTGGGAGGAGGACTGAGATGCAGAAGGTGAAACTCTGCAGCAAGGAGATTAGAGTTCTCGTGTTTTCTTTTTCCTTTTTTGTTTCTTTTTTCTTTTTCAGTTTTTTTTCCCCTTCAAAGGAATGACTTCGTATTTTTGGAAATAATAGCTGCCTCGAAAATCCTGGTACAAACTCTTCCAGGCTTTAGCCTTGCTTATCACAGCGCTGCGCTAGGGGCCCTGTTGGGAATGCAGAAGTTTAACTCTTTGCTGCCTGCTTCCTTTTCGTCAGGTTTAGGAGCTGACCCTTTCTCCCCAGCCTAGTCTACGGGCTCAAATTAATGGTAGGTAATGCTTGGAGTCGAGGGCAGATCGCAGCAGGAAAGGTGAGATGGATGCCCTGCAAAATTGGCCTCAGCCTGGTGCAAAGATGCTGGAGAATAAAACTGATGGTGTTGGATGCTGAGCAGCTGTGTTCAAGGTGTGACTGACACACAGTCTGCAGCCTGGCAACCAGCAGGCACATCTTTGATAAAGAAAGTTGCCTAGAATAGGGAGAATGGAAATAAATCACTTCTGTGGCTTGGTTTATGGGTTAACTGCCTCATCTGTGTACAGATCTCAACAGGCTTTGATGTCTCTTGATAGTCAGGAGTCAGGGGGGTGGGAAGACAAGCTAAATTCAAACTGGTGGAGCAGTAACAATGTAAAGCACTGGAGTCTGCAGCTCACTAATTACATTTGCAGATAAATCCTAACTGGGAGAAGATACAAACTCCAGTGTGAAGTGAAAGACAAAAGGAACCCGAGAGACGGGAGCTGTGGGTAGGAATCACACAATGCAAACCAGCCCTGATGAATGCAGTTCCTGTATTGTGGGGGAAATAACCCTGAAGCCAAATTCAATAGGAGTGAAACACCTGGAGAGCAATAGCCTTGGGCAGAAAGCATTCAGCCTACCAGGTAGGAGTTCGTAGTTGCTGTTATTGTGTGTTACTGACCCAGAAGAATTGCATGGCTGGGACAGGAAGAGGCCTCTGTTTCTTGCCTGAATCTCAAGAAGGATGTGGTCCAGATAACATGTGCAGTGCTGGGTCCCAGAGACCTGGAGAAACGCTATAGAAAGCCCATGGGCTCAGTAGAGAGGTGGGGACAGGACCTGTGCAGGGGCTGCCCAGTCCCAGGCATGGTGGGAAGTGGGAAAGCAAAGGAAGAGCTTCAGGGAGTAAGTAGGGCAGCAGGGGTGACAGACCAGGAGGAGGGAGGAAGGGAGAGAAGAGGAAATGCCCCAAGGCAGGTCTTGTGCTCTCCTGTTTTTAGGTAACCCTTGCAGCCGCACTGTGCAGTGGTCACCCGAAGAAGTGCGGTGGGTTTGGGAGCAGCCCTGAGAGCAGCTCCTGATGTGAGCCTGCAAAGGGACAGGGAGCGGAGGGAGCCTGGCTTGGAGCAGGGGTCCCCAGCATGCAGATCCATGCATGCCCAGTCTCAGGCCTCCCCACTCCATGTGTCAATGAGACCTTGCTAAGGGATATGGCCAGGGTAGGAGGGACAAAACTTACAGCAAAAGAAGGGGTCTGGATGCTATAGGGGACACACTGATTGTCTCAAATCATGCCTTCCCTGGCATGGGCTGTGTTAGATTGGAGGGAGGCCATTGCTGTCCAGGGTATGAAGTCAGGAGTCTGGCCCATTCCCAACTTGTTTTCTAGGGTTGTGTCTTTTCCATGTGTTGGACTCACCCTGTGAAACCCCAATATTACCTTCTGCTGCCCACTGAGCTTGTGCTGCAAATGAAGCTCTCTTTGAGAGCACCTCTGGGCTGCTCTACCCAAACTGGTCCTCCTGGCACTCTGTCCCCACTGCTCTGACATGTTGCCTTAACACCCTGTCCTTCCAAAGGGACCAGAGAGACTCCCTGTGTTGTCACACTTCTCGGTGAAGAAGCTGGTGAGCACTGGGATGCCCTGACCTTGCTGGCATGAGATCAGCCATCCCCATTTCCCTCTGTGGCCGTGTCACACCAGGGATGGACAGACCCTGAGACTGCTGTGACAGGACAATGCATATGTATGGGGCTGGGGCATCAGATCTTGCGCAGCGGAGGAAGAACAGTTTTCCTATTTATATGGGCTAAATGGCTAAAGAATAGAGGTGAGCTGCCTGTCAGCTCATTATAGCAGAAGCACAAGCCTGTGTTTCAGGAGCCCTCAGCTCTCTCTCTTCTGCTCCTATAATTGTGGAATCTGTTTGCCAGCAGTCCTCCTGGGATGAAGCTGCAGGGATAGCAAGGGCTTAACATGCAGTAATGTACTTGCTGAAACCTCTTCCCTCCCGAGGCTGCACCATGTACTTTAGCTGCCATTACCTGAATCCTTGGTTGCCTGGAGTTAACAGCTATTGTAGTTCAGGTCTTGTTGCAGAAATAAATGGGATCCCAAGGGGCTTCTCATGACAGAGCCCTCCAGGTCATGAGCTGCCCCGGGCAGACTAGGACAACGGGTGGGACAGTCTCCCATGCCAATGTGGGGAGAGCTGTCCTATCAGGCTGCACTGTGCACTGCAGGAGCTGTGCTGCAGGCTCTGGGTGCAGCAGAGGAATGCTGCACCAGCCCTACAAAAACCAGGCAAACTGGCTGAAGAAAGAGGGGTGGGCAGGTAGTTAGGTGTTACAAGACTCCTACCAGTGTAAGCCAATGTATTTAGAAAGGAATTAGCAGCAATAAGGATACAGCAAGAACCAAGTGGTGAGCACCGGGTGGATTGGCTTTGGAGTGACACTGCCCTGGAGGTCTCCTGTTTTCTGCCCCTTGGGCAGCATGTTCAGGGGGTCCATCAGTGAGAAGAGTGATGCTAGCTCCAAACATCTGTGCAATGGGGCACAAGTGAGGATGGGTTCCTCCCTACCACAGACGCCTGCTTGCTATGCAGATCTGCAACCATCTGTAGACCCTTGGTGAGCTCCAGTTGTATACCGAGGTCCCTGGGACCTGCCAGCCAAGTCCAAGTGGGGTTTCCCTCTCCATCTTATTTGCCCCTGTGCTGGATCTCTCCATTTAACATGTGATGAGCTGTGCATTTGAGGACAGTCTTGGAGCAGGAAGGTTTGATCCCAGGGCCTTTGCACTGTGCTGGGTGCAAAAGCTACATGCATCTGCACAAGCCTTGGGAGATGCCATGTGTGAGAGACTCGTGCCTCAGCCAGGGGCCCTTCTTTCACCACACAGCTCCTCATGTCAGCAAAAATAAGGAGTACATTTCATCTCCTTTTCCCTCTTTTCGAGAGCCTCCTGGGGATTCAAGTGACACACCATGCATCTGCTGTGCTGTGTTGGAGGAGGTCTCAGTTTTCTTCAGAGCTTATGTCAGGAGCTTGAGCACCCACATGAAGCTTTCTGAGGATTTTGTCATTTGCAGCCGCGGTAGCACTGGAGTTGTGAGCTCCCTGTGCTGGTGCTGAACCCCAGTGCAACCTCAGTGCTGGCTGAGCTCTGCAGAACAGCCCGTGTCCCACAGCCAAAATTATTCAGCCTCTGCCGCTTTGAGCACAGAGCAATTCACAGGATAACCCACTTGTAGGGCAAAGGATGAAGTGCTACATCCTGAATATGAGCAGTGAAATTACCAGTGCCACCTCTGTCAATGCCACTGAATCCCTCTGAAATGAATTCTTGAGAACAAATGAGCCTGTTATACAAAGAGATTTGCTGAACACCGTTGGATTTGCCTTTTCCTAGCTCTGTGCAGGGGTAACGGGGGCTGACCTTGCTCCAAGGTCAAATATTATCAGGGTGGGTTCAGCAGTGAGTGTTTCCCAGCGTGTTTGCTCTTTCCACTTACAAAATGCTGGCCAGGCCCATTCCTGGGCAAAGAGCATGAGCTTATAGAGGGTCCACTTTGCATTCTGCAGGGCAAAAGCAGTCCCATGGTGCCTCTGCAAGGCATAGGTGTCAATATAGGAAGATGCTGCTCCCTGAAAAGGCAGCTGGGATCAGGGCCAGCATGGCTGCTGGAGTGCAGGAGACCTGTTTGGTCAGCCTAGAAGCTGGATGGGGGAAGACAGCCACAGCACAAGACCAAAGAGGGTCTTCCATGGAGTCACCTCTCTCCATCCATCAGTCCTCCTCGAGCTCTGGTTTCGGGGGAGGCTCAGAGCAGCCTGTTGGGAGGCAGGCAGCTCCAGGGTACCTGCAATGGAACATGCATGCTCTGTGTGGGGCTTTTGGGTGGCTCAGCTGCAAGGGGCATCCCTAAACCCCCTGGGCATATTTGCTGCCTATTCCAAAGAGGCACCAATCCAGCCCCATCATGGACTGTATGGAGTGAATGTTTCCTTCTTCTAGAGGGTTTCTTCCCTTGAGAAGAGAACATGAGGTACGAGACATACCACAGATCCAGACATTTCATGCCTGCTGTTTCCTGCCTGTTCTGCTGGCTGGTGCCAGTGTGCCCACATGGCTTGTTTCCCAGTTACATATTCTGTGTTTTAGGGAGGCTGGTCAGGCATGACCAGCCTTGGGGTCCCATACCTTTGTGCACTGGGATCTCCCTAGAGGACATGGCAGAGGATAACCTATTGTGCATCCTCAGTGCATGCTGTGCTCAAGGATGTGGTGGTGCCCCCAGTGGTGGGGACAGATGAGTTGGGGGATGCTGAGCGAGACCCCCAAAGCCTGCAGCCCCTGGGGCCTGCAAGGAGGAGCAATGCACAGGCAGCTCCCTTGAGGTTTAGGGTAGGAACCCAATGCCCCTATGATGGCTGTGAGCAGAGCAGGACAGGACCCACCTCTGAGAACACAGTGGCTGAGGGCAGAGCTGAGCAGGAAGACTGTGTTTCCCTGCTGCCAGACTCTGCTCTTTGGGGGCCTCTGCTTACAGGGGAAAGCCTTCCCTTTTATTCAAATCAAACCCATCTTCTGAGTTTAGAAATCCCTCAGAAGGGGCAAGGAGGGGGATGTGGAAGCTGACTGAGAAGACCCATTGCAAAGCAGCTGTCCAAGCTGCCACGATCCCTCAGTTCCTATGCCGGGAGCTCAGCAGCATCTTCAGATCTTGCTGATGCTGGGAGAAGGGAGCACACAGGAACAATTTGGTCGGGCTCCCTGCTGCTGGGAGTGCTCTTAGATGTTATGATTTCTTAATATACTCCCTACACACGAGCACACCAGGTGCTGGAGTTTCATAAATTTGCATCTTTGCAATAGCTGCTTGATTCCCCATCAGGATCAAAGCTGAACTTTCCTGGAGAAGCAGCCTGTCTATTCAAAGCATTTTCCTGTGACAACTGAAACTGGGCTCAGTGACAGTGCTGTAGATCCGCAGTGGTCACCACCCATAAACCTCTGCTGCTCTTTGCACTGCTTTTGAGTATTCCTTACAGTTTTGTGCTCCAGAGCTTCCCCCTTTGCTGGTTACCTACCTGCATGCCTCCAGTGCCAAGCGACCTGGAGAGGGCCATAAGCATTCCAGCACTTGAAAAGGAAACCTTTTAGCTGCCTCTTTATTCACAGAACTTTTCACCCTATGCAGGTTCTCAGCATCTATTAGAAAAGACATTTTTCTCAGGTGAATAAAAATACCTCAATGCCTTAATGAGAACATTAAACTCGGTTTCACCCACTTTGACTGCTGCCATGAGGTCTCAGCGTAGAACAAACACCTTTTGTCCAATTACCGGAAAGAAAACCCAGCTCTTTCCTTGATAGGTTCTCTATTACCTTGTTCCTGAAATTCCCTTCATTGTTTGTCATGTTAAGCAGGGACACCTTGCTGTGGATGGAGCAGTTCCCAGCTATCCAGGCTATGTCACTGGTTCTATGCCATCATTCTCATGGATACCTGAGAGTAAGCACAGAAATAGAGGATTCCCACCTTTCTGGAATAAAACATTACTATTCCCACATATGACTTACACAGTTTTGGTGTCCAGGGGCAAGATCTGAGCTGTCTACAGCTGTCTATAGCTTCCAGCTACTTCCTCTATATCTTCTCCCTACCTCTGTGACTTCCTTCAACACTGACTTCAAAACATTCAGCAAGTTCTCAAGGTCAGTGAGCACAGAGGAGCACCAAGCACAGGGCCCTATGGACTAAGGGCTTTACCAGGATAAGGGCACCTGGATAACAAGAGCACATATGTGGATTTCTGCTTTGCTCTTTATTTCAGATGGCTGTTGGTCAGCTGTGGCTGGGGCTGCTGTATCAGCATCCCTCTCCCTTTAACTGATGACAGTGGGATGTGCTCCCTTCCCACACACCTGCAGCTTCCTCTGCCTTTGGTATGACCCTTCCCATAGGAATCACCCTCTGGGGTGATGGTCCTCCCACACTGCCTTCCAGTTCACCCTGCAACCCTCTGCGCTGTCAGTACAGCCTGCATGCCAGGGCATCCCGAGGGCAGGAGTCAGGGGGCAACCTGCCAAAGAACATCTCTTAATTGGAGATCACATAACAAACATTCCTCCTCAGGCTAGCTGGAAGTTATGGCTGTGATCACAAGTTAAGGGCAACCCAAATGCAGACAGGAACGTGTCTCAACTTGCTTCCATGCTACTGAGCCAGGGGACGTGATATTTAGGTAGATCTTCAGTTCCCCAGATGGGCTCAGTGTGAGCAAGAGCAGAGTGGTGAAGCTCCTAGAAGATCAGAGAGTGATTCAGAACCTGGTTTTATGTATTCTGAATGCCTTTATTTCTCTGCTTTCCTTAGGGTGGTGTTTCTCAGTGGAGGAATAGGTGGTCTTGGCTGGGTCTGCACCTATGCTGGTTTTTCCTCAGATGAAATAGCTCACTGGGAACATGGGAATCCCAGTATGCTTGGGAGAGTCACCTTCCAGAGATGTTGGAAACAGCATCCACCAGAAGTGACAATGCTGAAGGCAAAACCCATCTGGGTGAGTGGAAATCTGTAGAGACAGAGACCAAAAATGGCAGCATCGAGGGCTTTGCTGAGCTGGCTTCCTGACTGAGAGTCAGCTGCTGTTTCCAGAGGACCTCTAGATGCTGGTTTGCTTTGGCACGAATATCTGCAGAGCTGTTACTGACAGACACTTAGCCAAGCTCCCTGGGGGTGTCACCCTCGTTGGGGTCAGTGCAGCTTCCTCCCTCTGAGCTGTGATGCTCAAGTCCATTGTGCCAGCCAGTGGGCTGCCATGGGGGGTTATTCATGGGAGATGGGTTAGAAACTGGCTGAAGAGCACAAATCCCTTTGCTGGGGAGAGGGTTGAGCACAGTGGGACCAGAACTGCTTGGCAGAGGGGATGGCTCCTGCTTGTGACTGTCCCTGCTGCCAGGGCGGGTGCAGCAGGGGTCTGCTGGCCCCTCCTCACCTCTCCCATGGGTTGTCTCCAGAGGAGTTCATGAAGGATTGATGGCACTGGGTGGATTTCCAAGACCAAAGCCCATCACTCAGAAGGTGTTAGACATGTTCTGGTGTGACACGTTGCTCTCTGGCACTGACCAGGGCAGGCTGCTGACTGCAGATCTGCTGGGTCCACAGGCAAATTATCCCAACATCAACACATTGAAGAGAAATTAATTTCCCTGCAGGAGTGAGGCAGAAAGGCTCTTCCCAATCACAGTCCAGCTCACAGAGGCTGTTACGAAACATGGTGACATCTCCCCTGTGCCACACAGACAGGGAACAGCATCACACCTGGATCTGCAGACAAGCCAGCAGGTAGGAAAGTCACAACAAGCAATGGGAAGAGAACCCCTGGCTGGTGGCTTTTAAAGTTAGTTACAGGGGACTGGAAGCCCTGAGGAGGGTTGAAGCTTTCCCTCTGCAATCAGTGCAGGGACTCAGAAACGCTGCAGAGGGGCAGCAATGGGGTGAATGGGGTCACATACGCACGGATGAGGAGGAAAGTATTTGTAATGAATCTGATATAATCTAATTAGTGGCATCTGACTGAAGAACAAGTGTCTTGCTGCTAAGGAAGAAGAAAAATTTAACCCCAGAGTCCTCCTTTGTGATGGCATAAAATAATACCTAGGGTTTAGGACAGAGGAAACAGTAACAGAAAGGGAAGGAAGATACGTGAATGTAAATATGAAATGGAATAGAATATAATGTGGCTTTACCAGAGGGAGATCAAGTAAGATAAAGCTGCTGTCTCTTTTGGGGAAGATAATGGATTTATTTATATATTTATTTTTAAAATGGAAAGGAAATGTATTAGATTTCATCAACCTGCACTCGACATGCACTGTATGCAAGCTTTCCTCTGCCTCTAGAGAAGATAAACTCCAACAGGTAAAGAAGAGCCCTGGCATGTGTGCTGGACAGTTTCCAGTCCCAGCTCCCCTGCTCTATAGTTTGGTCCTGAGTGTAGATCTGGGGCAGCAAAAAGAAACTAGAAATCAGAGGGACACATCTATTGCTGCTGTGGGCAGCTCTGGGGAGAGGATATAGAGCCAGGGAGGATATAGAGGTGTCATCCTTGTCCCTTGGTGTGGCACAGCCCCGGCTGAAGGGATGGAGGATGCAGACAGGGGAAAACCAGTTCCCACCTGCCCGGTTCCTGCTCTCTGCCAGCTCAGGTTAGGAGCAGGAGTGTCCCTGCAGCTGCTTCTCCTGCTCCTCCTGCCTCCCAGGAGTGGGTGCTGATGGGATGGAGGGACTGGGTGACAAACCAGCTCCTGCCACATCCTTTTCCTTCAAGGAAGCCCATAGAGACCAGCCAAAAAATGCCATGGAAGTCACTTCCAAGGGGCAAAGAAGCTGCTAGGAGAGGAGAGGAGAGGAGAGGCACCTGCTCCCACCTCCCTGCAGCGAGGCAGGGAATGTCATGCATGAGCCCCATCCCTGCCTGAGAGCTGTTCCCCCCCAGTGCCATCCCCAGGCTGCCTCTGCCCCGGGCGCTCCTTGCTCATACTTGCGTCTGAATGCACATTTCTCCAGCTCAGTGAGTCAGCTGGGGCTGGACCAGAGCTGGAAGTGTTTTATGTGTGCAGAAATGGAAAGGAAATGAATGCTGCTTCTCCTCTCAAGTCTGAGATGGGGAAATGATTTGCCAGGGATTTGTAATAGTTTTTTTTTTCTTAAATCTGCCTGAATAGGCTTTCTGAGGAGAGAAAAGAGAAAGGCTCTGAAAGCAGAAAATATGGTTATGTCCTAATGGGATAATTTATTAGTAGGGACAGAAGAATTAAAGAAAAAGGAAAAGAAAAAACCCTTTCCCTGTCAGCCAAGAGCTGCTCTTGCCATAGAGAGGCCACACAGCAGGGATTTATCCCTTGCACCTCTGCAGAGCAAGTCCTGGGTTAGTGTTGAAGAAACCCGGGAGCTGATCCCTCTGTAGATAACCTCCTGAGTGAGAGCCTGTCTCTGATACGTGCTCTGTAAATGTTTATGCGATCCTACCTGCTCCAAACCTTCCTGGGTAAGCTCTGGGCTTTTGCCAAGATGCTGATGGCAATGAGGGTCTTGGGAGCTGGATTTGCTGCCCCTTGTCACACTCTGTGTCCTGTGATACAGATGATTTTCTCTCACTCTAAGTGAGCTTCAGATCCAGCTGAGCTCAGGGTTAGAATAAACCAGGGTGCCACCCCCTTAACTGCAAACCTCTCTGGTTCTGATGGTGATGGAATCTCCTGTGCCTCTGTTTCCTTTTCCTTACCCAGGGCTGGGAGCCGTAAGTGAGTGCGGGCAGCAGCCTGGATCCTGGAGCAAACCTTACACCAAAGACTGCCCTGTCAATACACTGGGGCCCAGGGAGAATAGGCACTGTCCTGCCTGTAAACCCAGTCTGTTGTCATCCTATTGGTGGCAGGACCCTGCAGAGTTCAGTGTGATCCATGTCCTCAAAATGGGCATTTCTGATGGCTGTCCCCTGTTTTGATTTTCTGTTTGCTGTGTTGGGAACAGGTTGCAGGTTACACTCCAAGCATGCTTCACTGAGCTGCAACCACAGGAAGATGTCCTGCTGTCCTGCTACCTGTGAGCTGCCCTGGACACTGCTCTGGCTATGACAAGGCGCTTTCACCACTGACTTGGTGAATAGACAAACCCTGCTTTGCCTGTTGCCCATGCACATATTGTCTGCCTGGATATCCTGAGTGTGCTGAGAGGAGCAGGGCTGGAAGGAGCATGAGGTTTGCCCTTTGTGGAGCAGTGAGTTGTGAGGCTGCTCAGCCACCTGCAGCAGGATAATGTGCAGCTTTTGTGCCAGGGTCTGGTGAGATGCTGTAATGAACAAGCCACAAAAGCAATTAGTTGCTAATGGGCAGCCTTGACTGGCCAACAGTGGGGTTGTGGGCAGGAAACTGAGCAAAGGTTCTGCAGGTTGCTGCTCTTGCTGGAATCCCCTCACTTCCCCTGAGGCATTTCTAAAGGACCCCAATGACAAAGCAGCCTCTGATGGCACTGGGGACATGCTCAGCCCTCTCCTGCATCACTACCACATCAAGTCACCCTCAGGTCAGCAGAAGAAGCAGCAGGAACGACAAGAGGCAGTGTGGTCCAGTAGCAGAAGAAAGATATTGTGCTGTTTCCCATCCTGTATCCCTGTTGGGTAAACTCCCAGCTGTGTTTCAGGAGATGCTGTTACTCATTTCCTTGCTAGGAGCGGGGCTTCCGGGGACACTGACTCATTCCTGGATCACATTAAACCCTCAGATGCTCCCAGGATGCCTGTCATACCAAGAGCTCCCCACTGCCTATGGGTGCTGATCCTCAGTTTCAGCAGCTTCATTTCCCTTATATATACCAGAATTGGCTTTCAAACTGGCGTTTGCTGCAGGCTTTCTGCTCCTCCCCTCATGAGAGCCCCAGTAAACTCTGGTTTTGAAGAGCTTTATGCTCAGCTGGAATTTGCTGACTCTCATCACCCTTTTCAGAAAGGTATGTCCCAAACCAGAGAAACGCTTATCATAGGAACCCTGGGGCTCAGCTTCGAAGAGGAGGAGCTCTGGAGCTCACTTTTATTCTGACTCTGTACTAAAATCCCTCTGGAAGAAAGTGATGTACATGCGCATCATCTGTCCTCCTGAAAGCAGGATGGCTGGAACTGTGGGCTTGGCTGTTCTGCTCTGAGCACAGTGAGAGCTGTTGTCCTGGCACTGGGGGAGGAGATCTCTCTGCACAGAGAAGTGGTACCCATGGCCCAGAGAGATGCTGAGTGGGAGCAGAAACAGACTGCAATCCAGCATGGCACTGCCCAGACATGGTGTCCTCCCACAAGGACACTTTCCCTGCAGCTAGGACCCACTCAGAGGGTAGGTTTGATCTGTTGGATGCCAGAGATAGGAGGGCATCAGGGACTGTAGTGACAGGACAAGGGGTGATGGGTTCCAAACTGAAACAGGGGAAGTTCAGATTGAGGATAAGGAAGAAGTTCTTTACTGCCAGGGTGGTGGGTAAAGGCCTTTTTGTTTCCCTGCTGCCAAACCCTGCAGATTCTGGGGTACTCTGCTTAAACCCTGATGCTTCCCACTTGATGTACAACTGCAATCCAGCATCTGAGGTTAGAAACCCCTCAGGTCTGTCAGGTTTCTGCGATGCTGAGGGGCCAATGGAACAGAGCAGCTGGTGGGGTGACCCATCAGGACGTCATGGAGCAGATCACAGCGTGTGTGCTGGGAGTGCTGTGCTGCTGACAGGCACAGCAGCTCCTCTGAGGTTCAATGGAGCTGCGAGGTCATACCTGTCATTTTCCAGGATAAAACACAGGTTTGCATCCCTCTCTGTGCTTGGAAGACTTCATGGCTCTGGGAAGACCAAAATTGCCTTGGGCAACATGGTCTAGTGTGAGGGTTGGAACTGGATGATTTTAAGGTCCTTTCCAACCCAAACTAATCTGTGATTATATGATCAGCTGGAGCTCCTGCATTTTCAATAGGAGGCTCTGTTGTATGGTTTTTTTCCTGGTCATTTGAGTCCCAGGTAGGGTTGGTGTTTCTGAGGAAGGTCTATGCTCTTAAACATTAGTTACCCTTCATCTCAGAAGTCCCAGGAGAGTATACATGGGAAAGTTCATTGTGTTGGTGCTTCCCTTTGCCCCAGGTGATGCTAGGAGGAAGCCTGTGGGCTGTGAGATTCAGCAGGGAGCAAATCTTAGCCTGGCTCCGGTGTCCAGAATGGAGATGTGGACACAGGTATGCTGCCAAGGGTGGAGGTGCTTTGCAGTCAGGAGCTGCCATCTCCTTTCTCCCACATCAGAAGCAAAAATGATCAGTCCCCCCCCATCATCCCTGATGCAGGAAAAGCCTCTCTGATATTAATAAGAATCTAATTTTACATTTATTGTTCCATGAATTAATTACATTGCAAGTAGAGTTACCTTTTACACAGCCATTAAACTTCAGGAAGGCCTCTTTATACCACTCCATGGATAATTTAATTAGCATAGTAATGTCTTATTAGCGATAAACCCAAAGCTGGTTTAGAATCACTTAAATTAAAACTCAAAAGCCTTCAGCCACCTTGCAGCCCCTCTGCCTGAGTGGTGGGCAGAGGATGAAGTGTGCACAAGTGGTGGGCTTCACCCTGCCACAGGCACAGCCTCTGGGCAGCTTTCTCAGCTGCAATGCTGCCTGCACAGCATCCATGGGGCTGAGATCATAGGCAGGAGCCCCTCAGCTCTCCTTCTAATCCTCATTTTATTTCCTGTTAGCTATCATTGGTATTTGCATTAATTGGGCTACTCTGGAAGAGCCATGATAATCCATTATGGATGGACAATTACAGCTGCAGAGGGGAATTCAGGAGCTGAGGCAGGAGCATCTGTGGCACTTCAAGGGGGGTCCTGTCCCCAGCCTAGGGCTCCCTAAGGCTGCAAGATTGGTGCCACCTTCTCCATAGGTTTTCAGCAAAGGAAACCCCAGAGCTGATGATGGGGCTGGTTCCCGAAGCATCCACCCAAGGTGAGCAGGGGCAGAGGGCATCTGTCTCATCACAATACCAGTGCAACATGTCCCCTCTGTCCCTCACCTCACAGCAGCAGCATCCTCTCCATTAAAGCACTGTGACTTCAGTGTTGTAGCTGCACTGAGATTTATGCATGGAGCTGGGATTATGTAGCTGTGTTTCACGTGATCCCAAACATCCCACTCACACTGGGGTCAAGACTGGCACCTCTGTTCTTAAATATCACAGTTTATGTATTAAACACATTTTAAAATGACCCCTTATACTATTCAATTAATGAGTGTAACTTTTTTTTCTGTAACATATCTTCTTAGCTAATAAATAGCTTAATTTGGAGGTTTGGAAATTGACTCAGAGCAGAGTTTAACGAAATCGAAGAGCAAGACTACGGCTTGAATGTAATAATCTGAAAATAATTGATTAATTTGCATGATCCTTCGTAATTGCTTCAATTTACACCCAAGAGGCCACTGTCATCAATAGATGAATAAGACATAATTTTTAAAGTCCCAATAATACATGGGCTAGAATGGAGGCAATTCACTCATCCTGAAGCACGGCGCAGGCTCCTTCCAGCGCAGTGCGGGGAGAGCTCTCATTGTTAGAGAAATCATGCTGTAATTTAATTCACTTGTTAAGAATGTAATTATGTTCATCATCCTCAGGAAAGAAGAGGATCAAGTCCTATCAGAGTGATGCTAACCTTTAGACAGAGATTTCAACAGAATGAGGAAGCCAGGCGACAGCATCAAGAGTCAGAAGTAAAGAGATTAAAATGCTGAGATTTGGCACGGATGCTCTTTAAGGAGTGACATAGCAAAACAGCTACCTTCTGCAAGGTACTTAACCATATGCTTCAGCTTCAATTGCCATTAATGGGTTTTCAGCATCCGCTTAGCTATACCAGGACCTGACAGTACCAAAGGCTCAAACTGCCTGCCTGGGTCTGATCAGCGAGCAAAGGCAGGTAAATGGCAGGGTTCAGGAGGGTGTTTGGGCCACACAATAGTCCTTCAAAAAATGGAAATCCAACCTTCACAAGGTCAACAAACAGGGGCAGAAAATACAGCATGAAAGAGGGGAAACAGGAAGCCAGCAAGAAACAGCAAGACTTGGTAGGAATGGAAATAAACAATAGATAATTCAAGTCTGCCAGGAAGAGGAAAGCCTGCAAAGGAGTGAGACAGGTCTGCTGGCTCCCCAGGAGTTAAAGGGAACAATTAAGGAAGATGAGGACACAGCTGAGAAGTGAAATGATTTCATTTCATAAGTTCTCACCTCAGGGGATGTTGGGAGAAATCTGCTCTTGACTTGCTCTTTTCTGGTAATAAAGGTGAGTTGCTATTAAGGATTAAGGTATCAAATGAAGAGGCGCTGGTGCAAATAGGTAATTTAAAAGATATTAAGTCACTGGCTCTAGATGGGACATTCAGGGGTTTTGAAGAAACCCAGTAATACAGTGGCTGAGCTGCCGGGTGAGCTGCAACAATATTCATCTCACTGCCAAAGCAAGTGTGGGATCAGAGGGCTGGAGGGCAGCAGCAATTGCTGTGCCTCTGTTTCATAAAGAAACACAGAGAAACCCAGCAATAGCTGCTGGTGAGCCTTGTGCTGCCAGAGACGCGGGTGACACAGTCAGTGCATGCTGAGATCCATCCTTGTGATGCTGAGGGTACATGGGCATGAGGGGGACCCGTCTCACCTTGGGCTGGTCTTCATTAACTCCTTTTACCCTGTCTCATTCCCTTTCTGTTTGCAGGACTTCACAATCACAGAGATGAGGCGACGGCAGCTTAAGAGATGTCTTGGTCTTGCACCTTCTGCCTGGCACTCCTTTAGAAATCTCCCCAGAGGAGAAGGAAGAGCAGCTAAAGTGGAAATACAGCAAACGCATTGAGGCAGAAAAATTACTCAGATTTAAGGCTGCCTGCTCAACCCTTTGTGCACGTATATTAAGGCACAGTACATGGCTATGATTCAATTCCCCTCAAGTTTGCTGCCTAAAAGATAGCTTGCTGTGCCTTCAAATAACATTTCCTTCCACCCTAAGGCGCGCATCTAAGAAAGGTGGGATGATGTCAGGCTAGGTGACACCCAGAGGTCCCTGCTAGCCTGAATTAGCACATCACCATAGGAGTCTTCCTCCAAAGAAAGCCCAGATGTACAGACACAGAGCTGTCTACTGAGATGATTACAAACATATTCCAGGTGATTTCTTTCACCTGGACCACTGCTTCTTTCCAGTTTGTGGCACCACCACATGCTGCCACCATCCTAACCCTGAATCTAGGGGTACAAACATTGGAGGAGTTAGAGGAAAGTTGATTTGCTGATAAGCCATCTCTAAACAACTTACTTTAGAGGTCCTGCTTGTCCTGAAACAATTGATGCCAGAGACAATATTCTGGCTTAGAGGGATCTCTCAACTGATGCAGCCCAGCGGTGCCTGTGCTCCAATTTAGACAATGACTTTCATGAGATGCAATCAGAGTGGAAACTCTCCACCCATACATGAAACCTTGTTATAAAATCATAGCCCTGAAAACAGGATATTTAAAATCCTGGGTATCCCTCCTCCCAGCAATCCTTTGCTCTACTGTGGGATTTAATGCTGAGTTTTGCAGCCTGAGGGCATTACGGTTATCTCCAGCAAGGTGCTAAGGTATGGAAATGCAAACATGGTGCTTGGGAAGCCCTAACCATGATTTGTGGTGATGATATGCCACAGAGGCATGACTGGGGCTGTAGCATTAGGGTGACTTTTAACATCCGTATTCAGCTACACTGGTATTTAGAGGTGTGATAAATTTGTCTTACGCTTTTCTCCTTGCTAAAGCAGGGAAGGGGTACGACGCTGGGGAGTTGTAAAGCCTCTTTGCTGCAAGAACTCCTGCCTTAGCTCTGCTGCCTATGTACCTGAGGAGAAAAGCTGCCTTGCTGCTGCACCTGCTCCCATTTCCTTTAGGTGTAGCAGCCATGAGGCATTGAAGAGATTAAAAATCAAGGGGAAAACAAACCGTGTTTGTGGCTGTATACAGGGTCAGCCTTCAGAAAAAAATCATCTGAGATGATTCTGAGATCGTTCAAAACATTGCAATGCCTCTGGGTATTTTTCACTATCCCTGTATTTTTCTTGTTAAATGTGTAGTTTATAATATTTCTATCTTAGTGCTTTACTGGGGACCATAAACACCTGATGAAAAGCACTTGCAGACTACCTGGGATGTTCTGAAAAGCATGAGAGCCATAATAGTCCACAGGAACATCTGCATCCTGACAGTCTGAGTTTATCTGGATAGAGCTGCATCCATGTAGAGCTTCCAATTTAATTTCCACATTTTTCCAAAGAAGAAGAAAAATGTCTTATGTTTCCTGGGTGACTGGAGGAAGGTTTTACTGTGCCAGGCATCTCTAATCTCCCTGTGCAAGATTTCCTTAGTGGCAGACAGAGCGCAGCAGTCTGACTAGACATGGAAAAGTGGATAAGGTCTGGAAATGATGCTTTATAGAGGTGTGGGGTTTCATCACATTCTGCTTCACTTTCGAAAGATTGATGATCATGAAAGCAATTGATGGGCTTGGGGTCTCAGTGAGCTCAGCCCTGGTCCTGCACAGCTACAAATAAACAATGTCCCCAAATCCCTCTCTGCTTCCAGAGAGACACAAATCTCTGCCCTTCCCTCTTGGAGAAGTCCCAACTGCGCTGTGTTGATGGCAAGCTCATGCCTCACAGGAGCTACATTAGTGGGAGATTGGATGCTTCTTGGAGGGCAGCCTTGCAGGGGCCTGGAGCTGTGAGCTGGGGTGATCAACAGTGCAGGGGACACCATCGTTGTGATGGGAGCTGGGTGCCAAGGAGGAAGGAGCAGGTGGTGTCAGCAGTGATGCAGAGAGAGGTGCTGTGCATCTCCAGCAACCAGCACCCACCCAGCACAGGCACAAACTGGTGGAGCTCAAGCCCTGCCTGTCAATACATGCAAATGCTGGGGATGGCAGTGACATCCAGCGTGCAGCTGCTGCAAGGAATTCAAAGTGGATTGCCAAACTTTTCACCCTTACAGGAGTCTACCAGCTTACAGCTGTCCCCTCCGCACGCAGCAGGAAGCTGCTTCCATTTAGAGCCGAATGAAGAGTGGAAAGGGGAGGGGGGGAAGAATCATGAATATTAATTTGAATTCAACTGAATTTCAATTAGGATGTGTTCAGTCTCCACAAATATTTGAGCAGAGCTATTGCAAATATGGTGAAAAAGCAAATCTGTAACTTTAACACACAAATATTCACAAAATAGAAATTCTGCACTGCGTGCCCGCAATTTGTGTCAGCTTGACTTGAATCCCGCAGTCATGCACTATTGTCCCCGTGCCCTGGTTGGGTGATCTTTAAGGGAGCAAATGGAATGAATACACCAACTTAATGTAGCCTGTTAGGTGTGGGTGAGAGCATGAAATCATGGCACGTGTCCTGGCATGTGCAAGCTGGGATGCTGAGGCTGGTGAGCCATGACATGGTGAGCTGCTTCGTCTTTCCTGATCATGTAACAGGCTGCCAACCCAAAGAGGGCAAGGTCACTGGGCAGAAAGGGGCTGGATCCAACAGTGATGACACTCACAGATGGTGTTGCAAGGGCTGGGGAGGAGTCAGCAGCAGGAAACCACATTAGGATCATTAGGTCATTAAGACAAAGAAATACCCAATTTGCTGAACATCCCACCACAAAGCATTCAGTATCAGTGATTTCAGGTCACACAGCATCAAGATAAGGTGTTTTTCTCTACAGTCCCACTGTGAACACTGGCTGCACATCCCCACAGAAAACAGCCTGAATGAAAGCAAAAGAGGCTAAGCCCTGTCAGCCAGAGGAAGGTCTACCCAACTTTGTGAGGAGCAGTTAGATCAGGAGCTGGAGGTGGGGAGATCCTACCCACTAAGCAACATGAGTGCTCCCTAGTGAAGGGGGACTCAGTAATGGGAACCTCACCCTTGCCACAGGTGGGTTTGGAGGCCTCACACTATACAGCTGATAACAGTTTGGAAGGATTTCAGAGGACAAGGGGAGAAAGGAGCAGGACTTAGAGTCTAGTGCTGTGTGGTATGGAGGTGGTGGTAGGGAAATCACCCAAGAACTGAGTATGTGAATGTCACAGTGGTAAGGGAACTCACCAGCAATTCCAGGGGCTTAAGTGGAGAACAACAGTATGTAGGATAATGGGTATGAAGGTGAGGAAAGGCAGATGGAGAGGAGCTGACTACCCACTGGCAATGCTGATTTATTAGACACCATGGGCTGTCAGAGCCAAGCAGGAGGTAGGCAAACAATAAATCTTATAAATCTGCTAAGAGAGACTGTGGCTCTCAGATGTTCCACCCAGTTCAGTGCTCTTCCTGTCACTGATTACACTCAGCTCTATACGAAGTGTGGAGCAGCCGGGGAGGGGGCAGTAGGATTTACCTGCCAGACAGGAAAACCCTTTCCTTGGGGATCTGGTCATGGCACTTCCCACAAAGGGAGGAGTAAGTTTTCTTTAACTTCAGTGGTCTGTGCTGCACCCCACTCAACTGTTCAGGCTATTTTTAGGGGAGGCTGGAGAGAAATGAGCACTTCACAGCATGGCTGGTTTGTTTTATCCTAGGGTTGATATTTCAAATGCATCAGAAGAGTTGCACCCTACGTTTCAGTGTCTTTTCATCAGCTGTAGAAGGAGGCCAGATGAGTAGCTCAAGTGTAAACATCTCTAATGTAAAAATTTCCACTTAGAAATCCCCCTCTGTGTCCTTCACCTACCTCTTTTTTCCTGTGAATAACTGCTTTTTCTATATACTGGCCAAGCCTTTCGGGTGAGTGATATTCAAACAACAGGCAGCTGCCCTGCTGCTCCCATTGAGTTCCATTGTGAAGCTGGTGAACTGATTGATTGTTTGGTTTCTTGAGAACCTGATGTTGTTTCTGCCTTTTCTCTGGGTGGCTGAAATGTTTAAGCAGGAGAAAGGAACAATAGCAACAGAAAATAAAGAGGGAAGAATTGTGAGAAATTAAGTCTATAGAACAAATGATTAATAGTGCATTTCCTGAGGCAAACAATAAGCATTGGGGCTGGGACCTGTGCATATTGGGAGAGTGGTGATGCTTTTACTGACTCCTTACACAAGACAAATGATGGGGATGGGGGATCCCTTTCATGGCCAGTTGACTGTGGGGCCCTGATGCACAAGTGCACTCAGAGAGACCTAGTGAAGAGTCTCAAGATGCCTATTAAAAGCCCAGGCTAACAGAGGCAACCTTCACATGCTAACAGGGTGTGAGGTGTTTTGTGCAAAGGGCTTTATGCTTCCAAGCATGGGGAGGACAACTGAGTGTCCTGATCCTGCAGCTTTATGCCTGTGAGTGGTACAGGTCTTACATCCTCCTCCTCTCTTCTCTTCTTCCTCTATCAACAGCGGTTGGGGTGGATTCTGTCACTTCTGTCACACAGGCTGATGCTGCCCCTGGAATTCATTCCTATTTCCCCAGCAGATTCAACAACTTTGCAATAAGTCAAAGAAATTTAATTTTAAGCTCAGTGCTGAAGGATAATGAATCTGAAATATGTGATCTTTTGTAAAATTATATTCTTTCAAATGCTTCGATTCGGGCAACGCTATCTCATAAGGGAAGTACACAAAAACCCTGCAATCAAAATGACCTATACAAAACATAAAGAAGAGTTAATAGGATTGCTGTGAATTCTAAAGGGGGTGGTGCAGAACAGCACAAGTGGGCCTTGCAGTGGGGCATTTATAATCTCCCGTTCCATTAACAAATTTTAATATAGTCTTTGAGGGTAGAAAGTGGTCGTTAATAAAACTTTAAATTAAAGCATACTGGCTGTCAGATTAGATCATTAAAATTGCAGGGTACTGGCGGCCGACTGGCTCTGCAGGAGGAGACGGCATTGCTAAACCTACATTGTCGACACCATGAAGCGATTCCAAAGCAAACAGGGGAAAAAAGGAACGAAACTGTTTTATATATGTGAATTACGATTCTATATCATGTTTAATGAAGAGAAAAATGTAATCATATTTCATCAGCTCTCAGCGTAATTAAGGTTTCTTAACAGCGGGGCCTAGGCGTGGAGGGAGAGGTGCATGCATGGTGCGTCAGCAGCCCATTGTGCAGATGGACAGCAGGACAAGAGCAGCTTCTAGACTGGTGAAAATCATTGCCCTGGATCAGTCCAAGGATGGAATTGGCTCTAAAGTCTTCTAGAGAAGCCACATTTTTGCTAAGGAAACTCTCTCCTTGGGAAAGGCAGTTTTGACTTCTGGAAACAGTTGCTGCCTGTGGATCCAGGCAGCTGCAGGATGAACACGCTTCTCTTGGCAATACTTTCTCAAAGGATTTAGGAAAGAACATGTAAAGGGGTCCTGGGAAACAGAATTGATAGCTGAGCATGCAGCATTACTTGAAGCTGCACAGAATCTTTTTCTGAGGACAGATATATATCCTGTAGGAATCCTTTTGCTTCTGTTTATACTTCACATCTCATGCAAGACTAAAGAGAATGAGTCTGGTTCTGCTGTGCCTGACACTGGAAAAAGAACCCCAAACAAATAAAACAGCAAACCAAGAAAACCCTGAGTTTTCCCTGAAATATGAGTTTAAAGTTATCAAGGATGTTCCTGGATGACTGATGTTCCCATTATCTCCCTCCTAAAGACTGTTTGTCTAGATGAGAGGACACTGATAGAGCCCCCTTACCTCTGCGGGTGGTGCTGGAGGTACAGGTTTGGGGCAGGAGAAGATAGAGCCAGCACTACCAGCACATTTGCCTGTCTGTCTGTCCTAGCACCGTCCCAGCAGCCTTAGGTTCACATAGGAGTGGGGGTAAGAAATAGAGCTTGACTGATATAAATCCTGTCTTCCATCTGGATATCAAAAAACTTCCAAGTTGCTCAGTAAGTTCCTCACCATTTCACAGTTGGAGAAACAGAGGAGCAGAGAGAAGAGCATGGACATACTCAGCATGGACAGACACAAGTCTTTGAGAGATGTAGAGCTCGAGCAGATCAGTTCTGTGCTTCCGTCATGAGCCTCAAGAAATAAGAAATGAAAAAAGAAGAAACAAAACTACTCCCATTCAGTAATTCAGATGTGCCACACTAACTAACACCACTGCTTGTGGAGATGTTATGGTTTTCATATGCTGGGACAGGCAGAGGGAGTAAACCAGTATTTTGGGGTAGGTGACAACCAGTGACATTTTGAGGGATGGACCTACGGAGCTGATACACATTTGTGAAAGTCGAAGCCACAGAGAAGCATGTTCAGGTTCACAGACATAGCGAACAGCAAATCCATTCCTTCAGCGCTGCTCCTAGCTCTTCATATGAATTGCTTGTGAACACATTTGCCTTTCTATGAATTATTCAGCTCTTAAATGATTGGGCAGATGATTTATGTGAGCGCTTCTTGGCCTATTGGGAGATTTTTGCTTGTACAAACAGCCATGCTGGATGTGTCCGATTGGTGCACGGGCAGCCTTACATGAGCAGTTGTGACATTTTCCCTTCCTTCAAGCTTTTAAGTAAACAAAGTGTGGTTGTATGAAAGTCTACCCAGTGTCACTGTGAATCTGGGCATGTATGAAAAATGAATACTTCTATTTAGTCCATGCAGAACATCCTTTTGATGTCGAACCTCACTGGTGAGGGTTTTCTTCACACGCAATCTTCTTTCTTCTTGAAATAGACTTTCAGACAGAGCATAAGTTTTAGTTATTTTCCTCTGATGGGTTATTTCTAATTGTGTCTCTCTGGAAAACAGACGAAAGGAAGGAATTAAACGCTGCATACAGGAGAGCCAAGCACCGGGGAGCTCACTGCTACCTCAGCATCCTGAGGAGAAGGGAGCACTTTGGAATTCAGCTGAGAGCAGGACTGGCCCTCAGAGATGGAGCAGCAGAAGTGGCCTCTCGTTGTGCATCCTTTCAGTGCTCTACAGCACACTCTTTCATCTGTTCCTCTGAGTTTCTGTCTGTAGACCTGGCTCCTGCAGCATATTTCTGTTTGAATAATTCTGGAACTCATATATAATAAAAGATTTTTTTTTCCTCTGCCTTATGTGAAGGGGAAAAGTAAAGATTTCTTCTGCTGTGCTCCTCAGCTGTGTTCTCACACATTATACTAGATTTGAACCTGAAGCAGCTGGGTACAGCATTTCTGCTGAGGCCAGATGGGTTGCAGCTCTGATTTGGGTGATGAATCATGGAATAGTTAGGGTTGGAAAGGACCTTCAGATCATTTAGTTCCAACCCCAGTATCGAGGAGCATTTGAGCTATACCTGAAGAACCCTCACAATGGATTTTCCTGTGGCTTACCCTTGGACACTCCTAAAAGGGTTCTGGGCCCATCACCAACACCTGGTATTCTGCCAGTGACCAGCAACACACACTACAGCAACGAGTATGAAAACCAGGCCAGCACTGAGTGCTTCTGGCACAGTGGTGAATGGCAGCTCATTGGAGCACCATGGGCTGCTGGTGAGCACACCATGTGTTGTTTGACATGCACAAATCCCTGTGTGGAAAAAGTGCTTCCAATAAATCTGCTTCCTGATGCTTTCATTTATTACTGTAATGTCAGAAAGAGGGAGCCACCAACTCCAATTTTCTTTCTCCAAAACATTTGGGCTAGATTTCCATAGCCTATCCAAGTTGGATAACATTGGCCTGTTCAGTATGTTGGCATCAGGAACATCACTAGGTCAGCTTTTTCTCTTGTTCTGGGGTTGGTTTCTTTATGCTGTATGCAGACATACACTTGGTATTCAAAACAAAGATGGACTGTGGCTGACCATGATGACAATTCCTGTACTGTTATCTCACTCTCGAGTGATGCCCAACATCCACTTTGCTTTTTGACTGGGTACAGGTCTGAGCAAATTTCCCAGGGCACCTTCCACAGTGTTCTGTGTGCTATTGGATGAGTGCAGGTAGCTAATTCAGAGCTAATAGTCTGTTTAAGCTTGGTTGCCATTCTGGATCTTTTTTCCTCACCTTCACTGACATTACCTTACATGTATTTACACTGAATTTCATCTTCTCTTTCACTGTCAGTAACTCAGTCTTGGAAGATCCTCCAGAGCTTTTCACTGTCAGTGTTAGATTTCATGATCCTGAATAATTTTGTCACATAGGCAAACACTGTCACTTCATTATTCACCACTTTTCCGGATCATTGATGAGTGTATCACAATGCAGATCCCAGGACAGGCCTCCAAGGGACCTGGTGGTCTTTGGCCACCATGAACACTGAGCAGTTATCCTTCCCTTGCTTATATGTTTTTAACCACTTATAAATCTGTGGAGGGTTACTCTGTAACATCATAGTGTCTCCAAGTGCCTTTTGTAAGAGACTTTGAATATAACTTCTGGAAAATGCAATTTAACTACAGCACCAGCTAATCCTTAACCAGACCAGTATTGACATTTTCAAATAAATTGGATAGATTTATGAGATATGATTTCCCCTGGAGAAGCCCTGTTGACTCTTCCCCAATATATCCAGGTCTATCTAGGCTCCTGTTCATTCGGTTGTATATTACAGTCTCTTCTGATTTGCCTGCCACAGAGAGCACACTTCTTTGTCTCCAGTTCCTTATGCCCTTTTTAAAGAGAAATGATGTCATATTTTCTGCCTCCCACACTACTTAATGCCATGTCGGAGGAGAGTGGAGGAAAGCTGGAATGGGGAGTGATATTTTATCCTGTGGCCACATGAGAAATGACACCTACCTCAGTCAGGTTATGCAAGTGAAGCAGTGAAGAGTTAGCACCTGCATAGGCACAGATTTACACTTGTACGTTCATCTGAGCAGGTCAAGATGCAGCAAGGTCAAGGACAGGATTTGCACTGAGCAGCTTAAAGGGACCAGTTCTCACCTGTGTTTGGCAGCAGATGTAAGATAAGAGGATTGATGTGTGTTGGCACTGCCCATCTTGATGTTGACTGCTTTCCCTCATCAGGACAAGTCTATAGCTGATATGCCAGGCACATCCATAGGTCATGAGGATGGTCTCACTACTTGCCAAACAGGATTTAGGAACAACTGTGCCCCAGAAGCTGCAGGAGGTCCTCTTCTACCCAGAACATGCCACTGTGGTTTTCATCATCAGCATCCCCATCCCCCTGAGAGTGTAGCATAAGGATGATCATGGTGGTCCAGACCACTGGTCCTTCTATTCCTGTCTTTGGTAGTTGTCATAACTCTCGTAATCTCCCTTGTGTCTTCTGTCACCCAACACCTCTTGTTCAATGTCAGAGACCTCTAGGCTAAGTCATAGTGCTCCGGACTTCTGGCCTAGCTAACAGGAGGGTTGCAGTGATCCTCATTAGCTTTTAAGCTGCCCTGTGTCCTCAGGCATGCTGCAGAAGACAGCTCCTGAAGCATGCTGCACCCATCCTGGGCTGGCTTCTAATACACCCTGTGCACAACTTGAAATACTGATTTGAAAAAGACTTTGAAGGTTTCAGTATAAGGTAAATGAGATCTGGCTTGCTCTTGGCAACCTGCCTCTGCATTGGTCCTGGAGAGGACATAGATTGCCAGAGAAGAACTTAACTGACTTTCTCTGAAGAAGGGAGACTGGGACTGTCTGGTCTCAGGACCTGTGCTGGTGCAGGCACCCCTAGTGTGATATTGGCAGAAGGGAGGCAGCTTCTAGATCTATATCAGGTTCCTCAGCCACAGTGCCAGCTCCCTGGCTCCAGCCATAATAAATTTCCCTACCATCATTTTCCCATCATAAAATTTCTTTCAGATCATCCTTATAACATTTTCCAGCCACTTCTGTCCGTATTGGTGGCTATACTCTTTACGTAATACTTACCAACAAAACCAGTGCTCTCAGCTGAGCTGACTCATTAGCAGATCAAAGTTAACGACTTGTGGTTTCTTTTCCAAAGCCACCAATCTCTAAGTAATGTTGAGTTACAGTGAGTTACAGTCCATAAGAAATGACTGATGGAGCTTGCTCCTAGTCCCAGGTCCTCACTCCCACTCCAGGTCTGCTTTCCCTCTGCTTCCTGTTCCAAGGTGCTGCTCTTTTCCCCCAAGTTCTAGGGGAACCCATGCTTCCCTTTCTTATTTCTTTGTTTTAGGCTTGGCTTCCTTCCCTGGATTTACCCCCTCTTTACTGTGGTGGCCACAAATCCCATCTTCAGGTTCCAGTGGGCACTTATCCACCACCCAGGCACTGGTGGATAACCAGGGAGGAGACATATCCCCTTGGCATGCCAAACCAACCTCCAGCTCCAGCAAGAGTCCTGAAACCAGACAAGTACTGCTTACTCAGAGAGCTGTGGCCCAACCATGCCTGGTAGGAGAGAAGGATCTATTATTTTAGTGCCTTATCCAGCCTGATTTTCCCTAAACAATGAGGCTGGTGCTTTAAGCACTACCTTTTCTTGGCCCTGTTTTATTTTATTATACCTGCATTGAGATTTCTGCCCAGCTGCTGCCCCCACACAGAGCACCTCAGACATGAGAATAAAGCTTTGCCAGCAGCAGGCTCTTCTTGTGACAAAGCACAGCGTGTTCTGCAGCCAGGATGAGAGACGGGAGAAGCGGGGATGAGAGGCTGCTGTGAGTTTGCAAGTGACTGTCATTGTCTGTTTTGTAATCCTGGGTCATTGCAAGTAGTTTCTAAATTGATTTGTCCCTGTGCAAGCATCACTGTCCAATTCAGAAAAGTCACATTCTCCTCTGTGCCTCTTAGGCAAGTGTAAGTCTCTACCATGCAAAAGTTGAATAGTGCAATCTTTGTCAAGCCTCTTTTTCCTCTGGGTTGCACAGTTTGGGATATGTTTTGAGGAGTGGAGATTGCTCATGTATCAAGGGAAGAAGTTGCCTGCCTTTAGCATGCCTATCTTGGCTGTAGCTGAGATAGATACTCTGCCGTGCTGGTTTGATTTTAACTGCTACATTAATAAATCAGCAGCAGCAGCCCTGTTGGGGAGGAATGCTGATCACCCCTAATGTGTGCCCAGAGACACTGACTTCTGGGCTGTTAGGACACCCTGCTGTCCCAGGAGGCTGAGAGATGCCACGTTTTCCCTTCTCTCAGCAGATGCTGAAGACATGGAGCTGGCAGGATAAACTGTGAATCTAACTCTGCACTGGTTTGAGCATCCCCAGTGCTTCAAGTTATTACAGCTCCTGAGGCAGACTCTGAATGTGAAATAGGTGCCACAGCTCCTTCTTGGAATAAAATAGATAAAAAATCAATGCAATTGAAAGAGAAATAAAAAATAATGTCTGGTAGCACTAATATTCCTCCATGAAAGACTGCGAGCACGGAGCCTCTCATGGCAACTTTGGTTAAGAAAAACATCTTGCTTTAGAGGGAGATTAAAGAGCTAAAAAGGTGACCTCTGGGTGATAAGCGTAATTACTGATGTACCCATGGAGCTTTATGTATGTGACTTAAAGCAGAAAAATAAGGACCTGGCGTGGGATCATAAATTCAAACCTAATCTGAGAAGTAACAAAGCTTCTTGGGTGCGGGCAGGAGGTGTGAATCTGTGTTAGCTCAGGTGTCACATTGCTGCTGGGAGACCTACTCCAGGAGTTTTACCCATTGATTTTAGTGGAAGCAAGATCAATTGTGTCTTTGGGCTCCTGTGTGGGAATGAGATTATGTGGAATATTAATTTGGCTTGCAATGGGGCCTGACTGTAATTTTCTATCAGCAAAGGAGAATTCATGTATTTCCATAAATTCAGATACTTCCATCTATTCATTCCACATATTCATAGACATTATCTCAATTCCCAGCTCTAGTTCAAACAAAAGTTAGTTCCTTTTACAAATAAATTATTTTTCACTGCTGATGATATTGCTAATTTTTCTAGGCAAATTTATACATTTGAACAAAGGAGACAAAAAGTATCTTTGATGTAGCAAAGCCTTTCTGAGAGCCGCGCAGAAAGCAAAAGAGAAGAAGATAGCCTGGAAAATTTCAGGAACGGATGGGAATGATTCCAAGTTACCTTGTACTTAATTGAAGTTCTCAGAAATGTTCTTTTCTTGTTTTCTGTATTGGATCTCTTCCTTGAAGTACGCATGAATGCCTCTTCAAACTGCCCTTTAATCTTTGCCTGTCTTTCTTTCCCTTGTAGAAATGGAAGGGCTCTTTATGGACTTTCTCATTCTTTAGCATCTCTTCACCTTGGTCCTTAATTTTTGGTGAATGTTGCTGGGAGATATGATAGCACCATCCACATTGTTCAGAACAGGATTTTCACACTTCCTACTGCTGCAAATCCCCCTTGTGCAGCAGTGATTTCTGTTATAGGCTGACAGCCTTAGCCAGTACAAGCCTGCCCTGCTTCACTGCTCTCAAATTATTCCCACATGAGGATTTCCTTGGGCATCTTCACCTCAACAGAATTATCGTCCAGTAAAAAGGAAATTTGTCTATTTTCCCAGGATTTCTGGATGTTTAACAGCTTGAAGGGGGCAGGAGATGAATGGTGGGCACAGGTCTGGAAACCCAAAATATGTTCTCATAGAGCTGGTGCCTTTTGGCTCCTTTGGCAGCTGCCGTGATGCATTGAGGCAGCACAGGCCACACACGCATCCCTTTGCCTCCAGCCCAGATCCCCCTGGGTGAGGATGGAGATTCACATGCAGCCCACAAAGGCAAGTTTTGACCTTTATTAAATGTTTTTAATAGTTCATAGACTAAAAATCTGAGTGACTCTGAGTGCTTTAAGGTGCCCAAGTGCTATGCAGAGCAGCAGCTTGCTTTCACTGGGGTAGGTGGAGGTGTGGTGTCAAAGAGAGATGTGACCAAGCAACATCATGAACATTTTTGTTCCCTGAAAGCCATTTGGCCACCTCTGCTCTCTAGTCTGAGTTTGGCAGAGCAGCGCCCAGGTGATGTGCAGGAGCACATAGGATCAGAGCTCCCAATGGTCACCAATGGTGAGCATTGCTGCAAGTTGCTTGTGCCACCCCACTATGGGCACAGGGCAACACCCTGTTTGACAAGGGGAGAGTCACACTGGTTAAAACATACTCATCCCTAAGGCACTCAGCACTCCCCAGCAGTGGCTGGACATGGTGGCTCTACTGCCTCATGCCCTGTTGGAACACCCTATCCATCAGCCCAGCTCATTTCTCTCCCAAACCTGCTCCCCCCCCCAGTAGTATCCAGGTCAGCAGGAGCCCTGCTGCACTTTATTAATGACAAACATGCTTGCCATTCCAGCATGCAGGCATAGCATCTCTGGCTTCAGTTATTACCTGCATTTGATTCCTTAGATAGAACTGCTCGAATCAGGGATGTGACTGACCTCTATGGAGCCACTCTTTCTGCCCGTAGTATACTAATCATAGTGGTAGAAGTAATAATACTAATGACAATGTTGTTGGGATATTAAAAACTACTAGTGCCACAGCTCCCAGAGGAATCTTAAAAGGATCTATAATTAAGTCTCCACAGACTACAGACCTGCAGCACTTGAGAGATGCAAGAAGAAGAAAAGACACAGACTTCCACGTGATTTCAGCACAGGCACGCAAGGAACCAAGGTTTCCAAAACCTCAATGCAAAATGGAATAGCAGGAGGTGACTTGAACCTTCTCAAGACCAGTAGGAAAAAATAGCAGGCAAAGAAGCTGTGTAAGGTAATGGGGCAGCCACGGGTGTGCAGCACAAAGAAGGGACTTTCTGCAGAAGTATCTCATAGAAAACCATTGCAGTGTGACAGGGATGGTGTGAAGCCAATGTCAGCTCAAAGTCATTGGGGTACTTTGTTCCAAGGGAAGGAAAAGGAAGAGGGGAAGAGGAAAAAATGGGTGGCCAGGAAAAGACCAGGTTCTTTTCTTAAAGAAAGCTCTCTTGATAAGCAGTATACAAATGAATGTGTGAGGAATTAAATTTGTATAAAGAAGGGTGTGAGTAGCAGGGAAGAGAATTAGCAGTGATTTATTGCCACCCTGGCAATTCCCCAGGGAATGATACGTGCATTGGAGAAGAATAAAACACTGGGAAAAGTCAAGTGTGGGTATTAAAATGGATACAGAGAAAGAAGCATGGTTTTGGCAACTCTCATAAGTTAGTATGACCTTAGCCTCCTGTAAAATAACAGCACAGATAGAGAAAAAGCCAATATCTCCACACAGCTCAGAGATAATGGAGCAAGAAGCAATAAACAACATAATTTAAAAAGAAAAATCACCACAGAGTGACTGCCTTTGAAAATAACAATTAAAATAGATGATTTGGTCAAAATATGCCTAATACTTCTACACAGGCAAAACATTATTTAGAGGCAGAGGCAGTCCTGAGCTCTGTATAACTCTGCAGCCAGGAAGGTGTTTGCATCTATAAATGTTTGTCAGATCAGAGTACTTGTGGGTAATGGGAACGCAGCTCCCAGGATGTGAAATGAGAGTCTGGAGCCCCACTGTCAGTTTGTGGGGCCATGGTGGGCTCTGCAGGTTGAGAGGGGAGAAGATTTCACCTCTTTAAGATTCCCTGAGAGATGCTCAAAAAGGAAGAAGTTACAACCATCTGTGTGCATCTAAATAGCATAAGGGGGGCAAGGGGAGGGATTGTTTTGTATGGCACCTGGAGGTGGAATTTGCACTACCGTGATAGGAAAGATAAGAAAACCTGCATACCAACAGGGAAAGGTAAATGTGAGCGAGTATGAAAAGCTTCCCCTAGCATCTGGAGAAGGCTGCAGAGGCCATGCTGGTGCTGCAGCCTGGAGACACTGCAAACTCACTTAAACAACTCATCAGTAACATTGAGCGGGATTCATTAGAAAATATGGAGTGGGATATGCTCTTACTCTTGCAAGTGAATGGCTGTGAGAACCTAATTAGTTATTTCAGTCAGGCACCCTGGAGTCAGTCGTGTCTGGATTTGCCTTTCTGACTCTGCAACTGGTTCCTTCCCTGTTTTTGGGTGGCTGGGAAGAGCTGCGTGGGGGAGCCCTGGGAAGCAGGTCCCAATGCATGGAGGGTGCGGGGCAGAAGTCCTTAGAGCCTTAGGGTGAAGAGGACAAACCAGAGGTGACAGCAGTGTGGAGAGAAGGGCAGGGGGGAGGTTTAGGTACTACTGCAGATACATACAGCTTCTCCCTGTGTTCACCCCTATTGCCTCTGTGATCTGTGCTCCAATCTCAGTCACCCCTGGGCTTGGGCAGCTCCCATGTTCTTATTTAAAGTTGTGTGCATGCTGAAAGCACGGAAAAGCTGCAGTTTAACAGTGCTCAGGTGTTCAGTGAGCTGGCTGCTAAGAGTTACACAAGGCCCTGAACTACTCTGATTTGTATCAGAGGGTTAGGCTTGGCACTTGCAGACAACCAGAGAGCAACCAGCCCAGAGGAGTCTTTCTCCTTGCTCCGTGAAGGGAACATGTCCTGAGATCTCAAGCCAGAAACTGCAGCATAGTCACAGCTGTAAAGCTCCAATTGTGCTGCTGATTTTGCTTTGCAACTGAAGCAAGTGTGAATTTTCTGAGTCTTATTTCAGCCACTTATCTGCCTGGGACACACGCCTGTGTATTGTAAAATGAGGTCCTGAAGACACACAGGCACATGATCGCGTTTCTGTTGTGTGTGATATGGAGCAGGTAACACAGGTATGGGTTTATGCCAGGTTTATGCCGCCTGTGGCAGGACAGGTGATAAGTGCTCTGGCACAAAGCCTGGTGGTACAGAGTTTGCATTTCAATACTTTCTGGCTGGTATGAGCCAGCAAGTTGAGTTTATACTGACATGATGCTTACCATCATGTAAGCATGACTGTTTTGATCCAATATCCCTGGTGTTTGAGTTCCTATTGAAGTGTGGCTATAAGGAAACAAAGCCTGGAAAATGCTGGGTAGGATGGAAGCTCTGCTAATGGCTTTATTTCTCCAGCTTCAGGGTGGGCACCTTGCTCACTACGAGTTGGCAAAGTTTCTGCAAGTCAAACCAATCCTGGTGCTTCTATAGGAGATACAATTGGGGGAAATGAATCAACTTTGTGTAGCTAAATCTTCTGGGACATCTTTATCCATATGGCAAGGGAAACATAGACCAGGAGAGTTTTTAACAGAGTGGTGGTATCCCAGCTCTGAGCTGGAGAGAGCAATCCACCATAGAGATGCCATGAGTCCAACAGCAGCCATCAGTCACAGTAGTGTGGCACTGGAGCCAGGATTCATAGAATCATAGAATCACAGAATGGTTTGGATTGGAAGGGACATGGAGGGTTCCTTCTGCAGGGAAAAGCCAGGCTTGGGCACCAGGACAGCTTTTAGGAAGAGCTCTGGCTCCAAGCCGTGGCTTTGCTGATTGCCTTGGCCATGTGAAATGTTTGCACAGCCATGAGCAGGGCTGCTGGGGGAACAGCAGAGTGCAGGAGAGCCAGGGGCAATCTCAGCCTGAGAGCACAGGTCAGAATGTGCCTGCCTGGCTTTGCTGGGGCTGCTTCATTACTGCATTGACTGGCTCTGCTGCAATGAGGAAGCAGGCAGCAAGGAGTCGTTACTGTGTACAGCAGGAAGGAGGGCTGCAGGAGTGCTGGTAGGGAAAGCAGTGGTAGGAGGGCTGCTGAAGGACAGCCCTGGGACAGCCATGCGCCGAGGACCCCTACAAGTCTCTATTTTCTCACGTGAAACACGCATCTGTACCAGCACATGCAGTTAAAACTCTTCCTGGAGCACTACATCAGTTTGTGATATGGTGATGGATGATAGAACTGTGAGCAAGGCACAGGCTGCTTGAAGCCCACAGCTGGTTAGCAGCCAGTGAGGTTCCCTGAGCTGTTTGAGCTGTGCTGAGCCCTCCTCATGGGGTGGGCAAGTTCCCCTCTGTGGGCAGTTGGGGTGGTCCTGTCATGAGAGCTCTGAAGATGCTGGGTTTGCAGCTCCTTGCTGTGCTGCAGGATGGTACCAGCTCTGGCTGAGCCCTCCTGCCCTCCAGGATGCTTTGGGTACAGGCTCTGTCCCTTCCTGAAAAGGGCTGTCTGATCCAGGCACCTTTTTCCTGGCACAGCTCAGCACCAGACCACAAAACAAGGAAGCAAAGACAACCACCATGGCACAGAGCATGACCTTTCCTGAGGCTGCCAAGCCTTTTCCCAACTTCCTGCTCTGGGTAAAGGATCTATCAGCCATGGTGGGAAGCTCCAGCCCTGTGTCCTGGCCATCACACCCCATGTGCATATGATGGCAAAAGGAGTATGTGGGCACAAGGGAGGATTTCATGCCCTGTTCTGTGCCACAGCACAGTTGGAGTAGTTTTGCTGTGGCAAATGCCCCTCTGGCCCAGACCAGGGGGCTGGAGCTGGCTGGGGTCCCAGGGAGACCACAGCCACACGGGAGTGCTGAGGGCTGGAGACACTCTCTGTAGATGGATTTCTTTGCTTAAATTATGCTTTAATTTCCTCTCCTTCTGGTACCAATGCCTATGTTTTAATGAGCTCGCTCCCCTAGCATATCAAACAAGTTTGATCCCTGGTGCTCCCTGTTTGCAATTCCCAGTGGCTCCTAACCAAGAATTGTGCTGTTTAATTTTGCCAGTCTTCTCGTTTACATTGAAGCACTAAAAAAACCTATAGGCGAAAGGACCATATTTCTTTGGGCCTATTGATAGAGCGTGATAGGTATTAAATTCTATAATTCTTTCACTGGCCTTTAAGCAGCCTTGGTGTTAATATTTAATGATGAAAGATGCTGGTAATCAGGCCTGTATCCCAAGTGTCTGAATGCTTTATGATCTTGCCTTTGGGAGCCTAATTGTGAACCCAGTCTGCCAGAGCTCTCCACCCCAACTTAATAAACTTTGCCATTCCTGCCCAGCACATCATCTGTCTCCAGGCAGGATCCAGCACAGAGATCATCAGGTAGCACGAAGAGGAAGGACGGAGAAGAGCATGATAATGAGGGTAAGCATGGAGGCTGCTGAGACAGAGATGGGTGTTAGGCAGGGACAGCACAGCCTAGGAAGGAGCATCACCTGTTGATCTGGCACTGCTTTGGGGATGGCTCTAACTCCAGCCTTGTGGCACAGGCTACCCTGCAGCCCAGCACAGAAACAAGGGTGCATTGACAATGTCTTCCCCAAAGCAGCCACCTAGTGCAGGTTGTGAGACTGGGGTCTACATATGCCAGACCTTGCTGGTCCCACCTTGCTGGTGGATGCTTCCCTTCACCCTCTGCCCGATGCTGGTGTCTCTCCCATCTCTGTCAGCTGAGCTCCCACCTCAGCCCAGATAAAGCCATGCACTTCATTCTGGACTCACAGCTCCATCTCCAGCTGGTTTTCAGAGCATGGTGGGATGTGCTGGCTGATGTGGAGGTCTGCCACAGTGCAGGTAGTGCTGCTGAGATGATGCTTCACTGGGCTGGAATGGCCTCAGGCAAAGTCAGCAGAGCCCTGTACCAAAGGAGAACTGCTGTTAGTTGTTAATAGTACTTAGCACTTACACGTTGCAGACACATTTGTGTTCAAAGCCATGTACAAACATGATATCATTAATGGCTGGCATGGGAGCAAGCAATGTCGTTCCCAGCCAGCCTCTGGGAAACTGAGGCAACAGAAGCAGACATCATCCATGTGCCATGACCACATCCCACTGCAGGTTATACTGCCGCTGCCTCCCCGGCACAGGGCTGCATCCTCTGCCTCTTCTGATGCCAGTCCTGGGCTGGCTGGTCCTGGACCCTACTGGTACCATTACAGCAGGACCCCTTCCCAGAGCACTGTGAGCACTGTTGTAATAGTAGTGACGTATTTCACCTGTAGATACTTTATTTAGGAGATGCAATAAGCTTTCTCCATAAGGCATAAAACTTATTTTGCTTTATATTTGTCTGCCTAGGGTTTATGCTTGTATAATGAGATGAGTAAGTAACCTTGCAAGCTGATTTTGTTATATGGCCACATTTAGCCATGGCAGAGGCTGGGAGCAAGTCTTCCCTCCCAAGCACAACCCTGAGGCAAGCTTGTCAGGGAAGCCAAAGAGAAACATGGTCCTAGACCAAGGAAACATGAAACTTATTGAGGGGGGCTCACATGCAGCAGCTGCAGATGCATGTTGTCCAACAGGAGCTTCACAAGGGCCAGGAGGTGTTGGTGGGATGGAGGTAGAGCATCTCCACTTCAGCTCACTCAATATATCCCATTCATCTTCCTGCAGTGTTGCTTAATCTCACATCCCCTTGAGACAGTGGTAGCTGAGTCCTCACTCTGCCAGGCAGTGTTTTATTACTGGAAGAAGAGGGAGGAGTTCCTTCTCTTTGTACCACAGACTGATATAGTCCCTTGCCTTCCCTGGTAGCAGACCACCACCCCTGAGCTCTTACAGAAGGGCTCTTCATGTACCACTGCCCCTGGTGAGAAGGGCGCAGCTTCCCAGAGCACGATCATGGAGGGTTTGCATCTGGGTCCATCCCAGAGCTTCTTTCATGCAGGTTGTATGAGCCACAGCCCAACCAGAGCTCCTTCAAGGGTGGGAACTGCCGATGGGTGACGCTCATTCCCTGCAGTATCCTCAGGTCTGAGCTCCCACCGGTTTGGAGCATCTGCAGGGGCCAGAAAAGCTCTTTCCAAGTGCTGGAAATGCACCAAGTTCCTGCCCAGGCATCCAGGTTTGAATAAAAGGGAAGAAGAAATGTTGTGTCACAGAGCCAGCTCCTGGGACAGTGAGTCCTGCTGCCCCTGCAGCTGGAGATGAGCTCCTGTCTGCTGCTGCGGCTGTGACTGGCATGGGCACTCATCTCCCACCTCCTGCTTCAAAGCAGGATGAGGGATGGGGAAGGCGGTGATGTGCTGGGAGAGCACCAAGCCGGAGGCTGACGGAGGCAGATAAGGCTTTGCTGTGGCAGGCCGTGGGCGCTGATGTGCAGGCAGAGCTGCCTGCCTGTCTTGGAGGTGTCACAGCTGCTGTGGAAGCAGCAGGCTGGGATGTGGCACAGCCTCCTCTCACTGCCCAGGCAGGGCTTGGCACAGCCTGTTCCTGCAGAGCCACAGCTCTCCCCATCCCACCACTATCAGCCCTGATGCCTCTCATCTGAGGCTCTCTGAAGCCATCAGGTGTCCTCATAGGGGTCCACTCTCCAGCAGGCTCCTGCAGAGCTGTCACTCCTGCAGGCAGGTAGCTCTCACCAGCCCTTGGCATCTCCCTCCAACCATCACACAGCCAAACCATGTCCTCCTGCTTCTTTAGTCCACCATCACTTGTCACCAGGCCCTCCAGCATTGCCCCCAGCACCTTGTCAGTCAGCATTAGCCATTCCTCCTATCCCTGCCTGAAACAAGGAGTTTCCCCAGTGCTGCCTTGACCAGAAGTGAAGCTTTAACAAGCACCTTGTAAATACAAACCAAACCATGGAAGGGATCAAACATTACTGGGGCTCTTTGACTTCCTTCTCTTTCTGACTCGAAATATCAAAGGCAAAATCAGATTTTCAGTGTACCAGAGAGCGGTGGAGGAAGGCACACTGTAAACAAACTAATGAGTTTAGTGCCAGTGAGAATAGCCCGCTCTATTACATCTCTCTTCCCAAAATGAGAGAATCCTTCTGATACAATTTACTGACATCATTAGCAAGGCTTCCGGCACTGCTGCAGAGTCTTCCCCCACCACTGCTTCCCATCTGAAGCTTGCAGGCTTAAAATGTTATTGTTTTAATCTTTACATAGCAAGAATCATTTTAGAATCGGGAGCTAGGTTTGTCTGGGGGGGTTGCTTTAAAATGCTCACATTCACCTAAAGGGATGTAGGCTCTGAAGTATAACAATGACAAATTAACTTTCACTGCTAGCAGCCATTTCAGGGAAATCATCTGCTTCTGGCTGGTTCTTTTGTCTTTTCTTGTTGCAGACTGCTCCTTGCACTTCCTTAAGGGAGCTGACCTGCTCCAGCCATTTTGGGCAGTGCTGAAGTGATCCAGCCATGGTCAGCGTGGGAAGATTTCCCCAAAACAGGGAAGTTTTGGAGTGGCAGCGAGAATGGTCTAATAAAATATCCAAAAATGTGGATGGTTAGAATTCTACATCTGGAAATAGAGAATTTCTGCCTCCAATCCAGGGGGTGCTTGCATTTCGCTTCATTAGTCAAGATGACCGGGCTGCAGTGTGCCCAGTTTGGAGTAACACTGGAGAACCAAGTGGTGTCAGGATGCTTTGGAGTCCATCATTAAGTCTCTTTTCTATGGCAGCACTGGATGTTAATGTGCCTAACAGAGTATGTAATGAATACCTGGAGTAATGCATGAGTAATCCAGTTTGCACTTCAATACACTGTCGGCCTGCTTAGTGCCACTACTCTAAAGACTGCTGGAAAAGCTGCCTCTGAAAGTGCTCTAGAATCACAATATTATTTAGTTTAAATGAGTCTTCAGGAAGTCTCCAGCCCAACATTCTGCTCAAAGCAGGGCTGCCTTCAAAACCAAGTCAAGTTTGGGATGGAGATCCCACCACTTCTTCGGGCTGTTGGCCTAGTGGTTCATCTGCCTCATAGGGAAGAACCTTTTCCTCATGTTCAGCTGAGATTTCCCCTTGTGCCTGTTGCCTCTTGAACTGTGGTGTAACGTCCAAAAGAGTCTGCCTTCTCCATCATCCCTTGAGGTTTCAGTGATGCTGTAGGACTGCACCATGTTTCTACTGTTGCTTCCTAAACTGCAAGAGGATTTTTTTGTTGCTGCTTTAGCTGTGGAATAGCAAAAGTAAATAAAGAAGAACTTTCCAGATAAATCATTTTCCATTCACTTTCTCTATGCTGGAGGAATCCCAACATATAACACCATAGAGACAGGAGGACTGGCCCCTCTGGGAGCCACACATGGCTCCTAGATAGAGAGCAGGTTATCTCTGCAGGTCTAATTCTCCACTGCTGGGGTTTCCCACTGCAGCCCCACCTCTGGATCTGCCCTGGGAGGAACCTGCCCTGCTGCTGGCTGCAGACGGAGCCTTTGGATGCCTAACCCTGCATGGGGCTGGCACTGCTTACAGTGCTCTTCCAAGTGTCAGCACAACACGTACCTCACTGCGCACTCACCTCCCCAGATTTGCATTTATATTTAACTTAGGAGCAGCTAACTCAGATTGAGCTGTTCCTTTTCCAGACAAACTTGTCAGACCTTATTTGTATGCTTCTCTTGTCCTCCTTCAGAGCCTCTACCTTTCTCGTTCCCGATTTGTAATTAAAAACCTACATGTGTCCTACAGACCCTGGGAGCAATTTCCAGGTCCAAGGCAAACCACAGCCACATTTCAGATTCCTGCTGGTGCAGGACTTGCACACACACACCCACCCCCTTCTGTTCAAATGCTGTTTTCCATCCAATCAACCAGCTCAGATCTTTGTCCATGCAGAAGCTGTGGAATGTTCTGGCAGGTGAAAATATTGATGATGGGTAAACCTAAGTCCAAAGGTACTGTCTAGATACAGGGAATATCTGCACTATGTACCCCCTTGGGGACTGTGGAGACCATCCTCAAGCGTGTCCAGGTCAAATCATCAGTGCAAGGTCTTCCTGAAGAGACTCAAATAGCTCAGTATTTATCAATGACCTGGAAGAGAGAGTCTTTAGAGATAAGAATTAAAGAGGATACAAAATGCAGCAGGAAGACAAATGTCACCAAGGCAGCATGAATCACTTAGTGGGCTGAATTTGTTCCAGAAGGCTGAATTTTGGTACAATGAAATGGAGATCCATTTCATATCCAGGAACAAAGGCATGTACACAAGTTGGGATTGCTGTAGAGAGCGTGGATTAGAAAAGCACGGTGGGATCAGATGGAGGCCTTCTGAACTTGAAGTTGCTAAAGACAAGAATGACAAAAAGCAGCGCACACTGGCTTCATGTTCATGTGGGACTACGCATTGCTTTAATAAAAGTACCAGTGTGCTCAGTGTCCACTTCCAGGGTCACACATAATGAAAACATGGAAAGAATCCAGGAAAGAGGTATAAAAGTTAGTGAAACTCGGGAAAAAAAACCCAACAAAACCCCCTACACCTTGTTTTCTAATGAAAGGTTTAATGAAAAGCACTTTGAATAGTTGTTTGACACAAGTCTGGAAGTACCCAGCAGAAGAGAATATATTTGAGACTAGAGAGCTCTTTAATCTGGCGATCAAAGGTGTAACAAGATCTGGTGGCTGGAAGCTGAAATTAGACAAATTCAACCTGAAAAGGAGACACATTCCAACAGTGAAGTGAATTAGCCATTAAACAACATCCAGAGGAGGTGGTTGATTCTTCCTCACTTGGAGGTTTTTTACTTGAAATTGGATGTCTTTCTAAAAGAGCTGCCCTAACTCAGCCAGAAATCATAGATTTGACACAGGAATCACTTGGTAAAACTATCTGGCCTTGGTGATGAAGAAGGACAGAGTAGCCCTTCTGGCCTCAGCATCAATAATCCATGACATCCTGTCATGAAGACATTTGCTCATCTTGATCTACATGACTTTAAAAGCCACATGAACATGTGTAGCTGTGCTTGAGTTACCTTGTGGTATTTGCAGATTACTCCACTGCATGCATCAAGTTATCTTTCAATTCCATGCTTGTCTGTGTGATCCGGACACATCTCCTGCTGCTTTGTGTTCATCTCTTCTCCAGGATTTCAACCTCCTACTTGCCTCTTTGGCACAAAATCATCCATCTCAGCAGAGTTAACCCACTTCCCCCTTCTTCAAGGAGACTCAACACAACGAGAGGCAGCCATCCTAAGTCATCCCTGTGCTGAGCACAGCAGCAACTCGTTGCACACTCCCGGAAGGGTTGTTGGTTGACACCCTGTCTTTGGGCAGCAGCAGCAGGATAGCGGTGAGCATGTTGGCACTGCCACAGGATGCTTGTGATGGGGACCATGCATCCCTCTTTGGCAGATTTAGGGTGTAGAGTCAGTGCTGATGGGAGGCTGGATTGCTACTCCTGGAATGGGACAAACCCATCCCTGCCTCAGGCTCGGTGGCTGCACAGAGGTGACTCAGTGCTGACATGGTGGGAGCCTGCACCTTTGTCCTTGGCATGATCCAGAAGAGTGGGTGCAAGCTTTGCTTACCTCCCTGTTTCCAATATTGCTTATACTTTGATTTGCATAATCCAGTACAATAAACAATACAGTCAGATGAGACTAAATGAGGGGGAAAAGAGGAAAACACAAACATATTTACCTAGTCTAATGAGCAGCACGCTGATCAGACACGAGCTGCCACCTGGACTCCTGAAGGGCATAGCCTGGTGCTTGGTGTGAATGCTGGGAGGGGAAAAGTGGGGAAGAGAATCAACATGGTGTGGGGGTAAAGCAGAATCCCTTTCTCGAGGGTGAGGCACATTGTGTCTCCCCAGCTCAAAAGGGTCATCCATGCTAGTAATGCCTCCTGATCTGATCCCATGCCTGATCACTGTGGGATGAGGAATACCTGAGTGCTGTGCAGTTGCAGGAGGGCTGCTCATTAGACTGGTGGCATTCACTTCTGCAGAAGCTGAGCCCCAGTGGTGGGAGCTGCAGGAAGGATGTGGGGATGGGGATGGAGGTGGTCAGAGAGGCCTGAACCTGCAAAGCAGCCTAGTTGGGTACTTCGTCTCTTTTCCTGCTTCCCAGGCTTGAGAAGGTGCTACAGGCAGGTCCTGGCAGCAGTGCTGGGAACCAAAACGACTCTCTGAAGTGAGAAACAACAAGTATTTGTAAGCAGAGAGTGTGTTTGAAGGAAGAGATCAGGAAACCAGCACGTGTTGCTGCTCTGTTCCTCAAATCCCAGGTTACAGGATTTTACGAGATTTTGAGAGTTTTGGGGTTTCTTTCAATTAAATGGCTTTTTAAGAAAACAAATCACAACATTTCACTTTGGATTTAATATAACATTTCATTCCACCCCAAATGAAGTTTTCGAGGCTTTGTATCAGAAAGAGCCCTAAAGACTGGCTTTAGCCAAAGGGTTTCGTTTTCTTTTGCCTTGGCTTAGAAGACTTTCAGTACCAGACGACTGTACAAAGCACTTCTGCAGCACCACCGTTCCTGACATGTGCTAGGCAGGAGACATGGATGTGGCGCCAGCCCCATGCTTTCAGCAGGGACTTGACCGCTTTCACGTGTTCCTTGCACAGGTAATAAGAGCCCTGGCAGAAGGCAACCTGCTGCCCGCTACTGAGGTGCATAATAAGGTGTATGTTTTATAAGGGAGACGGTTTTAATGGGGTTTAGTGGATCTAAGAGTCTCCACAGTGCCATAAATTCCTGAGACAAGCTTTTGGTGTCATATTGCTTCTTGTTATAATGAAGGGGATTTGAATAGGATGTAATGTAGTTGGGAGCTAAGCTATGGCAGCAGTTTATCACAAGAATCTGCAGCAGCGCTCGGGAAAATGAAAGCTTTTTTAGATATAGATACAGATGGATTGGAAATGGACTTGCTCCTCACACAGGAGGCTCCTTTATCACCAATAATATCAGGACAAATACTGCTTTGCACTTGGCACTGTCTCTAATTGCATTAACATATCAGTTGTGAGTGGTAGTGCTCCTAGCCAGAAACTCATCACCAGTAGAGCCTCTGGCATACGAAGAAGGGTGCCAGCTGCTTGTAGGTGTGAATATTGTCATAAATGGGATTTCATAAGCAGAAGTAAAAGATCCACTCATATTTCCTTCTACAGCAAATGAAGCAGCTCCTTGCTTTTAAAGCTCCTTGCTTGCCTTTCCTACCTAAAAGCATGTAGCCGGATGCAGACAGAGATAAGCAAACCGTCAGGGCAAAACAAGAAAGGCTGACCTCTCAGGGACAACATAGAATCATAGAACAGTTAGGGTTGGAAAGGACCTTAAGATCATCCAGTTCCAACCCCCTGTCATGGGCAGGGACACCTCACACTAAACCATGTCACCCAAGGCTCTGTCCAACCTGGCCTTGAACACTGACAGGGATGGAGCATTCACAACCTCCCTGGGCAACCCATTCCAGTGCCTCACCACCCTCACAGTAAAGAACTTCTTCCTTATATCCAATCTAAACATCTCCTATGAGTTCTCAGAGAATAAGGATTTTGCTTTTGTATTGCCCTATCCTTCTGCAGTAGGACAATGTGTGTCTAATCTTGGCACAATAAAGAATATAAAACACTGGTGACTATGTCAGGGAAAGAATCTAAAGAGATCATTAAAAATAAAGCACTGGGGCAAAATTTGGTGCTACTGGTCCCAGCCCTGTTACCTCCCTGCCTGGAATGGCTGGAGGGGATCTACACAAGGCAATGCTCTCTTACTCATATGCAGGCAGTGCTTCTCTCCTAGACTCAAGAACGCCGCTGCTGTCCCAGTACTGCAGGGAAAAGGCAGCTTCCACACTCTGAGTGTCATGGCCCTAGGAGCACTAATAGGCTTTAATTGCCCCATCAGCCCCACCTGGGCTCCCCACCCACCCATCCAGCAGCTCAGTTTAAATTCAGGCCTGATGCTTTTGTTTCTAGCTCTGGTTAGTCTTTGGCTGAACCCTGGACCTGATTTGTCACCTCAACCTCTTTGGTACTGCTGATGGACCCATCTTTTTCATCAGTCTCGTCCCATTCTGTTACCTTGGGATGCGCCAGTCCCCGGATGCTACTCTGCTGCTGCCTTCCCCCTTGCTCAGGAGCAGCCCTATTCTTGCTACTTTTCACTCTGAGGACCACCTCCAGGGCAACCAGGGAAGCTCCTGCAATACATGGAGAGGTTCAGCAGAGCACTGGTAAGTGTCTTCCAGCTCCTTCAGGAGAGTCTTAGAATAGCTTCCTGGAAGGAATATTAGAGCTCATCCAGTTCCAACCCCCTGTCACAGGTAGGAACACCTTCCACTCGAGCAGGTTGCTCCAAGCCCCATCCAAGAAGGCAGGGTATATCCTGAAGGGGCAGTGAGGCAGGGGAAGAAAGCACAACTGTGCTTCAGTGCATGCCTTAAACCATAGAAATATAGAACAGTTTGGGTTGGAAAAGACCTTCAGAGGCCATCTGTTCCAACTGTGTATCTCAGGGTTTGTTCAAGTACCTTGGATGAATTAAAGTACCTTGAGTGTCCAGGCTTACAGGTGTACTTAAAACCTTCACTAATTATTAAACATTTAGAGGAATGTTGAAGATGTGAAGTAATGAAGAGCCACGGGAGGGGAGCTCAATGATGTGGATTAATCAACAGTTTTCTCTGGCATTCACTCTTACCCTGGGAAGCTGATAACAGAGCTGCCAGGAGGGTTCAGGATGAAGCAGACCTCATGGCTGCTACTGGCTCTTGCCTTGCCACAGCAACAACTCTGGTGTAAGAGGTGGGGTTGGTTTACCTGGTCACCTGCCAATAGTGAATATCATGAACATCACCGCAGGGTTGTCTCTGAGGGCACTGGCTTTTCTGACTGCTGAGCCCCCAGGGACAGCACTGCCCACACAGAGAATCACAGAATCATTTAGGTTGGAAAAGACCTTTAAGATCATCAGGTCCAACCATTCCCCAGCACTGCCAAGGCCACCTGTGGCACTAAGTGCCTTGTCTCCACGCTGTGTGAACACTTGCAGGGCCGGTGCCTGCAGCCCTGCCCTGGGCAGCCTGTTCCAATGCCTGAGCACCCTCTGGGGCAGGAATTGTTCCTCAGCTCCATCTAAACCTGCCCTGGTGCAACTTGAGGCCATTTCCCCATGTCCCATTCCTTGTTCCTTGAGAGCAGAGCCCAGCCCCTCCTGGCTCCATCCTCCTGCCAGGCAGTTGTAGGGAGCGATCAGGTCCCCCCTGAGCCTTCTCTTTTCCAGACTGAACCCCCCCCCCCCAGGTCCCTCAACTGTTCTTCATCACACTTGTGCTCCAGACCCTGCACCAGCTAACAAACAGAAGCGACTTCCTCAGGGAAGCAGCTCATTGCCCAGAATCCATCCTCCTGACAGTGCCTGTGATCTCCATTTGCCTGATGCTTTTTCTTGCTATCAATGTAACTCTGCAGCATGATTGCTGGAAATACAGCACTAGGTGACCATGATGGGTGAGGGGAACTGGGCTTGCTTTACCACCCAGTTTCATGGCTCTCTGCAGCTTTCTGATGATACCTGCAGGCACTGCTGTAGCTGGCAATGAAAGTCATTGGAAAAGTAGGAAAGACCACCTTGCTGTATAGAAACAGTCTGTAGAGGAGAGGCTCAATCCTCCAGGTTAAGCTTGCTCCATCCCTCAAAGGATGCAACCTCAAGCTATACTTGGGAACTGAACCCTGGAAGCATATTGTGGCCAAAACCAGTCCTGTGGGTACCTGTGGCCAAGCTTGTGGGGATCCTGCCTGTGCTCATCACAGACCCTGTAAATGAGAGGATCATACACCAGTGCTTTCACATGGAGGCAAAAATCATTCCCTGGCACAAACAACCAGGAAGCATTTCTCTTGCACTTGTTCTCATTCCAGGTTAAGTATGATTGACCTCCTCCAGGTTTTTGGAGGTATGAGAGGGTTGCTTCTAGTGTTTAGGCTGTGCTTTGGGTGGAATGGGGAAAGACCCAGCTTTGTTCTGTTGCTGCCTGTGGGGGTTCTTAGGTGTCAGCTGCTGAGGGATGTAAATGCTGAATGCATCAGGTTATTCAGAATTTGGCTTATCCTCTTTTGATCTCATATTTGTGTCTTTTTTCAGGGCTCTGGATCTGTTTAGGCACCCCACCCCCTTCACTTCTCTTTTATTTTCTCCTTATAACTCTAATCATCCCTTTTAGCTTCTAAAGATAGGATAATGTTGTGATAAGGAAAAAAGTGATTTTGCAGTGTGACCTAAAAATGGGCATGTTTGGAGTCAGTCAGTTCTTGGAATGCAGCTTCAGAATTACACACAACTTCCAAAACTCCAAATCTGGACTTTTCTTGCGCTGTGCAGAGGGCTAGGTAACCCTTGAGACGGTGCCTGCTCCTCCCCTGCCATGAATGCTTGGCGCTGAGGCATTGTCTGGAGTCCAGGATCAAATAGGAAGGGTGGGGTGGAAGTCTAACATGCTTATGTTGGCTTTGATGGCTTTAAGAAGTGTCATGGCAACAGTGCTAGCTGGATAATTAATATTGCACACAGGATTATAGTGCAGGAATAGAAGACAGTGCTTTAAATGCATAAAATTGCCCTTCTGCATGAGCCTGCTTTCCCAGCTGGGTGGGGGCAGCTTTATTTCAGGATCAGCAGAGCCATGGGAAAGGTCAGAGGACCTATATCCAGTGCCTTAGCTGACCCTATTTCTAGCATAAGGCTTGGCTTGTGGACACAGCCATCAAGCCTGCTGGAAAGGAGCAGAGCACTGCTATGTGCAGCGGGTCCTGAGATCCCAGCCAACAGCAAGGACAGTGGGAAAGCCAAAGCAAACAGGCTCTCTGGGATGCATCCTGCAAACCAGGAGCTGCAGGTGAGGGGATGTGTGCAGGTGATGGAAACAAGCCTGGTGTGGTTTTGCCTTGCTCACAGACTGACAGTAGATCAGAGTGGGGGGAAGCTCTGGTGGGTGGCAGGATGGGGGCACGATGAGGAACCCCTCCAACAACTGTTCATTACCACAGTGGTCTATGTGAGAGTCCTGCTCCATTCTTGCAGACCAGATCCATGAGCAGGGGCAGGTTCACCCCCCACCCTCTCCTGGCACGAGGCAGTTCTTCCAGCAGGGAGAAGCGGATGGCATAAAAGAGCCAAACCGAAACCAACCCTGGGTCATGGTGCCTGTGCAGACACCTTGTTCTGCTCCAACAACCTCCCACTTTGCCTTCATGTTTTACTGTTGTTTGTCCTTGCTCCTGGCCAGCCCATCCTGACCTCTGGATGCTTCCTTCAGATGAAGGTATTTGGTCACTCTGGAGAAAGCAGCCATTTCAGTTCTCTTCCAAACTAAGCATAGAGCAGAAGCAAGGATAAGGAAAGAGTTGGGTTTCCTCTCTGGGGCCCAGCCAGAGCCTTTAACCAAAGATATAACAAAATGCCCGCAGTGAAGTGTGAGCAAGCAGAAGGAGCAGCTCTGCTGTTCATTAAGGCAGTGTAGGTGTTGGCTTATATAGGAAAGTCAACCTACTATTGCTGTGGGGAGCTGTTAACTTGAATAGCAGTGGCCTGTTACAAGTGAAGTGGTACTATTCGGGCCTGAAAGGAGGAATGTTAGCTATTGTAATTGCAACTGCAGTAATGAGGAGCTTGGGAGTGGGGCTGATAAGCAGCTAGATAATAGACTAATGAGCAGGATGGCTATAGTCTGTCAAAGGAGTAGCTAAGGTATCTGCAGGACCCCTATGGTATTGTACCAGAAGGAAGTGTGGACGAGGAAACAGCCAAATATAGCTTCTAAAAGATGTATAGGATGAACTGAGCACTTAATGCTGATAATAATTGGAGCTTGAGGGTGTGCTTAGTGTATGAATAAAGTAATTAACCAATTAAAAATGCACAAGAGACACATGATAGAAAATGATAACCAACAGGAAAATGATTGATGCCCCGTACAGGGAGCTGGAACATTCAGTGTGTGTTATTAGGAGAGATGCCTGGGCTCTTCAGATACGGGCATGTGTAGACCCACTGGGTGATCTTTGATCACTGGTCTACAGTGTTGTACTTGCCAACTGCTGTGCTGCCTGTGTGATAAATTGCCTGGAATTAATTCAACCCCCCTGTTTGCAAGAAGGCTCTGGGAAATGTGTGGAATCCATATTGGCTGGCTTTGAAATGACCAAGCATGTGGCAGGGCCCTGGGGGTATCTGCTCTCCAGGGAGAGGGGATGCGAGAAAGGAGGAGGGGCCAGCACAGCATGGCACATGTAGAAGTCCCCACAGGAGCTGGGGGGGATTAGTCTGGTGAAGCATGATTGAGTTATCCTTTGCTAATTTCCTTTCTTAAGACCCCAGCAAATGTCAGTAAAAGAGATGAAGATTTCATTGACTTTCAATGCCTTATTTTAAAGCAACAGTGAATTCATGTGCCTTTGGATGAGCACTGTGGCAAAGTTCTTGTTGTACAGTCATGATGCTCTTCTCGAGATCCAGCACACCAAGAGCACAGCCACTGTGGTGTGGGGGTAAATCAGGGCTTACCCTGTGGGCTATAGGACCGTTTGCTTGTTGCAAAACTGGGAAAGTGTTAGGAAAAGAAGGCAAGTTGTTGTGGGAAGGGAAAGATTGAAGTGATTTGATGCCACCCTGGAGAGCCATGTATTATTCTTGCCTCTACTACAGCACTCCCATCTGATAGCTGGTGAGTCCTGTACACCAGATATTTCACTGTTGATTTCTAATGTGTTCCTCATTTCCTGGTATCTGGCTGGAGACCCTGCTACTTGAATTGCTTAAGGCTGAGCAGTTGCACTACAACCGGAGTCATTGCCATCCTTGCTCTGAACATGCAAGTCATCCTTGTAATACCTTTGCTGGGGAAAAAAAAGGAAGGAGGAAAAAAAAAGGAAAAGCAATAACAAGGGAAAACCCAAACAGCAAAACAAAACAGGGACCAGGTGTCTCAGACTGGGTGCCTAAAACTAATGGATTTATTTAATCTTCATAAACCCCTTCACCGTACAGGATCTTGTGCAAATGAATTCTAGAATGTCTGTGAAGCACTTGGATGCCAGAATGATGAGTCTCATAGGAAAGCAGATGAGGACATTAATATTTCTGTTTGTTGCAGGACTAGGATGGTGGACAGTAAAAAGGTAGCCAGCTGCATACTGCAATATGAGGAGAAAACAAAATAGGAGGCAGGTGCTCACTCATGCACAGGCAGTCTCACTGCTCTTTACATAGGGGTTTTGCTTCACACTTACTTATGGTGTTTATTTGCCTTGATGGCCAGCACACAGTTCCTAGTCGGTCCTATGCTGCATCTCTGCCACAGAGCTGGTAGACTAGGGACAAACCTCATAATCCTGTGAGGTATTAGTGGGAGCAGAGAGGTGGGATCATGGGGATAGGATAACAAAGGAACACCAGCTGGTGGATGCTTGGCCAGCCTTGATGCACCAAGATGCAAGCAAAAAGCTCCTGTTTGTTTTGCAGAAGCTGTGAGTTTTGAGGTGACTCAACAGAGGACAAAGGGGCTGTGAGTGCTTGAGAAACCCATGAAACCACTTTCCAGCCCTGGGTGAAAGCGCTCTAATGAGTTCAGCTTGCCAGTATGGAGCATTGCAAGTCTTCAGCATCTCACCTGGTCTGCTACAATCCAGGCAGCGATGCCCCTTCCTAGACAGGAAAGAGATGCTCCCAGGGCTTCTCTGCCTGGAGAAGCATAAGCTCCTGACACAGGGACTGAGCAGATGACTCTGTCATGTCACCTCTGCTGCTGCTGAAGCGCAGTGGCTGACGAACCACCAAGCACTTTGCACAGACAGTGTCTCCAGGGGTGTAGGATCAAAGCACATGTGCTGCACTGCTTCAGTAAATGCCAGCAGTCCAAATAATTCTGCTTCCTTTTCTCACATCCCATACGCTGTTTTAAATGTCTCGGTATATAGAACAAGTGTATGTTGTGCTGCAGTGATATATCGATGTTTCCTTTCTACCAGGTCTTTCATAGGCCTAATCAATGGTAAAGTGCAATATCTGTTTCTCCCTGAATGTGAGCATGCTGTGAACTGCTGGAGCTGAGCAACAGACCTTGTGTCCCGGGAGGGCAACAGTTAGCATGCAAATAGAGCAAGCCTTCCCGCAATGCCCCACCAACCTGCCTAGAGAGCAAGGAATAGCCAAGCTGCGATTCCCTCCATATCTGCATCCACTGGGGAATCAGAGAATAATCAGTCTTCTCATTCTGTTTCTTGCCCTTTATATTCTGCTGCTTTGCCCTACCCGTCATTTTGCTGTATCTCCTTTCATCTTTCTTTTTCTCTTTACCTCCTTTCACCATGGAGATGGCCAAATTATTGACTCAAGCCTGTTTATCTGAATGTTTCAACCCCTTGAGTCTTCTCACAATATAACTTGAAGTATTGCATCATATTCATGGGTTTATTTCTAATGGCTTATTAATCAGTTTCCCTCTGCACAGTGGAGCCTGCAGGGTGACCTCAGACCATGTAGAGCAGCAGAGACTCAGTTAAAGGACACTCTACCTTGGGCTATGACATACCAGCTAAAGACTGGGATTCTTCTTGCCTGCATGATTAAATGCTGTAAGTACATCTGCCACTACTGAAAACATACTTCCTTACTCCGTAAGTGAATGAGTTTGGTCCTTTGAATAAATGAGCCTAAGCTCTGGACTTGAAATCCATAGCTTATGAGCATGCTGCAGATATTAGTCACATTGTTTAATGCAATACTGGAAAGCTCTTGGATGCTACAGCGACAAGCACAGTGTGAGCACTTGTACAAACTAGAACAAAAAAGCTTCTTCCTGCAAGCAGTCATGAGCAGGCTTAATGTAATTCTGTTTCTAGCAGAGAGGAAGTCTGCCCGACCCACTCATTTTCTCTGCCTCTCTATTGAATGAGTTTGATATCTGTGTTATTGAAGAGAAGTCAAGCCAAAGAGAAGAGGTTTGCATTTATGCCCTGATTCAGAAAATCGCTTGAGAACATACTTAACTACTTAAACCCATAGTTAGAGCTGAGTATTTGCACAAGTGCTTTGTTTTACAGGGATTGAAGCCCAGATCCAAGGGAAAAACAAATCTTAGGTACCTGAACTGGGAGAAACCTGGCACATCCAATACAGCATAAGATATTTCTTAAAATCCTATTGAAGTTGCCCCCACCAGGAAGATACCCACTTCAGCTGATGTTAAAATGTGCCTTTTTTTTCTTCCCTAACAAAGCCTAGAAGCTCCTTACCCTGCTGGGGGGGCATCCCAGCAGCAGGGCATCCTTTGGGTCCCCTTCAGAGCCCACCCAGTGCATCAGCAGCCCCACACAATGTTCCCTTGATAGCAAGGGATGCAGGTAGGTGTCATGTCTGGAGGAGAGTGGGATGTGGTTCCAGGGGAGATGGGATCCTCCTAGGCATGCCTGCTGGTGAGTGCAGGGCAAGGGCAGAGGGACAGTGCTCTGGGGCATCCACTGCTGTTACAGGCTATGGCTTCATAATGAGTCATGTTGTATGATTATATGAGATAATACAATTGCACTGTTAATGTTAAGAATAGCCATAAATGTTCCTGCAAAGGATAATGAGATCTGAAAGACTTGGCAGGGTTTTGTGTGCATCCTGGGGAGGGGTACTCCACTGCTCACACTGTCTCCCTGCGTAGGCTTCCCCTGACTTGGGGTCAGCTACCGTGTCTCAAAATAGGCACATTAGCTGCATCCTCATGCTCACAGACAGCTGTTTAGATAGCTGAAACTGAGCCTTTCCATTTAAACCAGCCCATATCCATACTCAGCTCCCATTTTCTGTCCCTTGTCAGCTACATTGAGGTGGTTCAACCCAAAGATAGGGTACAGAAGGGACTCTTACCAGGGTGCATCTTGTTTTGCATGTCCTGAGGCATCTCCTGATATGGTATTGCTGTGGAGCACTTGACACTCTTGCTCTTCATGAATGGGTACCAAATCCTGAGCATCTCCCTCTGCAGCAGCATCCCACCCATATACAGACAGTGTCCAAGCAGTTGCCACAGGGGCCAGCTCAGTGAGGAGGAGCAGCTTCAAAATCCCCTTTGTGATAAATGTCAATATTTACATTCTTGCAGTTGAGTTGTTCTTTTTATATGACTTTCTCCCAGAAGCGCCTGTTCCATGGGTTTGAATAGGCAGGGACCTGAGAGCAACACAACCAGCAACTGACGGAATTAATAAAAGAGAGGCTGGGACTTAAGAAAATAAGATGATATTAACAAGATAATTATCTCATCAAATTAGTCCAGAGGGAGCCAAGCCAAGCTCCACTCAGTAGCCTGGAAGGAAAGGAACTGGCAGGGGAAGCTATTTGTATAACAACAATAGAAACACTCTGCCCTTCTCTAGGAAAGGGCTTGGAGCAGCAGACACCACTGTGATAAGCACTTTATAAATGCAGATAGAGGGAACCTTTTGTCTGAGGAGCTCAGAGCAGTTTCCACTGAAGAACAGCAGCTCTGCAGCCTGCTGTGGGAGGCTGAGGCAAGGGCAGGGACCTCGGCTCCCCAGGGCAGCTGCAGCACAAGGGAGCAAGCACAAGCCCCTGCTATGGGCAGAGCAGCCCATCCACCCTCACCCATTTTCCCTATGCTATTGTCTCCCTCTCCTCCTTCCTATGGTTTTAGTTTTCCTCTGCTTTTCCGAGGCCCACAGAATTAGTTTCCATCCTGTGCCCATCTGGATTTAACCTCTCATTGATCTCATCTCTTTTGTTTTCTCATCTTCCCCTTCTAACAAACAAAAATGACTTGGGAGGAAACCTGTGCTAACACAACCCCTCTGATCACAGCGCAGCTGAGCTCTCAGTTCAGGGGGAAGCTCTCCCAGTAAATACAGCAGTGAGAGTTTGTCCTGCTCCATGTGCTTCTGAGCTGCTCTGCCTCCCTGGCAGCAATGCTAGTCAGCCTGGAAGGCAAGGGGGGAGTTCTCAGGAGAGAGTTCACAGGGCTTTCTATTCCTGCATCCAAGCAGTTCCCAGTATTGAACCCTGAATCCAGGGGGAAAACCCTGCACAGAGCATCGTCCTCTCCCTGTCAAACAAGCTCATAGAGGATGTGTTTCCCTGTGCTTTCTCAGGCTTTCAAAAGGAAGGCATGTGTGTATAATTACACTGCTGTGCTGTATTTCAGGCATTTTAAGTAACTTAATTCTCACTCTTTGGTGCTGTTTATGTGGTAGCAGTTTCCCTCTAAACACAAAGCACCTTAAGGCTTTTGGTGTACTCCATTTCGTAACCTACCTCAAAGAACTGACTTTGCTCCCCTAGATGGCAACTTAAGACAAGTATTTATCCATCAGAGTGGCGTGTCTCAGGGAACACTGGTTGGGCAGAAAGGCGTAGGAGCTGGAGCAGATGATGGACAGGATTTTGATGAACACAGCAAGACGCTGTTGCAAACCAGACAAATGCCAGGTTGGGCCACGTTGTGGGTGAGCTTCTGCAAGGATTTCTCATCGCTTCCCTCTCAAGTGGGGAGGTTAAATCTCTGCCTGTTTCGCTTTGCTAGAAATGTCATGGAGCCACAAATCTGGTTAGTCCCTTTGCTGTGTCTAAACAGGGACTGGGAAATGCATTGAGATCCAGGCCTGGGCTGTGCTCCTGCTCTGCATCTCCAAGAGGTGCCCAGGCACCCCCAACCTGGCTCCTGCAGGCAATGGGAGGTGTTTGGATTGGGGGCTGGGATGTCCCACATGGGAGGCAGAGAACAGGGTCCTGTACAGTGCTCTATCAGGGTTTTAGCTGTATCTCTTCTGGTAAAACCTCCTCTTGCTCTACCCACCATTTCCTTCGTCTCCTGCTCATCCTTGTCCTGCTGTTATTTCCCTGAGCTGATGAGCATACCATGGGGGGGTGCATGGGTGAGTTGTGGGGCTTCACCTTTGGAATAGATACTCTGAAGGACCTTCCAGGGTGTCTTTGGAGTAGATACCCTGGAAGGTCTGAACTGGTACAGCCAGTTTTTCTAGGTTGATCCTGGACTTACAGAGCAGCAGCCTTGAGGAAGCAAGCTGTGTTTAGATGCTTAAAATGGTGAGTTTTGTGTAGGAAAGCGGTGACCAAGCAAGCTGTGTTTAGATGCTTAAAATGGTGAGGTTGTGTAGGAAAGCTGGTGACCAGAGGGATCTGTGTACCCACTGAGCAGCAAGAGAGAGCAAAAGATGCTGGGCAGCTACCTCCATGGGGATGCATGGGCATTGTGGTGGGGATGGTGCTATGGTGCTGCCCTGGCAGATGTTGTACACATGCAGAAAGGCAGTTCCAGCCAAAGATCATATAATGATTTGGGTTGGAGAGGACTTAGGTCCAGTTTCAACTATGTGCCATGGGCAGATCTCACTCCCCAGTGGTCCAGCACTTGCCATGCTGGCTTGGAGAGGCCACCTTGGTGCAGGGGACTTGGTGGCTGTGCCATGGGCTGCTGTGACTGCAACTGCTGGTGCTGAATGGCTGCTCCTTCTCTGTTTGCCCTGGCTGAACACATCATAGCATCCTTTGGTAAATAAATGCATGTCATGGAATGAGTGAATGGGTAAATGAGTGAATGAAGACTTTTGGCTTCTTCTGGCTGTGGAGAAAGCCGCACGCTCCCCATGCGCCAGGCTGCTGAGGTCTGCCAAGTGCAAAGCCATCTGAAAACGACTCAGTGAGCTAGAAAATGCCTGGTCTGTTGTGTGAAATTCCTCTGCACCAGCCCTGTCACTCCTCCTCAGCTTTGCGCCCAGCTCTGCCTTTGATGGGCATCCCTCCTATTAATTAAAGGTGACAGGGTGCAGGGAAAACAATAGGGTGGGTCTTTAGGGTCGCACCCCAGCCACCTCTCTGGTCTTGGCTGTCCTTTTGCTCCGTCTTCCTGGCGAGCTGCCACCGAGATCACAGAAGGGGCAAGAGGCAAAATGTTTGGTGCCACTTCCAATTAGTAAATTATTTCATCTTCTGGTTCCCAGCTCTAAATCTGCTATGGCGGCCGGAAGATGCCTCCCGTGGCTGACGAGATGGATGCACAGGATATTCTTTTAATTTGAAGGAGGGGAAAAAACATCCTGTTTTTAACCCAAAGCATCCTCAGATGTGTTCCCTGTGCGATCTCTAGCCCCCAGCTCTGCAGCGCAGGCAGCAGAGAGCACTGGGAAACCTGCCTGCCGAGGCATGGTTTGTGTGTTAGTGTTACAGTGTGGGTAATGATCCCCTGCAACAATCACTGCCCGCTGGCTCCCCGTGGAGAAATCCGACCTGACGTGGGGATCCAGCCTCCCTGAGGGCTGGGCTGTGGGAGATGTGGCCTGGCTCTCTCCTTAGGCAACAGCAACCTGTCACAGTGCATGGGTTATGTGCATCCTGATGGGACGAGGGGCTCAGCCCCATAGCACTATCAGCTTGTATCTCCTTCTTGGGCCCCTGGGTGGCACCGATCCCAGTCCTCAGAAGAGAGCAGAGCAAATTGCAAAGGGTTTTAGCAACCAGAGGCTTTGATGTGTGTGGGTGTGGGCTGAGATGTGAGAGGGATGCTATGTGACTGGGCAAGGAGCGGAGCTGGACACAACTTTGGAGCTGCAGCATGAGTATATTAAAGGGTACGTGCATCCTTTCCCACACCTGCCTGCATGCAGCACTGATTTCACTCTCCTGCTATTGCAGACACTACTCTGCCACCTCGACCCTGCAAAAGCCTTGAGCTGAGCCCACTCCCTCTCAAAATGCTCATTTCTTGACCACCAGTGCTCAAGTACTGTGCACCATGTGCAGGTCCAGGAGTGCCAAGTGCCTGCCTTGGTGCAAACACCTTGCTGGAGCCCTGAGAGCAGGTGGCTGAGGAAGAGCTCTGGAGGGAAGGATTAAGGCTATTGCTTGTTTCATTAAGTAAGTTGCTGAAGGTCTTGGGGCACACCCCAGGGGCATGCCAGAGATGCAGCACCTTGGAGAGGTTGCTGACATCTTGCCACAGGCCCAGAGCCAAGAGTGCTCACAGGGGTGGTGCAGAGGAACCGGGTTCTCTGGAGCAGAGAAAAGACTGCTCAGAACCTTAAACACATTTAAATGAGTGGCAAAGATAAAAGAATGCAGATAAGAGATAAGAACCCACATATGACAGTAACACAATCTTCATAACTGCAGTAGACGAGCAGGAAAAATAGCCATATTCATACACTCGGAATATTATCTTGGAAACCAAGAAGTAATTAGTCTGTCAGGAGATAACTCGCTTTCCTTGCCTCAGTTTAGACACTCGGTTGCAAAGGAAGTTTGGGTCACCTGCAATGGCATGTCTACACAAAATGAAGGTTGGTGCATTATGAATGCCATTGTGCTGATGGGACTGTTTTCAATTACTAACGTAAGATTGGCTTAATTTGCATGAGGCAAAGTGATATTATTAGCACAAACTATTTAACGCTAAAGGAGGCAAACATACATCTATTGATAGCTGCAGACAAACTGGCTTCCTTAACATGGTCTAATTTTGCATTGCAGGATCTTGTCACCACCAGTGTTTGCTGGTCAGCTTCTTCCCTATTAACAGGACTAGAGCCAAGAAAGCTCTGTATTTCCTTTCAGCCTTTATTTCCTGAGCTTCCAGCTGTGTTGATCAAAGATATTTCTTAGCATTGTTTCCTGCTATCTAAGATACCGCACCCTAAACAAGTTAGGGTTAGAGCACTATCCTATCTACACCTCCATCTCCCATTAGGAAGCCTGTTTGTGGGAATGCAAGAATAGCTGCACTGAATATGTACAAGGGTGCATCCTGCCTCTTGGCTTTGACACAGGCTGGTCCCGGAAAGTGCTGAGGAAGGGTTTGTCAAGAGGGTAAGCCAACAGTTATGGCTTCCCTGATTATACCCTCCAGCAGCGACAAGCAGGCTTCTGTTTAAAGGCTTCCAGCACCAGAGATTGCATCTGGTTCTTTGTTTTCAATTCCCTGTTGGATCTGTGTGCTGCTAATTTATGTAAGCACTTTCTGGGCTCACCTGTACTGGACCACAGCGTCCTGAAGTCCCCAGTGCTATACAGCAGTGGTACTCTGGGGCTGTGGAGAAGGTTTTCGCATGTGCTAGTCCTGCTGCTCCATCATTTCATTTGATGTTGCTAGTTCTTCCTCAACACTTAACGGGTAAAACCCATTTCCAAGTCATCTTCCACCTCACTTTTAGACAGATCTCATTTGCTCAGCTTCTCCCCTGCAAAAGCCATTTCATGTCCCTGATCGCTGCCATGTTTCTGCTCTGTGCTGCTTCTGCTACTGACAAGCCTTTGGAGATCAGAGCACCAAGACTGCAAGGACTGCTTGGGATGTGAGTGCTGCAGGGACTAACAGTGGGACAGAGGAATGCTTTTTTAATCACCCAGACCCAGGAATACAACCTTGGCTTGACCTCTTCTGCCTCCTAACCTGCTGAAAGGAGCTTACTCCACTGTTCTTTTGAGGCCAAACAACAAAGAACACAACGACCTGCTGTTAGTCATTTCTTCCTCTCGATCCAAGCCTGAGGAGTGGTTTGGGAGGTCCTATACTCAGCCCTATGGCCCATCCTGTGGGGAACAACATGCCACAGTGAGATGAAAAGGATCACAGTATATAAGGAGGCAAAGCAGAATCCTGCCAGTGCACAGTCATTGTGCTCCACTGTCTCCTAATGTTTGACTTTGAAATGCTAATGTTCTTTTAAAGTAGGTAATTTTCATGTAACTTCTATCTACAGGACTCAAAGAAGGTGTTTATTACGATCCTGCCTGTCCTGGAGCACAGGTAATAAATTACAGAGCCTTTCCCTGACCAAAACCCAGCCTGGCTCCTCCTTGCTGCCTTCTCTCCTCCTCAGCCTTTGGGCTGCTGTCCTGGCACACAGCAGGGCTGGCACCAGGTCCTCTCTGCCAGGCGCCACAGAGCACTGCCTCGACGTGTTGGGGCACTGGTGAGACATGGAGAGGAGGAGCAGAACCAGCCAGAGGATGGGCTTGGGGAGAAGCGAGAGCTCCTGTGAACCAAGAGCCGTGCCACGAGCCCTGGGAGCTGTGGTGCTGAGGTGGTTTCTTTTTGCTTCATCACAAAAGCAGGATTTGCATGCTGTGTGGCTTGGGAAACCTGGCACTGCAGCCCATTGACTGGTGTGAGCTCCTTGGTTTACCTATAACAGCTACTGCTGTTGTGTGGATGCTTCAGCACACAAAACCCATCCATCCGCATGTACAGCATGCAGCATCGACAGGAGCATCCCCAGGGTGGCTTGCACAAGCCCAGGTACTATTTCTCATCGTTGTCTTAAAAGGCAGCTTCCCATGAGCGGCACACACCAGCCTCATCTGAATATTGTTTTTCCTGCGGGTGTTGGGCATGCCAGGAATGTGTCAGATCCAGGCCTCTGAGCACGATGGGTAATGTTTGTCCATAAGCATCTGGAGTCAATCTGTCTAGTAGCTGCTCAGCAGGGCACTTAGTCACCCAGAGAGCACTGGAGAAGGAGCTTTGGCAGCTGGGGTGGAGCGCGACTCTGTCGCTGTGCAGGCACCGGTGAGGCTTGGGCCATGCAAAGAGCCAACCGCAGGCTCCCCAGCAGCGTGGGGAGCAGAAACAGAGGGAAATGGGATGTGTGAAGCCTGTGTCCCGAGAGCAGCCTGCTTTGAAGGGCCGCTCCCAAGCCACGAGAGGAGTGATGCAAGCTGGGCTGTGCCAGCAGCCCAGCCGCTGTCTCCACAGTGAGCATCAAGGCTTGGGGAAGGAGGATGCTGATGTGCTTTGGGTTGGAGCTGAGGTTTGCACGCACAGTCCTGCCATGCATGGTGAACCCCACGGCATTCCCACCCCACGCAGGACTCGGAGGAGCATTGTGGAGGAGAAGCACAGGGATGAAGGAGCTGAGGCCACCCTGCCCTCCTTGGAGCACAGCCCACCCCATGCCCTGCATCACCAGCAGTGTGAGGAGAGCTTTCTAGATGACTTGGCATGCTGTCCTGTTAATAATGGAAAGCAGGGCTGCCTGGGTGCTGTGTTCTGGTGTGAATTATGCGCACAAAATACAATTTGCTTTGCTAATGGTTTTTTGCCATTTTGGTGCTGGGGAACTTTTCAGAAATCATTACCATGCGCTCGGCTCTTGATATTTTTCTCTCTCTTCTCAGGCAATTTGTCAGAAGGGATTTTTTGACAATTTCACTGAACCATGCTGGAGAGCAGGTTAACCCCTCAAGAGCTTAGCACATTTCCCTCTTTGCATTGGCTCAGATTGGTTTGTTCCTCCTGCCTTTGTTAGGGGCAGTGAGGAGCTGGATGGATCGGTGGATGGCTGGATAGCTATCTGTTCATGGGGCTTCATATTCCAAATCCTCTTTGACATCTGCTCATCCAGACTCTCAGTCCTTCACATAATGAGGGTCCCTGTATTCCTCAGGGACACCTAAACAACAGGATGATTGCAGCAATACTGTTAGGGATGTGCAGTGCTTTGGAGACCATTGAGCACCCCTGAGCTAAGTAGGCTCTGCCAATACTTCCTAGGTAGGGGCCAGGCTCCCAAGCACCAGTCGTGCCCCAGCTCCTTGTGGAGTTTGGCCATGGGCTACCTGGAGGAGCTGAGCTTTCCAGTTCTCATCCCAAAAAACTCTAAGAACCATACATGTGTCTCTTTCCAAGAGGTTTTTAGAAGACGTGGGAATGCCAAGGTGGAAATTGACGTTCAGGAAGCTGACATGGAAAAGATTTTTGGGCTATGCCATCACTCTGCTTTTTTCTAGCAGCCTTTTATCCCTGTCGACCATTTTCTGGATGGCTCCTGTTGCTGGGAAGCAGACTTGAAAACCTCTCTCAGCCTCTGTCATAGAATCACAGAATCACAGATTGTTTTGTGTTGGAAGAGACCTCAAAGCTCACCCAGTTCCAACCCCTGCCACAGGCAGGGACACCTTCCACTGGAGCAGCTGCTCCAAGCCCCTGTGTCCAACCTGGCCTTGAACACTGCAGGAATGGGGCAGCCACAGCTTCTCTGGGCACCCTGTCCTACAGCCTCAGTCACATTCAGGAGCTTCAGTATTCCATGCAGGCTCTTCCCCTTGGGAACACAGGGGCCACTGCATGATGTTGAAGGGTCTGGTAGGGATGGAGGTGGCCAGTGAGGGAAAGAGCTGCTGCAAGTCTTTTGAAGCATAGTCTGCTCATGTGTGGGATGTTGAACCTGCTCTTAGAGAGCCAAGGGCAGAGCAGCTGGGAATGCTGGTGCCCTGCGTGCCACAGGTAATTCTCCATCATGGAAGGAATTGGGTTTCTTGCCTGTGTTACTTTGCCTGATAATTAAGTAGCTGTCTTAGCAAAATCTCCTGTCTCCCATTGCAGAGCTGGTGCTGAGGCTCCTGCAGCCGTGCCACTGTTGTTTTAGATGAGCTTGGGCTGTGTCTCCATTTCCTCATCTCTACTGGGAGCATGCTGCAGGGAAACGTTAGAAATCTTCCCTGGGTCCTACGTATGCAGAAGCCGTGTTCAAACATGAATTCCTTTTGAGCACACATGGACTTTTACACCCTGCCAAATGCATTTGCATCCATACTGCTGCTGTCAGATTTTGAAAGCTAAGCAGCCAGGCTTGGACAGGGTTTGAATGACAAGAGAACATCACTAGGAGGATGAGCATCCTGGAACAGGCAGTGAGCTTCAATGAGGACACAATCCAGCCTCAGAGCTGCTACATCTCTGATGGTGCTTGTTCAGGTGGGGATACACCTCACCTGAGCAGGGCTATCAGTCACTGTGTGCTGGCCAGAGGTTGGGATGGCAGATTCCCTCCTGCTGCCTGAAATTCCCCTATCATGCTAGCTGGCTTTAGCATCGCTTTTGCTCCCTAAGGCTGTGGCAGAGCCTCTGCAGAAAGAGCTGCCATGTCCTGCCCACTGCTCCTGTGCCAGTTTATGCAGGGCTGCTCACAGATAGAGCAATCTTTTGTTATTACTCATTATTTGGATGATTTCTGTCACCTAGGAAGCTTATTTTCAAATGAGGTTGGTTTGGGTATCGATTGCTGAAGTCTTCCTGTTGAGCGATGTTTATCATCTCCAGTGGGTGCTGCCAGGCATAAGGTCTATTAATTGTTTCAATGATTTCTGCACTGTTGGGAGCTGGACTGAGATGTGCTGGGGCATGTGTTCAACCACTGGGTCTGCTGCAAGGTGAAGCACTGGTGTTTGTCCTTGCAGGTCCTTGAAAACCCTGTGTCCTGCATAGCTCTTCATGTGTAATTGCTAATGCATCCACCTGGGCCAGCACCTCCATGGTAGGTTAATTGCCTGGATTTCTGCTGAGCTGAATAGTCTCCACTTACCTGAAGATGCAACGTATTTATTTTACAATATCCTTTCCCTGTTACCTATTATTGTATCAAGTGTCCTTCTCATTTGTGTACTCCAGAATCTCAATATTGTTGAGATTTAGCCCTTGAAAGCCCCTCTGGTACCTCAGGAGCTGTGCAAAGCCAGGCAAATCTAAGGATGCGCCTGCTGGACTGCAGTGTGATGGCGAGGTACCCGATATAACAGCAGATAAGACTGCCATCACTAGCACAGCATCTGCAGCTCCCTCAGCTACCTCTATCTTCCACTACCATCTCACTGGCTTCCCATTTCAAACTAGGCAGTTAGCCTCCTTGTAGTCACAACTACATTGATGAAAAGCAGCCCACGATACATGAATTGCAGTCTGTAACCTTACCAGTGCTGTTTCTCTGATGCTGCTAAGGACATGAAACTGGGCAGTTAAATGAGCTGGGAAGCCTATCACTTCGTGAAAGCATCTAAATATCTGTAATGTCACTTTGCAAGAGCATCACTTTCTGAACTGAACTAAATCTCTGCAATGTCAGCCCTTGGAGGACAAGTTCTGTGTTTCTTCTTTAATGGACTCGTTTCTTAGAGACAGCTGATGCTTATTTGTCATTATTTGCTGTGGTCTGTTGAATCCATCACTCTCATGTGTGATCCCTCTAATGAAACGCCAACAGCATTATGTAGTTCATGAGCCCCATGGGCTGAGGTGGTCCAAATGGCCTCTGGGAGGCCAGTGACTTGCCTTCTCCTGTGGACATTTTGCACCCAGCAAGGTGAGCATCAATTAGAGCACCCAGTTTGTTGAAAGATCTACCCAAATCAATCAATCAATGGATTCAAAGGTTCCAAGCACACAGTTAAAGGCCAACTGTCTCTTCAAATCCTAAGTGAAATAAGCTGGATTGAATCCTTGGTAAATCACCAAAGGCTAAAGGATCTTATGAAGCTGGTCAGCACTAAATATCCTGTGCAGCTCATAAAGCAAAAAATATTGATTTTTGGGGGGTTTGTTGTTTGTTGGGTTTTTGGTTGGGTTTTTTTTTAGTTGGAAAGGCAAAATAACTTTAAATGTGCTAAACCTTTAAATTAAACTGAGAAAAACCCCAAGATCTCTCTCTGCTGTTTCTGGAGCCTGAGCATTGCAGTTGTCCGCAGCCCATAGCTAAACCCCCAGGAAAGAGGTTTGCTGTCAATACTTATTGCAGGTATCCCTCTGCCACTTTTGCCCTGGAGGACACAAAGCATGGTGACATACTGCAGGCTGCCTTCAAACTCCAAGCAATCTTCTGACCCATTTTCCCATCCTTTTGGGTCAGTCCATCCCTCAGTTCTGCCACCACAACACAAGTGTCGTGGGTGGGAGAAGGACACAAAGATGCTGCTTTCTTCCTGCAGAACGCAGATCTCGTTTTCACACTGCAAAGACGTACTTGTGGTTGCAGCCTCAGTCTGCAGAACGGCTCCCACAGCCTACTGCAGAGCTAGAATCACGCTCATGTTCCTAGAAACTAAACTGCATATATTCCTTAGCGTCTACGGGTGGGACAGAAGGTTAAGAGACTCTTTGTTGGCAGCTCTTATAATACAAGCTCTGCCTCATTCTGCTCCTGCCTCCTTGGATGCCTCCTTATTCCTTCCAGGCTGTCTTCTCAACCCCCTCCTTCTAAGCATGTGTCCATCTCCTGTGTCACTGAACTTTGACCACCAACACTGTGTGGTTTGACACTGCTCCTCCTTTAAATCTGCTGCTCCTCAGTGCCTGGCTGTCCAGCCTGCTGCAGCTACATAGCCCCAGGTCTTCATTAGTTGGGCTGTCACTGGAGCAAGCACCTGAAAGAGAAGCACTTTGTGTCCACCCATCCATCTCCTCAGCAGCCCCTTTCCTTTCACCTGATGGCAGCTCCCCCAGTGTCAGCCCACTGCCCTCTGCCAGGCAGCTCCTCTGACCCTCTGCACACACACTGCTGAGCTGCACAGTCAGGCGTTTGTCACTTAACATCTTCATTACTGTCAGTGCTGTGATCTTGAGGGATGCTCCCAGCCAGGTCCCACTCTGCCTGGTTTCTGTTGCATGCTTCATGATGTGCACATGGAGACAGAAACACATCAGTGAGCACGGGGATGGCCCCATGGACTTAGAGCAGAGGTTCCTCTGTCCAAGAGGCAGCCAGGAGTTGCCGATTGAGTGAGAACAGGAGAAATTGGGTTGACCCCATCACATCTCAGCTGTCCCAGGTTCCCCAAACTGAAGTCTACTGCAGAGAATGGTGTTGAGAGCTGTGGGCAGAGCTGCTCTGAATGCTTTCAATGACAATGAGCTCCTCAGTGCATCACAGGAGAAGGTACTTCCTTTTGTTTGTCTTCCATGAGTTGTGGGGTAATCTCATTTTGTTTGTACATAAAGAGAAGTCGTGAATAATCACTCAGTAATCACCTTCCCTCTCCTAGTCATGGCTTTACAAAACTCTAATCACATCCCTCTTCATTCATCTCTTTTCAAGGCCAGAGCTCTTATTATTTAGTCTCCTTACAATAAAACATCCATTCCTCCAGCTGGGGATGATGCCCCCCCCTTGTTCCCTCACTCCTTGATGCTGCCTCCACAGCAACTGTGTCTTCAACATGCACCAACCACCCTGGAGATGCTGTAGGTCCATCTGGGCTCTGCTTTGGGGTGAACCCCTCAGTTCTTGTGTTGGGAGAGTTGGAAAGAGCACAAGGTGTTTGTGGTCCAGCTCCACAAAGCACTGTAAGGAAGGGGAGTGGAACCAGCCGCTATTCAGAGGGCTGTGGGTCCCAGTCTCAGCCCCACACATGGTGGTGGGGACACCTGGGGGCAGCTGCCTGTGCTCAGGCAGGAGTGGGGAGCTGTGTGCCCTGTGGCATTCAGACAGAAAGGACAAGGGCTTAGAAACACACCTTAAGTGGTTAATAACGGAGCGTTTGCTCCACTGAAAGGGAGCACTGTGTCTTCCCTTGGGGGAATTCTCTTTCCCTCTTCTATGGGGCAGATGTTTCCCTGGTGACATTCCCCTGTGGAAGGATGACACTGGAGCCCAAGCCTGCACAAGTGAAGAAGTCTGCGTGGAGAGTACAGCGGGAATTGCAGCTTTCACACCAAGGAAAGTTACTGGGAATGTTCATAGTGGCTCCTGTTGTATTGCCTGGGGTTTGCAAAGCAGCCTCGGTGGCATCAGAGGGGGCAGAGGACGTACACTGTTGTGTGTGTATGGGAGAGAAAGGTGCTTGTGCTGGGGAAGGTGCTGTTGCGATGTGGAGATCGGTGTGGGAAGTGCTCCTGCTCCCATGTGGGAGGAGAAATGTCTCATGTCCCCTCTGTGTGCAGGGAAGGCTTCACCAGGCCAGAGCAGGGCAGTGTCTGGGGACCTGGGAAGGACTGAGTGGGTCAGAAGCATAGGGGCAGGAAGAGTTGGTAGTGCTGGGGGTGAGTGGGCATGGGGGGGTGAGTGTGATGCCCAGGACATGGCTGGTGGGGTCAGACCTGAACAGGAGCACACAGCATCCCACCGGCACTGCTGCAAGAGGGGAGGGCTCAGCCAAAAGAGGAGCACTCCAGTGTTAAGGTTTGGGGATGCACAGCTTTAAAGGGGACCTGGCCAGCAGATCTGAGCTGTGTGATGTTCACATGGCCCCTGTGCAACCATCACCTGTAGCCAGAGGAGTCCCTTAACAGAAGGGCTCAGTGCTGGTGATGGGAGTTTCTGGCAATGGCCAGGGCCCCCACACTGCAGTTTTGAGGCTGGGATATCCAGGAAGATGGACTGAGCCTGGATTATTTATCTGCCTGCCCATCACAGCAGTGGCTGGAGGCTATCGATGAACAATCAATAGTACATTGCAAAACCCTGAGCCAGCTGTAGGGAATTGTTGGTACTTCTCCTCATGCGGGATAACGTGTCTAGGATGGGGTTTGGTTTGGATTCTCTTTTCTCTTTTATTTTAATGTAATTGATTTCCTTTGTTAGCTTGGCCAGTAACTGTTAATGGGATGACCAGAGTTGGGTAAGAGAAGGAAAATGATAGGGCTTGTTCGAACATTGTGTCCTCAGCATGCTCTCATGGTGGAAAGGCAGAACTATAAAGGTCAGACAGCCCCTGGGTCCATCTGCCTTGTGTGGAGCCTCTTCCCACTGCCAGGCAGGCTCCACAGGGCACTGTCATCTGCACTGTCCCATGTGTGCCACTGTCACCACTACAGGCTGAGACATTGTCTTCAGCAGAGATGGGAACAGTCCCTTCGCTTCACCAAGTATTAAATCAGAATAAGGGCTGGAGCCAGCACAGGGGGTTGAAGCCAGGACTGGTGTACTTGTGGCAGCTGTAGCTGGTACCAGAGGGGGTTGGATGCCACCCCACCAACCATATCCTGGGAGCAGAGACATTATACTGGGATGGGCAGCAGGGATTTAAGATGCTCTTTTCTCCAAACACCCCCCAGACAGACAGACTGCTCCACACAATGACAAAGGCTGGACACATCAGGTTGAGCAGGGAGTAAATGCTCCCTGCTTTCCCTGTCTCCCAGCCCAGGCCGGTATTTTAACCCACTCTCCCTCTCAGCACAGCAATCTGTGCATGGTGACTGCAAACCTCTGATCAAACATTCCCTCCTTCTCCCCCCATGCAAGTCTAAAGTGCACCATCAGTCAACAGATGACTGAGACTCCGTTTTCATCAACCGGCAGGCCATGGCAGACGAGGCCTCAAATATTAGTCAAAAGCAAACACCAAAGGGCAAAGGGAGAGCGGAGTGGATTTGTTTGCCTGGCCTGTGACTCGGGAGGTTTTGGGCACCGGGATGCTGCAGTAGGAGAGGTGCTGCCCAGCAGAAGGGTCCCGGCGCTGTGCAAACGCCAGCGAGGGATGGAAGTGTGATGCACAGCCCATGGAAAGGAAGAGGTTGCTGGAGAAGAGAGCAAAATCTACCATCTATTTGCCAACAGAGGGTATGGAGCCCGCAAGCAGCGGGGCCGAGCTCTGCCGCTCAGGTCCCGGGAGGTGCTGGCAATCCGGGATGCTGCCCCTTTAAAACGTGTGGGAGCAGGGGGAGAAAAGACGCAAATGAGGAATCCGGCTGAAAATTAGTAGAGCAGAAAACTCCAAATGATGCAGAGCTAATTCCTTAAGTGTCAGCCCGGCTGCCAGACCCTCCGCTCCCCGGCCCCGCAGCACCCCCAGCCCCGGGGCAAGCCCCCCTGCTCCCCAGCAGCGCTCAGGGCCGGTCCTGCAGCGGTGCTGGGCTCCTCTGCACGGCCGCAGCCCCGCGGCATGGCCCAGCCCGTCCGGATGGGCAGGGGAAGGTTTTTAATATACTTTTATTGGTCTGTATATTTCCTTTCCTTCCCCCACCGGCTCGGATCGATGTTTGCAGTTTACTGAAGTCCCAGGCACACAGATTAAATCCTCTCCCTCTATTACACTAGATGGGCTTTTATTCTCCCTCTGATCACTCGGAAATAAACACAGTGTGAGCAAGCGGGAGGCGAAGGGGGGAGGCAGGAGGAGGGGTGGGGGTTAACCAATTTCAGGCCTGTTTATTCCCTACCAGCCTCGGAGCTCACAGTCATTAAACAAGTCACTCGGTCTGCGAGCTGCTGGATCCCCTGGCTTCCACTCCTCCTGCCTTCCCCTTTCCCCTGCCCTCCTGCTCCCTCCCTCACTCCTCTTCCCTCTTCCTTTCCCCTCTTTTCTTTTCCCCTCTCTTTTCCCTCCCCCATTATTTTAGAAGAACAATAATAATTAGGCAGAGCAGCCTCTAACACAATTGTTTCAGCCTGAACAGGCAATTAGGACAGGCAGAGTGAGGCTAATGAACGGTGCATTGGTTCCCCCCAGTCCTGCAGCCTGGCCCCCTCCGTCCGCTCCCCACGTCCCCGCAGACGTGTGGATCTGCTCCCGAGCTGCCTCTTCTAACGCGGGCAGGAGCTGGCAGCCAGCGCGGCCCCCCAAGGCCACGGGCAGCCCAGCCGTGATGAGCCGGGGAAGGGGGAGCCGAGCGCAGGAAGCGAAGGGTGATGAATGGGAGCTGCGGGCAGGGGGATGGGGATGGGGATGGGCTGCACAGGAGCTGCCAGGCTGCGGCTTTGGCAAGGGGACTTGTCTACAGAATAAGAGTGACAGGCCGTGCGCTGCCCCGGGCCCTCTCATGTGCAGGGGAGCGAAGGCAGGAGATGGGCATCTCCCTGGGGCTCAGAGCAGGATGGGAGCAGGAGCTCCTGAGTCCTGCTCTGTGGAGGGGAGGGCAGGAGAAGGACCCTGGTGTTACCTTATGATGATAAGGCAGGGATGAGGTATAGGACTGAGGAAGGGAAAGCCTGGGTTATGGAGCACATGGAGCACAGCATTTGGTTCCTCTGCTGCTGGCATCAGCCATGGAACTGGTGACCCTGCACACAGATGCCCTGGTGATGACTGTTCCCAGAGGTGTGGTGTGGTACCCAAGGCCAAGCAGCTGCACTGAAATATTCATGCCAACCTCACTCTGAAGACAGCATGATTTTTTGGGAGCTTTCTGTGTGTCCTAAATGAAGCTGTCTGCTCCACATGGCTGCCTGGGCATGATGGGAGCAGCAGGGTCCTGCAGGGCTGATGAGGTGCTGGGAAGCAGGAGGTGTATTTGCTTTCCATTTGCAATGTTCACACCCTCAAGAAGGATGTGAAGCACGGACCATTCAGATAATGTCCCAGAAGGACAGGGGACCAGCCCTCAGGGTGGCTATGCTGCCATGGGGACAGTGCAGTGCCATAATCCTATCGCAGGTGATGCCCCGGGAGCAGCTGGTCCCAAGTATGCCCATAGCTGACAAGATGAAGATGCTTCATGTTAGTGTTGTGATGATTGGGTGAGCAGTGCCAGAGACACAGGTGACAGGGTAGGAGGTGATGGAGAGGGAGGTGGCAGGCGATGCGAAGGTGTCTGTGGCAGACTCCCATGGCAGGCGATGCTGGAGGTGTTGTGGTGGCTGGAGGGTGAGATGTGGTGGTGATTGGGTCTGCCAGGGCACTGCTCCGTGGCTGAGGAGCTGCTTTCCACACCCTGCTTGGGAGGTTTGGATAGGAGCCCTGTGCTTATCCACCTACTTGTACAGGGTGTTGAGATATTTCCCCAGCACAGAGCTGATGTTTGTCCCTGGTGTTCCCCACTGATCCAAGTGTGGGACTGCAGACATGGGCATGCAGTGGGGAAGGGGACACTGGGGACTGTGGGTGCTCACACAGATCTTATGTGCTCCAGTGTGGCCCCAAACTGGCCCTGGGCTGCCTCAAACTCAAACATCCCTGGTTTTACTGGAGCAATGGGAGCTTTTGGTCCCCTTGCCACTCAGCACGCAAAGGCAGTGTAACACGTAATGGCACCTCAGCACAAGAACAGAGCTCTACCTTTCTGCCTAGTCAAAGAGCCTGAAAGCTGCCTGTGTACAGCCTCCCGCTCTGCAGCCCACCAGAATGTATCACAAATCCCAATGTAATTTGCTGTCCCTCAGGCCGCTCGGTATTACTGCTTTCCAAATGTCTCTCTCCCAGTCTCCATGGTGTTAAATTATATTTCCCCAGCTGGATTACTTTGCATTTGTTCAGAATGAATTTCATTTGGCTATTTCCTTCCTATGCCTGACCCTGCTTTCCCAGTGCATTATCTTTTAGCTCTTTGTCCTCACCAGGATTTGCAGCACCTTCCCATTTCATATCCTCTGCAAATTTAATTAACATGCTCTTTACCCTCCCTCTTTCAGATCAAATGAAGATGTTAACGGCGAGCAGACCTGGCACAGATCTAACCACTAACCACTAACAACAATACAAGTACCTTGCACTTAAATTATGCACTTCCCATCAGAAGATTTCAAGGGCCTTTGCTGCACTGGATAAGTGTAATTATTAAAGCTGGGAACTCCGCTATGCTGGGGAATTTAATACTGAGGTCTGCCTGAGGGCATATGTCTTGTTGACTGTTGTGTTACCATAACCCTTGTCAGTCCTGGGGTAGAGGTCCCTGCAGTGCTGTGCCTGTCGCTCCAGTCTGTCTTCATGGACACAGAGGTCCCTGTCTGGGGCACCCCCAGCTTGAAACACCAGGTTCAGAAGAAGCAAAGTGGTGACCCAGCAGCTGGCTCAGGAGTGTCTCTGATTCCGGTAAATGAATCAGTGCCATGCTGTAATTTTGATGAATTAGGAAATGGTCACAAGATGTTTCAGTCATTGTCTGTGGTCATGCAATGGGGAAACAAAGGCACAGAGGTCCTGGTTAGTGTGTTAAGCACATGGGCTGTGATTCACCTGCCTTTGGGCGACTGGAAGAGGGATACCCAGGGTTCTGGCTGTTGGAGCAAGAGCATCCCTGTGGAGGGTCACTGCTCTGAGCTCCTTTGGGATGGGAGGAACCCCCCTTGGGCATGGCTGGCTTCTGAGGATGCACGAATTCCAGCTTGATTGCCCCTCACCACAGACTGGAGGCTTTCACCCTCCTCCTGCATCCTGCATGGGGAGCACAGGCTGGTTCTTCCTATGGGAGTAGCAGGGGTCACCCCTGCCAAAGAGCCTGTCTAAAATCCTGCCTTGGTTTCATCTTCATAGCAACATACAACTGTGAGGCAGCTTGAGCTGAGCGTAAAAGGGGTTTGCAGGACACCGTTTCCAAGCTCTTTACAAAGAATGGCCTTTTTTATTTTGACCTGTTTTCCAACATTTCATGGAATCCCAGACTGGTTTGTGTTGAAGGGATGTTAAGGCTCAACTGGTTCCAACCCATGGGCAGGGACACCTTCCACTACAGCAGCTTGCTCCAAGCCCCATCCAACCTAGCCTTGAACACTGCCAGGGATGGGGCAACTAAATGGTCTCATCTTGTTAGTGTTGCCTTGATAATGAGTAATGTTTAACAGCTCCTGCTCTGGGTGATGCCGTATTCCTAAATCTCCATTGTGTTCTGTGCCAGCAAAAGCAAGTACAAGCTGATTTTCTGCTATGACCTCCTTCAGCTAAACCAAGCAGAAGAGCTGCCACTGAGAGGAACGATGCTTCAGGAGCATCCTGGTGCTTCTGCGCCCTGAAAAGGGGTTTTCTGTACCCACTGCTCAAACTTTCTCAACTTTGTATTGCCTGACACCACACCAGCCATCCTCAGACCAAAGGAACTCAGTGTGCAGGCTGCCAAGAGCAAACCCCTGTGGATACAGCTTGGATGCAGTGGAAGATGGAGCAGCAGAGAGGGCCCAACATCTCTGCAGAGCCTCTTGCTAAGACTGGACAGCTTGCCCTGCAGCTGGAGAAACCTGCAGATTGCTCTTGAAAGGCACTTGCATGGCTTTTCCTTTGCTTGGCTGGAATTTGAGCTTTCCTGGTGATGCCCCCAGGTCCACTACTGCCCCAGGCTGCTTCCTTGCATCAGTAATGCTGTTACTCAGTGGCTGTGCTTTAGCCCTTGTGGTATTTTCTTTCCTAATAAATCAGCTGATATTCTTGATTTTCACAGCAATATTTCAGAGCTAAGTAGGAATTCAGCTGCTATTTATACCATAAAGCAAATAAACCCCAGTGCCATTTCAGGAGAATATTGATATGGCGCTGAACAGGGGTGTAAGGACTGTGAAATCCCAGCTTGAAATTAGTAGCATCTTTCTAGCACTGGAACAGTGAGCTCCCAGAACTGCTCCTCCTAAGAGAAGTGGGATTAGGAAACAGAATTTCTCATAGGATAAACCCCCATTCATCCAGGAAAGAAATGAGCTGAATTTTCCAACCTTGGGAACCCTCTGGCCTGGCTTTCTGGGTCAGATCTGCCTCAAGCTGTTCCTGTGGCAGTGGCTCCAACATTGCTGCTAACTGATGAGTTAACCACTACCTAGCAACTAGTATTCCCATTTCTCATTTCTAAATGAGCTTCCTTGCTTTTCCATAAGGAGGAGTTTGGACCCCTCTCTATTCTCCCTGCTTAAGCCATAATTCCAGCCCCCATTGGAGGTGGCACCTGGACTTCAGCTCAGGAGCCATGGCAGTGACTCAAGGAGCTCCTGATAAAGACAAGGCCCCGCAGTGTGTACCTTGCATGCATTTCCAGTGCAATCAATTGTCTCCAGGTTTGCAATATCCATCCTCATCCGTGCGGAGCGCAGAGCAGGCTGGCGAGGGCCACTCAGGCTGCATGCTGAGCTGGAGATGGAAGATAGCGTGCACGCCTGCACATCAAAGTCAGGGTTTTTCTCCCTTTCATGCTGTTCTCTGCACTATTTAGTATCAGCGAGTTGTGCCCATCTCCTCATGTGCCTTGTGCTCACACACACTCATTCAGGCACAGCTGAGCGCAGCCCTTCATGTCAGCGAGCTGCAAAAGTTACTGGATTTGATTAACTCAATCCAGGTAAGTCATCTTGGCTGTGAATTGTCTCCTTCTCGGTGCCAAAGCTGCTTGGCCAGCACATCACACCTCACAGCAGCAGCAGCAGCCAGCTCCTCCCAGAGCTGGAGGCTGGGAAATGCTCGTTGCTTGGCTGGCTGTGGGGATTGCCCACTGCGGTGCAAAGGGTCTGCGTTGGAAATGAAGGGGATTGCAGGAAGGAGGTGGGAGCACAGCAATGTCTGAGAGCAGGCACTTGTTGGGTGAGAAGTGGGCAACCTCAGTAGGAATCTCTCAAGTTCTCAGTGCCGCGAATTTCATTTTGTCCTGTTAAATTATTAATCCAGCAATAAAACTCCATCCACCCTCCCCATGCCTCAAAGCCCCAGTCAGAGACTCCTGTGGTGTTTATCTCCTGCTACATCATGAAGGAGCCTGAGTGCAGGCAGGGAACAGAGCTGATGGGATGGTCCTAGGGGAGGGAAAGGGAAGCTGGATGCACCTATGTCCCTGAGCTGGTGGCTTCTGGTGTTTCTGCACCCCAAGAAAACAGGCAGCAGCAGCTCAGCACCGAGAGGATACAGCCGTATCTTGGCACTGCAGAGTCACCACCAGCTGGTACCCAGAAGGCTTCAGAGGATGGGGGTTTTGTGCTACAAAAGGCCTGATCACAACATCAGCTTGGTGGATCTGGTGCTCACTCCTGCACCTCAGAATGGGGTTGAGAAACTTCACTGCTTCACCAGTGCTTTTTTGGCCAGCTCAGATCCTTCACCTGGCCCTTGGAGCAGCTCTGCTGGGGCGGGCAAGGGGTCTGTATGTACTGATTTAAATGGGAGCAAGCTGAGACAGAGAGAGATGATGGGGACCAGCAGGACCAGCAATGACACAGCGAACCCATGTAGAGAGCTGGGAGGCTCTGCTTCACAGAGGGTCCTGGATTCATGGGTTCTTCCACCCAGCCTTGGAATTTTCTCTGTTATCCCAGGATTAAGTGGAGCAGATCATGCTGGGAAACACAGTGGAAGTGTTTTCCAGCTTCCCAAATGCCCTGGGAATGATAAACCCTCCTTCTCTAGCAGCCACAGAGCTCAAGATGCCAAGTGCTTCATCCCTGCTAGCAAGCCTGCATACAGCCAGGTTCACTGCCATCCCCACCTTACTCCCATCCTGGTGACCCACTGCTGGGCTTTGGGAAAAGCTCTCTGTCCCAAAGCTCCTCATTCTAGGGAGTTATATGTTATATAGGAGTTATGTTATATATGTTATATATGTTATATATATGTTATGTTATATATGTTATATAGGGAGTTATATGTTATATTCTCATGAGTTATATGGGAGAAAAATGACCCTGAAAGCCCAGACAGACACCTGAAAGCATCTGGGTCACCCAACCTGTTCCCAGATTCTCCTTCTTGCATCCTACTCTAGTTAACCAAGTGATGCCCTCGTGATCCCACCTCTCTGAGCACTGCTGGTCCAGCCTGAGCACAGAGGCAGCAGCTGCCTCTCTGGAGGTGGTGGAGCCCTCCTCCAGCTTGGCAGAAAGAAGTGCGATTGCCAGGACCTGCTCTGCAAATCTCTTTGAGGAAAGCAGAGCAAAATAATGTCCAGGATGGTGCAGAGCGTGCTGGGTGGAAGGGCCACAGCTCTGCCTCCCACAAGGAAGAATAAGCAATATGTGGATTTTCCCTGCATGGTGCCACTGCTCTGTGGAGGAGGGCTTGGAGGGGGGTACTGTGACAACGTGCACGAAGCCTGAGTGGAGAAAGCATCTTTGTGTTAAAAGAAGATGGGAATTATTCTGGTTGTAGATGGAGAATTATGCATGGGGAGACTGGAATATGGGTTACAGCAGTGTTTAGCCTGAGCTGCCATAAAGAAAGGAAAATACTGTAAAAGGTAATGCCCAGCAGCAGCATGGCTACATATTAGAAGACAAATGTTATTACAGAGAATACTGCTTTCATGCAGAATAGCCTGGAAATGCTAACAAGGGGCTGTGGGAAGTCTCCTCCATAAGGTTATGTTACCTATGAGTTGTTTTTATTTAGTTCAAGCAAACCACAGCACAGAGGCTGGCTGGTTCCAAACCAATGTGACAGCCTTGTCTGAAAGAGTGTGTGTAAGGAGAAACCACTACAGCCAGGGTCAATAGCCAAGAGCCCTCCCCAGGGCCGGCTGACACAGGCTGACACAACCATCCTGAGCACACACCTTCTGTGCTGGGGCTGTGGTACAGCCTGGTGGATGGAGGGGCAGGGGACAGGGATGTCAGCACCAGACACCCACCAGATCGACCTTCCTCACTCCTCCCTTGTGGAGGCTGCAGCATGAGAGCTGGGATCCCAGCCTGCCGTTTTAAATGCTGGGGGTCAAGAGGTTCCCCTCAGCTTCCTCCCCAAGGGTACCTGTTGGATCCCATTTATTCCACACCCCAGCAGGGAATCAGTGCTGGGTCTTGGTGGGCATTTGCCAAGCAGGAAGCTCTGTACGTGCTGCCTTCCCTTCTCTGGCTCCCCAGGAGGCCAGTGTCCTGCTCCCTGCCTCTCCCTGCCTGCTGGCATCTCCACAACATGGAGTTTTACACCACCTTCCACTCGCTTACCCCGACTCACCATCATGTCACTTACACCACCATTCATGTCACCTCTGATTCTGGCCCATAACACACGGTGTGTCACCTCAGCAGAGAATTAACCAGAGAGAGCTTTAGAGCCAGCCAAGCAGAAAGCAAAGCATATGTCATCCCTCCTTATGTTTACAGGAGAGAACATCACCTGGCATCACCAGAGACAAGGGCACGCGTTGAGTGATCTCCTCCTTGGGAACCAGAGCCTGACGGTGCTGCAGCTCCAGCGGTCCAAGGACATTGCCCAGCAGCCCTGCACGCAGGATGCTGCCCACGGAGACCCTCCGCCAGCTGTGCCCACAGCTGGAAGCTCACCCGAGCCTTGTGTCAGAGCACAACTACATCCACTTCCAGTGTCTTGGGACTCAGAAGGGGAACATACATTTCTTCAGGGCACTGCTAGCATAAAACCAGCTGAAAGCAGAGCCCAGCCTGATCTATCTGGTCCTAAGGAGACTTAATTGCTGAGCAGTTTGCTGCAAACTTGCCATGAAATGCTCGTCTCCTTTGCTGTGTCACCACGCATTTGGCACTCCTTTTCATCACAATCCCTTTCTTTAATGTCTGTGTCTTTCAGAACTGCTTCTCTTGCAGTGTTTTTGCTCTTGTATTTCACACCTCTGGACAGCTCTGGTTGAGATCCTTCAGCATTGCTCCTTCATGAGCCCTGGGAGAGCCACGGTTCCATTCATTTGCCCCAGAAAGCTATTGTGGATGGGCAGGGAAATGCATTTATCCTCATCTTTTCTAAGATCTTATTTCTGTTGCATATCAGACCCTGGCTGGCTTTTGTCTCAGTCACAAGAATACACAGTACCTGAGGGCTCATCTCTCTACCCAGCTTTTAAAGTGTTGTACTTGTCTCATCATCGTCTCATGTCTGCAGGAGCTAGTGTGTCAGCGTAATGTGTTACTACCTGCCATGGTGCCTGCTAGTTATCTGCTCCTTCTTCAGTGTCTGCAGCCCCCCCAGCTCATGCAGTGACAGGCTCTGGGAGAGGGAGTAGCGGAGGAGCCTCCTCCTAGAGACCAATTGCCTGAAGGCTGTTTTAATATCCCCATGGAACAAGATGTTCTGCTTTTATTTCTGTTACAGCAAGGGTAGGGAATGTTGCAGGGAACCGTCATGGGGACCTTGTTGATAGGGGTGTGCTTGCATCCCATGAGGGATCTGTATATGTCCACATGAACATGGTCCTGCTACAAGTAATGTTGCTCATTGTCTGCCAGCAATCACCTGTACCTGCCAGTACTGGGGAGAAATAAGCCTGTGTCTGGTTTTTGGCCATTCCCCAGTGCTCTTATGCTTGCATGGTGGACCTTCCACCTTTCCTGTGCTCCTACAAGACCACAAGGTGGGTATCCAGTCAGGGATGCTGAACCACACCAGGATTTGTAAATCCTCTAACTGCATGTTAGGAGTGTTGAATCCAGATTTCAGAAAATCATGGAATTGTTTGTGTTGGAAGGGACCTTAAAGCTCATCCAGCTCCAACCCCAAATGATGGAGGCTGGATGTAGCTGAGGACTTTGGGTACCAAACCCAGAAATCCTGGTCTCCTCAATTTGCACTTAAGAGAGATGAAAGGTGTCCAAGCATGCCCACTGGAGTGTCTGGGTGCACCTCTTATCACTACATCTCACCTTAGGCTTAGCATGCATCATCCTATGACTCAGGCAAGTACAATGAGTTAGGCACATGCACATACTCTTCCATCTGTGTGGCTATTAGGTCTGCTCGTTATCTAAGTGGGAATATGAGGGTCTCTGGGCTTGTAGGAGGTGTCATGAGCTGGGCAGTGGGTAGGGGAGGGTGAGCTCATGCATGCGTCCATGTGCAAAAGTGCCTGACACACCTCTAATGAGGATGATTGAAGGCTGCGTGCAGGATGATACAGAACAATGTAAGTAAGTGGTTTTAGTGTCAGCAATCTTCAAACTTGCTGTCAAAGGGAACATTTAAACGATTTTCCTGCTACTCCAACGCATTCAGGTTATATTTATACCCAGAGAAAACTGGTGCTATAAATGTCAGGTTTGGAGAAGGGCTGGCTGCATCCATCAGAGGAGGAATTAGAAAGTAAGGAGGAATGATGTATCATTGCCAGCTGACAGACCTGTCTGGAAAGAAAATCCCTGGGGCCTGTCCCATGCTATGGTATGTCCCATGGTGGGGTGTCTGCCCTGACACCCTGTGTTCACACACTGTGAGTGGAGCAGGCAGGGCTCCAAGCTGGCCAGAGCTGGGGGGGGGAGTGCCTGAAGCCGGCTTTGAACAGAACACAAGAGAACTATAAATAATGGTGAGAATTCTGCCTTGCTGGAGTGAGAATAAAATAAGAGATTGCAGAGCAGCCCTGCCCATTGTCCAGGGGCTTCATGCCTCCTTCTGGCCTTGTTCTCAGTCTAGCAGCTTCCAGTGGTTTCCAGCAGCCCTCCACAGTGTCCCCTGGGTCTCTTGTCCCTGTCTCCAGCCTGGCTAGGCATGTCCCCCCGGCTCTTCTCAGCAGCCAGGCTGTGCATGGGGTCTCTCTCCTCTGGCTTGCTGCCCTCTGTAAAGCCCTGGTTGTCCTGCTGCCATCCCTGCAGCTGGAGGGTGGGCTTGGTCCCTCTCTGGCCATGGGGATTGGCTCCTCCAGTTGGGTCTTTGCTAGAAGTATTTGGTGAGGTGTCCCTGCCTATGGCAGCGGGTTGAAACTGGATGATCTTAAGGTCCTTTCCAACCCAAACCAGTCTGGGATTCTGTGATTCTATGACTGCAGGCTCCAAGCCCCAGTGCTGCCCAGGCTGTCAGGTTTTCCAGAGTACCAGTGGGCAGTAATGGACCCCATCCTAAATTGCCCCTCTCAGGCATTCCCTGTGGAGTGATAAGGTTCCTCTCTTCTCCAGGGCATCTCCATGCACCTCCTGCCACCCTCCATCAGAGCTGGTTGCCTGTTCCCCAAAGCAGGGGGATGTGAGTCTATCAGAAAGGGAGGATACTGGGGCTGGAGCACCACCAAGTGTGTGGCTCCTGGGAGAGTGGAGGTTGAGGACTTGGCCCTTCTCATCCCCCCAGGGATGCCCAGCACCTGCTTTTGGGGGTGTCAGGCCAAGCAGAGCAGTGCAAGGTGAGAATGTGTGCGAGGAGGTGAGATACATGCAGGGAATTTCAAAGGCTTTATATGCAATTCCTGGGATGTCTGCAGAAAGCCAGAGCTTTCAGAAAGTCCTTGAGGATCTCCTGGGTAATGAGGAATGGTTCTCCAAGAAACATTGGCTGTCCTTTGTGGACAGCCTTGCGGCTCAGAGTTTGGAGACCCCTCTGTGTGGAAGGAGGTTTGGATGCTTTTAGTCTAAGGTTCCTTTCCCAGCTCTGACATCTGTTCGATAGTTCTGTTCATGCCCAGGCTCTATGACAAAGCCAACAAACTGTAATTTCACTGCACCTGGGGCATGGAGAAGACCTTTTGGTGGTACATATGTTGCAGTACAACAGCATCCAGGACGTTGCACAGCTCCGGTTTTGCTGTTGACGTAAGAAGGCTTTGTGAGATGGCACATCTGATGTCAGTGCCTGACCGTGAGCCAAGAATGCTGCTGCTCACAGAGCCCCAATCCAGCACAAACTCTGATGGTTCAGCTGTTCAAAGCATTCGGTGGAATTTGCTTTTCCCCAGCAAACTTCCTGCCATATCCCATCTTGCCTGCCCTTTTACAGCCAGTGTGTAGCCAGGGTGAAGTTGGAATAAATAGCACATTGTTGGATGTTGCAAATCTGACAGGAATACGATGGTGTATTCAAACCTGAGCCAGGTTAAGTTGGCAGTGGCAGGTGAAGCAGCAGCACACAGCTCCTGCTAAACAGAAATTCAGCTAATTGCTGGGTGAACAGAGTCAAAAATTGACATTCCCAAGAACCTTTCATATATCAGTGGGAAATCATTCCTAGTTCAGTTAATGGGTCATGTTGACAAGTCTGAGAGCAAGAAAAGGTCAGCACTGCAGGGTGTGTAGGAGGGCAGGAGGGGATTCCAGTGGCAGATGCAACAGGAGCTCATCTCTGCCCTGAAACCTCCTCCAGCTTTGCCTCCCCCCAACCATCCCTCCATCAAGCGTGTGCTGACACTTGTGCCTCCTGCCTCCGAGCCATATGCCCTTACAAACTGCTCTGGGAACAGAGCCCATGCACATTACTGCCAAATCCTGCACTCTGGAAAGGCAAAAACACAGGTCTGGGTCAAACTGCATTGCTGCAAGACCTTCACCTTCGGGTTGCACCTTTGGGGCTCATCCAGCCAGGATGCCTGTGGGGGAATTGTCTTTGCCCACCCTGCTGGCACCTTGGTCAAGTGCAGCCAGTCCAGGCACCACTTCTACTGGGATAACAGCCCCTCTCCCACCATGGCAACAGCCAGTCCCTTGCTGCTCTATTCAGCTTCACCTGTCAAAGTGAGTGGAGCTGAAGTGCCTGCAGGTAAATGATGAATTTGGATGATAAGCCTGGCAAAAGAAGAGGTGAAAGGGTAACTCGTTCAGTCTGCAAGAGCTTGCTGGGGAATAAAGCTCTGATTATCGGTCTAGGAACCAAAGCAGGAGAGCCAGAGCCAGAAGTAGTACATTGGCAAATCCAAAATAGATAAGGAGGTCTAGAGAACAATTAACCACCATGCCCCAGGGCCGCGGCCATTCCCATTTCTTGGCATCTTCACTCTTTATTTCTTCACCAGAAAAATAACGTGGTTTAGTTCAAACAACATTTGGTTGAGGGAAGTGCCAATGTCAGGGTGTCCTGTCAGTGCTCTGAGTGATAGAGTATTGTGGGCAGCAACACACTGGGGCATCTCCAGATGGACTGATCATTGCTCTACATTGACAGGGGTTAAAAGTGTCATTCAAATCATTTTAGTGCCTGTTGCCCACATTTGTGCTGGCACTACTGCCTGGTAGCTGAGGGAAGGAGGGAAAGGGACAGGAGGTGAAGGACTGTTCAAGCAGCTCAGGATCAATGGTCCTGATAGGTGGCAGGTGCTGACACTGCAGCTGTGCATTGGTAGATGGTTTGGGATGATGCATATCCTCACACTTCGTCTGCTTCTTCCTCCCAGCACAGGATGTTTTTGGGACCCCCTTCAGTGGTGCTGTTGAGTAGGACACAGGATGGGCTCAGTGCACAGCACCTCCCTCTGACAGAGCCCAGAGCAGATGCCAGGGAAGAGGAAACGAACCCAGACAAGCACACACGATGTTCCCCATCCTCCCACAGTCTCAGGGACTCCCTAGGCCAGGCATCATTATCACATTATGAGTAACCCTCTGCGGAATTCTCTTCCATCCCATTTGCCCTTGAACCTGTAGGGATTTTTAACCTACTTTTGTTCTCTACACACTTTGTGCTTCCCCTTCACAGGTCAAAATGAATGCACAGCAGGGAGGTCAGGAAAGCCAGCCTCTTCTTTTCTGATGCACTATGGAACCAGAGATGGGACTCAGGAAGGATTCATGGAGCCTGGGAACATTTGCATGGCATCAGATAGTGGAGGCGGCAGAAGGTGGAAGAAGGCTGAAATAACACCCTGGAGACTCTTGTCTGGATTCAGTGTCTGTCTGGGTCAGGTTTCTGCAGTAAAAAGCAGAGAGAATTATTGTTGCCCCTTCAGGAGGAGCTGGAGTGCCTGTGGGGGAGGAGAAGCACCATCCTGCCCCATCTCCAGCTCAGCCCTGGCTCTCCAGCACAGCACAGGCAGAGGGATGCTCATATAGCCTGCACCCTTGCCACAGCTCTACACAGCAATGCTCCTCCTGTCCTGGCTTTGATCCCAGCAAACCCAATCAGCATAAGGAGCTGCAGGGCATCACCCCATCCTATGCCATGGGAGGAACAGGATCTCCAGAAACACTGTAGTGTTCTGGGCTAACTCACATCAGCACCCACTCTGCACCAAAGGGGGAGGAGAAGCTCAGCCCCTGTCATGTTCACTGCCCAGTTCCCAGGTGGCTGCATGACAGCATCGAGACCCCACAGGGTCTTTTCCTTTCTCTGCTGCAACTTTGCCCCATTCACGGGGCTTTTGCCTTCCCACTGCTGCAGACAGCCACAGCACTTCCAGCTGCTACCAGGCAGTCCCAGTCTCCAGACCTCAGCATGGGGATGCTGTAGAGATCAGTGCTTTCTCCTGACCTGAGCAGCATATTGAGTGTTATCTTTGTTAGACAGAGGATGGATCAGAAAGCCATACTTCTTGGTTGTAATCCTATTTCAAAAAACACTCTGAATCCCGTGTCCCTAAGCAGGGAGTTCCTGACTCAAGCTTTTTTCCCAGCTGATATACCAGACACCTCTACCATCCACATGGTTTACCTACAAGCACACACAGCACATGGGTCAGTTTAGGTCTTGGTCAGTACAATGGTTTGTGGAAGGGCCCGTAATCCCAGTTGTTTGCTCTATCCAAAGTAGGGATACTGGGCTGGGAAAATGAGGAAATAAGAATGTCTTCTCAGCCACAGAACAAACCACAGCATTGCTGGAATAGCAAAGCATTAGAAGGGGCACGCCTGCAATGCGTTTTCTTAGGCAGGGGGTAGCAGCCCCCAGGGCTGTCCCACAGAATCTCTCCTGGCCTGCCCATATTGCTGCTCCCACAGCTTCAGAGATACCATGGCAGAAGTGAGCAGCTTAAAACACTTCCACACCTCTTTTCCTTGCATGCACTGCCATTCCCTTGCTCTTTTATTCTTTTCTTGGTTGCTGCTATTGCTGATCTGCTGGAAGGAGTGTTTCCAGAGATCCCCCCCTCTGTGCAATTCACTCAGTGATGTACTGGTGCCCATTTAGGAGAGGACACTCCCAGATGCTTCACTATTGAGACACGCCAGAAAGATGAGCTAACAGCTTCACACAGCAGCTCACATGCCAAAAGTCCTGGTGGTCCCATCATCAGCCAGAAACCCTGGGATCCAGGGTTGTAAAATTGGGTACCACGAAGAGAATCCCTAAGGATATGTGGAGATGTGGGACTGTAAGATTCATCCTCTGAGATTTTGCTTGAGTTCTTGCTCTAAAATGCAAGCGTGGCAGCCCTGGCCCAGAAGCTGTGAAAGCTGAGGAGTTTTCCTGCATCTCAACCCTGCAAAGCCCAGTGGAGCTTGCCAGCTGGTCTGGGAAATCTCATCTTCCATCCGTGTGACAACCGGGAGTGCCCCAGAACGGGGCAGGGAACATGGAGCCTTTGCAAAGTGCAGTGGTTTCATTTCTGAATCTCATAAATCTGCTGGGTTCCAAAGCAGGTGTGAAATGCAGGATGCTGCTCATATGTCCTGGAGCTGGGCAGGATTTACTCCATGTAAGGATACAAGCCTCTGGATGCACATTCCTTATCTCAGCAATAAGATTTATAGAGGCCCTGAGATTTATCCTGCCTGTAAAATTCTGTTAAATGAAGGGATGAGTTGTGCAATGACTATTGTTTGGGAATGTATTGTGTCTGCTGGCAGAAAAATGGCCATGTCTGTACTGGATCTCACACGACTGCCAGGTGTGCTGGGACAGCAGCAAAGATGCTCCGAGGGATGCGAGGAGCCAGATGCTGCTGTCAGGAGGCTGCACCATCACCCACCCTGGTCCTGCTGAAGAGGGACACATGGGCAAGCAAGGGTATCCAACAGGTAGACTAAGGAAAGGTGCTGGGAAAAGCAGCTCTTTGACCACGGCGAGACTGAGGGGCTGAGTGTTTGAGCTCAGCTGTGCAGCACGATACCAGCCCAGGGCAGGCGATGCGTGAGGACATCCACTGCAGGACTAGGGCAGGTTGCCATTGAAAATAGCTTCCTGGAGGGCAGGCTGTGGGCACCCGGCTCCCCAGGCTGGGCTCATTAGCTGGTGCTGCTGGGGGAGGCGGTGCTGGGGCTCCCAGCAGAAAGGAGCTTTTGATGGAAACGAAGATTTTCCCTTTTGAAAAACCTGGAGTCGGGAACGAGCCTTGGGGTTACCATGGAAACCCATCACTGAACCGCGCCGCAGCAGGAGACACAGCCACAGTGTCTCTGGGTCTGCGGTAGTGGAGCCGATGCGGGCACAAGACACCACCGGCCACATCCCTGGGCTCTGTGTGAAGCGACCATGGACAGGAGAGGGGGAAACAGTGGTCACCTGCTGGGATAGGTTTGGTGTGTGATGGCGGGAGTGGGTTGAGGGTCAGGACACAGCCATGCTCATCACTGGCCACCAGCCCCGTGCATGGAACAAATCACGGTGAATAGCAACAGTGAGCAGCACGCTGCAGTCTCGCTGCAGATTGGCTGCGAGTTATATCTCGAGGAAGATCAATAGAACAAATTATAGCAGCAGAACAATACGAGAGAGCCCTGAAAACCCCAATTACTGACAACCTAATTAATATGTTTTTAAACAAACATTATGGCAATACTTCAAACAATATTAACATGGCCACAGAAGTTTCACAAGGATGGCAAAGCAATTCTTTAGCCCGTGGCAATAGGGTGGGAAGGAACTCAAAACAAGAGGGAGAATGGAAAACAATTGCTTCGATACAACCACAGCTGGGGAAAAGCAAGTGCTCTTTCCAGCACAGAGCACAGGGACTCCCATATGTTACCCCAACACCCTGCAGGGCTGCAGATCAATAGTTCTGTAGGAAAACAGAGAACAAGGAATGGAGAAGAGAAAAAAATGATAATACATCGCACCAGCTCCTCCAGCCCTTCTAGGGAGAATGTAACCAGACAAAGGGATGTCAAGCCCAACCTTCCTGAAAGGAATCTGACCTGGAAACCTGACCCCCGAACAAAGCAGCATCCTTGGAAAAACAGTGACACTTAAATACACCGCTGATTGCTCCTGGGACTGACACAATGTGGGAGTGAAAGGGAAGCCTTAGCCTAGCCCAGTACAGGAAACCTTCTACCCTAGCTCAGAGGCAGTGAGGATGCTGGCATGCAGCCCTGCATACCCCAGGATATCATCCCAGAGCAGCAGTGAGGTCCTGGGCAGCTGGAGAAACCCCTGTGTGAGTGACAGCATCAGGAGCAGTTCTGTAGGCTGTATCATCCATTGAAGTCCAATTGGATCCCTCCCGAAGAACAAACCAGCACCGACATCTGTGGCCTACAGATGTTCAATTGCAAACAGAGGGAAGTGTTCTCCTGCTTCAGAGACGACAAAAAAAGAGATAATAAAAATTGCTACATGAAGGAACTAGTAGAAAATCATCTGACAACACCAGAGCCATGCACCGACCCACCAGGTATGGGATGAAAATAACCAGTGTGCAACCAGGCCCTGGGGCTGGCAGGGGGAGCAGGACCCTGGCATGCTGCACCGACAACAGGAAAACCCCGGGCCCCTGGGATGAAGGGATGCTGGGTACCAGTGAGGTGATGCCATCGCTATGTGAATGAAGGACACAAGGAGCAGGGCATCTTACACAGGTGCTGGAGAAAACAAGCATTTAATGTGGCTCTTGGAAAGCTTTCAAGCTCTATGGTAGAGTGAGATCTCAGCCTGTCTCCTATAGTCTGCTTCTCAAGGTGCTTCTGGCCACTGTAAGGAGGGGCTAGATCAGAAAGAAGACTAAGGTTCAGTGTAATCCCCCCAAGAAACCTGCTGCAGAAAGTACACACCAGTGGAACGTGGTGTCCTGTCTTGTACGGGCAGAGAAATGTGGGGAGCAATGTATTAATGTGGCCAGAAGCCCACCTCTGCAGTCCTGGCCTGTGCAGTGTACTGCTCTGTGCAAGGACTGCTGCACAGCATGCAGGCAAAAACCCACAAAGGAGAGGAAGAGCTGTGTGAAACTGGACACACATCCACATGCATCCACATGGAGCTTCCACTGCAACCATTTCACATCAAAAACCCCAACAGTTTGTGAAACTGAGCTCACAGATGGATATACAAGGGATTTCTCATGGATGATGCTCTAGAAGATTTCACAGGAGGATGCAGGAATGGTTAAAGCAGCTCAGACCAAAGGTTCTCTTAACCCAAGTGCTTTGTGGAGGGTATAAACCGAGATCAGTGTGATTTCCCTCATCCCTTCTGGCTCCTGCCATGTGGTGCACAGGCAATTCCCAAGGTGGTGGCTGTGTTTTGTGCTCAGCATTTTTGTCTCCCAAGAATTTCTGCAAAGGTTTTTAGTGCTGATGTGCATCTTTCAGGCCGAGGGTGGGTTCAGTGGCTGCTGAAGGAGGATCCAGGAGCCTGGATGAGAAGGGACATGGGTGGGATGCTGCAGTCTGCCCTAAGCCCCCAGTGTGCTTTGATCATCAGGGACCCCTGCTCAAACAATGTCAGTGCTGCAGGTAGCTCTGGCTCCTGCCTCGGCTTCCCTCTTGATGCTCCTGGCATGGTTCATGGGACTACCCAAGCCCTATAAATCCCATTTTTGGGTCATGTCCCCAATTCCAAGCTCTCTGCCTGAGACAACTTCCCACAGCATCCGTCTCCTGAGTCTTCATAGAGCTTATCCTTGCTCCCAGATCTGTTGGTCCCTGCCATCTGTGGGGTCTCTATCCCACACACCTCTCTCTGGCACTGTGAACCACAGCAGTGCAGCCCTGGAGGAGGCAACCTCAGGCAGGTGGGGAGAGAGCATCACACACCTTGTGTGTGTCCAATAGAGGAGCTGTCAGGCAGGTAATTAGACCCAGCACTGCGCTTCCTCTGAAGTCTACTAACAGGGTTTTAGCTGACTGCTCCCTGTTTGGGATAACTGATGTGAGGAGGGTGGGAAAGAGACAGCAGGAAGCCCCAGGAAGGAGGATTTGTGCTCTGGCTGGTGTGGGGGAGTGCAATCACAGGCAGTTCCTCACCGGGGTTTCTCAGCAGCAGAGCATCTTATTCATCTCCTCCCCTCCTGCTCACAGAGTAATGTCCCAGGCAGAGCAGGAAGCAGCTGTGGCCTGCATTACCTGGTCTGATTCAGTGCCCTGATAGAGCCCAGCTCCTTTGCTGCTTGGGGAGGAGGAAGGAAGCACCACAATAGCTGAGGGCCAGAGGAAGGATCCGTGCAGGAAGACACCCTTCCCTACTTCCTATCTGTTGCCTTGGGTCTTGGGACACGGTCTGATCCGCTCCTTCTCTTGGAGGAGGGGACTGTGTCTCAGCATGGGGCTGTGAACCACATTGCTGCTCATTTCCCTGCAGGAATTGAGCCCTCAAAGCACAGGTGAACAGCTCAGCCTCGAGGCATTCAAAGCCATTCTTAAATAAAAGGATACAGAGCTGATCCTGCAGGAAGCAGATGCAGGCAGTGAGTGCTGCTACTGCCCTGGATGGGGACCACAACAGCCACACCGTCTGTCCCACTCAGCCCATGAAGAGTGACCAAGGTGGAAGCACAAGGCACCATGAGGTGCTCCAGCACTGCAGGACACATCAGGGCACTGCTCTCTCCTGAGACCCTGCTGCAGCCTGGCAAAGCACACCTTGACCGAAGCCATGGATGGCACTGCAGACCCCACCTGCCTGCCAGGACCCCATCCCTTTCACATTCTCCTCTCCATCTCATCCTCCCTCTTTGTTTCTCCTGCTCCTCCCTCGCATGCTCTCGTTCATACAGATCTGCAGGGCTCCCTCTCTGCTGCTGAGCTGCCTCCAGGGGCCTCTCCCTCTGCTTCATGGAGATTATTACTTTTCAGCAATGGCAAAACCTCCTCAGAAGATGCAGTGCTCCACACAGGCTTCCTTATGCAGGCCCTGCCCTGCCTGCCCCTCATCCCTCCGAGTGCTGCAGAGGTGGAAACTCAGCTGCTGCACTTGCCTGTATAGCTCCCAGTAAAGAGTATCAAACAGGAATGAAACACAAAAGCCATCCAGGGAAACCCAAAAGCTTCCAAGCCATTGCTGGGGGGGATGAGATGGGAATGCCGCCTGCCTGAACGTGATGAGGAAGGAGCGGGGAAGCAGGAGGATTCACCTGCTCCCTGTCTGCACAAGCATGAGGTGGGAAGCAATGAATCAGGAGATGCTCTCCTGCACATCTGTGTGAGCAAGTTCCTGCCCTGGCCTGCCCGTGCCTCGGGACACAGATGCAGGCGGTGGTGGAGCAGTGATGCTGCCTGTGGGAATCACCAATTGTTTCCTGAAGCGTGCTTGGATAAATGGCACCATGGGAATATACAGCAGGAACCCAAGGACAAGCTCAGCCCAGCTTGCAAAGGCTTGGATTTCCTGGGATCATTGCTGGAGGACTCGGAGCACTTGTCATTATCCACTATAGAGAGCTAGCAGATATTTGCTGGGATTTGTCCATACATTTAGCCCTGTCAGATTCACTTTCCCCTGGGATGGTTCTGGCACGACTGTTGTTTCCTGTTTGGAGCCGAAGCAGAGGACGGACAGGGGGCACATTCGGATCATCCCATCCAGCACCCCCTGCCTCTGCCTAGAGCCTTTGCTGGGGGATGGTGGTGGTGCCACTGACCTTCCAGCCCTGTCATGACTCCCCAGGGTTTATAATCTGAGACGCTGGATGTTTACATTCATTTCTTCCTGCAGCATGTGTACAAAAGCTCCCTAAACCGGAGGCTGCAGGGCAGACTCTCACAATGAGGCATCCTATGCTACAGGCTATTCATCATCAACCAGTCACGGCAGGGCCCACGTTCACTTCAGGATATCTGCCCCTGCTTTCAGCCTCCTCCACCACAGTGCCACCCCCATCCCCATCCCTTCCCATCCCATCGCCATCACATCACATCCCCCCCACACCATTGCCTCCCCTCTCTTTGCTCCTGGATGGACCAGCTGTTTCTTCTTTTCTCCATGAACATCCCCCACAGCAGTTGCTTGCTCTGACATCCAAGAGTTATTTAATATATGCTTTGCTTCTTGTAAATGCAATTTGGTGGCTGGGAATGGGGAAGAAACCACATGAGGAACAGACTCCCTGCAGACTTCTGGCAAGCATTCAACCCCTTCCTTGGTGCCCAAGGGACCTCAGCTATGAGCAAGGCCTCCAGCTTCTTGGAGCATCTCTGCCTTACAAGGGTTAATGCCTGGTGCAGTCCCTGTTCCTGGCCCTGGAATTCCCTATTAGCCAGCCTGGGCAGCATTGCTGCAGAATAGGTCCCCTCTGGCTGGCATCTCATCACCCCGCTGTCCCACAACGCTCAGGGTTTGGGAGGGGAAGCAGAGTGAGGACCAAGAGCATCACTTCTCCCAAACCAACAGCACTGAACATTAATTTAGCACGAACAAAACACAATTGCAACACCAGTGCCCTGCAGCTGTAGGGACCAGGCATTCCTTAGGCTCCCGAGTTGTTGTGGGGATTTTGCTAACAAGAATGGTAGGCAAAGCAGAGCTGCCTGGGTTTGGGGTACCACTGTGCCAAGAGGGTCAGTGGGAGAGCTGGGACTGCTTGAGCAGCATGGGGGATGAGGCAGGCAGAAAGCAGCAGAGGGTCACTCAGAGAGCCTGGGAGAGGGTCTGCAGGCAGCCCCTGCTGAGAGCAGAGCACGGAAATGAGAGGCAGGCAGGCGAGTGATGCTGCCAATAGCTATTGCTGCATCTCACAGTGCTAACACAGGGAGGAAGGGACAACAATTCCTGGCTGATTTGCCATGATCCAGTCTGAGTGAGTGGAAGGAGAAGGGTGCAGGCTTTGCCCCAGGGTTCATGCCACGGTTTCACCCTGCCACTGAGCACACTCCAGCTCTGGGCTGCTGCTGGGTGGTTGTACTGCTGTGTGCAATATTCACTTGCTTCTATAGACCAGTCAGCCCACAGAACAGTGCAATGTAGATGCTGCTCATGGTGCAAGCAAAGGATATGGCAGCCAAGTCAACAGCACTGCAAAACAACTGCACAGGGCTTTTAAAGCAGCATCCAAGGCAGCTCACAGCAGGGCTGAGGTAACTGGACCAGTGTCTTCATGAGCTGGAAATGGGGCAGACTCTGTGCTGAACTACAGCTTGCTCAGATGAGTTAACTGAGGGTGGAATCATAGAATCACACAATGGTTTGCATGGGAAAGGGCCTTAAGATCATCCAGTTCCAAGCCTTCTGCCATGGGCAGGGACACCTCACACTAGACCAGAGGCACAAAATGTAAGTTGCTATATTCACTTAAGGTCCAGCCATGTAAGGAAGACCAATTCTCCAGTGCACAGCCAGCATACATCTTTAAGAAAGGAGACCGAGGGATGGATATGGAGAGGGCTTTAAAAATATAACACTAGGAGGGGACAAACAGCCTCTCAGAAGGGAGGGATTATTAGGAAAGAAAGAGAACATCTCTGCTGCTTCAGCAGACTTGGAGCCAGAGATGCTTTCCCTTTCCCACTCTCCTCCTCCATCCCACAGAGGTGGGACCTGTGAAGGGTTTGTCCCAGTTTAGGCACTGAAGGAGCCTAGGCTGGGTGTGGGGAGGGGACTGGCCAGTTCTGCTTACGCTATATACCACCTTAAAGCCTTGATTCAAAACTCTGACTTGTGGGTGATAATTGCTGCCTGCATTTCCCATGTGTGAGTTCTCCACCCTTCAGCCCTTCAAAGCTGGCTCCATTTTTAATTTAGAAAGCAGCAAACTGAAGTTGTGTGTTTTGCTTTGCATTTCTTTCATGATGGCTCCATCACTGCCTTTATTTTCCTGCCACCACCATGGATCAAGGTGATAGTTTTTGGTGTAATTCCAAGGAGCTTTCCCTGTGCTCTGTCTGTACAGGTGAGACAGTTTTGTCTCCCATGCACATTACTCTCCACTGCAGTTGAATGTCACCAGATCATTTTCTGGTCCAGGCTCTCAGTCCCATGACAACATTTGGCAGCTCCTCACAGTCACATTTTGTTTGTCTGCCCATATTAATTTCATGCCATCAGTGAGTTCTGCAGCCTCACTGCTCCCAGCCTTCCCAGCCCAGCTATGCCTGTACTGAGCATCACACCTCCTGTATAAAGATGGGCTGGGAATGCTGGGGCTGTTCAGCCTGGAGAAGAGAAGCTGCATGGAGACCTCAGAGCAGCTTCCAGTGTCTGAAGGGGGCTACAAGGATGCTGGAGAGGGACTCTTCATCGGGAACTGCAGTGACAGGACAAGGGGTGATGGGTTCAAACTGAAACAGGGGAAGTTCAGGTTAGATCTAAGGAAGAAGTTCTTTACTGTGAGGGTGGTGAGGCACTGGAACAGGCTGCCCAAAGAAGTGGCAAATGCTCCATCCCTGTTGGTGTTCAAGGCCAGGTTGGACAGAGCCTTGGGTGACATGGTTTAGTGTGAGGAGTCCCTGCCCATAGCAGAGGGTTGGAACTGGATGGTCTTAAGGTCCTCTCCAACCCAAACCATTCTATGATTCTATGATTCATGGGACAACTCCCTCCCACCTGTGAAAATCACTGATTTTTTGTACCTTTTCTTCCCTATTTTCCTTTTTGACCCATAACAGGTTAATTTCCCAATAAGTCTCTGTTGCGGGATATTGCTCAAAGGCATTTTGAAAATCCTAAGAGATTATATTGACCAGATCACCCCTGGGCACATATTGATCCCTTCAGTGATTATTAATGGTATCTGATGCATGGTTTCCTTCCACAGAAACTGAAGAAACTTTCTCTTGTTATATTCTATTTATTCAGTTACCTGGTAGCTCTATTCTTTGTTACAATTTCTACCTATTGATACAGAAGGCTGACCTACTGCTCTGTAAGACTCTACAACCCATTTAATGCTTTAAAAACCCCCACACAAAACCCCTAGTGTCACATTTGATACCTTCCCTCACTTTGCAATAGAGACCATTTGAAGCTATATATTACGTGTTACAGTTAGTAGCTGGGAAATATCATCTTTTCTTTCCGTACCATTTTTGGGTGAATCTCCCTGGTTCTGGCAATTAGTCCCTGTTCAAGCTGCCAGTTTGTTCTAAATTCTCTCTTATAATGGCACTTCCATTTGAGTCAATTCCTTTGATTTTCTAATATCAACCTGGAGTGTTACCTAAGGCTAAGCCAGCCCCAGGGAGCTGACGAGTCCCATTTTCTCCCTCTTTCCCCTTTTCCTTTACTTTCTTTCCTGCCTCTCAAGCTGACTTCCTCCCCCTCTCTTTTTCCCTGGGCCTTGGGTTTCTCTCCTGCCAGCCCTGGTATCTTCTCCAGATTTATAGCCTGACTCTGTTCTCAATTAGCATGTTCCTTCCAGCTTTTATGGCTTCCAAGTCACAACATTTTCAAGACTATGGCAACATATTATAGACTGTACATGTAAAATAGGTATTAACTGCATCTATATCTCCCTAAACTCATAATTTCCATCTTCTGGTGAGCTCTCCGAAGACTACACAAGACTTGGAGGCAGATGTGACTTTAGACACTGCTCCCTGAATTACCTTCCCTGGTGTGCCTTGGTGAACAAAAGACCTTCCTGCCATTCACCCCCTACCCTCACTCCTCTTGTGAGACTGCACTGAGTTGGAAATGAATGCAGATGGACTTCCAACACCTTCTCTGCTGCTTGCCTCCCCGTTCAGCTCCTCAAGAGCTGTGCAAGGATGGTCAAGTCTACCCCTATCCCAGGACAACCCTCACTGCTCTCCTCCAAGACTCCATGTGTCTTTAGTAGGAGCAGAAGGGGATGAGGAATCTGTCTGTGGATGGAGACAGAGCAGCTGCCTGCTGAGCTGGTATGAAATGTCCTGGAGCAATGGATGGCTCCCAGGAGAGTCTCTGTGCTGTGGGATCTGCAGGCTTCATGTGTGGGTGTCCAGCAAACTCTTCCAAAGTCTCCCAGCAGTGGACTCAGTGCTGACTTGCAATGTCTCCAGGTGTGCTTCCTGCCCTGGACACCATCACCACCCTTAGCTGAGCTGCTGCGGACAGAGGAAAGGAAGGTTTATCTTGGAAAGGCATCCCATGGCTCTCCTGGCTGCCCACAGCTTTATGCAGAGCAGCATCAGCAGACAGTGAATAGACGTTTCGGATCTCCCTTCAGCCTCTGTTGGGGGTCACTCCTAAACTGCCTGCTTGCTAAGGGCTGATGTGGGAATGCAGCTTTCCTCCTGCTACATCTCCTCCTCTCTCATTGCCCAACTTTATTACTCCGTGAAATGAAGCTGAACATCCCTTAGGAAAAGACTGTAAACTCTGCCTGACTCACTGACTTCCTCTGCTGTAAACTGGTGTTGCATGACCTAGTGAGCATGTGACTTGATGGACCATTTCAAGACTAAAGAGAGAAATACCCAGGAAGATAAGAGAGTGCTGTTTGCTGTGGTGGAGAAAGAGTTGCATTCAAGGCTACATTTATACCTGATGTGAGGCTGAAGCTCTCTCAAATCCTCTTTGTGACCCCAGACTTGCAGCACGTAGAGGATTTAAAGCCCTCATTTTACTGAGAGAAGAGGCAGTGCAGCAGTATCTTGGTCAAGCTCTTTGCAGCCTCTCCTCTTGGTGCAATGAGGACAGATGGCTTGAGCAGGCCAGTGACCAGGAGCAATCCGTTCTCCCTACAAGCTCAATTTAAACCTAAACATGACAAAATTCAGAAGTCATGAACTGCTGGAAAGACAAAGTCACGCGCACACCCCATTAATTCACAGCCCATAAATAACATTAGAGGGGCATTCGTTTATGTGATTCATAGGAAGCCTTAAGAGTGAGTGGCAGGCAAGAAGCACATTACACAAGTGGCAGTGAAGCTTTCAGGAGGAGCACGACGTGCACTTTGGCGAGGTGGATGACAGGAGCACTAAGATGAAGCTAGTGGCTTTTATTAAACCATTTGGACATCAGGAATGTAAGTGAATGTCTTTTGGTGTTCTACTCCCGAGGCATTTGAAAGAAAGCATAATAGCAGTGATCTTGGAGGGGTTTCAAGAAGCTGGAATTAGGATGAATGCTGGTTTTAATTTGGACTAACGAGCTTAAAGAGCAAAATGAAAGACTCGGAGCAATTTTGCAGTGTCAAGACACTTAACACTAAGCTGGGGAACATCAGAATCTGATCTTTGCAAGTGTTTTCCATCTTCTATACAGAAAGAGCAAGTGAGACCCAGTGTCTGATTCAGATTAAATGGTTAATTATTACTGCTATTGTTGAACTCTGACAGTGTAGCAAATCAGTGATGGACGAGAGAGAAATAAAGCCAGCCTGCAATGAACTGCCTGCAATGCAAGGGAGAATACAGAGAGCACCAGAGGCTCGCAGCACTGCAAGCATATTTATTAGTGTCATCTCACTTCTCCTGATGGGAAGATGGGGATCTTTAGCATGGACTTGACTGGAATGAGCTGGTAGCCTGGGGGCCAAGCACTGGGTGAGTGTTAATTAAAAAAGTAACACAAGAAATACCCAGGTTTATTACTGGGATGGGCACCAGTTCAGCAAAACTCCCTCCGAAACTGCCTGTGGTGGATGAACCCCAGGGGTTTGGTGGATGGTGACATTGTCTCATCCTGAGCAGTCGCACTGATATTAGGTTAAAATTAAACCACCTATTGCTTTGCAATGACAGGCTTCAAGGGTTGTTTAGAGAGCATCTGGCTATATTATCTGAAAGAAACCCCTGTGCAATTACAGCTGTGGCAATATCTCTGCAGCAAGGAGCAAGATAGAGAATAAATGTCCCCAGCTGTGCCAGAAAGTCTCCTTGTGTGAAAGCCCTTGCACCAGCTCCCTGTTCCTTGAGAACCAGGTCTTAGCTCAAACTCCTCCACATGGTGGGGAATGAAAGAGGTTTGTGAGGATGCGGGTACAGTGCTCCCAATGGTGGGGCCTCAGGTGGCTGAGCAGTAGGTACAAGATTTGTTTTTCATCACAGAAATCAGTTGTCATTCACAGGACATTGGTGTGCCATGGCTGGGCAGTTTCCTGGTGTCATTGTGAGGCACACACAGCAGTGGGGTGATGGTGACACATACGCATGGTCCCTCTTAGGACCTGCAGTGCTGTGTCCCTTAGGTCAGCAAGCATGAATGTTACAGGAAGCTGCTGGCCACATGAAGCCAGCCTCTGCTGCTGGGCAACCTCATCTGGAAGATGCTCTCCCTCCTTTCCTCCTGATATCACACATGTTGCTGCTCCTCTCATCCTGTGTCTGCTCACTCCTCCTTTTGCTCCTTCTCCATCAGTCACAGTCCTTCCTTCCTCTTTGAGATCACTGACCACCATAAACCCTGCTTACATGGATCATCCCCTTGGACAACCGCTGTTCCAGGTGATATTATCCAAGGTAAAATTTAATTGCTCTTTCCATGGGGTCTGAGCTAAGTCTGTCAGGAACATCCAACACTTTCAACCAGGGCTTAAAGAGTGCCTCTTAACCACCTGCCAGTGGAGGCTTCTTCTTTAACTTGTTGCAAAGGAAACCTTGCTCCTCATTAACATGAACCTCAGTGTTTCAGGTGGAAACAAATCTGCAGTGCATTTTCCAGGTTTCTAGGGCAGTGGTGCTGGTGTGAGAGGCACTTCCAGATGTTGAGGGAAGCCCAGATGACTCCCTCCTCACATCCCAAAGGCTGTGTTGTGCTGGATGACTCCTTAGGACACCAGGCACTAACCAGCCCATGCCTCAACAGCTTGAGGACCACTGCCTGGATCAGCCAGTGCCCTCCAGTGAGCTGCCCCCTCAGACCTTGTCTCTTGGTCCATCTGTAGCCCCTATGACTTACCATGGCATACTGACCCCCAATGGGCCTGACTTAAACAGCACTCTGAAACCGCAACCCTGCAGCCTGAGGACAGAGAGGGGCAGAGCCCCTTGCATGGAGCAGATTTGTTCTGCTGCTGCTGGGAAGTGCCACAGTCTCCCTTGGCCAAGGTTATCTGTCAGGGCTCAGCACTGCTCCATCTCCTGTGTGGGACAGCACAGGTGAGGAGCAAGGCTCTTCCTTCCAGCCTGCCCCATTCTTTGTCCCTACACTTGGCCACTGTCTCCTTCTGCCCAAGGAATCCCCCATCTGTCCTCCTTAGCAGGATGGGGAGGAGGTACATGCTGGTTTCTAATGATGTAACAAGGATCAAAGTGTGGCTGAACATAATTTGCTTTACCCTGAGCTCCATCTGCACCCCTGCTAGAGCTCTGTTCCTTCCCTTCTTCCTGAACCCACCAACTCTGCTTCTTCCTCCCAAACACTTACCAGTAACCAGACAGTGTCTGGGCATGGAGCCACAGACAGCAACTTGCACTTGCCACCTTAGGGGTGGCAGAAGCAGGGATCAGGCTACGGAGAGTGCGGAGAGTGCCTGCCTCAGCATGGGATGCTGGCACACTGATGCAGAAGCCTTTCCCTCTGCTCCAGCATCCCTCTTTTCCTCACTCCCAAGTGCTCCTCCATCCTGCAGCTTGCACATTGTGCCACAACATTGCTCCTGCTTGCATCCCACTGAAGAGGACATCCAGGTGAGGATGGGAAGCCAGGCGGGATCTGCCCAGCTTTCAGGATCAGCAGGGTGGGGATGCTTGAAACAATCCAATTTAGCAGACGCTGCTCACAGGGACATGAATAATGGGAAGTTGATGCTAAACTGGAGCCATAATTTTCATACCAGTGCAAACAGATCCAAATTGTGATAAAAGGTTTTCATCTGCGGAGGCTTGGAGAGGCCCCTGTGCTCTGATTTACTGCGCCTCTTAATGTCGCATCTGACAGCACTTTGCAAACAAAATGTTCTGGCCATAAACTAGCAGGAGAGTGAGTTAGTGAGGCTGGAGGAGGGGATGAAAGGAAGGGGTGGGAGAGGGGTAAAAGAAATGGTATCATTGCTCTGTTGCTGATTGACCTGTGAGGGCAGCAGGAGAGCCTGTGGGATGAGACCAAGGCAGGAAGCAAAAGGAAGATGAGGCTGAAGGCAGAGAGACACCCAGATTTGTGAAGCTCAAAGGAAAGCACCCAGCTCCTCCTGCCAATCTCCATGGGATCTGTGTGCCCAAATGCAAATCTGGACTATCTCCATCCCTGAAGGCAGCTCAGGGGAATTAGTTCTGGCTCCTGCTCTCCCAAGGCAACATTGGTCCAGGAGTAGGAGATCCAGCTGCTTCAGCTGTGAGGATTCATGGTTGTCAGGGACAAATATCAGCCAGGGCTGCTTCGCCCACCCTTCTCTGCCACCTCCTCTGTGCCTATAGATGCCCCTTCCTCTGCCTTTGCCATGTTCCCCTCCTTCTGCCAGGGAGCCTGACCCCAAGCTGAGACCAGAGACCTCCATATCCTCAAGGAAAAGACCTCCAGACCAAGAGAGATCAAGTGAGAGGGATGCCAGAGCCCAGCAGGAGAGCTGGATGTTGTGCCTTTTGCCTGGGAAGGGCTGTCTTCTGCTGTGATGTCCCTTTTAGTTCCAGATGTGGCCAGCTGAGACCAAGCTAATGGAATAAAGCTGGTATCAGCAAGAGCAAGACAATTCAGGTCCTGGGCTGGAGTCTGGCAGGGACGCTGGGCTAGCTGGGAATACGGGTAAAGAAGCAGGAGCTGCAGGCTGATGGATCACAGCCCCCAGGCATCTGAGCACGCAGGCTGCTACATTTTGCACCAGTGGAAGCTTTCTCAGCCTGCTTGGCTCCATTCCCAGATATAATGAGCTGCAGTAATTGAGCCCGGAGGTCAAAAATGTGCAGCTCACTGTTGCCAGAGTGTAGAGGGCAGTCTTCTGCACAGGAGAGGCTTGGTGAAGGTGATGTCTTGTCTCCATGGATATCTGGATGTTGAGCAGCATGGATGGTGATGAAAGTGACCAAGAAACCTTCTGGGAAGTGTAGTGCCAGGCCACCCGGCCATGTCCATAAGCAGGGTGGTGCTCAGCTCTGGCCACAGCACTGCCTGGGCAGGCACCACATCAGAGCAGTGCCAGGATGACCCAGTGTCCAGCCTTGGCTCTGCAATGCTGGCAGGCAGCCTGGGTGTCAGGGAGGGCAGGCAGCCCGCACGTACTGCTCCTGAACCCCATTTTCTCCCTGCCAGCTCCAGGGGAAGATGGGATCTCATCCAGCTTTTGTTGTGTACAATGTCAGGCTAGAGACCTGCTCATCAGGCTCATCTTCCAGAGTCCATGGAGAGGAGCAGGTGATGGTTTGTCCGACCTACCTGAGGACAAGGAATGTGTACACTCAGCAAGACTGAGTAGGTCTCCATCAGAGCCAAGTCCATACTGAAATCCAACCATCAGTCCCTTAATTCTGGATTATGGCTTTTCTTCTCCCCAGACCTTGTGACCAAGTTCAGGATGGTTTGTTATGCTCTTCCTTATCCCTCCATCACCTTTCCCTTTCGCTGTGGCCTGGGCAGAACCTCCTGCCATGTGCACATCACCACTTTTAAGACCATCTAAGTGCTGTCAGTTCACTGTTAGTTGAGAGTTGAGGTTTCTGAGGGGGTCCCATGGCCCATGAGATCCCAGAGAACCTGCAGCGCTGTGCTACACGCTCCCTTAGCAAGTAACCTATCCAGCAATGCTCTGACTAAGCATTGCCACATTTGTCATCTGAGCTGCCTCCTGTCCCCTGGGAAAAGTAAATGACATTATTGTAACCCAGGCAGTTAATATAGAGCCCTCCTGTCTCCTGTCCCCCGCATGTGCAATGACCACTTCAGTGCTGAAGGCAGATGAGCATGTTCTTAATGACATTCCCAGCGGTGCATCCTCGCTCCGGAGAGGGCTAATCCCTGTAGCCGTTTGTAACGTGGCTGAAAGCAAGCAGGCTGGGATTTGCTTCCCCCATGTCTCAGGCCCCTTGAAGAAGCATCAGGTTCAATAGGGAAGGAAAACTGAGTGAAACTACCCCAGAGGAGCAGCCTTGCCTTGGGTCCCTCTGCCTGGGACATGCCCC